>NC_091706.1:41929375-42532500 GCF_041296265.1 Equus caballus | reverse complement strand
TTGAGTAAACTGTTTCTCAATGCAAACCTTTAATTTAAAATATACACTAAAATTTTAAGAGTAAATATCATTTTATACAAAAGTATGTATGGTGTATATTCTTTGTCTCCTCGTCATGAGAGAATATAAAAAATACGTCAGTAACAAATTCACTAGAGATGGTATTCTGTGTGCTGTTAAAAATGTTACTGATTGTTTACATTAATCAACTCACTGAACAATTCATTGAGTATCTGCTACGATTAGACACTTTGCTGGCAAATTGACTTCATTTTTCATATTATGTAGTTCAAAAATAAAAAGGGAAAAAATGATATTGCCCTATAGTATCTGTCTTTAGTTTAATCCATTTTAAAAGTATGATCTGCGTATCATCTAAACAACCTCAGCAGGTCAGTAAAGTGGATAATCAGTTCACATAGTATGACATGGTCCTTTAGAAGTCTTACAAACACTGTATGAAATACTCTCCATGATTAATTTCCAGTTAATTGGAAGTTCTTTTTGCCTTCTTTCTTAATTTCTGTCCTTCCACCAGCATTTGTTGTGCAACCTCTAAAGACTACATCAGTACTGGACATGCAGAGGTAACAAACGTATCATCTTTATCTGAAAACACTTCTGAAATACTTATAAATCCAGTTAAGTAAATTTATAAGTTGAGATCCACAACAGAAGTACTACAAAATAATAGGGGCAGAAGATAATGCCTGAGATGAACTGACTTTTTTTTTTTTTTTGCTGAGGAAGATTAGCTCTGAGCTAACATCCATGCTAATCTCCCTCTACTTTATATGTGGGTTGCCACCACAGTGTGACTGACAAGTGGTATAGGTTTGCACTTGCAATCTGAATCCGTGAACCCTGGGCCGCTGAAATGGAGCACACCAAACTTAGCCACTATGCCACAGGGCCAGCCCTGGAGATGAACTGATTTTTAAAGGACTAATGCCATCTAATTTGAAAGTAACTCCTGCACTTTACTCAAAATATTTAGCAGAGAAGAATTACATGATAATTCTGTTTAAATAAGTATTTTATTAAGCAATTAACATGTGCAAAGACATTATAAATGACACTTGGGGATGGGGAAAAGAGCGCAAAGTGTCAACCCAGCCCTGGTTGTAAACACTTAAACTTCTAGAGATATGTGTCAATATTTTAGCCAGCGTGGGAAGATCCTGCTAACACTGCCCAGGCACACCATTGCTGCATTTCCACTTTTCAGCCCATATCTATGCCATAGCTGACTGATAACCAAAGTCTCTACAATCTCTTACCTAATAATTAGGACATTTGTTGTCCTGACAGCCTAGTGAGATTTTCCGAGAGAGCTTCTGTTTGGAGTGCTTGCAACGATTGGATTGAGTTATTAAATAATATTTATTATTACAGCTTTTCATATCAGGTATATAGACAGTGCATTTCTAAGAAGCACAAATATTAAACTATGTTTAATAAACAGATATCATATAGAGGAGTTGGGAGCTCCTGAGCAACAACATCCCTACTTGCTTGTTTAAGGAAACAACTTGTAAATGGGCCTTCACTCATAGCAACATCTTATGAATAATCCTGTGGTTTTGCATAAAAAGAACTTCATATGATCTTACTCATTTTTCACAGTGAATGTGTGTTATGGGATAACTTCTGGCAATGCTTTATATGTACCATTGTATTAAGGTGATCATCTTGGGATTTCAAGAGAGTACCCTCTGTACAGCCCTTTGATGGGTTAGAACACTGTATAAAGAACAACTAAATTAGTTATGAAATCCCAAACTTATTTATCAGTTTATTTGCTCCTGTATTCAACAAATGTGTGTTGCATATTGAGAGGGAAGGAAGGAAGACGGAAACCATCAAGATTGTCTCAATTAGGTGTAGAGACTGATGTGGAAATACATGATTTCAGTAGAACAGGGGCTCTCAAACAGCGTGCTTCGGAATCACCTGGAAGTCTTGTTAAGACATTCTGGGTTCTATCCCTGTAGTTTCTGATTCAGTACATCTGGAGTAGGGCCCAAGAATTCGCATTTCTACTAAGTTTCTGCTGATGCTGAGGCTGCTGCTCTGGGCCCGTCTTTTATAACCACTGCAGTTGAGTGTAAGGACAATGACAGAGATGTGTTGAAGATGCTTCCAGAATAGAGACAGGAGATCCTCAATCTATTTGAGAAGTTAGGGGAGGCTTTTAACAGAAAGAAACATTTGAGCTAAGACTTGAGGATCATTTGGAGTTCTCCAGACAAGAGTTAAAAGTATTCCAGGCAGAGAGAATGGCATAGGCTACAGCAATGTGGCTTATTCGAAGCACTCAAGTAGCTCAGATTCTGCAGTTCAAGTTGTGCTGGGGAAAGTGGGAAAAGGGAAGCTGGAGAGGTCGAGGTAGCCTTTGAAGGAAAAAGACTGAATCAGGAAAACCCTAGTAAAATATTTACAATTTTGAAAGATGATTCTGCCTGCAGTGTGGAGGGAGAGTGGATTGGCTAAGTTCAATACTAAGGTTAAAATAGACAATAAATGAGGAGGGTCCGGGCTACTCTAGTGACAGGGCTGGAGGGGAGAGAGCGATGGGGTGACTCCAAAAGCAGCATTAATAGCAATTTGGATGTGGCCACTAAGGAAGAAAAGTCACCAAAGGTGCTCTCTGGATTGGCTGGTTTGTTGGAGGTGCTATGTACTGAGACTGAACTTGCAGAGAATAGAATATATTTGTGGAGATTAGGTGGGGGTGGGAATAATTTGAGTTTCTCTTTGTCTGTGAAACGTGCACTTAGAGATGTTGAGGAAAGAGACGTGGGTACAAAAATATGGATTATTTTGTTGCTGTGTTAGCCTTGCTATATATACCTATATACACAGACATATATATCTAATACAAAAATATCTATATGCTGGTATCTGTCTATGTAGACACAAAAACAGAACCACATATAACCCTAATTTAATTATGGCCTCAATCTACAGAAATTGTTTATTTTTACTTTACAAAATTGCTTAGAGAACAACTTAAACCTAAAATTTTAGAAAACATTAGAAAGCACGTAAACTATAATAATCATTAAAAATTCAAATCATATCCATAAAGCAACCATCATTTCACCCTACAAATATCTGTACGAATGTCTTTTGGAAGCCTGCCTGAAATGCAGAATTATTCCAGTAAGTTGGAAATGGCACCATGACAAAGCTTAATATCATGTATTTATAGTTATTATAGATATTGATATTATTTTTTGCAAACATGATAGAATCAGGAATTCCTGCAGGTGTTATGTGCCAGCAATTGGTTGAAAAGTGTGCACATTAATATTTAAGAGGAAAGTAAAAGAGCCTTCAATAATCTTCCAACATTTCAGGATTTGGAGGTAAAAGGATAGATAAATAATTTGTGCAAACATCATCCTTCTTCAAGCTGCATGCATACTAAATACTCTCCATTACAGCATTGGGGCATTTAAAGGCTGTTCGCGATGTCTCATTTGTAAATGTAAACTGACCCAAGTCATTCCTGTGCTGAAATCTTGGCAGCACTTTGCCTGTTTAGCAGAACTGAGCCCAGAGCTCAGCTCTGCGAGGAAGCGTCCCTAACTGGTCTTTGCCCCCCGGTACCTAGCACAGTACTTAGCACATGGTGGTATTTAATAAATTTTACTTAGTGTACTTACAACTTGGAATCAGTACGTTTCTTGCAACCATTTTCTATTTGTTTCTGCAACTTCAACTCATTTTGAAAAACTGAGCAGTTATTTTTTTCCCTTTCTGAATCATTCTTGAGCAAAAGGTGTGCTTAGTTATCTTTATTAAATTTTACTGGAAATTTGTGGACTTAAGCACTGCATTGCTGCTCACAAAATAACCAGAAACATCTTTTCTACAGCCTCGTTTTTAAAGACATCAGTCCAGATGGACATTATCATCTGGTAAAGGCACATAGGGTGGGGGCAAGGACAGACTAGCAAACGAAGCTTATTAATCTGTAATTTATTTGGAGGAATTCAGAGAGAGCAACAGGGGCCAGCCTGGTGGCACAGTGGTTAAGTTTGCACGTTCCGCTCCAGCGACCTGGGGTTCGCCAGTTTGGATCCCATGTGCGGACATGGCACCCCTTAGCAAGCCATACTGTGGTAGACATCCCACATATAAAAAAGTAGACGAAGATGGGCATGGATGTTAGCTCAGGGCCAGTCTTCCTCAACAAAAAGAGGAGGATTGGCAGCAGATGTTAGCTCAGGGCTAATCTTCCTCAAAAAAAAAAAGAGCAGCAGACAAAAAGAGTTCACCAGTATATGTGAATGTGCATGTTGGCTAGTCTGTATAGAGGTATTTAATGAATTTGCTATACTCTTAGAATTGGATCACTGCTTTTCTATGAAAACTTGAGGTAAGAAGTTAGCGTGTGAGGAGAAAGTGTAAGAGCGTTTCAAAACTTGAGTGTGTTGGTTCTAAGAACTAAATTCAGTCAGGCTCTGCTTGAAATAAAAAAAATATATACTCATCTTCTTTCTCTCTCTCATGTGAATGTGCAATCTGAGTTATCTTCAGGAAAAATCTAGCTCACTCTTGATCAATGAGACATAAAGTAGAAGCATCAACTTAAAAAACGTCATCCTATTAAATTCATAGTCTGAGATCTCCTACCTGTTTGCAGTCTGAAATACTGAACAGGTATTCTCAGTGTGCAATAACCGTTCTGTGACCTCTCAGATGAGGTGTGGTCTATTTGCATGACTTGAATAAAATAGATGACCAGATTATCTCTGACTTTATTGCCAAGGTTGGATTAATTTACTTGTGCTTGTCTTTATTTAATAATATTGATTTTCTAATTAATGAAATTAGGCATGCACAGGGGCATGCACATTCTTCTTCCTCTTTAAATTTATTTTTAGATTTGTGACTACGTGTGAAAATCCCTGTATCTCTTGATTTTATGTTTGTTTGGAGTTCAGCAGTGAATCATTCACATGAGATTGGCAATTAATTGAGTTTTAATAGCTCTAGGGGAAGAATAAAAATCTGAAGATGGGTTTTATTTCAGAGTGGGGAAAATGGAGAGAATCCACAGGAAGCTGTGCCTTGAGCTCTAAAAGTAATAACAAAATATCTGGGAAATTTAGAAAGATATTTCTTCTCTCAGGTATTAGCCTTCCTATGTAAAAACACCTAATGAATGGAATGTTCCCTAGGTGCTTTCAAACTGCTGAGATCATAAAGCTTTGATGGTCTTTTCTTATCTAATGCTTTTGGTATTATTTAATTCATTATTCCTTATTGAATAATGTTAAGGCAATTTTTAGGGCCTCCTAAATACTGTCATCATGAATTAAAACATCCAGGTAAATCTGTTGGAGGGAGGGCAATGTTATAACAGCTGTAACAGTAGATAATGTCCAAATTAAATACTTTAAAGAGGGCTGGCCCAGTGGTGCAGCAGTTAAGTGCACACGTTCCGCTTCGGCGGCCCGGGGTTCGCCGGTTCGGATCCTGGGTGTAGACATGGCACTGCTTGGCAAAAAGCCGTGCTGTGGTAGGCATTCCACGTATAAAGCAGAGGAAGATGGGCGCGGATGTTAGCTCAGGGCCAGTCTTCCCCAGCTAAAAGAGGAGGATTGGCAGATGTTAGCTTAAGGCTAATCTTCTTCAGGGAAAAAAAAAATACTTTAAAGAGACACTTATTGGGAAGTGTGGTCTTCTTAATTGACAGTACCAATAGAGTATTCATTATTATGTCTTACTATCAATTATTAATGTTTTGATGATGATGATTTTGGCAGTTTTAACAAGAAACTACCATTTTCTTCCAGATTCTTTTGAGATCAATTGAGACAGATTTCTATCGGAAAGACTAAAAGATGAATGTTTTATCCTGTCCTCGGCAGTGTCTATAGATATTAATAGGTTTTCACAAGGGTTCAGATGGAAGCTGAAGCATTAATAGAAAATGATATAAGTGGTTTTGAGGAGGAATGGAGAAGGTTTCTGGAACTGCCACTTCTGCCAAGTATCTGGAAAGATAAGGATGAATGATTAGTATTACGATAGTCACCTTTAAGTGAAAGTTAAAATATTCGTTAGAGAATTATAGTCTGCCAAGTTCATGCACACATGAATTCTAAAATTGTTCTACCAGAATTGAAATATAAACAAAATGTAAATATTATCCTCATTCATATTTTAATCATATTATTGAACAATAGTTAAAAGTGTTCTGCATAAGGTGAAAAATGCAGAATTAATAGCAGTGTTCCGTAAATACTCCTACTGGGGCTTTTCACTCATGTGGTACAACTTATGCAATTCTTTTTAGGGGGCAGAAAAGAACTTTGATCGTTTCCATGTTACAGATAGAGGAAATGAAGCAAAGACAATTTTCATGAAGGTTAGAGATATGGTTAATAGTCGAGAAAGATGGCTCCATCTATTTTGAATTGAGAAAAAAATGCATTCAGTCTGGCTTTAAGCCAGTTTTAATATTAACAAGATTTATCTGGCTGATTGCCATGGACCCAGAGCCATCTGACTTTTGAAGAGCGCCTGCAGTTCTTAAGAGATGATTCAGGGTTCCCCAACCTCCTAATACTCCAGAAACTGAGCTTTCTCTTCATTCTGTTGAAATAGTTTGGTATTTCTTGACTATTTCTAGATTGTTTGCTTATCATTTTATTTCTGGCAGAAGTAGCATAAATGTATAATAGAAATATGCATATCTTTAGTAGCACCAATAGTTTTAAGTTACATAAGAATGAAAAACATTACAAATAACTCTCTAGAATTTTTGGAACATATTTTAACCTAATGGAAACAGTAGAGCATTAAACCAAGTGTGGAGTCCTGTGTCACTGCACAGCTTGTATGCCCATGAAGCAAGCCCTGAATAAACCAACCCATGGAAAATGTGTCCTTACTAGTGGTCAAAGAAATGCCAATTATTAAGGTATTGCTATATATTTGTAAAGGAGTTTTAACATTGTTAGCATTGAATTACATTTTAATATTTTAACATTAAATTATCCACATGTTAAAATGGCAGCCCCCCGTTGCCATCCATTCATACATACCTATGGTCTTAGAAGCAACAATATATAGTAAGAGGCATAAAACACTCATGTCCTTTGACTTGATATTTCTAGTCCCAGGGACTTAAATTAAGGAAATAATTCTATAGAAACCAGAAGATCCATGAACAAAAATATTTAGTATAGGGATGCTATAATGGTAACAAATTATAACCAGTCTAAGTGTACTCAACTAGAATAATAAATTATAATATATCAAAAACTTTGAATATTAACCAACTTTTAAAATGTTAACCTTATAACATTATGTCAGAGCTCTGAAAATGTTTGTGATACCTGTGAAAGAGCATCATGGAAGCTAATATGGGCATAGTGCTATGTTTAATAACTATGTAATGTAAAATAGGTGTAACAATGTGAAAAATAATATGCCAAAGATGAAAACTTATGTTAGATGGTGGAAATATTGCTCCATCGTTTTAAATATTTTTTTCAAGCCAGGGAGTACACATAGAATTCAGAAGAGTCTTCTCTAGACTTCCTACTAGGTTTTTATCTAATCTATTTCTGAATGCCTCTAATGAGGATGACTCAAGTACCTCTCTGAGCAGCAATTCTATTGCCTAATGTCCCTTGCAGAATTTTTTGTGATGTTTAGTCTTAATTTCTTCCCTTTTTAGCTTTAGACCATTACTCTTCATTTTAGCCTTTTATTACCATTTAAAAAATATTTTTATAGTCCTTACAAATTCCTCAAATTGCTTTTTCCCTAAATGAGGAGTTTCCCTGAAGTCATTCCATGTATATAACTGCCCTGTGGATGCAGGGCAGAAAGTCTTGTCTCTGCAGTGCTATTAAAAAGCAAAAACCTCTATCTTCAGATCATAAACCTGGGACTTTTTATGTTAAGAGAATATCATAGGAGATTTTGGGGAGGGTTTAGCTTTTCTTTTGTTAGACAGAGAGCCCTTAGAGATTCTGTCCTAACTTTTGATTTTACAAATAAGGAAACTGAAATAGAAAGATTAAGTGCTTGGTCAACACTACACCTAATTTGTGGCTAACTCATGAGTTCAATCCGGTTTTACTGACGTCCAGAACTTGCCTATTATATTTGATAAAAGAGCTTATTGAATACTACCTGTATTTGTTTACGAATTGTGTGAAAAAAGCATTTTGCATTGCAACGTCAAACTTAGGGTTATTGAATTTTGGTTTTAATTTCTCTGTCACCACTGAACACTTTATTTTTGTTTCCACCAACCTTAGTTCTTTCATAATTTTATTCCTTCCTGTACCATGTAATCGGCTCCAAAGAGACCGTGACCAAGAACTATGACCAGAAACTTTCTTCTCTTGATGCTCTGGGTGAGTTTTAGCTTCATGTTGATACACTCTTATCAGAGCATGCTCTCAGAGATAATGGGCAATTTTCTCAGCTTCCAGAAGCTGTTTATTTATAACATTTCACAGGGTTGAACACTTTACTATAGGAACGAATTACGACTGTTACTATGGTTTCCCTTTAAAACAAAACAAACAAAAGAGAAAACAAAAACAGTGGCTGTTCATCAAATACTAATTTTCTAAATCCAAACCTGAGATCTTTTAGGATAAATTCCAGTATGACTTTGCTTAGTTGTTACTTATCCACCAAAAAATGAATACCCCTCTCCTCAGCAAGGTATGTGAAGAAAACTGTTTTGAGTTGCTTAATTCTGCAAAATGCTTGTTTTAAGATGTTTGGGTTTAGATATTATAAACTGAGTCCTCTTGGATGATGTTTATGGTCTCCTGCATGTCAGATTTTAGAGTTCTCAGGTTTTTAAATTTTCTTAATTTGTAAGTTTGCCACCATTTAAGTGTCTAAAGCCAAATATTCCAGAAAGTAGAGTATAACTGTTCGCTATAAAGCTTTGTTTTTGTTGGAACTAGCCAGCCCAACTTCTTCACTGAGACCCCAAACTCTTGAGTGTTCCCCAGGTAGAGTTAGAGAGTGAGTGGTAGAGAGTATTAGTCGGAAAGCCTTCAAAGAGAAGTTTACTAATGACAAGAAGGCATAACTTGTTCAACTCTAGTGATAAACACCAAATGGGCTCATTGCTCAAGGTAAACATTGATAGATGGAATATGCCATGGGAACCCACGAGCAGGAGCACTTTGTGCATACCTGTGGGCAGTCCGTGGCAGCTTGGTGCTTTTATGAGAGAGCTTGGTGCTTTTATGTGTTAGCCTGTGGAAATGATTCCACTTCTGAAATGCTTCAAGAGTGTTTAAGTATAATGGGCTTTGTATTGCCTGCCTGGTCTGTACCCTGTAGAGCACACTCAGCCCATTCAGCTTGAACTCCATTTTATCTAGCTCTTTATCCATTAGTTTTCTCCTGACCTTGGGCATAAAATATATGTGCTTTTTATGCTGTGGTGCTTTGTGCAGACAAAGAGGAGTAGCGTTACCTATCCATCACCATTATGAATGATACAGCTTAAAACAAACACAGGTCAGAGACAGATATTTTAAGAGCAGATTTGTATTGATTCCATCACAACATTGAGCTAAAAGGAAAAGAACTCTGAGACTATAAATGATGAAGCAAGTTTTGACAAATAGCCACAGCCACGAAAGTCGACTTACGAATGTGCCTCATGGGCAGTCACTGGTAAGAAAACAAAATTTGTTATTATTAAAATCTACCTTCCTTAAATGTGTTTATTACTATACTTTACACAGCACATTTGAGCATGACTGTTTTCTCATTCTCGGTCTCTGATTGACTCTTGAAAGAGCTTTTTTGTTAAACCCGAAAGCTTATTAGATTCCTTGATCTTTATTAAGTTGTTGCTTTTGAAATATTTAAACTACCCTTTACCCGTAGGTGGTGGCTTATTTGTTTTGCGATTTGACTTTGAGCACATCTGTTTAAGATTTGGAAAGTGTTTGCCTTATGGCAAATAGCGTGTTATTGAAGCATAATAAATTATGATTAGTATACTTATTATCACCGTTACTGATAATAATCTCAATTTGAATATAAAGAGTTCCACTATTTAACACAATAGTCACATATATTGTCAAGTTATAGTCTTAACCCACTTTCCCAGTCGTTGAGATTCTAATGGACTAGATTTCTGCTACGAGAACAGTCTTCCTGGTTCTTGTAAGAGACTGTACAACTAAGGGTAACATTTATTCATGTTCTTGTGCTTGTACTTTGGCTGCAACTTCATTAGGCAAGCAGTGTTTTCCTTCCCCCCTAACAATTCACTATTGTGCATACTCACATGTTGTTATATCCGAAATGACAGTACGTAGCTGCAGGATAGATGCTCAAAGACCACATATCAGATATCTTGTGTATTTTTGAAAATTCTGTAATAACAAAGGAAGCAATCTATTTTTCTGAGAGGTAGAAAAGTCCAAAATATAAAGTTTATTTTCCTCACACTGAAATATGGCCTTATGGAATATTTTATAATTTAACCAATGGATTGTTGTTGCTTAAAATAACAGAATATTTTAGTAATTTTCACATAATATTCCTACCTATTCCTGTAACAATTATGGTGGCAAAAATGTTCATACCAGTTTGTATGCATAATATGACTTCAAGTGTGCAATTACATTTTTATCCAGAGGTACTTTTCAATGCAGTACTGAATCTGAGTTTCTTTATTGATAACGATCCTCCGCATTCAATGGCTGCATTTTCAGGATTCCACTCCATCTCTCCTAGCTTCAGTATTGGATTGCTATAAAGGTTCTAAGCAGTAAGTTGCCTTTTAGACTTTTCCAGGCTTGTTTTAATACATTTACACTTAAGATCAGTGATGAAGACTGGAAGAACACTGGATTGCAGGGCAGAGGATTTGCTCCTTGTGCTGGAACTGCCATTAGCCACAGAGGAGTCTCTCTGCTTTCAGTTTCCTCACCAAACACAGGACTGAACCAAATCACTTCCTCCTTCTTTCCTTTCTTCCTCTTCTCTCTCCTCCTTTGCCTTGTAGATAACATAACTACCACCTTGGGTTGTGCTGAGAATTAAACAATAATGTTTGAAAGGGGTCTAATACAGTATTTGGAATGTAACAACTGCTCGGTGAATGGTTGCCACTTTCTTCTTCTTTCTCTCTTCCCCTCTTGCCTGTCTATGTTCCAACCAACACTCCCATGCTGAAGGGATATTACGTGCAAAGCACAGGGTCAGGTGCAATATGAATCACTTGCAGAACCTGTCTTCAATGTGCTCATGTTCTAGTAGAGGGGAAACCCCCACTTCTTATATACAGATTAACTCTTTAAGGTTAATTTTCTTGTAATGTTAATTAATTGGACAGTTCTTTTGTGGGCCCCAAAGTTAATAATCTTAAATTATTTTTCTTTAATACTGGTTAATTAAATTTCATTTATAGACTTAAATTTTGTCCATAGGACTCAATGTGGACAAAATTAATGTATTTTAGTTCATTGTTTGCTTAAATGTCCTTCATCTTAAAGTTAAGGTCAATTCCAAAGCTTGACTTGAACAAATCTTCAATATTGTCAGTATTATTTCTTACTAAGAAGCAGAAGGTTTCTTCTATGGTGGTAGTATTAACATTTATTTTTAAAACACATACTAACGAGAAACAAAAAATAAAAATCCAAATACGTTTTTTAAAATTTACTTATTTATTTATTTATTTGCTTTATTGTTATTGTTTCTTTGCTGAGGAAGATTGGCCCTGAGCTAACGTCTGTGCCAGTTTTCTTCCACTTTATGTGTGGGTCACCGCCTCAGCATGGTTGATGAGTGGTATAGGTCTGTACCCAGGATCCAAACCCACAAACCCAGGCTGCTGAGGTGGAGCACACCAAACCTAACCACTCTGTCACGGGGCTGCACCCCCAAATACATTTTTAAATAAAATCCCTCTCATAACTAAAATTACTCTTTTTGTATTTTCTAGAATAAAAATAATGAAGATTTTAAAAAATAAACCAAGAAAATAGGTAATTTTTGAAAGAACAATATACGTTAGGAACAAAAATAAAATTTAACTGTAGAAGGCTTGACTTTAATGTGAGATGGGGAGTGTGTAAGCGCAAGTCCTGGGATGTCCCAGAAGTCAGCTATCTGTAACTTTTGTTAAAATATGATTAACAATTTCCCACAGCACCGTGATCAAAGCCCCACAATCACATAAGTACTTAAGATATTGAGAGGCTAGGAAATGAGTTATTTGTTCTGAGGCAAGTTTAAAATTCCTGATCTGTGCACACAGGAAGGGGTTCCAGATCCTTGAGTGGAGGCCTGTGGACCTCCTGTTCTGATCCTTTTCTTTTCCTGGTGTGAACATTAAACACAATGGTAGGAGCTCCTCTCTCCTGTGGTGGTTCCACCTCACGGAGTTGCTTCTCTGATCACAGGGGGATCCCTTTCAGAAATAACTCCATGCAGACACAGGGATGATGTTTTATTACAAAGCTACTTGGGCAGGCCATCTTATTCAAGTCATGACTTTATCCTTTGTCAGGAGTATGACAAAAACAAAAGGCAAAAAAGCAAGATGGGAAAAATGTTACTGTTTTATCTTAAATGGTATGTGTGAGCGTCAAACCCTGTAGGTTTGCAGAAGATACACTGTTGTACATGTGCACTGTAGTGAAATGTCCAAAGTTTGACTATATAGGGTTTCTAAAAAGTAGTATAAAATCTCTAAAATACATATTTTATATATTTTATTACATTTACTGATCATCAGAGACAATGATTCACTCATAACAGGCTTGAGCTTTTCATCTTCATCGTAATTTTGTTTTTTTTTAATCGTTGGTATCTGTATTTTGATTTCTCTATTTTTGCTTATTTTTCTAAAATAATAAGTGCAAAATGTAAAGAAAGTCTCAAATAATTGCTCCTACAGTATTGTGCAAGGTAGAGGTGACCTGCAGGCGGCCTTACAATTAGAGTTTATCGTTAGACGTTAGGAAGCCCTTATGTGGTCCAGGAAAGGTGTGCATGTGTACAAGCCAGTGACTTACAAAGCAAGTCAGCTGTGGAAGCCCAATATGTAAAACAGGTGAAAATAAGGATGCTCTGATTGAGGGAGGGCAGGAGGGCTGGGAGTTCCCTGAGCTGCCTTCCTACACAGTGGCAGCTTCTAGCTGTGGCTAGGGCTCCGCAGAGCCACTTCCTGAAAACCCACACTCTGTGCTGCTTTTTTTTCTTCTAAAGCGGTATAAGATCTATGCTGGATGAAGCTTCAAAATATCCTTAAGCATGTGTACAAAACCATGCTAACCAGTCATGAGGGATAAATCCTTGCTTCCTGAGCCTTTATCACCCAACCCATTTTATTCTCTTACCCTTGTTTCTGGGTTGATTTTTTTAAAAGGCTTCTGCTTCTTTAAAGCAGTATCTTTCAGCTGTAACATCATTGGTTATCATGAGAAGTTAAAAACTAACAACTTTTAAAGATGAGGCTATTTTATGTAATCACGTGAACAAATTTACTGACCTATACAAATTAATGGAAGAGGCATAAGGTGGAGATAAGAAAACAAAGTGGTGTGTTTTAGGCATTGAGAGCAAGGATCTCTTTTTGTTTTAATTCACTAGTTTAACAACACCATGTAACATTTATTATCAAAACTCATTTGTTTGGGAATATACCTCCTTTTGTTTTTGAGACTGGTACATCCCAAGATATAAGCAGGAAGAAAATTAGCAATTGGGCAGAGAAGGGAAGATAAAATAAAGAGCAAAAGTGTGTATTACCTAGTTTTCCTTTTTCCTGAAAAGCATATTTGATATATAGTCTTTTAAAAAATATATAAAACATCATGATAAAATTAGGAATGTCTACTCTATTTCTGAAAGTTTCTCAAATCTGGAACTCTGATTGTATGTAAGAAAATGTCTGAATATTCTTTTGTCAATTTTCATCTGGAGTTTATAATTCAAGTAGAAATTTTACAATGTTTCTAATTAGTAGCACTGGTGGTTTTGTTTGTTTGTGTTTGTTTTTGTTTTTTTTGTTATGCAAGCTAATATCCTCCTTAAGCAAAAATAAACAAACTTTCTTTGATAGAAGAGATTCCTAAGATCTTTTTAGGGAAGTTTTTAAGCATTGAGAGTTTTAAACTCTCTATTCTTAAGAATATTGTGTGACTGCTCAGTTCTGATGAATCAAAAAGAATGAACAAGTCAAATTGCAAGGTGTGATTCTTCTTAATTTTCATCCTTTGAAAGTAGATCACCACCAGGTGAAGAGAACTGTAGACACACCAATGGTTGTGGGGAAGGGAGATGTGTGATAATTAGAGTGCTCAATTTTTTCCCCCAGTCTTTATAGGAAGTTATCTTAGAGATCTTGTTCCTTAAAGAGAAAAAGATCGTCTCTTTGCCTGTCTGTAGCAGAGAACTATAGGCATTTTCATTTTACCGTTGATTTCTACAGTTTCATAATTTTAAGTAGGTTGGAGAGTAGCTAATCATCTGGTAGAATGTGGGGAACATTGCGTAAGATGGGCTTTCTTCTGAAAAGTATTGGTCTTGCTGCTTGTAATCCCACTATCATAGCTCTTTCTTTTGGAAGTTTTAAGGCTCAAAGTGATAATAATTCTTAGAGTGGTAGGAGACATCAAGTCCTTGTGTGAGGATGCTCCAAGTTTCGCTGAAGTGGGTTAAAATGAAGCCCATAGGTTGAAGAGAGGTGCTTTGGTCCGGGAGAGGAGACCTCTGGAAGTAGGGAGGGAAGTTTCTGGTAGAGAAGGTAAAATATTGCCAACAAATATTATTTTGTCTAGAGTCAGATATGTTTCTGAATTTAAGTTTGGGAAGCATATTTCTGTATAATGGAAGTGTTGCCAGTGTTTGTACAGTTGCATCTGAAGTATTAGATTTGTGTTAATGACACATGCAAGCTCAACAGAAGGCCACAATTACCATATTTCCTTTAGATACCACCTAGAATTTAAAAGATTAACATTTACAGAAGCCTCCTAAAATATTGATATTTCTTCTGAATTCTATGGAAAATAGAACCCCTTATATGCCTCTAAAAGAAAATACTTGGGGAAAACTCAGGTTTATACTGAAGGTTTTTATTTGGCTTTTGATTCGAAAGTCATTAGAATTAGTGATTATGATCAGGTTAAAAATAATATAGAATATATAAATAATGTGAAATAATATAGCCTAACTGCTATAGAAAAATCAGATCTAGCTGAGACTACCCTGACCTTTCTCTCCCTCTCCTCAAGCTGAGAATCAGTCTGGTGTATTCTCTTATTTGTCTTTTACCGAAATTAATAATCAGCCTTTCAGAACCACTTGGTTCAAAATCCGTTTAGCTCTGATATCTGTAACAGCTTAATTACCAATTACTTCATGGGTGATTTAGGAGTGATAAGCATGAGAGGTTCCAGGAGATGAAGGCTAAGTCTTCACTACTGACAGGTAATATGCAAGTTGCTGTCATGTTGCCTTGAAACCACTCTTAGTAGGAAGGGGAAAGGGAGGAATGTTACATCTTATTCGTGAAATTTCTGGTTTTAGTTTAATACCTTTGAGATTTTCAGACCCAAGTACTAACTCCCCATGATGCTGACAAATCGTATTAATTGTAATTCGGCACCCCCGTGAGGTACAGAACACTTTCACGTAAAAGTTTGCTGATTAAACAAAAACCTATTGGGTTTTAAAATTATTAGTGATTCAGTTGTGGTAGTTTGAAAATAAAACGCTCCTGTTTCTGTGTTAGTGGAGTCCCTGTAACTGCCAACCCCTCGTATATCCTAGTAGAATTCATCAAAATGGTTGGCAGCAAGTTTTGTGATATTTCCATGAAACAAAGGTCTCATTTCTAGATATCTACTCACAGTGATGACTGCTTAATATATTAGTCTTCAGATGTGATTGACTTAATCATTTGTTTGCTCATTTATTCACTCATTTAAAAATGTCATAGTAAACTAGAGAGAATGCTGTACTTAGAATCTGAAGACTCATGCCTAGATCCTGATTCCATGAAAAGTGTTTGTAACTTAGCTTGGTCATCATACCTCATTTGTAAGAGGAAAGTTGGATTAAAAATATCTATGATTACTTCCAGCCTAAAAGTTGTATGATTCGTTCATTCATTGATCAGGCAGTTTTGAATACCTACTATGTACCAAACCTAATGAATTAGAAGTTTCTTGACCTCAAAGAGCTCATAGTCCAATAGAGGAGCTAGCACATAAATACACGTAAAATTCATTTATTCATAAAATGTTGAGCAACCGTGATGGTACCAATACCTAGCAAAGTGCTAGAAATATTGTGATGACTAAGGTACCATCCCTTTCCTCAAGGAACTGAGTTCAGTGGGAGACATTGTTTTCCCAGATAATTGTAGCATTCTTAGTGAAGAAGGTGATGGGCTCTTGGCGGGATGGAAGCATATGGTGGGCACCTGCCTCAGCTGAGACTGAAGGTAAAGGAGGAGGTCAGGGAAGATATTTTTTTTGGAGAAAGTGACTTCCTTGCTGCATCTTAAGGAGTATTTATGAGAGGAGAGGGGACAGGAATGTAGGCTAGCGATATTTGAAGCAGGAGGAATTGAATAAATGAAAAGTAAGAGCAGCATAGAAGGCAAACAAATTTATCATGAATTCATCATGAAACACATCTGCATCGTTTTGTGATTTTTACTCTAGTAGCTTATTGTATCAATGTGAAACACTCTTTAAAAACGACTGTTGAAATATTGTATCATTCAGAAAAGGGAGAAATTACTTACAGCTAAGACAAAGAGGAAAGACTTATTGAAGAAGGTAGTATTTCGAAGAGGTGCTTATACGGAGTTTAAATGAGGAGAGACAAGGGAAATATACTTTAAGAAAGAGCACACCAGGTGAGGAGACCCCAAGCTAGGAATGACATTTTTACCAGGAGCAGTAACCAGAACTAAGATGAACAGAAACATGTACTGAAGGAAGTGCTGAGGCTGGAGACTTGTTGAGAACTACAACCTTAACGTTTGACCACTAGCGTCCCTTCTTTGGAATTTTCAACTGGAAGCGGCTGGAACTATGTTTCATAATCACTTCCCCTCTTAAAATTTATAGTTTCTAGGCAGTTCACATTGCATATGAAATTTTTTATTGCTGTTTCACTTGGTAAATATATGCTGAATTATTTCCATATTTCATGCTCTGTGCTAGGCATTAAGGATCCACAAATGAACTGGGCAGCCCTTGCCCTCAGGGAGCGTCAGTTAGGGAGAGTTACTGATGATCTACTCAAATCTGTTCCTTCAAATCTTGTCTTACTCAGACATGGAAGTATGGCTATAATGAGCTCACCATCAGAGCCGACCTCTGTCCTTCATTGAGCTTTTTTCTAATGAGGATATTATTAAACTACTAGGGCTTGATTATCAGCTTTTGATATGCTGTTGTTCTTAGAGTCAAACAGTAAGATCAGGAGTATGACTCCCAAACATGTCAGTCTTTGTTCCTTAGGAACGTGATTGAAGAAAACAAGGGAAGCTCAGCTATTCCTACAGACTCCTAAATAGTGATTCTTTGGCTGCCTTCCTTCTTGAAGTAGAAATATACCTACAGCCTAGAGCAAGCAATTCTCCCGCATATACCCCATTTCATATGTTTGTAACAGTAGTTTTAAAAACTGCCCCTGCCAAAGAAAATGCATTGGTCTATAAATGAAACTTGCTATATACATTTTACATTCAGTCTATTTCTTTTCAGAAGAGGTATTTTCAATTCCTGGTCCACTGGTGATTTTATTCTATATTCAGCTTTCCTGGGAGCCCTGGTTTATAACCTCCACATATTTGATCTATAATCCTTCAAAACTAGTCCTGAAGTCTCATAAAGTTTGTCTTCTTGTTTTCTCTCTGTATACAAACAACACTTGAACGGAGACTTTCTATTTCTGTAATATACTGTGGTTTCAAGAGGTATACTCTTGCTATTAAAACTGTTAGTGATAAAATTGCAATTTTAAACCTGCCCCAATCCTTTACAATATGCATTTTAAAAATCATGCAGAGTAATTAGGCAGAAAAATGAAATATTTTAGGATGAGTTTAGCAGTTTAAAATTACATTTAATGGAAAAAACTAAATATTTTTTCTTTTTTCTTTTCCCCTTCCTTTTGATGACTAAACAGTTTAATGCACATTGTTTATAGAATTTTTGTTAGGTCAAGCATAGTATCCTCAGTGTGTTAAAAAAAAAAACTTTGTATTTTTTATATGCTGGCCTTATAGATTTAAAATATAAAGTGTCAGGAGGAGAAAAATGTGAGAGGAAAGTGGTTCCTGGAACAGTACCGGTGCTTAGGAATCCATTTCAAATTTGAGGCTAATGCAATGTGCTGCACTTAATATTTGATGAGAAAATGAATCTCATCCTTTTTATGGGTAGTGAATTAATAGCCTATTACTTAGGCAACCAAATGTGGGTCTTACACAAAAACGGTGGTATAGGAAATTACTATTCTTGGAAATAGTCACATGTTAAAATAGCAGTCGGGGGATCACAGAAGGACCTGTAACCTAGGGTAAATATCCATGTGTGAAGAGCTATTCTATCTGGCACTGCCAGCTCTCAAGTCCTCCAGCTTCAACCCTTCCCCAGATTCCTCCACATTCATATCACCATGGTTTCTTGTCTCCACGCCACTGTGGTTAGCTCAAAACTCCCCTAGCGGGGAGCAGACCTCATGGCCACATTCTGGTCTTTCCCCCTTATGTAGACTTTTTATTTCTTTGTAACTAACTTCGTAATTACCTTCATTTGAGAGCATTTTCAGTGAAGAATCTATGACACTTTTAGAGACAAATTTTGTCAAAGGTTTTCATTTAATCAGTTGATAGATTTTTCTAATCTCAGGATTTCTCTGAACCCTAACGCTTATAGTATAACTCGAGTATAGAAAAATTAATATATGTTTAATTGGATAATAGATATTTATATTGCTTAGGTTGTTCAGGTCTTTTTTTAAACACTTCTTTAGTTCTTCCTCCAGTAAGCAAACACACAAACCAACCAACCACACCTAACCACTCACTGGAATACACAAAATTTACCAGATTCTTGCCTTTGTCAAGAACAATGTGACATACTTGATTGTGAATGTTAACCATCAAAGAAGAATTTGTTGAAACACTTATGTTTTATATATGTGTGTATTTGTGTATACACATACGTTTGTGCATATATAGCTTTATTGAGATATAATTAATGCATAATAAGCTGCACTTTTTTTTAATTAAAGGTATACTTTTTTGGCAAGGAAGATTGGCCTTGAGCTAAAGTCTGTTGCCAATATTCCTCTTTTTTAATTTTTTCTCCCCAAAGCCCCAGTACATAGTTGTATATCCTAGTTGTAGGTCATTCTAGTTCTTCTATGTGGGGTGCCTCCATAGCATGGCTTGATGAGTGGTGTGTAGGTCCACACTCAGAATCTGAACTGCTGAACCCCAGGCCGCTGAAGTAGAGTGCGCAAACTTAACCACTATACCACCAGGCTGGCCCCAGCTGCACATATTTAAAATCTACAATTGGATAAACTTTGACATATATAAACATCTGTGAAAACTTTACCACATTGGTAATCCTTCTATCTTGACCCTCCCTCCCCTACCTTGGCCTCCAACACTCCCTAGACAAACACTAATCTTCTTTTGGTCACTGTAGATTAGAGTTTAGTTTCCAGAATTTTATATAAATGGGATCATACAATATGTATACTTTTTTGCCTGGCTTACATTAAGCATAATTATTTGAAGATTCATACATGTCATTGTGTGTAGCAATAATTCATTCCTTTTTATTGCTGAATAGTATCCCATGGCATCGATATATCACAGTTTGTTTATGTATGCATCTGTCTTTTCAATAAATACTGCAAGAAAAGGTGAATATCCAAATGCAAAAAACAAAAACAAAACATGAACTTTGACTCCTACTTTGTACCAAATACAAAAATTAAATTATAGAGCCAAATGCAAAAAAAAGCATAAAACCACAAAACTTCTGAAAAAAGCATAAGAGAAAATCTTCATGATTTGAATTAGGAAATATTTCTTAGCTACAACCCCAAAACCACAAGTCCTAAAAGAAAACACTAACTTGACTATCATCAAAATTAAAAACTTCTCTTCAAAAGATTTTATTAAGAGAATGAAAAAAAACAAGCCACAGACTTGGGAGAAAGTTTCAAAAAATATTTAAAATTTAAAACTTACAGAAAAAAGTACAAGGAACAATATAGTAATACCGTTATATAGAAGTTTGAGAGTATGAATTTAGCTTAAAGTTTGGATAAACTAAGAAAATTGAGTAATGAGAATTGATAGCTCAGATAATGAGCCCTTAGTACTTTCCACCGTGAAAGTATTTTATCAAACCTGTAATTTCTTGATTGCCTCTAGGAAATTCTATTATTTGTTAATCAAAATGGGAAAAGCATTTGCTTTCTGCCACTGTCACCAGTTCTGGTATGTATCCCCATTTGAATCTCTTTGTCTCCATCTAACAGCAGCTCTCTTTGTATGGGTTGCTCATGACTTTGTGGTTCAGTGGTAGGTCCTTCAGGAAACTGTGCTAACTTTCTAAACTCCACTGGGTGTATCTCTAGCCTTCTGGTGCCCTGACACATGCACTTTTTCAAAATGCATGGTTTTTAAAGCAGTTGTAATTTTGCCAAGCATTTAGCTTGGGCATTGGAAGCATTACATCTTAAAAATATATATATTCAGACATTTCAACCGTTACCTTTATCATTTACAACAGTACCAAAACTATTTTCCAATCCTGGGCTGAAAAAGACCAAGGATTCCTTCCTGACAACTTCGTAAAAGAAATGAACTCTCGAAATTTGAATCTATGTGTCATCACGACTATAGTACATAAAAGAAAGAACTTTTGCATCTTTATTTGCACTTGGGCTAAAGAGACTTGAAGAATTAATTTATCCTCTGAATCCAGCCTATCAACAGTAAACTGAAAAGGCAGAAAAGACAGATCCATTTACCATTAGAGATCTCCTTCTTAAGTACTGGATACTCTGTTTTGAGGCATATTTTGTGCTCTTTTTACAAACACAGCATGATAAGTGTATCACTTGAGAAACCACTGCTTATCTTAAAGTCTTTGAAGACTATTGTTTGTTTGATGGTTTGAGGGGAGGAGTAACTACGAAAGTATATTCATCCTTAGCTTTGCTACATCGTCTGACTACACTTGATTGAATGACTTTATTCAGCTCTTTTCCAGGGTTATATAGAGGCTCATCTATACTTACATATATTTTCTTCAATTTCATTACATGTTAATTACTCTTAATATGAAAGAACCTCTATGGCACTGAAACAGAGAATATATATAAATTTTTAAGTTATATTGACCATTATCTATTTAAATTGCTCCTGCCTAAATTGCCTAGTTTGTTTTCTCTCATACCCCATCTTGCATTTGACTTTATCATCAAAGTTTTAACCTTTGTCTTATATAAATACATGATCTACTTAAATTTTAAAGGCCCATCTGATCTTTTTAACTTGATTTATCTACATGCATAGACTATAACTTGAATTGAGAGAATATGAAATGTATTCAATCTGTAATAAATCCTTAAAAAGCAGAATTATGACTCTTTAGTTTTAAGATTATGCAAATTGAGCCTTGCTTAAAACATAATCCTTCTGTTTTTGAAAAGAGAAGTAGCATCAGTTTTGAGTCTGTCTCCCTGGACATGCAGCTCTCTTGCTTGCTTCCTGCACAGACTTTCCCTAAGAATTTCCTGTTTATGGTATCAGTTGAAGATGTAGGAGTGAAATCAATACACTATTACTTTGTTGGAGATACAAGAAGTTTGTCAAAGACTATTCTACAAGTTCCTGTTAATTGCTCTAGGTAGACGGAAACACTTTATAAAGCTTCACATTTACATTGGAAATGTAGTTTGAAAGTCACAATGGTGTTCTTTAAAGCTGACTTCTCATGGGACTTGTAAATGAAAACTGTGAGAGTTAAACCAATAGGCTAAATCAGTCAGCAGAGGTGTTCGTTTCAAACGTGGTGGAGGGATTTCTTTGTAGACCAAGTTCATACCACATTTCTTAAAATTGTGCCTGAAACTTAGGCACTAGAACTATTGCCAGCATGGTTTTGTGTGCAGAAAATGGAAGAGTAAATCTGTTAGGCTTCTTGTCCTTGAAAATTGGAATTTATTTATTGCCCTCATTATGGGGACATCCACAAAGGATGATATCTTCTGTTTTCTCTATTCGAATAAAATAAGCATAAATCTAGCCCCTAAACAAGTTTTAAAGAAACAAACCATCGTGTTAAATAAAATTTGATTGTTAAGTGATATAATATGACTATTTGAATTACTGGATGTTTATGCTTAATTTTTTTCTTAAGGAAATTAATTAGCGATTAATTATGTCACCTCAATGAAAATAAGAACAATTTGACTTAAAACTAACAGAAAAAAAGAAAACTTAAGTTAACTATTAGATTGTACATAGCACCGGGCCTGTCATTCTGACTTTAAAAACAGTTGTACCTCTTATGAATATTAATTCTAAATCACTAAATACCATATCTTGAACCTTATCACATTTAAGTTTTTTCAAAACCCCAAGCACCATTTTGTGGCCCTCTGTCATTTCACTATATTTCATCACTGCGTATAGGCAAAGTAGTGATTACATGTAAGATAAGAAGGTGTTATAAATGAAGTTCACCCTGTTTTGGTAATAAAATTATTTTGAGCTCTCACATACTCTAAATGGGTAGTGACAACAGCAAAAGTAAGATGATATACATTTTTGATTAGAGAAAAGCTTTTTACAATAGCACAAACCAGCTGATTTACTAGATTTAACGCTTCCTCTGGCCTGTCAAAGAAACTGTTTAAATGTACCCTTCAGAGAGATGGGAATTTGACACAATTTAAAGGGACGTCTCTGGGCTCTCTGTCAGAGCAAGTCTGAAGATATGCAGGCTGGTCAAGCTCTCTGGGAGGAACTTGATGGAGAACCTGAGGTTAGAATGTGGCGTGGCTCTGTGAGACTTTATGTCTGTGTCCCATACCCTGACAGGAAGGAGAAGAGGAGGAGAATATGTCACTGCCGCTTGGAAATGAATCCCTGGTAGGGAAATAGTGCAGGTGATTTGGCTCACAATTATTCTCACTGGCAAGGCTGAATGAAAAACGAAAGGGAGAGAAGATACAGGGGACGAAAATGAGGCATCTTTAAGTTGTCTTCATTTGCATAAGGAAATAGCTAATTACTGATCCTGGCAAAATGATGAGTAGTCAATTTTTAAAGTTCAAAACCCATCAAACTTCAGTAGAGAGAAGAGACCTGTTTTCTCTCTCTCTGCCATTTCAAGCATTGTTTAAAGCACACTTCCTTTACTTCAAAATTGGGAAAAGAGACAAAGGCTCACTAATTATTATTACAGAAATAATAGATTAATTATTTACATCATTTTTCCCCAGGAACCACACTTAATAAAGTTGTTCCTAAATTTAAAATGGTACAAAAACAAAATTATAGTAAACACAAGTAAAGGAATAGGGTGTTTGCTTTTTCTTGCTTTCTTGTCAAAATATATATGTATGTTCACACAAATATAAATATATATTTACAAATTTATGAATTACAAAGCTTAATTTTATAACCAGGGGAAAAATAAAGATTTTTCTTCTGAAATAAATGTTTAAAATAACATAGACTATAATAGGTAACACTTGTCTTCTAATAACATGCCATGTCGTTTATTGAGTTCCTGCTACAGGTCAGATGCTGTGCTAGTCTTGGGCACACTGTTCACTGTAGAAAGTCCTTTCTCATGAGTAATGACTTCCTCCAGGGCCACTGAGTAACATAAAGGTAGAAACCTTCAGTGTATTTGTGGCATGTGAAAGGCTAATATTTGCCCTGTCCTCACTTAACACAACCACACTGAATCACTCCATTCGCTTCCCTTCCACCCGGGCCCTGCTCCCTGTGGGTGCCCCTTTCTTGCTCTACCCATCCTTTCCTGTACCACAAACCACTTCCTAAAAATCATCAACTTCTGCTATGGGCTTTACAGGTGCGAAACAACCAATATTTTGTTTTCTTTAATCAGAGAATTTAAAAGCATATAAGCATAGAAAGATGATAAAGGTCACCTCGAGAACTTTGGTTGACCTGTCTTCCTGATTCACTTGGCTGCTCAGATTTGTATGGTCAGTGGCAGACACGGGTACACTTCTGTGACCTGTACTGTCTTCTTCAGCCTCCTTAACCAAATCCAGATGGCTTAATTTCAGGTTTCTCAAGCTCGGACTCTGATATATTTATGCCTATCAAAAAAAATCCCTACATTCTAAGCCAGAAGCAGGACGTGTAACGAAGTGCTTAATGATAGTAGCCCCCATTATAGCAAACCCTTGTATATATGAAAGTGGGATTCCCTGGACAGGAAGGAAATGCATGATTACTAACAATTAAATGCGTATTTATTCTGACAGATAGAGAGAAATATAAAATACACAAAAACACGTGTACAGACGTATAATTAGCATTTACTGGCTATTCTCTGCCTTTAATACGGTTTATTTTGGTGACCTTGCAATATCTTTTATAGCCTAATTCATTTCTAAGGATTAGAAGCTATTGATTGCCTACAGATATATAGATATAGATATAGATATAGATATATACAAAATACGATACAAAATATAATACAAATATATATATATGTTTTGTTTTTTGGTTAGTATACATTACATATTCAGCCACAGACTGTTGGAAAACCGTTTATGGTTAAGTTTATTTTGGGTGTTTTGCAACAGAATTCCAATTTTGACCCATAGTGAGTAACCAAACATGGCCCAATTTAGTTGTGACATATGTTCTACTTGTAGCCAAGTTGAATATAGCCGAAGAAACTAGACATATATACACAAAATGCCTTTAATTTTGTAGAGACTTTCAAATACATTTTTAGCTTCCGCAGCAACAGAGTAGTGTAAGAATGACGGAAGTCTTAAGCAGGGTGAGAGAGGTTAGGATTTTTGCCTTCTGTTCTGCAAAACAATGTAACAGCCCAGATGTTTTCCCAAAGGATAGCATGCTCTTTCCAGATCAGCCAAGACACATTCTTTGTATCCATCTGTGCCTGTTACATGTCAGAAATGAAGATGTCGTCACAGATGTGCATCTGCCCTGTTCTATTTCTATATTCCCAGGCTGCCCCGAAGGTGGCAATAAAAAGTCTAGGATGGACCTTGACCTGTGTAAGTGGGGCATTTTTTCAGTGTTTTTATCTGTTGCTCCCTTTTTGTCCGTCTGCACTCTGTGCTTAAGTGCTTCCCATGCGTGTGTAGACTTTCTCTCTAGGAAATGCATGGGGTATTCTTTCCCCTGACTTCAGATTTCACTGGCCACCTCACTGTCCCTGCCTAAGCATAGAAGCCCCATTCTAACGAAGTCTGGAATATTCTAATGAAGTCTGGAATATTCCATGTCTGGAATAGAAATAAAATCCCATTTTGGGACTTGTCCAAAGGAAGATGATGTAAAACCAGAAGGCAGCGAGAGTAATGATACTCTTGCCATTCAAAGCCAGTGTTTAAGAAATTTGAATTTAGGATTTGACCTCAAATTCTCCAGGGGGGAGACTCATGTGGATTTAAATAAAAATCATCCTGGAGATAAGCATAGTAATATCTTCTACATTAATCCTCAGCTTGCCAAAACTGAAGTATGGGTGACTACCAAGAGTTTTATTTGCTCTTTTTCTCTTTGAGTCTTAAATTTGAGAGAACATCTGTCTTTATTTTGGGTGTTCAATAAAACAGGAGAAAATGGTACTCTTTTGATATAGGAAGATTTAGAAAATTGAATGATACTGTCTTGAAGAAACAATGATATATGTATGTATCTATGTGTATGTGTGTGTATATATGTGTTTATGTCATTTTTGTGTGTGTGTGTAGGTATATACATATGTATCTGTATGGGTATATATCTCTCCAAGCAATTGGATTTTTCAAAGGATAAGGTCATATATTCATAGTTGTGAAGAGACTTTAATGTCAAGATTGTAGACTCTGATCCTGAGTCTGTTTACCTTTCCCACACCAAAGCCTGTAAAAATCATAGAAAAGGTATAAAAACACAAATGTTTGTGTGCTATGAGTTGTGTGGACTTAGATGTGCTTCATATATCTCTTTGATACCTCTATAGTGTTTGCTCCAACAGGTCAAAATAAATGTATTTGCTGAAAATTAATGAATTTCTATCCCAGGATTAACTTTATTTCTCTTTAGAGTCTCTCTATCTCTGTGAATACCTAGACATTTAAGTCCACTTCAATACATGTTAAAAATTAGTTAGTCTGGCAATCAATGTCCATATGTTAACCTATTAGAGGACAGGTGTCACCAATGCCCTTTGGATGTCTTCTTTGTCAGTCAAACCAAAATACTTGCTCTTCTTTTTCTAGATTGTTCACATAGCTCTCTGTACCTTATGCATAGTAGACTCTCAATTTAAGTACCTTGACCAAAGGTTATTCATGGCTGTATTTAGAAGGTGAATAAGAAATTTACTTTTTGCTACTTTCTATCTTTCTATATCTGAAAACTCTCTATTTTAAAATATATTTCTATGATATGAAAACACAAAATGATCTTCCTCCATTTCCAACATTAGAGTTTTTGTATTCTTTAAAATGTAACTCAAAATTCTCCCTATTAATAAAGTTTTACTTTTGTAATCATTCCCTTCTTGATTATAACGTGTGATCATTTTCCCTCTGAATTTCTTAAGAGCCCTCCTCCTCATTTCTTATGTTATAGTGTACATGCCCTATCTCCTTAAAGTGAGGATAGAATTTTCAGGCTATCAAGAAGGTCATACCTTATTGAAATGGAGTCCTGTAGCTTGTCTGAGCCTCTTAATACTTCTGTAAGAATGAGGGTTCCTACAGGTTTTTGTGGCTCTTAAGAGATTCTTCATTTTACAGTGCCCAGGCTTGTGCCTGTCCTAAAGGTACACCTCAGTTCCCTCTCCCATTTCTTTTCCAAATCTGTCTTACTTATTTTGATTTTGTCCTTGTAGGCAGTGCAGTAGTTTGCATGGAGTGTGAGTCTAGCAAATGATTGATAAATGAAGGATTGAGCCAATTAATTTAGGATAGAATTAATGCATTCCACTTCTTCAACTCACCAGAAGATAAGTTAAAACATAGCAAGTTGCTTCTTGTTTTGTGCCACAGCAAATGATTCAGGCCCACTGTTTGGGTTGTTCCAAACTGCTCAAAGTCAGAGAGACTCTGCGAGGCTTATTTCTTGCTTCCCTAGGGGCCTTTCTCGTAGCTGTATTTTTCTTTTTATTTTCTAGTAATTTCTGTAAAGGAAAAGTTAAAAAAAACTTTACTGTAGCCTTTTTAAGTTGATTCAAGATCAGAGTTCAGTTGACATCTGCAGGATGATATAATAAACCTTGTAAAGCAGAAAATTTATGTTTTACCCAGCTCTTGGTTACAAGAAGATTAACATGGCAGCCACTCCAACAATCCTCCAAATTCTTTGGTTCACTTGGACAGTTATTCTAGTCCGAGGCAGCTTGACTGATCTACACTGGCTTTCTCATGGATCTCATGCAGTTGTAGGGTTCACAAGAGCGGTCCCACTGCTCAATGACATGCCAAATATCTTTTGTGTCACATTTACTAATGTTCCATGTCTAAAGGAAGTCATGTGACCAACTCAGAATTAAGAGTTCAGTCTACCACAGAGAGCAGGGAGAGGGGATAAGTCTTCTGTGGTCACGTTTGGCTTTCTCTTTTCTCCAGTGTTGTTCTTGACCATCTCAGAGAAGGTAGTCCTATGTATTCAGTGTCTGCCATTGTGCATGCTGCCCAAGCCTCTACCTAGGTGAGTTTCCTGTTGCTTGGCCCTCCTTTTATCATCATGACTCTTCTCGTGAAGCTTAAGAACTTAGTATCTAACCTCCATCCTCTGAGGAGCGCAGAGAAGCGGGTTGGTGGGAATGCCTGCGTTTGCTTTCCAGGCACCTCACGGAGACTTCTTTTCTCGGTGCTCTGGGAGAAAGTTGGTACCAAATCCAAGGAACGCATGTCGTATTCTCTTAAAAATTGTCTCACCCTGGTTAAATCTGACACAGCAAGAGCAACCTGCTACCCACTCTCCCTGTCTGGGAGAGTTGGCACCCCAAACCATACCCCAGTTCTCCTTAAGAGAAGGAACCCTGTGCTTTCCAACTATCCGTTGACTCTCTCTTTCATGCAGAGTTGAGGGAATCAGTTTGGTGTTACTGAGGTTGTAGTAGGTCAGTTAATAGGACAGTCCTGTCACCTCTTAAAAACCCTGCAAGGAAGTGTCTGTTGCCATCAGCTGGCAGTCGAGGTCAATAATAACTCCCTTTAAAATAAGTGGTGGAGGAGGGGCAGAGTATTACCACTAAGTGTCTTCAACTTAGGTCTTAGCTACAGTTGAAATATGATGGGAAAAGTTCTACCCAAATCCTAATATGCATTGTTTTATTTACACTTCTTTGCTTAGGTCAACATATGGTCTTCTCTTTAATTGGAACAAGCTGGCTGGATCCCATCTCTGGTTTGATGCCCTCTAGGGTTTGATTCTGCTCATTTTCTATCAATAAACTCTGTGCATCTTTATTCCAAGCAAAGAGATGTTGCTTTGGGTGGCACTGAGTCAACTTTTTGGAGATCTTCTTCATTATGGTTGGAAAATTGAATTATTATACCTATGGATTCTGCAGAAATATTGTTAGCAACTTCCAGAGAAAGGCCGTTAATGATTTTCCTTCATATTGAAGTCATTGAAAATGATCACATCACCTTCCACACAGGTTGGGATCTGAAGCCATTTACAAAGACTAGTTCTTCAGACTGCTGAATAATTCTATCAGTCTTGCATCCATGTTAATCTTAAGAATCATTAATCTTTTTTTTCTTTTTTTGGTGAGGAGGGTTGGCCCTGAGCTAAAATCTGTTGCCAGTCATTCTCTTTTTGCTTGAGGAAGATTGTCCCTGAGCTAACAGCTGTGGCAGTCTTCCTCTATTTTGTATATGGGACACTGAGACAGCATGGTTTGATGAGCCATGTATAGGTCCATGCCCGGAACCAGAACCCGTGAACCCTGGCCACTGAAGTGTAAAGTATGAACTTAACCACTATGACACCAGGCCAGCCCTAATCTTTCCTTTTTAAAAGAAAGGAATGGAAAATGAAAAAAGACCTGCCATAGACTCTCTTACGTATAATAATGAGAGTTTTTATCGTTGAAAACAATAAATTCATGAGATATGAAGTATATAGGGATGGAATTAAATGGATTTAGGTTATAAAAACTCCCAAATTGAATGTACTTGAGGGAGAACAATCATATAAAGCAAAGATTTTCTTACGTGGCTTTTGGAATTTTAAAAATGTTAATGACAAAATATGTATGTTCTATGCATCATCAGGCCCAAGGCCTACAGAAGTTAAAATCACTTACGAAAGAGATGACCAATTATTGCAAAATGTACCTTTTGAAATAATTAATTGGGAAAGAAAGAGAAAATGCTCAAAAGTAATAAGATATCTGTTGAGCAAAAACCAACCCCCAAGTTACAGTCTTATTGATTGTGCTTTTATAGGAACTTTGTCATCTAGGTGTCATGGATGTTCCAGGAATGAAGTTCACTCAACCTTACTTTCAAGGAATGACAATGTTTACTGTTGGTGGTGAATATTTGTTATGACAGCAGTAGAAGAAGCTCACTATCAAAGGCATGCCCATGGAAGGAATATTCTTTTCATATCCTGCTCTGGTGCTGCCATTTTCTTAATTCTCGTTTAAATGACTTGACCCATGTCTGAATTAGCAGAACAGTTGAACCGTAGATCGAAATTTGTTAGGTTTTCTTGTCAGGAACTCTCAGAGTCCGCTCTCTAGACCGTGGTGGCCAGTGCATCCTTCAGGAAATCTTAGGGCTGGGCTTTTATTCTATTCTGGTTTTCCCTTTGATGTGAATTTAGCTTTAGTTAAGTGATTGAAAAATGTATCTTCTTAAATGGGGTACTATTCTTGCCACAAATTGTGTTGGAGAACATGTATTCATGTAGGCACTGGTATGTCTCTGTGTGTCTCTGTTGAATGCATTGTCAAGTAGGTCATTTAACTAACTGAAATGTTAGTTGCTCTTAAAATATTTGAGAGCTACTAGTTATAATATAGAATGTAGAATATATTTTTGATTTTGCTTTTTAATTGATACAATGTTGTGCTAGTAGTGGTAAATATTAAGTATCTTGTATGTGACATATCTACTTTTTAGCACCATACATAAATTAAATCATTTAATACTCACAACAGTCCAGATATGAGCAGTATCCTATGCATGTGAAATAGATGTACTAATATTAGAGACGTGAAAATGTGTATATTGTAATGTAGGCTTCTTATTATAACTACTAGAACAATATGCAAGCCTATAGAACAGGAAGAACGCATTCCTGTGTATAGAGAATTATTACTATTTTTTGTTTGTTTCTTTGGTAGTAACATATCTATCTTATTTTTTTCCAGTTTTATTGAGAAATAATTGACATATGTTGTGTAAGTTTAAGGTGTATAGCATGAGGGTTTAATTTACAGATGTCGTGAATTGATTACCACAGTAGGTTTAGCTAATATCCTTTCTCTCATATAGATACAGTCATGCCTAGCTTAACAATGAGGACGCATTCTGAGAAATGCATCATTAGGCAATTTTGTTGTTGTGCAAACATGATTGAGTGTACTTACACAAACCTAGATGGCATAGCCTACTAAACACCTAGGCTATATGGTACTAATCTTATGGGATCACCATTGTATATGTGGTCTGTCATTGACCCAAATGTTGCTATTCAGCATATGACTACAATAAAAAGAAAAAAGAATTTCTTCTTGTGGTGAGAGTTCTCAGGATCTACTCTCTTAACTTTCCTATATATCACACAGCAGTGTTAACTATACTCTGAGAACTGTTATTTTTCTTGAACAATATAGATTGGTCTTTCAATTTTTCACATTCCTGGAAATACAACAAAAAGTGGTCAGACTTGGGGCTGGATGGCTGGTGTATTGGTTAAGTTCATGTGCTCTGTTTCAGTAGCCTGGGGTTTGCAGGTTCACATCCTGGATGTGGACCTATGCACTGCTCGGCGGCAATCCACGTACAAAGTAGAGGAAGACTGACACAGATGTTAGCTCAGCGACAATCTTCCTCAAGCAAAAAGAGGAAGATTGGCAACAGATGTTTGCTCAGATGTTTTGCCAATCTTCCTCACCAAAAAAAAGTGGACAGGCTGTCTGTTCCCCTCAACTCTGAATGATGACCTCTTATGAGTTGTACTTTGACCGTGGTTCTGGTCAAGTTAATCAGTGATGTTTGTATTAGTGTTTTACTCCTAAATTAACTTGACTAGTCCTGTCTAATCTTGTTTCACATGCTTCACATGGGATAAGTGTTTGAATGGAGGTCTGAATATAGATACACTAAATTACAGTGTTTGAAACTTCAGCACCTTCTTTGCGTGGTTACATGGCTTGGAGCAAGAGTTAAGAATAGCATCCTTCTTCGTATAGAATGATTAAAAAACAATTAGCTCAATATCCTAAGTTAACATTAGAATGTTTTTTCAGGCTAATTTATAAATCGAATAATTTTATACTGCCTATTGAAGTAATTTCCATTGGAGTTTGTCATATTTGTTTTGTTTTACTTCATCTTCTCTCTCAAAGTTTATATTGTTTTCTCATCCATCTCTCCTTAGAGGCAAATATTCACACCTATTTTTATTTATGTTTAAAGTCTACAACCCTTAAAATGTAATTACTCTTAACACATTTTTTGTTATGTACTAGGAGTAAGCAAAGATGTTACTCTATGAAAAGATACTTGGAACATTTGTCAACAGATTACTTGATTTACAGACACAGCATGTAAAAATATTCCGCATGATATAATGAGTAAAATGCATATACCACAAGTTAGAGTTACTAAGGGAAGTTATTGCTTCAAGCCAAACCCCTTAAATATAGTTATTTCCCATGCTCTTCTCACTGTAAATTCTTCCCTGGGTCATCTCATCCATCTGCATGATTTCAAATATCATTTTCATGTTAATGACACTCAAAACCATATTTCAAATCTGGAGCTTTCCCTATTTCTTCCTGTATCTCTTGTCTTAGGTAACACCATCCTTCTCTGCTTACCCACCACTCTTCAGGAAGGAACTAGGAGACTAGAAACTTGAGACTCAATTTACCACAGCTTCCTCTTAAATAAAATGAACACTTCCTGAACGTGTGGAATACTTATGCAATGTGTCTCAAACTCATCTCTTCCATTCTCTTCCTAGGAATTGTGTCCAAACACAGACTTCATCATCTTGCATTAAATAAAGTACAGCAACCTTCCAACTGATCTTTCTCTTTGTCCCCCTCTACTAAACTCCCTTGACAAATATTGTGCTTTAGAATGTGAACAGTTTCCTCTTCCTTTCTTTGTGCAACAATATCCGGCTCCATACTGCCTACCAAATGAACCCTACAACCCTTCCAGCATCTTGCAGTTGAACCCAGCTGACTGCCTCTGCATCATGTTTCCACATGCTTTGTCACACTGTCCTCCTTACGCTGTCCCCAAACAAAAGCACCCAAGTAGTGACCACATTTCACACTGAATTCTCTGCAGCTTGGTCATAGTGTTTCCTGTGCCTTAAATATCCTTAACATGTGCCTGTCCATGAGAATTTTATTCGTGCTATTGGGCCTGGCTTCCCTGATCTTCAGCAAATTCATTACTCACTGCTTTGTGCTTCCTTAGCAATTGATTGTTTCATGTTTCCTTTTATTCACATGCGTGTTTCCACCATTATTTTCTAAGACTTTTGAGGCACTGTTCTTGGAGCCGACAGGTGCTGAACAATGTTTCATACAGAGAGTCTGAGAGGTGTTCGATAAATGTTTGTTAAATTGAACAAATAGTACTTCTACTTAATGTTTCGTAAATGTGAATATAATTTTCTGCAAGTAATGTAAGAATGTGCTTTATACAAACATATCTTGATATATTATATATCAATCTTCAGTAGATACATTCACCAGTTTTGTCATCGGCTGAATATTTTAATTAAACTGATTTACCTGAAATAGAAATAAAATACTTCTTACATCACTGTGTCCTTTCATACTTCCTTCCATGTCTTGTTGCTTCATTTCTTCTTTCAAGTTAGTGTTCGCCAAGTCAAAGTCTTTATGCTGTTCTCCCTCAGAAGCTCGCTTTAATGAGTTTGGTTTTGGTTTATCATACCTGCAGCTAACTTGAACATTTCTCAGAGACTGTTGTGGGCTATGTGAATTGACTTGTTTGATGTCTCTTGACATTTTGGGGATCAACTCTTTTCATTTCATGTTTTTGAAAGATTGTCTTTACAATATTTATACGTTTGTGTCTATTCTAACCTAGCTTCAAAGGGATGTAAGATTAGCTTACAGGGCACTGGTCACTGTTATGAGATAAAATGTTGCAATGGTGGAACAGGAAAACATCGCGGTAAGATAAATTGATGTTAGAAGTAGAGTTGGAACACAGAGCCTGTGTCATGGACTTCTATGCCTTTGCTTTTGAAGTTTTAGCTCTAAATCTCCTGACAGCTATGGAAATGAAAAAGAGCAAACCTGTGACACAGATGCACAATGTCCATAAAATAAAAATAAATCGGTTCTTCAGGGAAATCATAACTATTTCTGAGACTGAAACCAGGGAAAAAGATTTCTCCCATAGTTCTTCAGAACGAGGACATTGTCATGTTGTAAAGAATATTCTCTGCATCATATCCATGTTTAACTCTCCTCAACTTCCTAGGACAGTTGCTTATTAAAGCCCCTCAGTATAACCTGGGGAATTATACCCAAAGACAATTCTGTAATATTGTTTTCCAGCAACCAGCAGAAAATAATGCTGGTATCCCAGTCTCTGATCCTCTGGATAATCAAAGGATCATTTTTATATTAAGTGGAGGAATGGATGAGACTGCGGTATTTCAGCTAGTTATCCATAATTATTGCTTCTCTGGCCAAGTCATAAGAAGTTTTGTCCATCAGTTTGAGGTTGAGATGCCTGATAAGTATAAATGAAAGCAAAACTGTGTGGTTGGTAAAATGGAGTTTCACATTTTAACACTGATATTTGTTAAGACTAAATTTGTACATCTTCTGAAGAAAACTAAGGAGGGTAGTAATATGTGCTCGGATAGGCCAGCCGCCTTCCATGTTGAGGTGGAAGAAGTGAGCACCGATAATTTCAGCTGTGTTTGTATGAAGTATGTCAGATCTCTTCTTCAACAGGATTAGTGGCAAATTGAGGAACTACCAATCTATGCCATAAAGTGTGGATATAATAATTTGAACCTGAAAAACTATTAAGAAATTATAAGCAAGTATCCCTCTCACTCATTAAATTTAAAACAAAAGGCCTCTGTAAAACACCATTTGAACATTGAAGTGTGGTCAATGAGTTGTAATATATGAACTTTGGTAACTGAATGAGGTAATGTCTGTATAGACTCAGTCACTGAAAACAGTTAAACACTTCAGAGTATCTACGCAAAACAGGACTTTGACTTTAGTTGATTTGCATAGCCATTTTCTTCTGAAATTCACTGTGATAAAATCTATTATAGTTGACTCTGTTCTAGGGTCCAGTATCATATATTTTATTAGAATGGCATAGTTCCCCTCACAATTATCTCATGTTCTATAATTCATAAATAATTTTAGTGAGAAATTTTCCATTTAATATCTGCCTTTTGAAGAATAACCTGAAAGGAAACAGTTCTTCTCATTAACACGGTAGGGATCCTGGAGTCCAGGTAACCCTGGTGAACTCTGCCATGGCTTAAATAGAATTACTAAAAGCTAAATGATCAGAAACATGTCACCATATGTCTGAACAAACAGTGGGCTCCTTGACAGGGATGGAATATAAGTATTAAAACAAATATTATCCTTCCTGCCAGGAAATGGATTCAAAATATGAAGAAAGAAATTATGTCTGTGAGTGAAAGAGAGGTGAGAATAGGCCAACCTAGTGTTAAATCTTGTGCTGCTTTTTTCCCTCAGAAGGGAAGAGATAAACATTTAAAACCTGTGATTATATGTCCCAGAATGTTCTTAAATCTCCGTCATATTAAAACCTACCAGGAAAACTGATATTCCAGGAAGTTTTTCCTAGAACCCTACTCGCCATGATTCAAGAAAGTAGTTTTGGCTTTGGAAGGGGGTATATACATGAGAATCACTTGCAAATTAGAAAGAAAGAAAAAAAAAAGATTGGCTTTATTGTGTGACTTAGCTGCTGTTACCAAAGGAGCAGATATGTCAGGATTCGAACGGCCAAGTTCATATCATGTGCCCAGTAGATTCTTAGTGAATGGAACTCTACTTGCTTTCAAGCTCAAGTCCCCAGCACCAGGGGGAGCTATGATGGCCATGAGAAAAAACTCAATTAAAGAAGTCTTTTTCTCACTGAGTAAACATTCTTTATTATATTTTGTGTTCTTCTGAGTTAATTCCTGAAAAACTATAAAATTTGCCCATTTGATTATAATTTGCCCATGAAACCCGTCATGTATATTTTGCAAAGCTGCATTGCATATTATTTTATCTTTATAACAATAAACCCTTAAACAGCACTAGTGATTTTAGGGATCAGTGGCTGAAATACACGCTCTCACTTCCTATAGTGAATGTGTGCACGTTATTTACCCAGCAGCCTCAGAGTCATCATCACTGAGCAATTGAAGGAGCATTAATCTTGCAGTAAACATAAAAACCATCCACTTGTGCTGTGGGGAGAATGGTAGGATATGTTGGCTTTCTGTGCCAGTGAATTCAAGGCTGAGATAACTTTTTCACTTGTCAAGTCGCTGTCACTTTGTTAAGAATTAGAGATTGTATGTTTCCTAAATTTATAACAATATGTCAGTCTATTGCAACTAAATGAAAATGAGCAACTCTGGCTTGTTTTTAGTATGTAAGAAAAAGGTTTATTATATCGCTACTGAATATCTTGTCTTTGGAAACTTGTAGCTATTTAATTGGTGTGTAGCGTATTAAAATGTAACAGCTATGAGTTATCTTTAAGGAGATTCTTAATGGCGTGTCTTGAGTACGACTCAGGTAATTTTCTCTTTTATTCAGGAGGCCATTGACTGTCATACTCTGATATGCAGTGAGTTTCTAGTTTGGCTAGAGAGAAGCTACCCTGGCATGCTCAGCTGTCTTCAGATTGCAGGGATGGAGCTGTTGGGGGGGAATGATGCAAATCCATAAGTATCTTCATCCTATTCTAGACCAGTGTCCAGGGAACTTCTGGCATATCCATAGTGAGAGTGCTGTGTTCACACATGTGTAGGCAAAGGCAGTCCTTTTTTGCCTTTACTCTGAGACAAGGCATGTAGGGAAGCGAATGGCTTAATATAGCAGCTCCTTCCATCAGTTCCTGAAGGTAAAGGTGGGTCAGTATTCATTTGGCAGATAATTACTCTGTGCTTATTGCTGTGTTCCACCCTGGGGCAGCCACACTGAGGAGGAAGAGACAGAGTCCACCCTTCAGGGCCAAGTGCCATCTGTTATGTAGGTGCTTCAAATGTATGACATTGTTCCATTGGGGAGGACATGACTGGAAATATATTATGCAATCCATCCCATATTTTTAGAAAACTGTCACTGATAATTCTCCCTCCTTCCCCATCCTCAGAATATCAGCAAGCCATGTAAAACTGACCTTCAAATTATTCTCAACTCTCACAGTGCATACATATATCAAGTCACCTCGTTGTATACTTTCAATCTTATAATTTTATTTGTCTATTATAACTCAATAAACTGAAATTAAAAAAAAAATTCTCACCTCTCTCCAATTCTTGCCATCTCCACCACTTTCCTGGTGTGAGTTTACCCTTATCTTACTGCTGAGCTATGGCAGTGGCCTCTTAAATGGCCTCCCTGCATCCCTTTTATGTTCTGCCCCAATGCATTTTTTTACACTGCAGTTAAAATGGTGCTTTTCGAAACTGTAGTTAGATGATCAGCAGCATCCCCTCCCGATAAACATCTGCAAGTGCTTTGGTGGCAACACACTTACACGTACCTTGAAAACATTTCTTTACTTTCTGGCTGCTTTTAGGAAAAAGACCACAGTTCCTTTTGTATCTCCTTAGGCTTTGTCTGAAACCCTTTGTCTAATTTCCTGAGTTTAATCTACTATTGAAAATCAAGCCTTTAGAATTTTCTGTGTGGTGGCCTCATATCTCTTCTAACAGCAAGTATGTGGGGTTTCATTCATGTGATTTTTGGTGGTGAGTTGGGCCATTTTTTGGTGTTTTTTCTTCTTTCTGGTTATTTTCTAGATGTCTGACCTGTTGAGTAGTAGTTTAATATTTTTGATATTTCAGAACTTACTGAATAAATTTCTATCCTATGTTTGCATTTAAATATGATATTGTTTTATTTGGTAAGTTTATATAAAGAGAGAAGGAAGTTCAAAAATTAAAAAAAGAAACAAACCATAGTTACAGATTTCTTTGGGCAGTTTCGTAAATTGAAAGCTTATCATTTCAAAGACTTAAGACTAACAAATATAACTCGTTCCATTTGGTAACTCTGAGGTTCAATTCAGGCTCACCTTTGACATAGAAATAGAAAATTATTTGTATTTAGGGGCAATTTTTCTCCACAGGTACATAATATATTCTTGAAACGTGTAAGTTACATTTAAAGATTTATTCCAGTGTTCTTATAGTTTCATTCTTTACAGTGAAACATCTTATATATGATATTTAGTGTTTTAAGAGTTGATCTTCTGATTTTCCACGATAAATTGATTTTCCATGGGATTTTCCATGATCCCTTAAGAAAAGTGCCATTACCTGTTTTCAGAATCTGTCTTCTCCCTTCACATAAAACAAATACCTACCACAGTTTGCCTTTAAAACTATAAGAAACGCTACTGAATAGAGTAAAATGGTGAAATGTTCTCTTGAGAAAAATGAGACGTCTCTGAATCATTTAATTTTTATGCTCGCTTCTCTTGCCCCCTCTCCCGTAAATGATTAGAGACCACAGGATGACAAGCACTTTTCTTTACTGTATTCTAGCTCCAAGGGGAGAACTGTGAAGAGCTGGGGGGAAGGTAGATTTCTCCTGAAAAATTCGAAAGCCTGGCATAGCCTTGCATTTCTGAAACTATTCTGGGTTTTAAGTCAAGTTGATGAAAGTTGGAAGGAAGCTAGTCAAAAAGTTCATCTTCCATCCTAAACTTTCTCAGACACTTGGCAAGAAAATTAGTAAGTGGTCTATCCACTTCACTCCGCTAAACAAAAATTGCAAGTGTGAGATTATTCTTTCAGAGTTTTGATTTCTTTACATTTTCTTTTCATGAGCTCAAGCCTTGTTCTTGAATTATCACTCAATTTATTGTTATTATTTATGATTGATAATAAATATTTGTAAGTCTTGATTTTATAGAATTTTATGTATTTCCAGACCTAACAGTTTTCTGGTACTCTCATCATTGGTATAAAATTGATAATGGTCAGGGGCTGGCCTGGTGGTGCAGTGGTTAAGTGTGCGTTTTCCCCTTCGTGGTGGTCCGGGGTTCGCCTGTTCAGATCCCAGGTGTGGACATGGCACCGCTTGGCAAAAAGCCATGCTGTGGTAGGTGTCCCACATATAAAGAATAGGAAGATGGGCATGGATGTTAGCTCAGGGCCAGTCTTCCTCAGCAAAAAGAGGAGGATTGGCAGTAGTTAGCTCAGGGCTACTCTTCCTCAAAACAAACAAACAAACAAAAATTGATAACGGTTGAATGTCATTTACTGAGTCTTGGTATTTAAGAGGACCTCAGTTCAAGAGGATAAAATATGTGTTTGGGAATATTTTTCAAAGTTGGGACAAAAATGCCTGAGTACATCCAGATATCCAGAAGCTTTGGGAACAAATCTTGCACAACTTAGATATTAATAAGCTTTCTAAAGATAATCTTAAGATTTATAAAATCTCATTTATGTAACATAAAGTAATTATAATTTACTTATATGTGATTTTAAAATTTTGAAATAATCCCAATCTTGTAGATAAGTGGAGACTACAATACAAAGAACTTATTTTCCTGAACGATTTGTGAATAAATTGCTGACAAGGTGCCATCACACTCAAATACCCGAATTTCCTCCAAACAAGGACATTCTCCCATCAAAATCAGGAGGAAAACATTGACGCATCGTAATCCTCAGACCACATTCATCTCACACTACATTTCAGCAGTTATCTCTAGTCACACTTCTCTAATTGTCCTCAAAGTCTCCAAGTTAGAATTACACTTCTCCTTAATTATCAGTCTGGAAGAGTTCCTCAGTCTTTCTTTGACATTCTTGATCTTGACGATCTTGATAGTTTTGAAGATAACAAGGCTGTTGTATCATATAATGCTCTCGTTTTGGGTTTTGCTGATGTTTACTTCTGATCACATTTAGGTTGTGAATCTTTGGCAGTAATGTTTTCTTCGTCCATTCAGGCTGCTATAACAAATGTCATAGACTGGGTGGCTTATAAACAATGGAAATTTATTTCTCATAGTTCTGGAGGTTGGGAAATCCAAGATTAAAGCGCCAGCATGTTTGGTGTCTTGTGAAAGCCCACTTCCTGGTTCATACAAGGTCCTCTGTTCTCTATGTCCTCACCTGGAAGGGGCAAGAGATCTTCGTAGGGCCTCTTTTATTATTTTTTTTTTTCTTTTTTTGAAGAAGATTAGCCCTGAGCTAACATCTGCTGCCAATCCCCTTTTTACTAAGAAAGACTGGCCCTGAGCTAGCATCCATGCCCATCTCCCTGTAGATTATATGTGGGCGGCCTACCACAGCATGGTTTGCGACGCCATGCCATGTCCACACCCAGGATCCGAACCAGTGAACCCCAGGCAGAGGAAGCGGAATGTGCGCACTTCACTGCTGCGCCACAGCTCCAGCCCCTGGGGCCTCTTTTGTAGGGGCTTTAATCCCATTCATAAGGGCTCTACCTTCATCACCTAATCACCTTCCGAAAGCCCCACCTCCAAATACCATCACATTGGGCTTTAGATTTAACATGAATTTGGGAAGGATACGAACCTTTAGTCAGTAGCAAATATTATAGAAATGATGCTGTTTTTCTCAACATATGATTTAGATTTGTCCTATTGTTGATGTTGTTAACTTTGATATCTTGATCAAGATTGTTTTTATGAACCTTCTCCATTGTGAAGTTACTATTTTCCTTTATATTTAATAAATTCATGTGAAGAGTTACTTTGAGAATATGTAAATATACCATTCCCCCTGAAGCTTTTCAATTTATCCATGTATTCATTTCTTTCAGTATGGATTCTTATCTTTTTATTTTATTCATCATACTATAATCTGGTAACTTTTAAAAAAATTTTGACGTTCAAATTGTTCCACATTTGGCTGATGAGAGCCCCTTCACGCTGGCTTCTTTATCCTTTTAACCTGTCCCTCTCATTCTTTGAGTACTTCAGTGTACAACAGATATTCCAGGTACATCTTGTACTTTCCTTGTACCAGTGCTGGATGGAATCAGTCATTTCTCCAAGGAGTTCTGTTTCCATTTACTAGAGAGTCATATTTAGAAACCAAGATCTGGATGCTAGGTATGGCCATTGCTATTGAATAGAGCTTCTCCTGGCCTCTCTCAATTCATACAGCTAGGGAAGGTGTGTTTGGTAAGTTTAAATAAGGAGTGTATGTGTGTGTGTGTGTGTGTGTGTGTGTGCCTGTACACTCATTTACAATTATATTCATTTCTATTCAATATGTATACTTTTAAAACCATGAGTTCATGCCAGTACCTCCAATTCCAATCTAACACCACACAGTTCATTCTAATTTTCTTATTTACATAACATTTGATGGCATAAAATTTTATTTATTTTTATTTACATTCACCACAATACAGGGAAGCAGCCAAGATGAATGTTTTCCTTTGCTTTATTTGATTTGAGCTCATTAGAATTCCTTACTTTTACAAAGCCAGCAAATAATGGAGGCAGGCGCCAAACCCAATTCCCTTTCCGTGTTTACTGTTTCTGTCTCTGTCTCTATTTCTACAAAAACAGGAATTAAATTTTTTAACTTCAGCTTTCATTGTGCACTTTTGCTTTTTTTCTTAAAAAATCTTAGTATGATTTAAATATAAATTTATATAATTATTTTAATATTCAAAATAGGGCAAAAGTTTGGGCAGTGTATTGGGTGAGTATCATTACACCTGCTTGTTAGTAAAGTCAAATTAGTAGAAAGCAGTGAGAATTGTGAAAGTGGATGGTTATTGGATTTTATCTTTTTTTTTTTTTTTGAGGAAGATTAGCCCTGAACTAACATCTGCCACAAATCCTCCTCTTTTTGCTAAGGAAGCCTGGCCCTGAGCTAACATCCGTGCCCATCTTCCTGTACTTTATATGTGGGACACTTGCCACAGCATGGTTTGAGGTGCTGTGCGTAGGTCCACCCCCGGGATCCAAACCAGTGAACCCACGCTGCCGAAAGAGAATGTGCGAACTTAACTGCTGCACTACCAGCCTGGCCCCTGGATTTTATCGTAGTGAGATTTGCATTCCTGAGAAGGGAATAAAGCATAGTCCTGATTCCTAAAAATTTACTTAAAGATCCAGGTGTTAATAGTATTGCTAGGTAGGAGAGTGTACTCCCTTCCCCCCTCCCTAAATGAACTTAGTGTTGGATCGCAGAGTGTGATCATTTGCTAAAGCCAAAGGCTAATAACAAAGGGGGTTAACTGACTTATCGCAATGTGAAATTGCAGCTACTGCACTCATCCAGCTGATGATTTAATCTAACTGGGTTTGTGTTCTGCTATGTAGACATTACACTGTGATATGTAGGATAGTTACATACATTGCTTCTAAACAAGGTTGCTTTATTCTGTGCCAAGAATGCCTTACAACCTCCTCAACATATAAAGAATATTTCAGAAGATGGAGCTTTGCTCTGGAATGCTCTGTGGGCAGCTGGTTAGTATGCTGAATTTTTAGTAGCTATTAATGAGGATCCTATCAGCTTATCAATGTCCAATTTTCTGTTCTTGCACGGCATAATTCTATGAGAAATCTTTGGAAACTCTTGTATCCAGTAACTGCCCTTAAAAGATACCAAAATCCGCTCTGAACTAAAAGCTTCTCTGATTGATATATACCCATATTAAGACAAGCCTACCATCTCTACTTAGTAACTTACAAAGAGGATCTTGGACTAAAAATTCATTCTATCCCGTTCATAATTACTTTTTGGGGGCCAGAACTTATATTTATTAAATATTCCATTTGGAATGTTATTTATTAACTGACAGCTTTCTCCCACTTTAGGTAATTTCTTTCTGACTTAGAGTAGCCTTTGACTTATAATTAGAAACCCCTTTATTTGTATAATTTTTTTCAATTCCATTCATATGCATATCATTTTGATAATGGCCCAGGAGCCCAACTTTGCTGGAAAACGTTAATTTCACTTTTTATTTCTTTTCTTTTTCTTTTTCTGTTTTCAGTCCCTCATTCAATTCACTTGCAGGAAGATTGATTTTGAATAATACGGTCATGATGTCAAAACAGTGCAAATTATACCCTGCTGCCATCTGGAATGGTGAAAATAAAAGCTTTATTTACACTGGTTTCTTTAAGAAAAGAATAATAAATGTTCCCCCCCCCCCCCTTCAGAGACTGTATTCTGGAAAGAAATGGTTCTTGTTTGTAGCCTGATAGTGTGGTTTATTCTGAAAGATAATGACTTGAAAACTCATTTGCTATTCAACAAAGTAGCAAATACTCCAACCACTAAACCCTCAGCTTTCCCACTGTGGGACACTAATCTGTCTCCTCTCCCACACGAATCTATTTGAGGTAATCATGATAGGTCCCATGTTACAGAGGAGGCCCCTGTGTGGCCTAAGGTCATATAGTTGATAAGCTGAGTCTACTTATCTCTAGTTCTCTGGTCTGTGTACTGTCTGTTGGTGTCTGCTCAAAGCAGAAGTCCTGCCATTTTTAGCCCTGCCTAGATAATTAAATAGAAATTACATAAGGATTAAAGACATAGGCACAGTCCTGAATTTGAGCTCTCTAGGGAAATTATTTGATATTTATCGGCCTTTTCACAATCTTTCATTTCTTATCCACATTTTCCTGGCTAGTACATATGGCAGAATTCTGTTTCTACTTGGAACCAGTGCTCAACAAATGAGAAGCCAATTGATCAGTATCAAAAGGTGGCTTGTTTTTGTAGAGCAGAGTGTTTTAAAATTATTACATCCCATGGAAGTTTAGTCTCTAGGCCTTTGTGTTTAAAAAATAAAAGTAAAAGTTGACCAAGTATTAGTATTATTTTCATTTGCCTTCCATTATGGATTGACTTTGATTACGAGTTTTATCACTGTTCATGATGAATATTTATTCAAAGAACAGCAATTGGCATAGAGAAAACATGTTGGAGTAAAAATGCAACAAATATAGAGTTAAAAGATTCTTTTATTTTTGCTCTATGTATGACCTTGAATGAGTAACTTAATTTTGCTGAGTCTTTGTTTTGTGTCTGCAGAAAATGGCAATTATGATACCACCCTCGCCTGCCTCAAGAACCCTAATAAGGCTCAAATGGTTTCAGTGTTTTCAATCATTCACAACAAAGCTTTGCTGTCCCAAATACTTACAGCTATTTTTTAAGTTTGTTTTGTGGAAACAAATCATGTTACAGTATGGATTTGTTTTATCTGTGCTGTTGATTAATCAAAGAGCCTAAAATCTTGTTTAAAGGGAGAATTGAGGGCTTTTATGAGCTTTGAAGAGGTTACTTGGCACAGATACTGCCCTGTAAATCCACTTGCATGTCTAGATAATCCTTGTTTTTTGTGATTTGTGTACAATGTTTTTCCATTTACAATTTATTGCTGTGGCTCTTGTTATGTCAACCCATAGAGTCACATGCCTCTGTTCTTTTTAAATCTCTTGTGGGAGCTTGTGATAGAGTAAGTACATATATGCTAATATTTTACTAGAGGCCAGGCACTAGTGGTAGGCAGCAGTAGGCACATTTAATGCATTATCTCATTTGACCCTCCCATCTATGAGCTGGGTACTTTTATTACTCCCGAAGAATCCAATTATCCTGCAGATGCAAGTAAATAACAACAATATAGAAATTCTTTAGATTACTTCATACCCACTGCCTGGCCTGGTCCTGGCACAATGGAGGCCTTTAATAAATATCTGTAAAATGAATGATGCCATCTATTGACTATCTGGTAGATTTTTTAAACTAATAGTTCAAAAGCAGTTTTTCTTTTAATATTTTTGCAACTTTCATAAATATGACCATGCTTTCTTATCTGACCACATTAAGATCAGTATATTTAAATTTTCCAGGAGAATTTTTGCTTTTTCTTAGATACAAAAACTCACTGAATTTATGTTGCCTTGATTAGTACTGTTCCTCTCACGGATGAGGATGCCTTCAATATGATGGAAAGATCGAACACTTTTATTTAAGAAAATATTCTTCATATTATCCATCTAACATCTGACTTTCTTATGTTAATAAAAACTTCCCTTACACAGTCCTTTCATCCATCAAAAAAAAAAAAATATATATATCATTTGTGCTTCTGTAAGATTGCATCACGCATGCCTAGATCTTTAAGATATCCAGCCATGGAGAAATCTTTGCTCCCGTCAGTGAAAGAAGACCCAGAGTGTTTGCCTCAGCATACAACTGAATGATTCACTTTGGTTTTATCATTGTTTTGAACAGCAAGAATTCCATTATTCTAAAGATAGGATAATAGAGTATAACAATATTTTATTGTGTTCTTTTGAGTTTCATTGTGTATATATGTAATGTTTTGTTATGTGGTTGCAGTTTTGACCTGTAGAAGCTCACAACCAGTATAGGAGGGAAGCCCTCCTCTAAAATGAGAAAAGCAGGAACTGAGTTGTGTGTTTCTAGTGCAGCAACTGGACTAAAGTAGAGAAGGAACTAGGCCTAAATTACACTTCTCAACCAATGAGAATCGTTTGATAATTAAATAAAACTTATCATTGTAAAAATAAACAGTCATTCACGATTTTTGTGAGTCTATAAGTCTAATACTACTTAAGACACTGTAAAAGATAGTTTTTCCCTCTTAGACTTATATTCAAATTGAGGAGACCAAATGTATAGCCACAGAACAATTAAAGAATGATTAACTGTTTGAGTGGCAGTAAGTAAGCCCTGTAGGAATTCAGAGATGCCACATGAATGAGTGCTGAAAAGGTTGCCAAGATTTCCTAAACATGTCTAATTGCCAGTGTTTATTGAACACTGTGATGGTTAAACAGAAATAACATGTAGCCCCTGCCCTCCTTGAGCTTATGAGTTCAAGCTTGTGCATTGACTGCAATAAGGGGTTTATTGATAGCACCAGTTGGGAGCTTTTAAAGAGGAGCCACTATGAACTGTTTGGTCCTCAGAAAAGTGATTCAGGGGGATGGGTTCTCTGAGAAAAAAACCACTTATCTCTTCCTCCAGATTCTGATTTTGCGCTATTGCACTGCTATTCTCAGCGAAACTTCTATATCGTCAATAATACCTAAATGACCAGGTATACTTGCCAAATCTAATCCTGCTTTTAGAAAAGCGTACTGTTGATGTAATTAACATGATTTTTTTTCATAAACATATTTGCTATAAGTCTGAAAAATTGGGATGTGGCACCGTGGCAGAGTTCTTCGTTGAAAACATCTTTACATCATTTGGGATCAGAGTCCAAGCACCATCTTGATTGAATTCACTCAGAATCCCAGTAAGATTAGGTGAGAGGAACTGCTCAGGGCCACCTTGGAAGAAGGTTGTGGCCTAGCAGGCAATTTAGTTTAGTGGTTTCCTGTCAAATAAGAGATTCAGTGTTTGCGGAATTGGAGTGAAAGTAAAGGCATGATTAAAATTGTTTATGGATGGACAAAGAAAGTAGCTTAGCTGAGCAAATTATGCAAAAGCTCTTACTTGATCATTCACGGATATCTAAAGCATGACTCCCTACAAAACAATGTCAGACTATTTTCTCCATGCGTTCCTTTCAAGTCCTGAGTAGGTCAGGGGTTATTGACAGAAGTTCTATAGCAATGGGAAGTTTATTCTGGAGAAGGCTGATGTTCATTTTTCTCTTCCTTAATGGAAGTGTAAGTTTCACATCAGCATGTTTCATTAAGACACCAAACAGAATCAAAGAGTGTGCTGTGTTTCTAGGTCTGTTATAGCTGCCATTCCAAACAAAATATGTGTGACTTCTATGATTCACTAAGCACAAGGATGTAGTAATCTGCCCTTTAATGGCCTCTCAAAGTGACAGACCAAATGGCTTTGTGAAGGTCAAGTCTGATTTAAATTGTTGATGAATTAGTAGCTAATTCTGCATGATTGAATATTAATATGGAACAGTGATAAGTAAGGCACTTTAAAGCTTAATGAGCACATTAATGAATAGGACAAAATGTTTTTCTTTTCACCTCATGCAAAAGTTTAAAGCTACTGACATATTGACAATTTGTTAATTTTTGAAGCTGCTTTTTCCTGGAAAAGTATATGTGGTTAAGGTATAAAGCGTATTGATTTTTTCCCCCCAAGTTCCTGGTACCACATATTTGATGAGCTGTCAAAATTGATGTTATCAAATAGCCAAGGCAGTTTTCTATAAATCAGTAGTAAATGTAGAGGTTGAAAAAAAAGCAATTAGCATCTTCTAAACTACGCCCACTGAGATAAGCATTCCTATTAGAAATTTCATTATTTCTACAGTTCGTTTTATGTTGAATACTGAGTTTTATTGCCAAATACCTGACAGTCAAATTGGAAACAAGCCACAACTGTCAACGTGTAAGAGCTCTGGCTATTTGAATCTGTTACATTGTGATGTTTCTCATGAAAATTTAATGAAGAAAGTGCATTCAAAGAGGTTCTGTACAGAAGTGGGATAGATAGAATTTAATTACCCCTATTAAAAATAAGAAAGGAGTGCTCTTTACATTCTATGTCCGATTAGTATGCAAGAAAGATTATCTTTGTTGTGCACTTGTGTATATGAAAAGGGGGCTCTAGAGTGCTCTTTATGAGCCAAAAGGAAAAGAAAGGTCATGCAAATGTATTCACCGGCTTTCGGTAGGGCACAAGTCAATTTTGTCATTTCTCCCCAAGGTAAGGACTTCATTTCTTATAAATGGTTATTAATTCTAGATTTCTTTGGTAAGAGTTTTCAGTAAGTGACTCAACAATCTTAAGTCTTTGACACTTACCCCTGATGGGTGCTGAATATTGGCTTGGTTCTTCAGAGAGATGAACTTGTAGAAAAGTAATGAGTAGTACCGCAATGTTAATGCATTCTACTGTAACTAGTAGTTAAATGCCCAGGGGGAGATAGACTGCCCAGGGAAATACAGAAAAGAATCCCAAGGGGATTTTTTTTATTAACCTGTGTTAGTTTCTTTTAATATGGAAATTAATAACAACAAACTTTAAGAGCTGTTTTAGAAACTCATTTCTAGGTGACTAAAGCAGTATAGTTGACTTTGGAGCACTTGAAGTAAATTATTTTTATCCTTTGAAGCATTTTATGTCAATAGCTGCCAAGTGAGATGTTTAATAATATAATCTGTGTGGTACAATGGCTATTGATCTTTCTGCTTTTTTTTTTTTCCTAAATAAGATTGGAACTACACTATAGATGTAAATACATTGACAAAACCTTTAAAGCCATAAAGCACAACTGGATAAAATTCAAGTGGAATAGATTATTAAAATTAGCATAGCGTGATTTGCAAAATACTCTTTTATCTGATCTGTAATTTTTATCATTCCCTTGGAGCCCTGAAAAATCATCTTGAAATTTCCTTATCATCCACTGTCTCTTCTGACACTTGTCCACTGTAGACCTCTGCTCGGCTGACAATGTGTAAGCATTCAAATAAACAGAATGCATTACTACTTCTTCAAAAGAGTCATGTCTTCCAACTTAAGTAAAATGAAATTAACAATTTTTTGTAATTTTTTTAGTCTTCAGCCTTAATCAGCTGATGGGACAGGAAAATATTTTCTAGTGAATCCAGGTGTCAAACTCACCTTGCCTCAAGAACTTCTTTTGGTCTTTCATAAGTCTCTCAATGGAAGAGCCAGAGTCCACACTTTTTCCCTACTAGCCCCTCAATTTTCTTTTACAAAAACCTGGACTTGTTGTTTAGGGCACTTTCCCTTTCTTGGGAGCTGTATTCTTTGGTAGTATTTTGACGTTCTTTGACTATTCACATTCGAAATCTCTCTCTCTCTCTAGTCCTTAATTATTCCTGTGATCAACTCTCTACCAGAAGTAGTTTCCTATTTGGTGTAGTAGAAAACCTTCTTTTTAATCATTAGGATATATTCATACTTAGGCTTGGGGATCACTGGAGGTTCTCTTAAAATCTGTCAATCCGAACTAGCTTGATAGCAAGATATTTGGATAGAAATGAGACATGAAGGAACTCATGGATAAACTGACGATAATTGAAAAGCACAAGACAGTGGGGGCCAGCCCAGTGGCGTAGCACTTAAGTTCATGTACTCTGCTTCGGTGGCCCAAGGTTAGCTGGTTTGGATCCCAGGTACGGACCTACACAATGCTTACCAGGCCATGCTGTGGCAAGTGTCTCACATATAAAAGACAGAGGAAGATGGGCATGGATGTTAGCTCAGGCCAATCTTCCTCAGCAAAAAGAGGAGGATTGGTGGCAGGGGTTAGCTCAGGGCTAATCTTTCTCAAACAAAAACAAAAACAAAAAGTCTAAGACAGTGGATTTAGATATTCACTACCATGGTAGATCTGAGGAGGAAAAGATTAATATAATTGAGAGAGTTTGCAAAAGCTTTACAGAGAAGGTGATTTTGGCTGCATGCTTTCTAAAGACATAGAGTAGTCAATGGACAGTGGATTTGTCTGGGGAATGGTGAGAATTTCATTGTGGGCAGAAGAAAAGTTTCCTATAGGGAAGTCATTCATGAGAGGCTGAGAAAAATGGGGCCTGACTTAAAAGGACTTTGCTAACCAGATTTAGGAGATTGAGTTTACCCCATAAACTATAGAGGCGAGACAGTGGAGAACACGTAGATTGGACTGACAGCACAGTGGAGGCATCACAATGGAGCCTTTTCTCTAGAAATTATACCTCACTTAGACTTCAGCAAGACTGACAGGGATCATAACAGAAATCGTAGGAGACATCCAAGGAGAAGCTAGGTGATCTGTCTGATGATTTCTAATGTTTGGCTCACTAGTGTTTGTGATTTTGAGTTATTTTGGAATTGGTGGCTGATGAAACTTCTTCAGAGGTCATGAGAGTGTTGATTAAATTAGCACAGGCACAGCTGGAAGTTAAAATGATTTGGTCTTCAAACAAACAACTAAGTTCTAATTTGGATAATTATCACCCATATAACATTCCTTCAGTGTTTGAATAGAATATACCTTTTTAATGCTGACTGGAAGAGCTAGCAATGTGGGTTATCAATGTGGGTCATGCTTGGGGATTTAAGAGGACTTCAGTTTCTCAAGAACTAGGCTCTGGGACAATTTTGATGTGGGAAAGGGAGAAGTGAACTTTGGATGAGTTGAAGATTCAAAATTTAGAAATTCCATCTTTGAAATGACTGGAAGTGGTGCAGACCGTTGGAATGGGAGAAAATACTTTCTTAACCTAAGGAATATATGCTTTTGTGGGTTTTTTTTGAGTTGTTTTTATTCTTCTTTTGTAAGGGAAACACAGACAATTTTCTGATTAGTTGAAACTTCCTAGAAAAAAATTCATTCAGGGTGAACCTTACGCTTGTGTGAGAAGATATAGAATTTTGCTTAAAAGTTACAAGAAAAACGTATCAGGGTTGAATACAGACAGCTTAGTCCAGCTAATCAGCTTACTCCCAATGTACTCTCCAAGCTAGCCCTGCTAGATCCCATGGTTTTCCCTCAGTGACAGGTTTCCTGCCTCAATGACTGTACTTGTGATGTTCCCATCTTTTGGGCCAAAACTAGTTCCAAAAGGCCCATTTCAGAGCTTCCTCTTGATGCTCACTGACCTCAGGCACATGTTCTATAATTACTTCTCCCTCTGTGCTCCCAGAGAACTTGGCTCATCCCTTCCTCATGGTCTTTACCACACAACTGAGCTCTTTTGTGTTACTGAACCAGGTTCGTTTTGCCCCTTGCATGAGAAGCCAATCATTGAAACGATGAGTTTGCAGTAGAGAAAGTGTTCATAAAGCAGCCAAGCAAGGAGATGGGAGAATAAATCTTAAATCCACTTCCCCAAAAATGGGGACTAGGGATATTTATGAGGTAGAGGATCAGGTAGCCTGAAATGTGGGGATAAAGCGGAGGTGAGGACAAGTGAGGTAATTGATGATCTCTGCCACCGTAGTCAAGCTTCATGGCTCTTCAAAGGACACACGTTCCCAAAATGGTGGCGTTAACATGAGCTGAGGGTGGAGTTTTTGGCTCCTTGATGTCAGGAGCTCACCTGTTGGTACCTGCTCAGGCCTAGTTGGTACATTGGTGGTCTCAACCGGTCTGAACCGGAAAGGAGCTAATTCAGTTCATAAAAAACAACTCAAGCATCATTTACCATGGTGACCCAAGCATCAGGGTTTTTATCTATGAGGAACCTAGTGGGAGTCAGATATATTTTGCCTAACCAGCACAGCTAACAATGGGTGGGTTAACACATAAAAGCTACGATTAATAACTGACTAAAAAAACTTTAGTCACTAGCTGCCTAATCATTAATGGCTAATTGTCCACTGGTTTCATTTGTTCGGCTATTGTCCTCTTACTTAGACTTTACGCTCTTCTGGCCAAGAACAACATTGTGATTGTACCCTAATCTAATAGTGCAGTGCAGCCCAATTTGTGTTATTTTCTCAACAAATGCTGAATAAGGTAATGGGAAAGATTAACTGGAAATATCTCTTGAATCTTGGGCGTCTGACTTAACATAATGTTCGTATCACCTTTTGTCTTGCAGAGGATCAAATTCCCAGGGGCTTCCCTACCATTGACATGGGCCCACAGTTGAAGGTGGTGGAGCGTACACGCACTGCCACCATGCTTTGTGCAGCCAGTGGGAATCCGGATCCAGAAATCACTTGGTTTAAAGATTTCTTACCCGTCGACACAAGCAACAACAATGGCCGTATTAAGCAGTTACGATCAGGTAGGGTCTTGTCACTGTTTCCACTAACTCCTAGAGAATTTTTTTTAGCTTCTCTCTTTATTTTTATTTTTATTTTATTTATTTTTAACTTTTAGGTATTGATTTTTCTCCCTCTTCTCTTTCTCTGTTATTTAATGTGTTGTCCATGTTTGTGATGTCATAGCCTGTTTCAGAGTCTGTCTTTCTCCTTCTCTCTGTGTGTTTTGCAGCTTCTGTTTAATCCACATTGCTCACTGCTGTGACTGTATTTTTGATAATTTTTTAATTTACTGCTTTTCCGCAGTATTTGATGGATCCATTTTCTCCTCTTTCTTTCTTCTTTCTCTGTTTTCTTTTGAAACAAATTTATTTCAACATTGGACTTCATTCAGATCTTGCAAAGGAGTTCCAATGGTTATATCCATTAAAAACCAAAATGTTCATGTGAAACACTAAAATGTAAAATGATTCAATTTTATTAAAGTTTGTTTTCTGTGTCTTTTCTACATTTGAACTCATCACAGTACCAAAGTTTAGTAAGTTTGGTCACGTCTGCTTTCTTTTTACTAATACATAAAACACAGAAATGTTATCTCATGAGTAACCGATGTATTTTTTATGAAGTCCTTTACAAGGTACCAGTGAAAGGAGGGGATTTTTATTAATGTCATTGTTATATTATGAGTGAGCATTTTCTACACGTTAGCCACAGTAGTGTGCGCCCACACTAAAGATTTTTGAACCCTCCAGTGACTGGATCTACAGAAGTCTGCTCTTGGTGTAGACTCCAGCCTTTGCTTCTCTCTCTCTCTCTCTTTCTCTCCCACCCTCCCCGTTGCCTTTTTCTCCCTCTCCCATCCTCACCCCAAGTTTATTCCTTTGCTCTCTTTAGATTAAAAATAGAGATAATTCTAAACTTCTTACGTTTTAGAGCCTGTCCCTAGGTAATTTCACAGGGACGTATACTAATAAGCTGTTTACTTTGACATTGGTAGTAATATTGATATAGAATTCTAAGTTGTTTAACTGCCTGTCTTCCCAGAATTCTCAGCTTTTGACCTGTCCTGTGATGTTAAAGCGTCTTGTTAACTGCCTCTTTTGCTTGTTGTCAGCAGAATTGTGTAGATTAGCATTATGTTATTGTAAATAAAGAATTAATTATTCACATGTAACATAGATGATTTAGTATATAAAGCTTTAACTCTGAAAAATTTGTACCAAATTATAAGGAATATAATAATATTTTTATGCTGTCTTTCTTCTCTCCGTATTTAAATCTCCAGAATCTATTGGTAAGTGCTTAGTTCTGAAGCGCACTTCACCCCCACTAATTTCCATATTCAGAATATTATTATTATTATTATTATTAATAAAATGCATGGCATGCATTTTACTAACTGTCAGTGTAGACACCAGATCTCCTTAGTGGCGCGCACACGCACACATTCACAGAACTGTTATTGTAAGAACACTGTATAGAAAAATAAAATAGTACACAAGTGATATCACATGAATGTAGCTTAGTAAGTAGCATAAGCTATCCAATCAACAGTGTTTGTTTCTAGTTAGTCATTAGTGTTTTCTATAACAGTATATATATATATGCATATCTATATATATACTTAAATAGATTAGCCAGTATTTTCCTAAACTATGTCTTTAAAAAATATTGTTTAGTTTTTTTAAGAATATGAGGCATATAAGATATAACCCTATATGACCCCAGACCTGAGAACTCAGTTGCTTCTCTGAGAAAGGCAATGCTGCCTATTGTGGTCTTTGCCCTCTGTGGTATAATGCAACTTGCTTTTACGATCTAATAATTCTATCTAATATATTCCTGTTTTACCAGTAGTGTAAATCAAGTTTCTTTTACGACCTTATTTAATTCTGTAAATCTAATTTAATTCTTCTCCCCAGCCCTAGCCTCCTTCTTCTCGTACTAATGCTTCTTCTTTCTAATCTTATTTGCATTCATATTATCCACCCAGGTGGTACACCAATAAGAGGTAAGAGTGCTGAACTAACGTTCACAGAATGATCTTACTCATTCTCTCTGTCCTTTCATCACTCTCATCTTTGTCCTGTTCTCAAAAGCATTCCGATAATGTCCATCATCTTTATTTTTTCCCTTTGTACTGTTTGGTTATGATCGGTGACTCTCATGTTGTGAACTTTCCTTTCCTTTTTCTTTTTCTCCTTGTTTTGTTCATTTCTTTCTTTCTGAAAATGATTCTTTCAGTTGTGATATGCTTCAAAGAAAGCATATCCGGGTCTTTAGACCACAGACCAGTCACAGCGTACCATCTGTCCCTCTTTTTTTCCTTTTCTTCTTCTTCCTTTTTCCTTTTTTTCTTTTTTTTCTTCTTTTTTTCCTTTTTTTTTTGTCCAACCGGAGAAAAAAAAAAGATCATTTTTTTCTTCCTTAGCTGTTCTTGTTCTGGACCAAAGCCAAGATGGTCTGGAGAACAGTGGCAGACATGCAGAAGACAGCCTGGAACGTCTCCTTTTTGTCTTTATCTTTCAAAAGGTTTTTGCTTTTGCTCTTCAGTTCTTTTTTCTCTTTAAAGTCTTAAAAGTCAAAGAATGACTCCCCTTTCTACCCGATCCCACTCGCCTACGACCTGACAGCAATGCTTTTTTCCCCCACTTCTTTTTTTCTTGGATTACTCGCCTCTGGATTTTTGGATCTTCTGTCCTGGCTATGGAAACAAAAGGTGCTCAGTATTCTTGGTGGTATGTGATATTGCTGGTTTTTCATACTTTGCCTCAGTGTTCGTTTCTTTTATAATTCTTGTTTTGTATTTTTCTGGGGGTCTTGTGACACCACACTGCTAATCCCACTGGTGGATTTTGATGGGTGTCTTAGGGGATCCGAATCAAGGTCCTCAAGCAGTGGTTGGTTGGCTCTTACTCGCTGGCATAGGCCGTTCTTTTTAACTTTTTTAAAACCTTCTAATTCAACTACTCTTTGTTTTTCAGCAAATGTAATAAATGATTGTAAGTCGTGGCATACTGTCTTTCTTTTCTTAAAAATCTGCATGTCTTAAAGGGAGTTTTATTTCTTTAAGTAATATTTTCATAATATCTAATGACTAATTTTATTTTTTTTGCTTTGTGCAGCCTTTTTGTACTCGCTGCGTATTTTTGGCTTTCTTCAGCAGAAGACTTTCTTGAAAACCCGTCCTGGTTTTTTTGAGCGTGCCTATCTTTTGCGCCACTTTTGATACCAAAATGAAACAAAACAAAACCAAACCAAAAATTAATCTTTTGTTTTATTTAAAAGCCATACTTCCTTGAAGCAGTCTCACCCATCTTCATTTTATTAGTCTAGGAAATAAGAGTGTTAATTATGACTAGAAGTCTTGCTTGGGAAAAGAGAGATTGTTTTCTTATGCTAGCATTGATGATGTAAACAAAATAAATAATCTCTGTATGTTTTTCTCATCGCATCATCTTCTGTCTGTGCACCTTAGCAAGAAATTGAATCGACGTTGAGTGGACCTTCGCTTTGCAGGGCTTTTCATATTGTTAAGAGGTTTAGCTTTCTGAACCGTGAAAGCCTTCTCTTACCATCTCTTTGGCAATATATTTTATTATCCATACAGGCGCCCTTCAGATCGAACAGAGTGAAGAATCTGACCAAGGGAAATATGAGTGTGTTGCCACCAACAGCGCGGGCACTCGCTATTCTGCCCCTGCGAATTTATATGTCAGAGGTAGGAATGACATAACCCTGGTGTCTCTCCATTCAGGCTCAGGGGGAGTTGAGATACCCACAGGGTCTGTGTTGTTATGTCAGTATTTAACCAGCTGATTTGCTAATAGTTGCAGTAGCTGAAGCATTTTAGTGAATAGAGCGTTAACAATTTTTAATGTGGTGTTTAAAAAAAATTGACAACTTCTGATTAAAATCTATCCTGAGGCTTGAAGTTTGTAAGTATAGTTGCATTTGTACATTTTAATTTCTACTTTTACTGCATTGATTGAACTGTGCTTTGCATTTGTTTGAGATTTTCTTCTTTCCCTCCTTTTTTCTGTTGCTCTTTCTCTTCTATTTTCTTATGAAATTCTGAAATAATTGCTTGGTGTGCTACTAATCAGTTTTCTGTGCAACGCCAAGCATAAAGGTGTCTATGTCTTCAAGACCTCTGCTGTGGTGCTGTAAGGATAAAGCTGCTAACTTAAAAGAATAATAATAAGGTGCTACATGCAAATAGCATATTATTTTCTTCCTTATTTTTATACTTTGCTGTTTATAAACACATAGTATTGTGTGCATATGCCTACGCATATATATATATACACACTTTTTTTTTTTAATTATTGACTTTCTGAAAAGCTTAATCTTTCTATTGCCATGGAACACTGATTGCATTTTTAAAAATGATATTACTCCTTGGGAGAAGAATGAATTATGAGCATATGTATTTTCTCATAAAGTAATAGAAATAATTAAATTCTGAGCTTATAAATGGCTATACCTTTCATTGCAAAGAGAAAAAAGTATTTCTTCTTCCCCAGAATCCTCAAAGCCGGTTCCTGTAGGTTTTTTGTCCAGTGGAAACACTCTTATTCCTGGTCTACATGTCTGTGAATAACCACAAAAGGTGTGGGCGGGGATGGGGAGAGAGAAAAGATGTGAAGGCTTTAAGGTACAATAGGATGAATTTCCTTAGGAAAATACCTAGCTTGATTTTGAAATTTTTTTTTCAAGTTAATTTCATCTCCATGGGGATCTTTTTCTCTCCTGTCTTTCTCTGGAGTCTGGGGTGGGAGAATATGAAGAAACACATTTCTTCTCCAAATTCTTTGAAAGCCCCTTGATCCTTTCTCTCACAATGGTGACCTCCTTTGCTGCATGAGGCATGTGTACCTTTTCAATGGAAAAATTTCAAAATGATGCTAGCTATTGTTTCTAATACCATGTTAATCCATGAGGTACTGCTAACTTTCTCAGCTGAGGTAGGAAGGATGAACTAGAGCAAATAAAGATGTTCAAGTAGCGGTTGAAAGCCTTGATATGGCCTTTTTACTCTCTCTGTGTTTCCCTTGTTTTTCTCCTTTCCTCATTTCATTGTGTTCTGCATCAAACCCCCTACATCCCTCAGAGCTGCGAGAAGGTTGGTGTGTTTTTTACTTTTTACCCACCTTACAAAACTATTAATTAAACCAATAACAAAGAATACAAATGAAATGAATGTAGCTGCATTGTGGTCTTCTTTTGGTTAATGGTATGTTTTAGCAGAGAATGCCCTGGCCATGGCTTCCGGTGCTTGCTGGTGGTATCTAACTGTGGTGCATGATGGGAGAGAATGTACCTGGGTGCATGGTAACTGGTAACACTTAACTCTCTCAGATCCAGTGAACTTGGTCAGTGTTCCTGCTTTCCTTCCTGCTCCACTCTTCCTATCTCCTGCCCCACCTTTAATTTCTGTCTTATGAGGATGCCTGCTGCCCACAGAATGACTTTCTCAAGTTGCTCCCCTAATCCCAAGCATGAAGACTAAACTCTCCTCCATTTTTCTTGATCTGTTCTTTGACACCTCAGAGTCTCCACCGGCTCCTGCTTGCTTTGTGTAACCTGTGAACTGGCTGCAGGAGGCATGCTTAGCTCTCTCTTTACTTCTCCTATGCCTATCATTCACCTGTGAGGCCATCACAGCGAGCCCTCTCTAATCAGCAGAGGTTTATCTCAACCTTAAGTACAACCAAAAAGTTTACAGACAGAATTATTTACTTATCGTCTTCTGGGGGATATGAGGTTGTTTGTTTATTAATGTATTTATAATTAAAAAAATGACTTTATGATCCGTATTTAAGGTATGCTCCTAATGATTACCTCTTGATCTAAAATACTCATGGTGTAATGTTTTGCCAATAAAAGCCCAAGAAGAAACCTATTTGTCTCTTACCCTCTCCTTGTATCATGTCCAAGACACATGTACTTAAACACACATAAACATGCAGATTATCTAAAGCAGGAACACTGAACTGTAATTGCTTGGTAATTTTTTCTGTGTTGTGTTGTTTTAATATGACCTCTTAATGTCGTGTCCCACTGTAAGTTTTAGATCCAGTGTCCCTCGGTGTGAATGTCATAGGCATAAAAAGCTTCTTACTAGATTTTGTTGTTGTCATTTATGTTATTTTACATTAAATGTGGACTGAATGGAATCCTGAATGTGAAATAGCCAGCTCCCTTCCTGAATTTGCAATCCCTACCTTTGACAACCTAGCTTAATCTAATATCTTCTGACTTTCAACTCTATTATTCTCTAAATCCCTGTCTCAATCACTGTACTTTACCTCCTCCCTCTGTGTTTAGTTCTACCCTGTTATTTCTTCTGCTGTCATTGTTGCCTTGGATTCCAGCCATTCTCCCATTGTCCAAAGCATGGGCCTTGAGACTTCATCTTGTGCATGCCTTGCATGACCCAATCCAGTATCTCTACTGGCATTGACTTTGTTTCCTCTTCTGTGACTGTAAATCAATATGTGTATATATTTTTGTGTTTGTTTCAGTGTTAGTGTGAGGTCTTGAGGCTGCATCTACTTTGAGTCTGAAAGCAAATAAATTGCACTTTCAGTGTACTCTAGATGATGTTCTCCAGGGCTGGGATGTGATAGTGTGGCCCCACACATACATTCACATCAACTGGAAGTGCACAGCACTGAAGTTGGTTTTGATACTCAACTGAAACCTGCTGGTGACCTTCCAGCCCCCTTTTCTGCATATACATGCATGCATAGAATCATTGTTGTATGCATGCATGTATATATTTTTGTGTTTATCTTATGCATGATGTTTGTGTATTGTTAGTTTGTAGATAGTTTTTATTTTTTTGTGGGGCCCTTGTAGGTCTGAATCAACTTTTGTATGAATGTGTCTAAGATATCAGTGACTAAACTTAAGAAATCTTTTCTGTGTATACACATACCATACTTGTATGGTCTGTATTATCCACAGTTTTTCTTTGTTTTCTTTTTGGACAATCCACAATATGTTTCAATTGTTTAATTGTGTCTGTACAGTGCATGTCATGTGTTTAACAAGCCACTTTTTTTTGCCTTGTATATTTTATCATCTTCCCTTGTGTTTTGTTCCAGTTCGCCGCGTCCCACCAAGGTTCTCTATCCCACCCACTAATCATGAAATCATGCCAGGTGGAAGTGTTAATATCACCTGTGTGGCCGTGGGGTCACCAATGCCTTATGTGAAGTGGATGTTGGGGGCAGAAGATCTGACACCTGAAGATGATATGCCAATAGGAAGAAATGTCCTAGAACTCAATGATGTAAGACAGTCAGCAAATTACACCTGTGTTGCGATGTCGACACTGGGTGTCATTGAAGCAATAGCACAGATCACTGTCAAAGGTAAGCACAGAGGGTTCGGGTACACACAAGTCACCTGACTAATGCCTCTACAAAGTCTATTCTTAGAATTCTAGAATGAATCAATTCATTATTCAGTGTTTCTGTCATAGTTTAATCATATCTATGATATCATATAAGAGACACATATCTAGGTAGGCAGATTCTATTAAAAGTATCAGCAGCCTAAGCAGCAATAATCAGCAAAATGTTTAACAAGAACCTGGGCCCAGGCTACTAACCAGGCAGAATGAGGAGTGCTAGATACGGTCAACCATTATGGTAGGACTGATGCATCAGGTTTTATATTAATCCAGAACCTTACTAAGAGTCACATGATAGAAAAATACAAGTAAGTGTAAGTAAATGCTCAAAATCTCTGAAGACAAAGGGAGAAAAATGAAAAGGAAAGAACTGAGATTAATATGATCTGATTATAGATGTTTTAAACTTTTGATGGGTCCTACCATTAAAAATCAAAATGCAAGTGGCATTATATTCTGTTTTAGTTTTATCTCTCACCTTGTATAGGTGAAGTGCTCAAGACATATTCTTTTCTTAAAATAAGATTACTAAATATAACCAGACTACTTTATTCCATAGATATTTTTGAAATCAAAGAAAAAAAGTAAACATGTGAAGTTTCCAGTTGTTTTCACCCAGTGTTTATAGAACTTAAAAAGAGATTTGCCCTATAGGTCAGACTGAGGGTTACTTTAGGTTTCTACAAATGTCTGAAACTATTGCAAAATGAACACAAATGATCTTCCCTGTCTAGGAAGTAGGATCCTAAAAAATGCAACATACATGTTATAATCAGTGTCATATCTCCAATCAAGCATATGTATCAAATATATGTCCTATAAAACCAATAATGTGATATGAGAACAAAGGTGTACACCATTGTCAACATTTAATCATTTAAAATAGTAGTGTTGTATTGCATATTCTTAACTGCATTAAGCATATTTATAATTATCCATACGTTACAGACAAAAACCCCATACTGTACGGTAAATATGACTTAGAGAAGCGAATAGTCTGCCAGATATCAGTAAACACACCTTTAATTAACAATATTTTTACTTGCCTTAAAAATTCAGAAAGTGGCCGGCCCGGTGGTGCAGCAGTTAAATTCGCACGTTCCGCTTCAGTGTCCCAGGGTTCACTGGTTGGGATCCCAGATGTGGACTTACGCACCACTTGGCAAGCCAAACGGTGGCAGGCCTCCCACATATAAAGTAGAGGAAGATGGGCACGGATGTTAGCTTAGGGCCAGTCTTCATCAGCAAAAAGGGGAGGATTGGTGGTAGATGTTAGCTCAGGGCTAATCTTCCTCAAAAAAAAAAAAAAATTTAGAAAGACATCCAGGGAAAATTTGGATCACCCACTTCCTTGAAAAATGCCAGGCCAGAGTATTTAAACAAATGTCTTTTTTATTATTATTTTCAGTAAAACCCTTGGCCAAATATTATCATTCCACAGTAGAGTAATATGCAAATATTGAATCTTCTCTCTCCTAATAACCATTTCAGCTTTAAATATTTGAAGGTTTTCTGAAAACTTTCAGGAATTCAAAAGCAGGAGTCACATTAAACGAATATCTTGTTCAACTTCTTATCTTTGTTTTCCGGACTCTTGCCACTTCCCTACCAGCTGCAACTCAAAAATAAATAAATAATGCTAAAAGGTGAATCTTGAAGGCAAAAAGTGAATCAAAATGAAAAAAGGAGCTTGAGGAGAGAGAGGAGAAAGTACGGACTCACTCATTCAGTTAGTCATTTAACAGTACTTATTAAAAGCCTGCTGAGTGCCAGGCAATGTTCTAGGTCTTGGGGATACAGTAGCAATCGAGTGCAAGTTTGCTACTCTTGAAAAGCTGCCATTTTAAGGAGTATTGGACTTTTTGCCTTTATGTTGATGAGGAAAAAAGTGAACTAAGGGGCTGATTATATGAGTGTTACCTTCTGAGTTTTCTCTAAAACGTTTGCTAGTTGAATTCTCCTTTCTACCCTAATACCACTACCTTTCAGAGTCCTTGTCCAGGGTAAGACACTTAAATATGAAACGACCAATGTAGATGGTTTGTATTCCTCATTGGTAGCATTTTGAGTTGCATTCTTTGGCTGAAAGGAAAGAATTGGTTCTCTGGAAGATGGATTTAATTGCACATGTTTATCATGTAGCTATAATCTCAGATATTACTGAAGTTGAATATAGAATACATATAATGATAATAAATTACTTTAAAAAGTGGTTTGCGAATATGATTTCATTTAGTTCCTTCAGTATTGTTTTAATATTAAGTAAAAAACATGAATTTGAAATTATTCTTTCTTATCTTAAAATTCTTGCTTAGATTATTTGTAAGAAAATTATAGTAACGTTACCTATGTCATAAAACTGGAAAACAGCCTGAATGCTATTCCTCCACAGTAATGTAATGCCATTTCAATATATTCCAAATTTTATTCTTTTCAGTGTTTATTGGTATTTAATTATATCTTTATTTCTTGAAGCAAGGGACTAATTGGCCAAGCTTTGGGTCATAATAATAGTAGTAATTGCAACTAATGTTTTTTGAGGGTACCAGATACCTTCTAAGAGCATTACTGGATTAGCTCATTAATCTTCAGGCAAGTTCATGAATTACAGTTAGCCAACTGTACAACTCCAGTAATGCAGTTTTTCCCATTTTTCTCATGAGAAAACTAAAGCAAAGGGAAGTTAAGCAAAGCATGCAGGATCACATGGCTAATAAGTGGTGGATTTGGATACAAGCCCCCAAATAGAACAGTATAATGCCCTTCTAGTAAAATGAGATTTGTGTCACCTAAACATGTCTTACAGTACTTCCTGATCACTTAGAAAACTATCCTTTGCTATAACTTCATCTAATTAAATCTTCAGTTGATATATAATTCCGTTATTCCAGTTGTAGAGTTTATAGATTCTTATATAGCATCTTAGAGATGATGGATAGTCACTGCCTTTTCTTTTCTCCCCCCAAGCCTTACCCAAACCTCCAGGAACTCCTGTAGTGACTGAGAGCACAGCTACAAGCATCACACTGACATGGGACTCTGGGAACCCTGAGCCTGTCTCTTACTATATCATTCAGCATAAACCTAAAAATTCTGAGGAACCTTACAAAGAAATTGATGGGGTGGCGACCACACGCTACAGTGTCGCTGGACTAAGTCCCTACTCGGATTATGAATTCAGGGTTGTTGCTGTCAATAACATTGGGCGGGGCCCTCCCAGTGAGCCTGTGCTAACGCAGACCTCAGAGCAAGCGCCATCCAGTGCCCCAAGAGATGTCCAGGCGCGCATGTTGAGCTCAACCACCATTTTGGTACAGTGGAAGGAACCTGAGGAGCCAAATGGACAGATCCAGGGATACAGAGTTTATTATACAATGGATCCCACTCAGCACGTCAACAACTGGATGAAACACAATGTAGCTGACAGCCAAATCACTACCATTGGCAACTTAGTGCCCCAGAAAACATATTCTGTCAAAGTCCTGGCTTTTACCTCAATTGGAGATGGTCCTCTTTCAAGTGACATACAAGTTATCACTCAGACAGGAGGTAAGTCTGATTCTAGATGGGGAGTAGGGCAGGAGGGGGAGAGTTTGGTCCTAAGAGATGGGAAGGGCAAAAACATGGACCCTGAAAGACTAAAGAACAATTTTAAGCAAAAGGATGTATGTAACATCCTTACTTTTAAATTTGTATCCAAATGGCTGGAAGACTTTTCTGCGCAAGATGGATGAATGTGTCCTCCGTGTAGCATTTTGAGAATAGAAGAACCGTGCTTCTTTATACTAGCTACTCTGATAGAGTATTGTCAAAAACTTAATCTGTGAAAGATTGGATGGTTCAAGATAAGGTTAAAAATAAAACCATTTGTCAGGAGGCTTCAGATATTTAAATGGCTTATATTTGCTAGGAGGCTACTTACTTAAAAATAGTCTTCTAATGGCTTTTTGAGTTTTTTTCTTTCTGTGGCCTCAGGGGATGAAGAAAGACAGTTACCAAGATCTAAGATCAAACTTTGGGGCCTGATTCATCTATTTTACTGGGTCTTACAGTAGATGCCAAACTATTTTATAAAGAAAAACTTGGCCCTGCCAGGGGATTTTATTTTCATGAGAGGATATTATACCTCTCTGGTCTTTGATTCCAAGTGATCAGTTTTGCCTTGGGTTGGGAATATATCATAGGAGCTTTCTTCTAAACTTTGTTCTTGACTGTCTGAGAGCCATTCATTCGAAACCTTATTGTGTCGGTGCCTCGTAGACTTACATTAACCTGTGAGTGCTTTAGCAACATGCCTTTGGTTTGTGGGGAACCTACATAAGAACCATATTGTTGGAGACATTATCTATATCCATATGTGTAACTCATTGCTAATCTTGGGAATGAATTCATGAATTTTCTCAGGTATCAGAGTAGATAAACCTACGTTTAACCACTGACTTGTTCTCGTGTCATGGGCTTTCTCAGTCATGACTGTGAGTGTTTACCTCTTTGCCCTGGACTACTAGAAATCTCAGAACATGTTTACAGCCTGCCTGGCTTTATTTTATTTTCATATTACTATTTGGTTCTTAGTGGTTTGTTCATGGATTTATTATTTTCTCTAATAAATTGTATGAAAGGAAACTATAAAAATATGTTTTACCATAGTTACATTAAAAACCATTCATATTTCTTTCCTACTTGGCTTTTCCTGTTCTGCTGTATTTATTTGCTGTATTATTATGCAGAAAAACACTCTAGATTAATTTTTCCATAAAAATTTCTCACTGGAAAATGTAGAAATCTGTGAAGCTTGTGTTCTTCTGAAACACACTTCAACCCATAACAGGGATATAGATTAAATAATGGATGGGAACATTTTATAACTTCATAAGTATACATAATAATGATAGCAGCTAGTGTATGCGGGGCATTGTGCTATGACCTTTGCATATATTAATTCTTACTGCCCAATTAGGTAGATGTGGAATTATCCCATTTGCCAATAAGTAAAATAAGGATCAAAGAAGATAAAAAGATTTAGGAACTTGCTCTGGGTCATAAGGCTACTGAGTTAGACAGTTGAATTTAAATCTAGGCACCCTAGATACTTTTAAGCACCATTATCTTTCAAATTAATGATTTGCTAATATCATAGTTTTAGTGCCTGTTAAGATTTTTGTGCCTAAGTGCTCAATAAATGAATAGAGGCAGGAAACAAAGTGTACATTTATTCATGTCTTAAGAAGGCATATTTAAGAATTATATATAATTTACTTCTGAGATATGTGAGGTGGCTCTTAGATTATCCCAGTACAAAAGTACATGAAACCTGTTAGATATGAAAAAAACGTTTATCTGAAAGAAGAGGAAGAAATACCTTTTTTCATAAAAGGTCATTATGCTCGATCAAGAAATTTGGTTCTAAGTTTTCTAACCACAAATTAAAGCAAAGACATCTACAGTATTTTATAACTCACTTTTCTGATGGTGGGAGGATTTATCTGTCTGAGAAATTAAATGATTCCTGGAACTAAATTCAGCCAGAACATAAGAATCTTTGGGAATCATGAGAATCCTTGTATTCAGAACATGGAATGACAGACAGCAACGCCTTCAGTCACAGTTTATTGAAAGATATAGAACTGATGTTTAAATAGGTCATATTTTGATTTTTTATATTACCAGGGGACATAGTGTAACATAAATGATAATTCAGTGAAGGTAGTATTGTGACAGGAGCAATTGAGCTAATGTGATTCAAGGCCTATGCATTTAGAAAAATCTGGATGAATGGGTCACAGATGTATTAGAATAATTGTTCCTGATCTCTGTTTGGCTTTTTTTACATTAAGATATTTCCAAGAATGTTCCATAATAGCTGTACTTTTAATACCCATTGATTGAGAAGATATATAATGACATAATGACTTGTGCCTGCCAAGATCGATAGGCTAAGAAAACCTTCCAAAATAGCGCAATGATTTGATCTATTCTCTAGGCTTAATTAACAAAGGCCATTTGATGTTAGTGGACACCTGCCAAATACAATGATGTTAGTTCTGATATAATTAATGCTGAGCTGCTCCTTTTTCTCGTTGCTGACTATCTAATTCTTAGGATCGTTACAAGGTAAAAACATAAAACCATTTTGAAATATTCTTTTAGAGAGATTGTATAAAATTTAAGTATATGCTTATTTTCACTTCAATTTTATCTTTTCCAAACCTGCAAAAATTTACTAATCAATAATATGTATGAGTTTCTCAAGTATATTTTAATTTTCTATAGACAGAGATATGTTTTTATCTTCTATATCTGAAAAGTGTTCATTTCATTTTATTATCTTTAATCCGTTGATACTGACGTACCTATTTTTGTTTAAAATCACACTCCAAAGAAATAGTATTTAGTAACAAAATGAGTTTAAGAGTGAAGTTACCAGTTTTGATCTTATCTAACATTACTGTCACACGTATTAATGCAAATGAAGGGTTGATGTAAATTTGTATATTTCTGAAAATTAAGTAAAAATATGATCTGTTTTGTACTCAATAATATTTCTCCTTAATTGCATATGTTAGTACAATTGAAAATATTAATCTTTAAATAGTTTTAAATGTGAAAAGATTTTGGTTAAGATGATTATTTTCTAGAAGTATGAGTTAATCTTCCAAGTTTCCCATAGCTTTAACTTCTGGCATTATGGTCACTTGCAATGAGTTCTCCTTGAAAATATGTGGAATATATGGCCATTGGCAAGGGAAGAATTTATATTGTGCTGGGAAAAACCTGCACTATTAGGAAATATTCAGGAAGGTTGCCTTCTTACATAGGTTTCTTGTATAGATAATTATTATAAGGTCATAGGCTGACTTTACATTACAGAAGAAGTGTAAATAAAACTCTGATGAGGAAGTGTAATAAATTATGTCTTAAACTAATGCACTAAAATAAATGTTGCTTGATGTTTATGCTAATTGTAAGCATTCTAAATCTGTGAAATCCTAATGTGTGTCTTTTTTCTGAACTTTCTTTAGAAAACATATCTGACCTCTAATTCTTCTATGCATTTGATAGATTCTTGGGAAAGTCTACTGATTTATATGCATATACCTTAATTCTGTGGATCTTTGGAATGAAAAGAATTATATACCTTTACTAAATAAATACTATTGAGAGTATCAACTCCAAACATTTTGAAGAAGCTAATTCTACTGCAAATTCTGGGTTTTGCAAAATTGTTATAATATAAAATTATGACATTTAAAGACATTGTGCTCTAGGTTTCCAGAACTTCATCAATCATTTTATTGGTATATGTCAATACGCCTATATAAGCTAACTAGAAAAAGACATTCCAATAGCCAAAATTATGAGCCCAATTTAAACGCTTTCTCTAAATAGTTTTAGCAATGAGTAAGGGAACTCTGGATGTAAATACAACTATAATAAAATTTAACTTTTTCTTATTGATATTTAATCACAGTTGAAAGATTTGTGCAGATGCTTGTGTATTAAGTACTTATTTTGTCGATGATGTATTTGTGGCACTTACAATTCAGACTCCTTGTTTTGAATTTTGTTATGTTTGTTTTACTGCCGCTATAATTCTGGCTGTTGCTTTTATTGTCGTTGTTATCATTTATCAATAAGCTAGATAAACACATTTTAAAATACATACCGTATTGAAGTACTAGATATTTTAGCAATAATGGGTTTTCTAGTCTCTTTGGTAATATTTCATATTTATAATGTAGCTAGGTAAAATTGTTGTTTAGCCATTTAATATGTACTAACCTTTTTCTCTTTAGAGATGTTCCCTAAATTTTATTCAAATATTGATCTTCTAATATTCTCATCATTTGACATGACATGCCAGTTTTTCTTTCATTTCTTATTCATTCTCTATTGTCTGTCTTTGAGTTGCCTTCAGATATTTATAGAGAGTACCATAATGTTACTACTCGAATACTTTACATTTATCAATGGGATCGTAGTCTTATTTTAGGGAATTCATAGCTCATATTTCTGTTCTTTTGTGAACATTAAATAAGTAACCAAGAAGAAGGATTTAACATTGACACCACTTTACAGAATATAAAGATTTCTTAAATATAATTTTAAAGAAAAATTTGTATTTCTACTTTCATTTTCTCCATTCACATCTAAATTCTAAATTTGGTTTATGGTCAATATCATTACATCTCCCTTTTTAATGTAGAATGATTGCACTTAAGTTTCTGGATGGGTTCTTTTAATTGGCCCACGAGTTTCCCAGAATCTCAGATTTTCCCATAAAAGTTATATTCAGTTAATTGACGAGGGAAATGCTATAACACAGAAAAGCTCTTAAATAAAATAAAAATAAAATAGACATAGACAAGCAATAAGTAATTGAAGATAAAAGGATGCCAGTAAGTTTGAGGTGTAAAGAGTATGAGAGCATTTAAAAAATATGTATATATAAATATATATTTTTATATATTATATAATAAATATATTTTATGTATTTTTATTTTATATATCTATATATACATATGTATGTATAAATTTAGAGAGAGAAAGAGTGGGAAGAAAACACAACTATAAATGTTAATAGAACCTCTTTAGCCCCAACATTTAGTATAAAAAGCCAGTTAACAGAGGATGAAGTATTCCCTGTGTCTCTAAGTGCTACAGAGAAAATAAATATGACAGTTTAGAGTCCCCTAAAGTGTTTTCTTGTATACATAAATTATGATCATTAGGATTAATATGTTTGGGGGATAAAAAAAAATCCATTAATTTCACATCTTTTTTTCTTTTCTTTTGAATTCTCAACTTTATTGTGGTTGTTTCACCTATGACTAAATGACCATGAGGAAGCAGGATCTTTAGGTGAACCCTTAATTTCCAGAAAGTCTGAGTAGTGGCATTCTTTGGGCATTTATAAGCATAGAGCCTGATACAATAAAACGATCCTTTAGAGCACTAGTTCATATGCTAGATTTCACCTGTAGACACATTTTTTCCCCATACAGTGTTTTTCAATCAGTTTCAATTAATTTAATTAATTTCCAGTTGTTAAAAATTGAAACATTTTACCTAGAAGATTCATGAACAACTTCTGTTGAAAAATCAGAAGCTCAGACAAGACTGGGTCCACGTTCCACAAGGCAGCAGCCTTCTGGCACTGAACATTACCAGCTCTTTCAGGTGGGCCGGGCACTGGCCCATTGTCCCCAGGCTCCATGTGGTCTCGCACTCATCTAAGTGATCTGCCTGACACCTCTAGCCATTTGTGTTTCTACCACAAGTTTAAAATCTAGTAAGTTAAATTACCCTCCACACCACTTCAAAAGAAGGAGATGATGGAAGCAGGAAGGAGAACCCCTTATATATTATTTAAAGAGACCATCAAGCCGTCTGGCCGCTACTTCCTCTCTAAGAATAAAATGGACAGTACACCCTCTGAGACTTTGATGTGCCTATTTAATTCAGTATTTAGAAGGAGAGGGCTCTTAACAGAACCAAACAAAATTAGAGGATCTGTGAAGTTTGTGTCACTAAACAAAGATGAAACATTGAGACCCAGGGGGAATTTGTTCAAGACAAATTAAAAGCAAAGAAGTAAACAGTTTAAGTAAGAAAAGGTTAATTAGACTCCCAAGATGTTTTCAATCAATGTCACTTAATTTATTATTAGCATTAGGCAGGGAGGAGACACGTAACGAGGAGTTGTTATTGTGAGAAGGCCCTTCTATGTGTTCATGTCTTTAACTCTTCGCTGTACTGTATTCCAGTTTGGTTTAGGTCAGGAGTTATCAACAAGACTTTCTTCTTCCCCAGACTCGTGGAAGTTGGGAGAGAGAAAAAAGGGAATAAAACTAGAGAAAAAGAAGTGACTGCCCACATATGTTTGTGTGCGTAGTTTTAGGCTGAGAAACCCTTTCATCATCTGAACGTTAAAAGCTGGTCATAACTTCCCCAACTGATTGGTCTTGGCTGCCATTGTTGCTCCTGCTGGTGCTTTTGGTATTTTCCTATTAGAATTAATGCATTTTCCATTTGCTTTGCTTTTTTCCTGTTTATTTTTTTATTTCCCTCTATTCCTCCTTCTGTTGCTCTTGATCTTTTATCTTCTATGGTCTCTGCCCCTCAATATGAATGACTGTTGGGTCACCTACTGGGGATGTACATAAAAAAAAAAAAAATAGATACCCTGTTCAGAAGGTACGTTCCCAGAAGCATCAAATTAATGAGTATCTCAAGGCCTGTGATACAAAAAGGGAGAGAAGATGATGAATACAATTAGAAATATGAAGCACTGATTATTGGTGGCCTTAAGCATCAGTCCAGACATGAGTATGTGTGCTCGCACATGTATACACACACACACACACACACACGGACTTACAGGTTAACAGACCAGACAGAGGAATAAAATGATAATTAGGGATCCTAGAAACCTTTCTGGTAGATTTCTTTAGACTTTAATCTCTTTTTAAGTAAAAGATACTTTTTAGTCATACTACAGAGAGATGACTATGCAAGGAAAAGAAAGTAATACATTTTCTATTTCCAAAGACCTTCTTTCTTGTGAAAATAATGCTTCAAGTATTATTTAAGAAATTGATGTCATACATTAGCTACAAATTATATTATGTTTTGAATGTTTATACTCTTTTGCCAAAACACTTTAGATGTTCTTTTCCCCTCTGGTGTGAAGTACCATTCTTGTTGTTTTTTTATTAAATATACATGGAATTCTCATGTGAACTTGTGGGAATATGGACGTATGTTCATCTATAGCACTTTGAAACATGCCACAACATCAGGAGAGATGATGGAAATATTTAATGGCCAGCAAGGTGTGGGTACCAACCAATCAGAGCAGACATTGGACAAGAACAATGTACGGTTAGCTACAGTAGTAATGCCCTAAGGTCTGTTAGCCTTTGTATAATGCATGGAGGACCTAATGGAATTAGGTGTTAACTAGGAGGCTGAGATTAGTAAAACTGATTCTAATTCATTTGAGTATGGTGTTTTAAATTACATAGAGGTCCCATTTTTTGTTACATCTGATGTATACTTCTTCCAAATTGTCTATTGCTTGACTAATATGAGAATTACAGATGACCTCTGTTAAATTACTATATTTCTGATAAGTGTATTGTATAAACTTTTTAATTTGTGTAGTAATTTAGCTCTCTCTCCGTAGGGACAATATCAAGTTTATATTAGGTTTAGTGTATTCAGTCATTTAAAGTCATTTAGGGATTAGAAGTAATTATTTGTAAGTGATAGGGTTTTTTTTACTTTTTTCACCTCTTTTTTAAAACGTAGGTTGGTAAGAAAAAATGCTAAGTGATTATGGTTGCCTGTAGGTTTTGTTAATGGAGTGAAGGTGGGATTTTATAATCTTAATTGGGGATAATTTTGAAAGTTAAATGCAGTACTAGAATAAGTTCCCATTCAGTTGTAAAACAGCAGTAGCTTTTATGTATTTAGCACTCGTCGTGATTTAGGCAATATTTATTCCAAGTGCATTATATAAACCATCACATTTATCACTTACTACAATATTATACAGTAAATAATTTTATTGCTCTTAAAATTGGATTCAAGTCTGGCGTATTTGCTAATTCTACATCTTGTGTAGATACTAAACTACTCAAGGACAAGGACAGTATTCATAATATTATCCTTGTTCCTTGACGGAGGGAAAATGGGCTTTATATACACAGGTTAACTTGGACAATGGAAGGGACCTAGCTCTCCATTAAGCTGATACATGTGGACACTTTTTGAAAGGTTTAAACGGACGCACTAATGAAAGAACTTCTGAATATATTGGTAATGGTGAGCTCAGTCCTTTGTCTCCCTGTTTTTAGTACCAGGGCAGCCGCTAAACTTCAAAGCAGAACCTGAGTCTGAAACAAGTATTTTGCTCTCTTGGACACCTCCACGTTCAGACACCATCGCCAACTATGAGCTGGTCTACAAGGACGGGGAGCATGGAGAGGAGGTAGGACTGCTTCTCACCTTTGAATCATTCACTACACTGAGGCACTTCCCTATCCATGTGTACTTAACGCAAGTTCTGTTAAAAGGTCAGATGTCTATAAAGGACTTTGGTGGAAAAGGTTTCTTCATCAAAAGAGAAATGTGACTGAGAAAAACAGAAAGAGTGTTTGGGGACTTGATAATGGGAGGGGTGAGAAAACAAAAGACAGCTATTGTCCCTTTTGGAACTATGTTCTGTTTAGGTTTTCAGGCTACTTACAGAACTATCAGATTATGAAAGAATACACCCCATGAGACTTGGGAACTTCCTTTATTTCTCTTCTGCATTAAAGTACTTAAATCACTGTAGAGACATGAATTAAATGAGTTCCCAGGCTTTAAGTAGATGAATTTGTCCAAACTGGTTTCAGAGAAAGGGGCCCCTAGCAAATATTTATTTGTATGCCGAGAATTATTTGATATAAATGTTAGTAAATATAAAGTTTGAGTTTGTTATGCAAATAAAATAACAGTAGATTGTAAAAACTAGAAATTGTTGATAATTACTGAAAAGAGACACAAAAATCAAAATGACTAATATGTATATTAACGGGCATTATTCTGAGGGTTTCACATACATTAACTCACTTAATCTTTGCAACAGTGCAATGAGTCAGCCTCTGTTATTAATCTATTTCACATATAACACAATGGAAGGACAGAAAAAAGTTAATTTGCCCAAGTTTCACACTACTGAATGGCAAAGCTGGAATTTGAATCTGGGCAGTTTCTAGAATCTACGTTCTTACCCGTTAGGGTACACTGCCTCTTGGGTGCACTTTGAATAGATTATGGCAATTGGAATTAAGATACGTCTAAAATTTTCAGAACGGGAATATACAATAGTAATGAATGTGTTTCTTTTGTTATTGTGAAATCCAATAGGGAACGTTAAGACAAAAAAGTTAGTAAAACCATATGTGAAAACTTAATCCACACAAACCATTTTATTATACCTCTTAGCTTGCTTTATCTTAAAAAGATCTTCATGAAGCTGAAGAGACCCTACGTTCTAATAAGGAATCCCTTTTTTAAACACTCACTCACTAAATGAACTATTATCAATGAACTTGTGGCACATCATTTTGAGTACTATAATAAACGAATATGATACTGGAAACTTCCATTTTATTATGTCTGTTTAAATTAAGCAGAATCTCCAAAGACCAAGTTCTAAATGAGGTGCTCTTACATTTAGCTAACAAAGGCAATAGAAATTAATTGCTCAAAAAGTAACATAATTGAAATGCTGGTATAACTTAAAGTACTCATGTTACGACTATTGACGTTTTTAGTAAGACATAAATCAGCATTAAATTATTTTAAATCCTTACCACTAACCCCCTAAAAACTAATAAAAACAGAAAAGAGAGGCAGCCCTTTGAGAAGGCCATGGATGTGTGAATGTGGGCACACCTACGTTGCTTTACAGGTGTTTATTTATGGAATCCCTTTTTTTCTTGTTATTTGGTAAATCTGAAATTTCTGAAAGCTTTTGTATTTGCAAGCCAGAACCCCCCAGGGATGTTTTTCTCTAGTTTTATGTTTGAATTCCCCTTGACTGATTTCTGTTTGTGTGAACAGCAAATACTATTTGATATAAAGCCTTAAGATTATTTATGCCATTACTGGATTAAATATTAGCTTGCATTTGAAGGTTTGCTACAGGCTAACGTTCAGTCTGAGATTGATTACCTATAGACAGCTTTATTTCTGCTAAAATACAAGGCAAATTTCAAACATGAAGAGCAAGAGCTATAACATTCAATTAAAGAAACCTTATTTCAAAAGCCCTTTATGATGTTAAAAGTTATAGAAAAGTTGTATTCTTTTTTCTAGTTGTAGGCTCTATATTCACCAAGAAAGGAAGCTTTAAAATTATTTTAAGTCACCCTAAAGTAATGATATGATTTCATATAAATTATCCAGCTTTCTTCAGTAACTAACATCTGTTTTTTATCCAGTCAGACCTTGGCAATGTCAGATCTCATTTATAGCAACCTCATGTAAACTCTACACTGTTTCCTGTTGTTAATTCTGGCCGTATCTTTTTTGCTCCTACTTAGATTGCAGAAGGTCCTAGGCTATGAGCTAGCCATCTCTTCAAATGGAACTGCCCCTGCTGGGCATGTTCTACTCTCAGGGGCAGGTGTCAGTTTCCATTGGTGAGCTCTGCCACAGTGATGCACATGCCCTAAGGGTAGAACACATTCATGGGTGGTGGCCTCTCCACTTCCCTGTTACCTGCTACCTGTGGATAACTGTGTCGTCATTAGAAAGATCCCTGGCTTCTCTAATTCCAGTTGCCTTATTCATTGTAGAAACTTGCCCTTTAAACTCTGATATTTTCCTTGTGTAATTCTCCCAGTAGAGTCCTTGATACATGCTGTTGATTCTGTTTGTGGTATTTTGATAACATTATAACTCTGATGACAGAAATCTGATGTTCCAGGCAGGGTGATAAAAATGTTTGAAGGAATATTCAGGAGAATGACCAGTTCTCTTGTTACTTATCCACAGCAACGAATTACCATTGAGCCGGGGACATCGTATAGACTGCAAGGCCTGAAACCAAACAGCTTGTACTACTTCCGTCTGGCGGCGCGGTCTCCTCAAGGCCTCGGTGCTTCTACAGCGGAAATATCAGCCAGAACCATGCAGTCAAGTAGGTGTCTCTCTTTGCTTACTTTCTGCCCTCTTTTCACTAGGCGATGTTACCGGCTTTTACCCCAAACAAACCTGCTAATTAATATGCTTAATCGTCAGTAGTTTCTATGCTAGCAAGCATCCAACTTTGGGGATTGGAGTACAACCATGAGCTATGCTGGTTTCAAACGTGGTCCAAATAACAGATCCCATTCTCCCACTTCTTAAATTGAAAGACTTGCAGAGAATTTAGGAGATCTCCATGAGAAAAATGAGTGAAAGGAGTCAGATCAGGCCCCATGTTAACAAACCATAAGGCTGTCAAGCAATATTCAGGTTGAGGAGGGCTTAGCAAACTAAAGAGGAAGCAAAAGACCAAACTTTTATCCCTTTACGTTCGCAGGTTGTAACTTTACTAACAAGTGAGTCTTTATTTCACATATTTGTTCCTGCTTAGGAAAGCTCAGCTCTGTGACTAGTTTGTTATTAACTCTGCAAGTAGTACGTGTGGAAATCTGGAACATACACAGAAAATCTGTATTTGGACAAATTTAGGAACAATGGCAAAATCACAAGTACATTTGCAACCCTAAATTGTATTTTGTTTCCTCAGGTTCAATTTCTGTTTGGAACTGTTACTCTGCAGCCTAGTTGTATTTATCACAGTGGGGTTCATTGTATCCAGGGAAGATTGTTCTGCATAAAGTAGTATATAGGAGGTTGTTTTTGATGGAAAGTTTGGTGGCTTATAATACTGTTGTTTGCTTTCTCTTTATTAAAAAGTTTCTACAATTAGTCTATTAAACAACTTTTTACCTTGAATTGAACAGTTTTATGGAGATGTTTCCTTAGATTTTGTTTTTGTATTTATTTTATATGCGATTTTTGATATAGTGACATATGCAATAGATATGTATAATATGAATGCATTGAATTTTGTAAAGAGGATGTTCTATTTATTGATCTAATTTTTAGACCCATCGGCAAATATAAAATTTGTATTTTTTTAAAAGATGAATTTCTTTTCATATAAGCAAGTCTCTTATCATTTCATTTTCTACAGAAACTTGAAATCTTTCAGGGTTTTTTTGATGATAAAATTCGTATTCCTCCTCTTTCTCAAAACATAATTATTCGTATGAAAAGTATTAGGATCCTGTGGCTTAATCCATTAGTGATTAGGGATTATTCCCATAAAATTTCTTTTCTTTTAAAAACTAAAGCATGTAAATTAATGCAGTTTTGTATGTCTGCTTTGAATTCCAGGAAGGCTAATAAGTAATATTGTAGAAAATAATTCCTAAAATCAGACACTTAATTAAAAGAAATGTTACATGCTTCAATATTATATTTTGCATGGTTTACTAACTTGCCTTTTTTCATATGCACATACATACATACATACATACATACTTACATACAGAATGGACTTTTTATAAGCACATCAGAAGCCTATCTGCTCTTTATTTTATTAAAGTATAGAATAGGAGGTCAGAAGGTAGCAATGTAGTGAAAGCCAAATTAGCTTTTTAAAAAGAATTACAAATAAGTCCTTGCTGTTACGTGAACAAATCAATTTATTATGAATAATGATAATGCATATAAAATGGTTTTATAATTTTAAATATAAGAACCTGTAGTCATAATCAATAAAAATGATATTCTAGTGATTTTGCAAATTTTATTCCAAATTTACAAGACTGTCTTATGAGAATTTCCTTTTTGTAAGTACAGGGCGCTTTTCTTTTTGATTGACTCTAGTGAAGAGCACAGACGTGTAAATTCAGAAAGACTGATAATCCTGTAAACATTTGCATGCACCTGACACTACATAATATTAAGACCCACAAAGTCTAAGGAAATACTCAAAGTACATATTCAAACACAAAAATTAAGAAATGATGTACTCATTCTACCATATTGCCCTAAAAAATATGTATGTATATGTATATCTTATTCCACTTGTTTGTTCTTCTTTAGGAACACATATTATTAACTTTAGAAATGATTTCTGACAACAGTTGTGTTGTTCTTTAATTTTCCAAATAATGGTGTTTGATTAATTTGATGGAAAATAATTATTCAGAAGGTGACCAATTTATTTTAGAATGGGCAATAAGGAAGTTTATCTTTGAACTCTTATGTAAATCCTACTTGATATGAATAATTATAAGAAATGAAAAGAATTTTGCACGTAAGTCATATCTTTTCCAGATGGTTCTCAGGATTTTTTTAAAACAATTCTTTTTAATGGCTGTGTTATTGACATTTTGTAAGGGATAGGTGATTATTATTGATTTTACCAAAATTTGCTGGTGGGATGTAATTCTTCACTAGCAATGGTGTCTCAAGAAGAGTTAGAATAAAAAAAGCTGAAAGCTGATGTAGGGTAAGTACAAGTTACAGTCAGAATCAACAAGCCTGACATTATCCTCGGGTAGGTAAACCTTGAACTATGCATTTTCATCCTTTATTGATTCTGCATGCTCACTGTACATGGGCTACGATCGATGTTAGGTTAAGACTTTTCCTTAAAACTGGCCAGGCAGTCTCTGTGTTTCAGATAGTCAGAGGGAACCCTTTTACATTTGTTGGGCTTTTATTTCTTTCCTTTTTTTAAAAATTGGGATTGGCGGAAGGGCAGCTAACAGTTTAATGCAACTTTGTACACTTAAGAATCGTTTCACAAGTGAATACTGTATGTGAATCACTCTTGTTCTAGAATGTAGAAGTGAAAGCTTGAAACAGTATCTGTGAAGTATCATCAGACTCTCACGTAATAAATTTTGCACTATTTGCAGCTGTTTTCAAGTTAGATAGTCTCTATCGTAGGGCTGGGGAATACTGAGGGATTGGTTTAGAAGAAGAATTTAAATTGCAGGTAGGTAATTTTATTTGAGGCTCTATTATCTCAAGGTTTCATTTTCACATATTCCCCCCACCCATTATTTAACAATTAATTTTTGTCATTTATTCATTTTTTGGTTTATTCATATTACTAAGCCAAGGTACATAAATTTATCTTTAAAAATTTATTTTAAGTTTCAAAGCCTTATTTTTGTTTTGTTGCCCTTATTGTTCGTTTATTTATTTTTGCCTTTCTTTTGTTTTATCATTTTTTTGTTTTCCAACCACTCCTGTCCTTTCACTCAAACCCTCCTTTAACTCACTACCAAAATAAGAGCCATCAGCTCCTCCTCAAGACATTAGTTGCACCAGCCCAAGTTCCACTAGTATTTTGGTAAGTTGGCAACCTCCACCAGTGGAAAAACAGAATGGCATTATTACTGAATACTCCATCAAGTATACCGCAGTGGACGGAGAAGATGACAAACCTCATGAGATTTTGGGAATTCCTTCGGACACTACCAAATACCTTTTGGAACAGCTGGAAAAATGGACTGAGTACCGGATCACTGTGACAGCCCACACCGATGTCGGCCCCGGCCCCGAGAGCTTGTCCGTATTGATTCGAACCGATGAAGATGGTATGTTGCCTCTGCTCCGTCAGTTTGCATCCTTCTGACAGTCTTGGTCTGCTGTCTTTGATAGGCTAACAGTAATCCGTTTTTCTCTGCTCATCTTTTTTACCCAGCATCGCTATAACTGCAGTAGTTTTTGCCAAAGACCTATCTTTGCTACGGCCTGGGCATTTTTTGTTTTTTGGTTTTGTTTTTGGATCTCAACACAATAATTTGCTTCCCTTTGAAAGAACAGTTTGCTACTATGACCTTGCAATCCAGGCCCTTCTCTGTACCTTCATCTAAAGTCTTCTGCTTTTTTTTTTTTTGGCTTTTTGTAGTCACTTCTTTTACATTTTGAAGTTAACTTTTCAAAACTGCCTTGTTATCCTCTTGTTGCCTTTTTGTCTTGCATATTTCGGAGACACTGATGCTTGACCTTCAATTTTTGGCATCTGTTGTATGGAATACCTTTGATATGAGATTAAAAAAAAAGAAGAAAATCCATATAATCAAGAATCTTTTTATTCTACTAAAAAGAAACCTTTAAAAAACACACAACAGTCAACAACCAGTTTTTGTTATTATTTCAATGCTATACCTCTTTGTGCTTTAATGCTTTGAGCCTCAAAGCATCTTCCTTGGCTTTTGTACATTTTTTACATGTTTTTCTATTTCTCTGATACTCTTTTTTTCTTCCATTTTTTCTTTTTTTTTTGGCATCGGTCATGTTTTTTGATCTTTTCTTAAAAGGTAGAGCAGATTGGTTGAGCATTTTCATTGGTTGAAAATGTTTGTATTCCACAAAGGAAACATAGTGGGTCTGCCCATTTTTTTTTTTTAACCTAAGTAAAGAAAATGCTCTGACTGGGTGGGACAAGTGCCTATAATTTTCTTTTATCCGATGATGTTGTTCCAGTTCCTAGTGGTCCTCCTCGCAAAGTCGAGGTAGAGGCTGTCAACTCAACATCTGTTAAAGTCTCATGGCGCTCACCTGTGCCCAATAAACAGCATGGCCAGATAAGAGGATACCAGGTGCATTATGTGAGGATGGAAAATGGTGAGCCCAAGGGCCAGCCCATGCTGAAGGATGTCATGCTGGCTGATGCACAGGTAAGGCTGAAATTACATACCACTGCTTTTATATGATATATTCATTTTAATCTTGAAATGGGCCCCATTTTTTATTTTTTCACATTTTAAAAACCTGTACACAATTCTAGTTTTTAAAACACATGATCCATATTTATCTTCTCAATCACAGTCGACATCAAATGAGGAAGTGAACTGTAATGAAATGACACGTGATTAAAAACATGTAACTGTTTTCTCAAAATACAGATGTTCAGCTTTCTACACCTATATCTGAGTTTGCCTTTCTGACCTCAAAAAAGTTGGTTTTAATCAAACCAAAGGAAGAATTTTAAGCAGCAGTTTTGCTGATAGAATCTACTTTCTGCTGTGCTAAAACTACTTGGAACTAGTTCATCTAATTTCTAAATGTATAGACATTCTTTTGGGGGGAAAGTTATCCAGATAGTATTTTATTTAGTAATTCTTTATCAAATCACTTATTTGATGAAAATAATTGTTTCATTTCCCAAAAAATGAAGAAAATGACAATGATGAAAATTAGTGTTTCCCAGGGAATAAACGGGATCGCCTATGTTGAGCCAAGGTGATTAAAGTGTTAAGAGTAGTTGAGTATGTGAGAAATTCTGTTGATCCTAAGGCAGTGGTTTACAACTATATGGTCACAATTTGGTTTTATAACCAGTTGTTTAAAATAGAGCATTAAAAGTTTTCCATTTTTTTCATAAATTAGAGGTGATTCAAAGGTAATACCATATTTTCCTAAAAAGAAGAGGAAGATTTCAATTAATAACTGCCCTGCTGAGGATTATACATAATCCATGGACTAGGTTACCTATGCTTGGTACAGTAGTGATAGAATATTATGACTAGGGAGGTGCTTTGCTTCTCCAGTGAATTGAAAGCTGAGCATGGAAATGGATGGGATTTGTGAAAATCTGAAGCTTAGTTCAATGGAAAATTCCTTCCTTAGTACGAAAGTGACGAAGGTTACGAACCAAGTTGAGAACTGCTGCACCAGGTTGCAAAATTTTGCATTCTTGTCTCAGTGAAACTAAGAGGCAATAAATATCCTTGTGGTTCTAAGTATTTACTCCAGAGTCTTAATATAACCAACTCACAAAGGTCTTATGTTTGTTTCAGTTCTGAAACATTCTAACTAAGGGAATCTAGATTAGTGGCTAACTTAACAACCTGGCATCCAGCTGTGTAGTTCTGGTCTGAAGGCCACTTCTGTAAATTTAGTTGGACATTCATAGCATCCTTTAGACTCTTGAAAAAGGGCCATTGATTTGATTTTTCTAAATAGTTATTTTGTACCACCTGTAAAATAGAGAGTTCTCATAGTATAAAATTAATAAATCCATCAATGCTTGTACTTAGTTGTGAGTCTGTAATTATGAAGAAAAGATATGACCATCATGCCTTGATATCGTTCTTCAGTTCTTAGATAATCTTCCATGATAGAAGTGTAGTTCTTTTGCTATTTTCATTGGGAATATTGTAGTTAATGGAATTATATTATACAAAATGCCTTAAATGTCAATTCAATCTTTTTTTTAACCTCTCTTACACTTTGGCTTTCCTTCATTTATTTTCTGATTTTCCTTGTGTGATTTTTGCTTTGGTTTTTGATTTTTTGTCCATCTCATATAATCTCTTTGACTGTTCATTGAAATTTCACTATGGCTTGCAGAACTTCACTGGAGCTGTACAATTTCAATATTAATGAAAGATATTAATCTAAATAGTGAATTGAGTTAACTGTGTAATCTAAGGAAAAAGTCAAAATAAATGTTAGAAAGTAGTGTGCATTAGCTTTTTGCTATGCCTTATTGATTCATTCCAATGAACCACACGTTAAAAAAAAAAATTAAATGGTTTTAGTGATAGTACAGAGCATATTTACTTTTGACCTCTCATTTGGGAGTGAAGATGGCACCATAACACACTTGCACTCTTTGGAATTTTATTGTACACACTGTTTCAATTGCTTATTTTTTCTAATCTAAGGAGGGCAGCATTGCCTTTATCAGGCTACAAATTTCTCTTCATTTTTTTTGTTTTGTTTTGTTTCCCCCTTCCCATTCTTCTTAATGTCAATCAGTGGGAATTTGATGATACTACTGAACATGTGAGTAATTTTTGACTGCTGTGTCAAAACAGATTATGAATGCTTGGTTTTTCTGATACGCCTCTTTCACTTATTTGTGATGTCACCACAGTTTGCTTGGATGCATGAACTAACAAATTATTTTTTAATTATCTTCACTATGTGGTACACTTTTTTATTTTGGTTTTTGTTTTGTGAAATTGGCATGGTGCTACTGATTACATCAGAAATGTCATGAGCTCACATTGTTTTGGTGGCTGCTACTAACCACCTTGTGACACAGTTAGAGGAGGCATGCTTTGAGTGGAGGCATCACAGACTGGAGATATCAAGTTGTTTGTTGTAGGCTGTTCATAAATCTTACTCCAGGGTTATATAGTCAGTGGATAACATGATGTATATCTGGCACTAATTAACTCTATCTAAAAATGGCAATTTTATGTTGTACAAATCTGCATGAAATTGAATGAGTCATGCCAAGAAGCAAAAAGTATCTCATTGAGGGAGGAATTTTTTCAAATATTTGAATGAGTGAATTCTGTTATTTATTGAGAGCACGTTATGTATAAGGTACTGTGGGGGACACAATATGTGACACCTGCCTTCCAAGCTCTTGCAACTTGGGTGGCTAGGACAAATGTAAAGTTGAAAAAAGTTCCATGAAGTGTAACAAAAAGCAATGGCCTCAAGCAATGTGTTAATTAGTAAATGAGTAACAATGTCAGTAAGAGCTATGAGTTCACAGACAGTAGACTGGGATGGGAGAAGAGATCCTGAAACTTAGTTGAGAACCTAAAGGATGAATAGGGATTGAAGAGGTAAAAAGTGTGTGTGTGTGTGTGTGTGTGTGTGTGTTGGGAAGTTGGAGGTGGGAACATAGTTTTTAAAGTTAAGCACAGTGGAAGCAGTCATGAGGCAGTCAAGAGTGTGATATAGTCAGATGACAGTGAGCTCACCACTTTGAAATGAATGAAGGGTTCAGGTTAGTAAATTAGTGCTAACTGTGGCTAAAACGTAGCTTTCAATGTAATGTTGGGAAAGCCTGAAGTGTAAAGCTAAAGAGCTATTAACTCTTCAGTACTGAAGAGACATAAAACATTATTGAGAAGAGAAATAGGAGAAAGGCTAGTAAGAGCTATTCTTTCATTTAGTAAATAAATATTTTTTGCCAAAGCATAGGGCTCTTGTTGAGAATATTGGCAAATATGGGGGGCAAGGTGTCAGTTCTCATGGAATTGTGAGTATAGGAGCGTTTTATAAAATTATTTGACCATGACCTGTAGTAAGCAATGCATTGTATATCCTGAAAAATGCGTGTGTATGTTTAAAATAAACGTTTTACAAAATAATACCTTACCTTTAAATATACATAAACTTTAATATTTTGCGTTCAAGTGTATTGTATTTCTTTAATGCTGGTCACGACTGACTAAACTGATTTCATGACTTACTAAATGGGTCATTACCTGCAGCTTAAAAAACCAATGGCTTAGTGGATAGATTATAGAAAAAAAGATAGTAAACAGGGAAACAAATAAAATGAGCCCTTTTACTAAATTATTCGTGAAGTGATAAAAATTCAACAAACTTGAAGCATTAGAAATGAAAAAGGGACAGTTATGATCCATACTTTAAAGAATTGACAAAAATTTGCTGACTAGCTAAGAATTTGAGGAAAAAAAGAGATCAAAGTTCACTCATAAGTTTTGACGACATTCTACTGTTCATTAAAATATGGCAATAGGGAGGGGCGTCTGCTTCTGAGAGACGTTGCAGCTTTAGTTAAGTTGAACTTGAGGTAACACTTGGCAGTCACAGGAAGACGTTTGGCATATATTTACACTGTATATAGTACTGGAGCCCTGGTGGGAGCTCCAGTACCTGCTCCTGGTGGAATCAGGGCTAGAGATGAATTTAGGATATATGCAGAAAAACTTTTTTAAGGTTTGGAAATGAATGCAGTTTTTTTTAGGACTAGAGGGAAACACAGCATGCAAGTGACTGTGACAGAACATCCAAAAATGCTAACTTTAAACAGGCAGGGGTGAAAAGTAGAGTGGAGATGGGATAGGAGAAGACAGACTGAGGAATTGTGGCTATGGTGTCAGCCTCACCACCCTACGGAGGGTGCAGAAAGCACCAAGGAAGCATGCCCGCAGCTTAAAGAAAGAAGATGTAACCCAAGAGATGATGTGATCCAGGCAAATAGAGATGTGTCCAGCTGAGATTACACCACTGCAGAGGGCTTGACCAATTTCAAATCGCATCCTGTGCGAGAGGAAGGACACGTGTGGTTAACCCCAATTTTATAAATGAGAAACTATTTATATAAGGCTGAGAGTATATAAATTTCTTGCTATATGATTTGGTGATAGAACCAAGCCTCGATTCTTCCTCCTCCTAGCTTTGCCTGCTTTCAGCAGCAATCCAGTGGCATGTGAGGGGGACCGTGGAGACAATAATGTTGGCATTTACCCGTCATAATTTTTGGAATAGCCACTGTGACTGCTGTAATTTAAAATGCCACTGTTGGTGGTTCACTTGGTTTTTATATTCTCTGTAATGTTAGTGAAACTGTTCCAAGATCCTGAAAATAAAGTCTCTCTCCCAAATTTAGTCCATTCTTCTGGCAGAATAATATTTCCAATGGCTCTTCAGAATGGTATCTGAAATTTTTGAATTTCCACACTGATGATATTCCTACTGTTTTGAGAAAAGCACATTGTCAAAACCTGTCATATTTGGGATTGGATTCAACAATTGAGTTTTATGGTGTCCCTTACAGCCTTGCACAGAAAAATCCTAGCATCCTTTACACAATGCAGTCTACTCACTAAACTCTCACTTGCAGTATCTTTAGATGTGGAAGGCAATGACATTGTATATTTTCTTAAATTTATCCACATTCAATTTGAAAACATAGCTGTGCCAAAAAGCTGAAAGGACTTTTTATTGCTGTGTGTATGTAGCTCTAAGGAAAATACCAGAACAAATTAATAGCCAGCACACTATCTAAAGAATCCTGAAACCTTCAATTTGGAAGAACAGTTCTAGAATCATCTAGTCTCATCACCATCCCAGCTTTGGGCCCTTACTATGAGAGAATTAAGAGTTTCAATAAATAGTTTGTGACATTTAATGTTTTCTGAATAGTCATTCTGAATAATTGAACACATATTCATGATGTGGTAGAACAAGTCCCATTCTTTGGTTTTATGGCCTGCTCTCCAAATCGTCAGAAATTTCTCCTTAGCGTATAATGATTTTAGTTCATAGCCTATACAATTAATCAATAATATGTTACTTGAGTCCAGAGAAACTTCTCTGGCTCTCAGGATATCTAGGTCCAACAGATCAACCATTTGGCAAAATATTTACATGGTGATAAAACAGACCGTGTTGGCATCAGCCCCGTCACCAGTCTGTGGACCAGACTATAGTGGATACATATGGAGAGCTGCTGGCATAACAAACAGCTAAGTTATGGATTGCTCTCTACGAGCCAGGCATAGCTCTAAGTGTTTACCTGCTACAACTCATTTAATTCTCCAGTAGCCCTCTGGAGTCCTATTATTCCGAGTTTCACGTGGGAAACTGAGGCACAGAGGGGTAAACTCACTTGCCCTGGATCCCCACACTAGTGAATAAAGAGAGGCTCTAGGAGGTCTGACTCTAGGTTTTGTGTTTTTAACCACTACCCCTTAGATGGAGTAGTAGCTGTCTTTTAGGATGGCTGAAGACCTCTCTTCAAAGTCAGCATGAAAACAGATCATCACAGCATGAGCTCCAGGCATGAAACTCCCAGTGCTTGGCATGGCTTCAGGGAATGTTCAAGCATGCGCAGAATGAAGGTGGAGGTCTTTTTTTACCCCCAGGGCATTCATGGCGTGTTTTGAATTGGTGTCATTCTATTGTCTCATTTCAGGACATGATCATTTCTGGGCTACAGCCTGAAACTTCCTACTCCCTCACCGTCACAGCCTACACCACCAAAGGAGACGGTGCTCGCAGCAAGCCCAAACTGGTGTCCACCACTGGGGCAGGTAACCTTGTCTGTGCATGTATGTGCCTCGAATGTGTTCCAGGCAACAATAATACTAACTCTCCAAACGGTATAGGTGGCTTCTATCAAAGGGAAAAAGGGAAAAAATTGACTGTGGTGAATTTTTGTGTTTTATGATATATAATTCAGAAGAAAAAAAATTCAAGTACATACTTAGCCTGAATTACTCAGTCATTCACCAAATATTTTTTGAGCACCTACTATGTGTCAGGCACTATTCCCAGGATGGGGGATACAGCGGTCAACAAAATAGAAAAATACTCTGTCCTCTTGAAATCTGTTTTCTGACCAGGACTGCATAATTAACGAGTGAACAAATGACTGTAGAATAAAATGTCAGGAAGTGATAAGCTGCAAATAAAGATGTGTGGGCATTAAGGATAGGGCCGGCTCTGGGACTTGTTTTGGAAAGAGTGATTGGCGGACTCTTGGGGGAAGGTTATTTAAGCTGAGACGAAGGATGTGAGGAAACGAGTCCCATGAGATCCAGTGGGCAGATAATCTAGGCAGGAAAGTCACTCAGCAGCTTCAGCCTCTCCCAGCACAGATCCTGTTAAAAGAGCTGGGTTGATGACTTACAGTTTTATTTTTTATCATTTTCTCTCCTCACCCCTTGCTGTGAGGATTCTAAAGAGCACAAATTGCATAAAAGAGGGGGAATAGAAATGGGAATGAAGAAAAGCAAAAAAGACTATATAATATCAGATTGCTGCTTTCTGAAGAACAAAGTTTCTTAATGCTCTTTAGAGTTACTTTGGTTGGCCACCTTAAGAAAAGCCAGCAGGAAGGAAGACTTGACGTTGTAAAACCAATAAATTAAGAGATAATTACAAAAGGATTCTCCTCCGATCCCTTTATATAGAAATCTCCCATGGAACGTTTAAACTATGATTTGATTTACTCCTCCCGAATCACTTCCCGCACAACTTTTCAGGAACACACCTCTATGTAAAGGCATAAAGCAGAGAACAGCTGTGATGTTGAGTGCCCTCCTGGGTGCCATGCTCACTGCCAAATTTGTCTAAATGTCATAAGATTTGCCTCGCTCACATCCCGCCACCTGGAACTGCCTCAAGCAGCAGGATTACAGATGGCAAAACTCCTTCAAGGCAAAGTCTTCTGGGCTTTTTTTTCTCTTTTCTTTTTTTTTAAAGAATACCGTTATATCAAGCTAATATAGTGCCCTGCATAGGAGATACATATTCAGTAGGGCATGCTGACTGTCTGGCTATGGAACCAGCCACCGTTAGAATGTAGACAACCAAGAGTAAAAACCCTGAAAATGAATCCCAAAGTGAAGAAAATACATTTCATCATAACTGTCATCATCTTAATAAGCCTGAAAGATCTTCCATAAAGCATCAACCTCCTATTGCCCGTAAGATGATGGCCTATAATGAGGAGAGAAAAGTAGAGGATTTATAGCTCAGGGATCTGAATCCTAGAGAAAGGAAAGATGTTTTCTATTTTAATGTCACTGAGACTAGCTCATCACTTTTAGTCACTGTACAGAAAATTACTTAGAATTGTGGATCCCGTTCATATATAGGATTATTTTGGAATTTCCATTCACAATTTCAGATCTTTCTTAATCAGTGGAGAGTTAGGTATTGAGGTAAGAAAAGCTTATAATTTTGATGTCTGCACATTTATTTATTTGAGATCTCCCCACTGAGCCTGCGTTGGAGGTGAGAGAATCCAGATTTATAATTCCTTTAAGAGAAAAACTCTAGTTTTCTTTGCTGCCAACCTACTAGTCAAAAAGCATTCCCTAGTCGTGGTTTATCTCCAGGTAATCAGTGAACACATTAATTTGTTTCATATACTACTACCAAAAAAATCCTTATACTTATGTGACTATGAAGAATTACTGAGTTTCTCTCACAGACGTGAGCTCCTAACAACCATAATTATAAGAGTATTTAGTTACAGCTCCCATGGGTAATTCAGGAATCCTCATGAAATTTTATTTTAATAGTAAAATTCCTGATTTTAGGATATGTTTATGTATAGTACTTATTTCTAGAATCTGCGAATAGTCCTATCTTTGAAACAAAGAGTAGTGGCAATAACTTAAGCAATCCATGTAGGATTCATGTAACCTGAGGGATGCTTTTAAATAAAACGTTGGCTTTTATGGTTTAATGATTATGACATTTTTGCAGTTTCTTTGTTAATACTCCCATTGTTCTGTATCATAATAATTGGTCTACTACCTCAAGTCTCAAGGTTTAAGGCAACTGGCAGATTCATTGGTTTGAAATTTTCTCAATATGTTTACATGAGTTTCACTACCATCCTGAGCAGCCATGTTTAAGGATGGTAGGAAAGATGACTATGACATGGAGAATTTGGGAGTAAGAGGCTTAGGTGAGTCAATTATGATCGCTGCTGCTTGGGTGCCAGGTTAAAGTGAAGCTAAGTTTGGAGCCATAGGGACTGAGTGCCTTGGTTCATCCCTAATGGTTGCTATTGCTAAGAAGAAGTAAAGGGTAGCAGCACATATTTGCCATTTCTGAAGTCCTAAAAGATTTTGAAGAGAGAAGAGTGTAGTAAGGGAATAACAAAACTGAAGAGACAAGGGAGAAGAGATTATATGTCGTGACATAAATTAGCATTAGCTTGCTTACTGTGCAACTGGACCCTCTCTGCTTCTTCCAGCATGTTCTCTAAGATATTGCTAAAAATGACCTCCAAGCTCCCCTGAGTAATTACTTAAGTCTCTTTGATCTTGCTGATCTTTGATCAGCTCCTGTGCTGGAGGAAGCAGACCCATTACTGACCCTACTACGGAATGGCCTTTAAAAGTGGTCTACATAATAACTCTAAGGCATCGGAAGCCTTGAGCCAGACTCCACACACAGCACCATCTGCTGCACCTCTGCTCTTCCCCACCTCAAGCATGCATTGATCAGAGGATATGGACCCTGCATTTTCCATCTTTATTTTCCCACCCAAATGCCTGTGTGCCAGTGTACAAGTCTTGGCTCAGAGTGAGTAGTTGGTAAATGTTTCATACACGGAGTTTCTGGAAACCAGAAATGGAATGGGTTCCATTGCCAATATGAGGAGTTTTGGAGAATTCTTTTTAACCATATATGCAATGTAGAACTCTCCTCATTGCTTTTCCATTTTTTCTGTTACTCCCTGGATGAAATACCACAACTTTCCAGAACCCTTACCCCAACTTGTTAAACTGTTATTCACACACTAGTGAAGCTTTTAGGCATTCTCTTCATGTGGCTAGACTCTTCTGAGGCGATCCTGGCAGTTTTTCCTCTAGCTGCCTCAGCATTCATTTCTTTCTCAAATCCGTCACTTGTGCATCTAGGTACTTCCAGGCTGATTGCCTCATAGTTTTTGGGCTTAGTGAAATGTCTGCCGGGGAGGGAGTGACTGTTGTTGGCTTGGCAATGGAGAGCACACTGCGATGATCCTGGCACATCAGTGGAAACCACTGGGTCAGAACTGCTGCCCTTACTTCTAGAGCATTACTTTGATCTCAGATTCCAAGCTCACAGCGTTTATATCCCAGAACAAGAAAGGGCATACCAACATCAAAAAACAAAAGGCATTAGTCCAACCTAAGCTTTGACTATCACAGAAGAATAGATGTACATTTTCATAAGGCCAGTGAGGTTTTTTTCTTAGAATTTGCCAGTCCATTATATTTCTCCAAATTTGTATCATGGCAATATTATAAAGTGAAACACTAGGTAATAAAATCTTGTTAATAAATAACTGACAAATATTATTAGAATGGAACCCGTATTTGTGCTTTACATCAAGAAATTTAAAAGTGTTTTATTTATCCTAACCTTACATGCATCGGGGATGCACACTCTACATACCATTATGCAGTTCCTTGGAAACAGAATTTTGGAAAATTTGGATAAATATATTTGATAAAATATATCGTCCCCGGAAAATGTTGAGACTTCGTAGTTATGTTTCTACCCAATAATTTCAATTGAGTTTTTGTTTATTAGAGGATATCTTCTTTGCTGAAAGCCCCATTTTTTCTCAGCAGAGTCTCAGGTGTTTAATTCTTGACATTATTGGCATTTTAATGGGCAAATCATGTCCATGCTATACACGCGTAAAAGGAAATTAAAGATGCTTGTCAATGTCTATCTTAAAGTGATTTTTAACATGAAAATAATTTTAAGTGTATTTAAAATAAAAATAAATAGAATAACTCAAGCACTCTCCAACATATAGATTGTGTTCTGAAACACAATCTATATGTTGTTAAGATCTTTAACAAGGAAGCTTTTTTCCTGAGAAGCAACGAATACACAATTTTTGGTTTGGTTTGGTTCCTGGGCCAACCTTCAAAACACATAATTACCATTACGAACTTCCCTAATTATTCTATCTATACATTGTAGGTTAGCCGAGTTACGTGAACTTATTACGAACTTACCCAGCGTATGAAACAAAACTATTACTGCATTGGCTAAGAATAGAAATGAGTTAATGAATGTGTTCTTGGACAAAGCACACCACCTTTGGGTTCCCAGTTTTCTGAAATATATAATGAACAGGGTAACCAGGTCATTTCTGAGATTAAGATTCCATGTATCGTGTAGTTCTTTTGTTTTTTGTTTAACTTTTCTCTACATCCCCATGATACTGTTTTCCATTACCTATCTCCCATTAATGTAAGCCTTTCTCCCTTTGTACCATCTTTATTCCCCTCTCTATGAACTTGCTTTAGTTATGATTCTGGTGATACTCATCTTCCTCCCATCTTTGTACTATTCCCAAAAAAACTCCTGGCTCTGTGTTGTTTACCAATATCTTTCTCTGTGGACTTCAGGAATAATTGGTCTCCATTAAAAAAAAAATGTAATAATCTATTGAGTGAGTAGATTAGAACTCTTCACATATCTAACTTAACTTAAAAAGAAAGAAATTATGCACTTATGGGAAACTAGTCCCTGAACACAGAAAGCTTCATATTCTGATTATTAAAAATTATGATTAATGTTAATTGATATAAAACCTTTTGTTACAATTTTTATGTGTATTTTCTTATTTGATATTCACAACAACAATATGGGGTGAGTCTTAATGTGATTCCCATTTTCCAGATGAAGAACTTGATGAGGATGAGTGGTGTGGATGGTAGAGTATAGACAAAAAGTGCAAATTAGATCCTTAGTAAGTCAAAGCAACATTTGTTTGTACTACTTTTTCTTTTACTCTTACAAGCAACATAACAGTATACTTAACTGTTAGGGCTATGGATTCAGATAGACTGGGTTTGTCTTATAGCTTTCTCAATTATTACACATCTGACCTTGCACAGTTTTCTATCTCTCTGAGTTTCATTTTCTTATTTACAGAAAATTAAAATAATAACTAATCAGAGCGTGTAGTCAGGAGTGAAGAATGCAAATCAATTGAGATACTACATGTAATGCTCTTAGCACAGCGCCTGCTACATTGCATGCATCCAATAATTAAATATGTTATAATTATTATTCTTATTTGCTGTATCTAATTGACTAATCTTTACTCGGATTCATTTCTCTGTGACATGAACCTTTCTGTGTGAAGGTTTGATATGTGAAGATGTTAAAAAAAAATTCCCTTATTAGTGTTTCAATAGTAATTCCTATTTTGTGTCTGTTATCAAATTCGAGTATCTCAGCCTATCTTAACAGAATATGAGAAGGAGCATATTTCCACAAAGGTTTATAGACCAAGCATTAGCTTTTTTATAAACAAATGGAATGCTGTAGAGTGGTATTCCCTTTCAACAATGATGAAATGCGAACTCCATGTAGGTTGGTCTTACCACTCCATCCTGTGTGCTCCAGTTCCAGGGAAACCCCGGCTTGTGATTAACCACACGCAGATGAATACAGCTCTCATTCAGTGGCACCCCCCTGTGGACACATTTGGACCTCTTCAGGGCTACCGTTTAAAATTTGGCCGGAAGGATATGGAACCGCTCACTACTCTTGAGTTCTCTGAAAAAGAAGATCACTTCACAGCTACAGACATCCACAAAGGAGCGTCATATATCTTCAGGCTCTCAGCCAGAAATAAAGTGGGCTTTGGGGAGGAGATGGTGAAGGAGATTTCTGTTCCAGAAGAAGTCCCAACTGGATTCCCTCAAAACCTCCATTCAGAAGGCACCACTTCAACCTCCGTCCAGTTGTCTTGGCAGCCACCTGTCCTGGCAGAGAGAAATGGCATTATCACCAAGTATACCCTCCTATATAGGGATATCAACATCCCTCTTCTTCCAATGGAGCAGCTTATTGTTCCAGCTGACACCACTATGACACTCAGTGGCTTAAAACCAGATACCACATATGATGTAAAAGTACGTGCTCACACGAGCAAAGGGCCCGGGCCATATAGTCCCAGTGTCCAGTTCAGGACACTGCCTGTGGATCAAGGTAGGATTTGTCTGCTTATGGCCTTCCTCCTTTAAAGGAATGTCGGTCTTTGGAAATCAGTATTTTGAAGCTATAAATAACTGATCGGCCCATTCATATTAATAGGTTCAGCAAAAGCAAAAAGGTAAAGTATGTAAAACTTAATATGTTTTGGATACCTTAGATTTCAGTTATAGAATGCCAAGCAAGTCTGGCTGACAGCACCCCAATGTCCTCAGGTAAGGAAAACACATATAGTTGACTGAATTGGAGAGAAAGGAGAGATCTTTGTGAGAATGGGGTGGTAAAATGAATGCTCTAAACAGGTAGGCAAATCACACTCTTTCTGATCAAAGTAGATGGCATCTAGCTTAAGCCCTATGGTCTGTGGTGGAAAAGGACAGGTCGTACATTTTTAGGAGTAGTTTAAATACACTGTTTTTCCTTTTCCAGCAGTGTTTGCAAAAAATTTTCATGTCAAAGCTGTGATGAAGACTTCAGTGCTACTGTCTTGGGAGATTCCAGAGAATTATAATTCTGCTATGCCTTTCAAAGTAAGTTATTCTCTAATTTGCAAGATGTCATGGGTAAAAGTGGAAGGGGCAGATCACCTGGGTAGGTTACTTATGAAGCTTACAGATTGCTTTGATTCAGCTGCACATATTTGCCATTGTGATCGGTGGTTTTCATATAACAGATTGAGTCATGCGCTTTGGCCATGTGACCTTTCCACTCTAAAGAGGAAGCAGGAGCTCCAGTTGAGGACTGGCATTATTCGTGGGTCACCTAGTACTTCCAAGTTGAACTTAATCTAAGCTAGCACTTTTGTTTCTCCTTCAGAAAATGAGATTTACGTGGTTTGTACCTATTTGTGATGAAATATCCTGAGATTTTAAAAATTTGTTTGTTGGCCTGAATATAGGAGCTCAAATTGAGGGCTGGCATTATTTGTGGCTCACCTTGTACTTCCAAGTTGAACTTTTTAATCTAAGCTAGCGCTTTTGTTTCTCCACCAGAAAATGAAATTTATGTGGTTTCTACTTATTTATGATGAAATATCCTGAGATTTTAAAAATTTGTTTATTTGCTTGCATTCTTTGCACATTTTAAATTTGAGTTTGCCTTTGAGAAATGTTAGCAAGAAGTACAAGTCTACGAAATAAAGAGTAGAGAGACATGTTTAAAAACAAAATGGATTTAGGAACAGGAATGGGAACATTTAGAAAAAAAGCGATGTGGATAATACATTGAAAACCTAGAGCATTTCTGCAAACACTCCATTAAGATCACATACAACTGACAGGTCAGATGTTGAAAAGTGATTGCACATTTTTTGGTGTATTTTTGATAGACTTAGAAACATTATGCCATTACACAGTAAGAACAGAAAGAAAAGTTGATGCAATCTTTAAAATGTATGAACCCTTATGGGCTCAGGAATTGCCCCAAGTTAGAATTGACCTGACGTGCATTTCTCCTAAGTAAGGGCACATTAGTTTAGAAATTATATGTTGCCTCTCTGATAACCAAATCTCTTTGATTGGTTGTATCTCTCTAGATTCTTTATGATGATGGGAAAATGGTAGAAGAAGTGGATGGCCGGGCTACACAGAAGTTAATTGTCAACCTGAAGCCTGAGAAGTCATATTCCTTCGTACTGACAAATCGTGGGAACAGCGCTGGTGGGCTGCAGCACAGGGTGACAGCAAAGACTGCACCAGATGTTCTGCGTACCAAGCCTGCCTTCATTGGGAAGACCAACTTAGATGGCATGATTACTGTGCAACTGCCTGAAGTCCCTGCAAATGAGAATATAAAGTAAGTTGATTGAAGGGTTAGGGCTGAAGGATAGAAATGCAGGTAATCAAGAAAAGAAAGTTAAATCTCAGTATTGTACTGGTTATACAAAAATGTATTGTTGTATGTTGAGTAAAAGATTCTTCTTCACAGGCTTACAGTTTTGTTATTCAAGTTCTATTGCACTGTGTTCCGGTGCTCATTGTAACATAGATTCTGATTAATTTAACATTGAATATTTTTTTATGTTCCCGGAATGATGTAGCTTATGGGAGACAGACAAATAGAACATGGTCCTTACTATAAAGGAGTTTATGCAGTAGTATATAAAATAAGATAAATAGTTGAATAGCTAATATTTGGCAAATATTATTGTAATTGTGAGGGAGTCTTACAAAATACGATAAAGCTGAAAGAAACTTTGGGAAATTAGATAAGCAAAAATGGTATATGACACTGTTATTGTGGGTGCTAAAAGGAGAAGTTTCAACAAGTTCAGAATGACATTGGAAAAAAACATGAAAGTTAGAAAATGCAGGTTTTCTGTGTTAGATGGAGCATAGTGTAGAGGCCAATGGGCCTGAAGTCGAAAATTAAATCGATTCAATAAAGTAGTTTGTTGATTGTATATAGCTAGTTGATTATAGCCAATAGACAATATAGCCAGTATAGCTAGTTGGTTGTAGCCATTAGAAAAGAAAAGTACTTTCACCAAAGTGTAAGTGTGACTACTGTGTTAGACCCTGGAGAACAAAAAAAAGATGTGACACCTGTCCTCAAAGAGCTTACCATAGGGTAGAGGACAGAGTGAAATAGACAGATGTAATACGTGTTAATGATAGCATTACACCCTATCTTCAGAGCAGCTAACCCTGAATCAGATGGGTCAAGGGAGTTTCTGAATTTAATCCTGAAGGACAAATAGGAGGCATACAAAAATCAGAGGGAGAAGATTATATGCAAAGGCTCATTAGTAAAGGAAGCAAATGATTCTTTAAGACTGGAGCCCAGAGAGCCTGGACAAGATGATGAGAGAGGTATGCAAGAGCCAAGTTGTGCTCAGAAGTTGGGACTATATCCTGTAGACGATGGAAATTTATCAAAGGTCTTTATGCAAGAGAGTGGCATGATACCATTTGTATAATACCCAAGTTTCCTCTTTTCCATTTTAGGAAATATTTGAGTATCTGCTGCATGTTAGACACTGTGCTACTTGCTTGGGATTACACCAGACCCTTTCTCATTTCTTCTATCCCACATAATCAAGTGTAGATGAAACTTGATATGAAAGGTTTGAAGCTCAAGCAGAGGCATTTATACATAGTTTATGGACCATTGGAGCATTTACATTTAGTAGCAATCTGGTGACATAAAATTAGGACAGTTCTTGAGGAAGATGACTCCTGAAGGCATATGTCAGAAGGATTGGAGCACCAGAGAGAAAACTGTTGAGAAGTCATCACATAGTTGACATTAGGCAAATAACAGGATTCTGAAGTAAGGTGGTGATGGTGGAAATAGGAGGCAGAGGCTAACTAGAGCAGTAGTGCAATAGGACTTGGCAGCTGCTTTAATGAAAGCATCAAGGCTGAGGAAAATGTCATAGATGGGTCTGAGGTTTAGCTTGGATCACAAAATGAATGATGCTGCTATTCATCCTAAAAGATTTTAAAATCAAGAGGAAATTAATGACTTTAATTTTGTGTATGTTTTATGTGAAATCTCAGTGAAATATATAAAGATGTGGGCTTAAAGGAATTACTAGGATTAAAGATAGAAATTTGGGAATCATTAACAAAGCAGCAATGGTTTTATGGATAGAGACAGAATCGCTGAGACAATGAGGTAAAAATATGAAGCAAAAGGCTAAAAGTAAAGGTCTCAGTTAGTAGGAAGAAGAGAGCAAGTAAAAGACGCAGAGTAAGATTTGTTAGAAAGTTCTAGAAAGCAGAGAACCAAGTCAGGGCAGGGTGATGGCAAAGGAATTTTCAAGGTGGATACAGTCAAAAATTTTCAAAGCTCTGAAAACTTAAAGAAGATGGCTCGAAAAATCAGCTATTAAGAAGTAAGATTATAAACAAGAAGTTTTAATGTAGTGCCATTTGTGAAACTTAGGAAAGACTAATAAATTTGGCTACTTCAGAGTTAACCAAAAACAGTCCTTTCTAAGAAAACTTTCAATTACTTGTTTGATAAGACAGTTGAAGGATTCCAATCAGATGATGGAATTTCCAAAAGATTATTACTAAAATAAATTCACTGAGAAGCAATATCTTCATTTTTGTCCATGCTTCCTTTTCTGTCATTTAGAGAACAGAAAACAAAAATGGAATATTAGTGTAATAGTAATATTTATCCCAACAAAATTTAATATGAGAGTGAGATTATATCTATTCATTGATTTGATAAATTCTCTGTGGATATTTCTTATCTCCCACCATACTGCCAGGCAATGTTTTAGGGATTCGGTGGAAATAATGCCAACTTCCTCATTACTCTTATACAGCACAGTTAATTGGGGGATTTAGACGAGTGGAGAGTCAATTGAAGTGGAGTCCTATGATTCCAAAGATTGGATAGATAAGAAAGGCCAAAGAACGGACTCCCAACCCCAGTTTCAGGGAAGGGGTCCTAGAGAAAGCAATATCTAAGCTGAGGTGTAAAGAACGACAAGAAGTTAGCTGGTCCGTGGGGATGAGGAGACACTGTTTCAGGCAAAGGATAGCGTATGTGAGAATGCAGAAGCAGATAAAAGACTAGCACTTGTTTTTTGTCCACATTTTACTCACCCATTAAGACCTTTCAGCTGGCATCCAACAAACATATTATCTACATATATTACATTGCCAGTACTAGATCCAGGAATAGAAAGATGACTGAGATGAAGCCCTGCCTTATAGTGGAAGAGCAGATACAGAAAATAGGTAATAGGAATATAATGGAGTAAGTACTGCCAGGTACTATGGAAACTTAAATACAGAGTTCTAAACCCAACTTGGGTATCAGGGAAGACATCTGGAAAGAGCTAATATCTAATCTGAATCTTAAAGGGTGAGAAAGATTTTAGAAAAGGTAAAATAGTTGCAAACAATGAAATAACAAGGAAAAGATATGGACTATAAATTCAGTCCATTCTAAAACATGCACTGTCTATTCAGGGAAAGAGCAGTTGAAAGATGAAAATAGTATAGTATAATCTGCAGTATTTACTATTAGTTTGCAAGACTTTCCCTTATTTACATTAAAAAAAAATCTTTAGTGGCTATTGACCAGGTTGGCTTGGTAGAATGTGTTAGACCTTATTAGCAAATGGCATTTTAGTCCATTGGTGGTAGACTTTTGTTTCATTTTCCAACTTCTGTATGAGTTAAGGATATTGCTGAATATAGTTTCTCTTTTAGTGTTTTTCTTTAGCTCGTTCAATTTTTCTCTTTGTTTTATTTATGCACTTCTTTCTTGTATATTTGAAAAGGGAGTCAGGGAGAAGGGATAAGACTTTGGTAGCAAAGAGAACAGATTATTAGGAACCAGAAAAAGAAAGCAAACGATTATGAAAAAAACCATATTCTAGAAATGAAGTGTAGATTCCCGGAAATATATTGTAGCCACTCTGGGGAACAAAAAAAAAGCAAAAGACAAAACTAGAAAGTACTTGAGTGGGAAAAGTATCATATCCATAGGAAATGAAAAGCAAACCTCCTGTTAGCAAAAAAGCCTAGATAATTTATATTTATTAGGCTTCTTAAAGTGATAACTGCATAAAGTTCCCCATCCTGTCTGCTGGGTTGGTTCACATGGTCTGGTCAGATAGTCCAAGAAGCTATGTGCCTGCTTTGCCACTTGCAGTAGTTGGCGAGGTTAGAAATTAGAAAGGAATGTAGCTTTTGGTTTAATATTCTATGGAAGGAATAAGGGGAGGAAATACAATTGATTCCAGATCTTTGGGGTGAGTTGCTAACTTGTGTTGAAGTGAAAGCTGTCTAGGAAAATGTTTCCCATTTGTTTTCTAGCAAAATGCAGTTTTGGTGATTGAGGGGCTGTTTTGTTTATCAACAGAAACCATGATTTTCTCATTTCTGGCCAAGATAATTGGGAGGTCTTGATTCCTACCCCCCAACTCCTCACCACCTAAAACCAAATCTGTCTCTTGTAAATGTAACACAGACATAGCTCCTTGCTTCTGTGTTCTTTCACACTGGGTTTTTGTGTGGAGAAGCAGGTGAGCTTCCTGAGGGAAAGGCTACATTTCTCCTGAAACAGTTGTATGAATCCTGTAGGTTCTGGTGCCAGGAATTTTGTGGTGCTTCAACCTTCTATTTGGGGTCAGAGTGCAGGTCAGAAAATCTGGCAATGCCACCATTCTTCAGAAGCAAGTTGTGGTGACAGAGGGAGCTTCCATGGCTGTATAGAACAAGATTTTACTCTGGGGGCTAAGACAAAAACATACCACACAGATTTTACTAAAAGAAAAAGCTACCAGGAGGTACTCAATGTAAATTAATTTTATGGTACCCATTTTATATTTATGAAAAATAGAAATAAAGAATAAGAGCATTTTATGAAATTTTAAATTTCTTTGGTTTTACTAATTTGGCTTTCAGGTCATCTACTTTTTCTTTTAAAAAAAGAAGATGTTCTAGGAAGCATGGCTTACAAAGTTGCTTCATAAAACATGTGCACCACTGTTAGCAGTTTAATGTGTTAATGTATTATCTATGTAATGTTTAATGAGAAATGTTTATCAACTGAAGTGGTAAAGACTTAAATTTGTATAGTGCTTTACAATTTACTGAAGATATTAGAATGTTTTAGTTAAGGCTTACAATAACCTTTTGAGGTAGGTATTCCTCTCCCCATTTACAGGTGAGTAAAGTGAGGCCCAGAAATACTAAGCAGCCTGGCCAAGATCATATAGTTGATACTAATAATAGTTTATAGGGACAGAGGGCTTACTAGATGCTGTTCAGAGGCCATTGCACACATTAACTGATGTAGTCTTCACAAGAAGTGTGTTCTCATTTTACTGCTGAGGGAGTTATGAGGTGGACAAACTTGCCCTGGCAACACAGTAGCAGAAACAGAGAGGAAAGATCTGAACCCAGACAGTCTGGCTCCAGAGCCCATATGTTGAACTATGACCATGCAATTTATTGGCCAAACTAGGACCTTTTTTTCTAGGACAATTGCTAAACAATTAAGAACTCCAGGACAAGTAGGCATCAACAGGACCACCCCAGACAACCTTAGAACCAAGAGTAATCAGGCTCATATGCTTGGCCACAGATCATGAAAATGTATAACTATCATGGAGCAATAAAATTGGTAGATTGTCATGGGAATTTCAACATGAGAAGTAAAGGGAGAGGCTTCCCACAGGTCAGCATTATCGTCCACCATTTTACAAAGAAGGAAAATAAGGCTTAAGACTAAATTGAGTGACTTGTCTGACAACACAAAGCTAAAAAGATTGAAAACCTTAATTTAAACATAGAGACTGGAAAGATCATTCAACTTTCTTTGGTTTTTCTATGGTAAATTAATTTGATTTAAACAATATATACCCAAATGACTACGGCAAAAAAAAGAAAAATCAAAAAGCATGCAGGGAATGACTTTCATCATTAAACTCTGAGACAGATTTTGACCTCCCAGTTAAGTAATGAGTTTGAGAAAACTAATACAGACTGCTAATACAGAAAGCCTGCTGAATTTGAAGTGGGACTGCCACAAAGACCAGAGCTCGCCTTCCCAAATAATTATATGGAGCTGGGCCCCTTGATGATAACATATTAAATAAAATTAGTAAAACTTTACTTGATATAATTAAAATTCTGAAGGTTAGATTTAACTTATCTAATTAAATCTAATATACTGGGAAAACACAGCTTACTTCATAAGTAGTCAAGGGCTTTCCAGGTATATCGATTCTGAAGTTGTTTTTCTCTTGGTTTAATAGTTAAAGTCTATATTGGAAAAGGTGTTTTGAGCCTAAACTCCAGGCTTTAGTCAGACAGGCAGAGCAGAGTGTAGAGTTTAATTTTACCCATGTATAAAGCTGATCTATATCCAAGAGCAATTTTTTTTTTATTTCAACCAAGTTCTTTCAGTTCATATGATTTGGTTGTGATGAATTTATAGGGCACTTATTAGCTCCCCATTTCACTTTTCTTATCTGAATCATCTTATCTTCCTTACTATTCCATGAGATTCTCACAAGGATCATCACTATGCTGACTAAAAAAGAAAGTTATAGTAAGGAGTGTATTTTCTCTAAATTCTATTTGGACATGTCATTGGTGCTTTGGAGGAAGGAGAAAAAGCTTGATGAGATTGAGAGTTGAAGTTCTAAGGGAAGAGATGAGCTCCCAAATGTTTCTGACTGCCTGATTTAGGGGAGGCGTTAAGTCCCTAAGAGCCACCTACTCCACCCACTTCCACTTTACAGTGGAAACAGAACTCAATGACAAAATGGCAAAGTTAAGCAAATTTGGGGGGATTATACATACATCTGCTTTAGTAATGTATTTCTAAATATACAAACATGTCTTAAATAGCAAAAAAATTGTAGAGTAAGAATGGTCCATTGAAGCTGTATGATAGGGTTAATTGATTTAATCAGAGAGGTCTGGGAAGTTTTCAATTAGGAAGTAAAAAGTGAGTTGCTATTTTAGGAAAAGAGTTAACTTAGGACTTGTGGGAGTGACAGAAAGTTCTAGGCAAGATGGAACAGAATGATCAAGGATTTGATGACAGAATGGACCGAAGAAACTGAAAGCCCGTCGGAGTATAGCTCAGAGGGCATGGAGAGATGGACTTAGGCAAGATCCTGCTGTCTTATAATACCCGTTGGTCTTTATCCTACAGGAAATGAGGATCCATTGAAATATTTTAAAAAATGGAAATGTTACAGTCAACTTTCTATTGCAAAATAAATATTTCAGAGACTAGACTAGAGGGACTAAACTCAATGGAGAGAGAAAGTTAGGAGATGTAGGTAGCAATGCAGGCACGAGACAGTGGAATGAAGCCAGCGTGGTGCAGTAGAGATGGGGAGAGTGAATGCCCTGTCGACAGAGTTTGGAAGTAATAGGACTTCCGTGACAGGTTGGGTATGAGAGAGGGAGAGTTAAAGCAGATTGACGTGATAACACTCAGGTTTATAGCATGTGCACTAAAACGGATTGTGGAGCGATATTGGGAGAAGGTTTATTTTGGAGGCATATTTTTTGTTTTGTTTTAACCACAGTAAATTTGAGGTACATTTGTGACATAGAAAGGGAGACATAAAGTTAGAATTGAATAAACCTGTGGAGTTCAGAAGAATGTTCTGGGCTGAAGATATGAATGTGTAAGTGATTTGCGTATAGGTGATAACTGATGCCCTGCACTGAAATGTGATCACCTAGGAAGAAGCAAGAGAGTGAAGAGAAGTCTTTGGCCAAATCCTTGAGGAACTCCACCATGTAATAGCTGGGTAGCAGATCATAAATCCTACTAAGGAAATAAGGTTAATGTGGTGAGAGATGTAAGGAAACCAGGAGAGTGGGATACAGAGCAAGGGCTGCGAATGTTTCATGGAGGGTCTTATCAGCATTGTCAGATTCTGCTAAGAGATCATGAAAGATGACGAACAAAATCTTTCCTTTTCATCCAATACTACCAATGTCACTGAGGACCCTGGCGAGGGAAGTGAGGTGGGCTGATGAGGAAGGAGCTGTAGAGTACAGTTGGCTGGAAAGTGAGTGGAAGGTGAAGAAATGGAGAACAGCAAGAAACACAGCTCTTCTCACAATTTGGGGTAAGGGGTAGAAGAAGGAGACACTGATGACTGGAGTGGAATTTGGTTTGTTTTGTTTTTTAAATGGCAGATATTTATACATGATTGAAAGTTAATGGATAGAATCTAATGGGGAGGGAGAAGTTGAGATGTATGAGAGAGAAGGAGTATGGTATATGGTAAACTTCCTTAGAGAGTGAATGATGGGAACCAATTCATGAAAGAGTGTTGGCCCTTGAAAAGTAGAGCCAGCACTTCTACTGTACCAAATGGAAAGATGATGATTTGCATACAGATGTGGGTAGGCTTGTAGTTTAGTAGACAGAAGATGAGGGAATTCTTGTCTGAATGTTTTTATTTTCTCTTTTTGAAAGAGATAAGTCCATCTTCTTCTAGTGGGGAGGCAAGGCTGTCCAAGGTTGGAGGCCAGGGGAGAAAGTTTGAAAAACTTACTATGAAAAATGGAAGGACTAGGTAACTGGAGAAGTTGTAGTAGGATTTCCAGGAAGTGTTGAAGGCCTGTTTCAGTTTACTGATTATGAATTTGAGTTTGATTGATTATGGTTATGAATTTGAATTAGAGTTTTACGATTATGAATCATTCTTCCCTATGTATCATTTCTCAAGCTGTATTCACCAACCTGGGTCCACACAAAGAAAGGCAATCATAGATTTCAGCTAAGGTTGAGTGGAGGATGTGGGCTTTAAAGGAAGAGTTCAAGAATCTGAGAGCCCTAGGTGGCACATGGGCCAGACTCTCTGAAGGTTGAAATCACCTAGGGTGATGGCAGAGTTTGGGAGAAAAGGAAGACTGTTAACCCTGCCAGAAAAACAAAACAAAACAAAACAAAACAGAAAGAGAATTCTGAAGAGATTGGTAGATGGCAAAAATCAGTGAGAGAAGAGCATAACATAGCTGAATTGCATGAGCTTCAAAAAAAGGAGGGGCTTGTTTTGTTTTTTAGCAAAAGAGTGAAGGAAAAAATGTCTTCAAGAAGCAACAGCGAGCCAGGAAAGAAACCCCAAGCCCTAAATCTCAAGTTCGTAAGCAGAAACGGAGAGATGAATAAGCAGCCACTGCATGAGAAGTCTGCAAGGGAAGCAATGTCATCAGGGGAGAGCTAGATTTCAGGAAAGGCAAAGACACAGGTGTTTACAAAGCCATAGATGCAGAGAACACACTTGAAATGTATGGATTAGGCCCAGGCAAGACTTTCTATAATATGGAGTTCCAAATTCCCAATGCCCCATTTCTTTCAATGAGTGAGAGCTGCTTTGAAGCAGGCTCCACTTTAATTGCTCTAGATGAATGCTTTAGAGATCAGTGGACAGAATAGGTTATGGATCTCTGGCCACACTATTAATTAATTGCTATGGGGGAGGCTGTTCAATTCTTAAGCCTGGCCACAAGTAAAATGAATGGTTGGGGAATGCTGTGGAAGAAAGAACAGATTCTTTTTTCATGTACAAGAATGGCAACTCAAAGTATGAGAGCAGACTAAACATTAATAGAATTCATCAGCTTAACCTTGATTTACAAGATTCTGAATGAGGACAATGGGAGCTCTCTGATAATGTGCAGTGTCATTACTTCAGGCAAAGAGAAGCTGTCCTGACTTTGTGCAATTGTTAGTGAAAACCAAGACGTTCCCTAACAAGTGTGTTTATCAAGTCCATCTGCAGTGTTATTTTGTACGCTCATTTGCAGTCCCTGTCATTCTTCTCCATGCTCATTTAACATGATGGACTTGTTTGGCAAATCCTTCAAGTGGTGGGAGGACAGGAAGAGGAGGAAGCTTACTCTGAATCATAAAATAAAAGATATTGGCCTCTCACACACTCTGACTCTTCCTTCTCCTCACCCTCCTTGATCATCATGATTATTGGGAGGAAAGAAAATGAATGGCTAGGTGATGTGCTCCTGTGAGTCTGTTGATTAGTTGCTCAGAGCACCATGGAGAAGAGGGTTCTAGTGTAGTTTTCTGGTTTGACTTGAGTTCTTGATTAGGCAGGAAAAGAAAGTTTGGCAAGTCCTTTAATCTACATCTCAGGGAATCTCCCCGAGTCCTACTGAATAAGGTAGTTCAGACGCCTCTCTCCCACGATGATCGTCAGTACCAAAAGCGACTAGCATCTCTTTGGTGCTACCTGCTGCATGCTGTGCCGAGCACTTTGTGTTTATTTCTCTATTTTGCAAAACAACAGTCTGATATTATTTACTCTTAGTTTTCAGAATATATACTGAGATTCAGGGATGTTAAATAATCAGCCCAAGATCACATAGCACATTACTGGCAGAGCCTGAATTCTGGGCCAGGTATATCTCCAGAGGCCACATTCTTCACCAGAACACTCTAAAATAGCACTGTCCAAATATATGAGAGCCACACGTGAAATTTTAAATTTTCCAGCAGCTACAGCAAAAAATACAAAGAAACAGTTGAAATTAATTATAATCACATTTTATTTTACCCCGTATATCTAGAATATTATATTTTAACACATACTCACTATCAACAAAATTATTACTCAGATAGTTCACATTCATTTTTCATGCTGAGTCTTCAAAATCCAGTGTTCTTGACAGTTAGAGCACATCTCAGTTCAGACTAGCCACATTTCAAGCGCTCGATAGCCGCAAGAGGCTAGTGGCCAAATACGGACAATGCAGCTCTAGTCTCTGTTTATGGAAACAGAGTTCTCTTATTTTTTTATTGACGTATAATTCACCTACAACATCATATTAGTTTCAGGTGTACATCTTAGTGATTTGATATTTATATATGTTATAAAATGATCACCACAATAAGTCTAGTTTCCATCTGTCGCCATACAAAGTTATTACAATATTATTGACTGTATTCTCTATGGTGTACATTTATCCCTGTGACGTCTTTATTTTATAACTGCAAGTTTGAAGAGGATACTCTTAATCCTTTTACCTATTCGGCCCAACTCCCAGCCCTATTCCTTCTGAACTACCAGTTTGTTTTCTGTATCTATAAGTCAGTTTCTGAAACAGAGTTCTTTATCAGAGTATTTGCAGAATTTATTAAAGTTCTTCTTTGAGATAAGTAGAAAGAGGGCTTCCTGTGTGTGCTAGTGATCTCTGTGATATAATATGATGCAAAATTGGTAGCCCCCATCCTCTCATCCCTTTTCCCTGTGTGGCAGCCTTCTCTTTTAAAAGTGGGTGTGTGTTCATTTTCACAATAAATCTTCACAAAATTTATAAAGTCCTTAAAAAGCATTTTATGATACAAAGTAAATATTAAATAAAGAAAGAGCCAGACTATTGCCAAGGTTAAGATATGTATAGGTTTGTATACTCTTACTGTCTGTTTTCACTTGGGCAATAATTTAATCTCTCTGGATTTGTCTTTTTGTCTATTGCTTGTCCTAATAGAATTTTTAAGAGGGCAAAAATGAGATTGTACATTTAATATAGTATCTGAGAAGCAGGAATTGATTAATGTATTAGCTATTTTTATACACCTATGTTCAAAGTCCTTGTATAGTTTACTACCAAAGGTCAGTGTGAGCAGGTCATCCCTAACCGTGAATACAAGAGCAGGGTGTACCCTTTACGGAAGTTATAGAACAACTTGATAAATAACCCATATCTATTTGTGGACAGGTACCTTTATACATAACTTAAATTTTACTTGACCATTCTCAATGTGAGGACTCAGTCACTTTCGTCTCTTCCTATAGATGAATTATATTGAGACGCATTTTGGAGGCCATTAGGTGGTGATTGTCTCCAAGTTTCTGCAGCACTTACCTTAAGGTTTGCAGTTTAATGGGTAGAAATAGAGGAGAGCTTTAACATCTTTATATAATTGTTGTGAGATTATGAGTAGTTTTTATGCTTTTAATGTTTTATCCAAATTAGGAGTATTTTAGGAGTGTATAAACAAAATCATCATTATAATATAGGCATTTGTATCAGCTAAGAGCAATTTTTATTATACATCTCCTTTTTTTAAAAAAAAGTCTTCTTATAAATTGATGTCGTGGAAAATATTTGGTTCAGCAACTTATGATGGTCGATTGCAATATACCAGCCTTGTATGTGTCCAGCACCAGGGTCCCAACAAACTGTTCCCCATCTGTTTATGACACCTAATAAAGAGCAGTCAACCATGGTGATATTACCATACAAGATCAGTGAAGTCACACATAAGTGTCTACCCATGTTGTTTTTAAAATTGAACAAACAGGTGGTTATTTGTCATTGATGGGCAAGTCACTCCATATCCATAATTTGCCTTCAGTCTCAATCACTGGACTGTGGAAGATTTAACGATGCGTCCATTTTCTTTTCCCTCTGAACTAATCTTATTTTTGTCTGTCTATTTTTGTGCAGAGGTTACTACATAATCATTGTGCCTTTGAAGAAATCTCGTGGGAAATTTATCAAGCCATGGGAGAGTCCAGATGAAATGGAATTAGATGAGGTAACTATGTCTTTGTTGGCTGTGTCTTTCATTAGTTATTTAATTTATTAAACATCCTCCTCCTCTCTATGGAGACCCTTCAGCATCTAATCCAGGTGCTGACTTCTGCATGACTGGCTGGTCAGTTGTCTGGTCGGATGGTTTAGTGCTCTGGGCCTGTTAACCGTTAGGGATCCGAACAAAGAGCCTTTTGTTTTAATTAAAAGACATTAAGCTGCAATAAAGCTTACAACTTGTCGAATCTTTGTTGGCTTTAATATTTTGCCTCTTGCTCCTTGTGAAACATGATGCAGAGATGTAGAAGATGAAGTGAATTGTCAGCAAAAACTTAATCACCTTTGTTATGAATTCCAAGATCCACTTCATTAGTGCAGTGGTAGCTGAGGCTGTTACAATACTAAATTGCTATTTACACCAGAGTTCAACATTTGACCTGCTATGTGTTCTTGACCAGTTTCTCACAGAATTATGTTGACTAGCACATGTTTGCCTTATTCTGTACTCTGTAGGATTTCATAATCAAAAAAGGCATTTAACTGTAGGGGCAAACAAACCAAATCGCAGAATTTTGAGCCAAGCAAGAAATGTAGAGCAAATACTAAAGAGTATGATTTTAATTTCCAAAATCTTCAACAATAGTAGGTAAATTTTAATTGATACTCTTTTAGCAAATGTTCATTTTATTTTTTCAGAGTTAATACATAGTATGAAGAACGAGACCTAATTAATACATACTTCTATTTAGATGAGAAAGCTATAATCAGAAGTGCTAAGCCAGATCCCCAGAGGGCCACAGCAAGTTAATGGCTGGGGGTTCGTATTCTGAAATACAGGAGAGATGTTCTATTTTAACATGATGCTGGTTTGAATCAGTTCAGAAGGCAAATAAAAGGGCCCCCATTTGGGGGAATATGAGATCTTAAATCATTGGGTTTATTTACAATGTAGGCCACATCTTATAGCCCTCCCTGCTATTTCTAGGTACTTTGTCTACCACAAATTAGTGCAAACAGAGCAAGGAAAAGCAGAAATTCCCCGACTGCGTTACAGGGAAGTGATGTTTATTTCATAGATGTCTGTATTAAGGAGACTGTGATCTGACAGATAAGGGCCGTTAGCTTCTTTTGTCAGACATATGTCATCTCTAGATGTATGGTTCATCATCACCCACTTCATTTATCTGAGTTAAATTTGATCAAGTTCAAAAGGGCAGATGAGTTCAAGGTTAGGACTTTGCTTTTGTGTCACTGTTTAGTGATTAGGTGAGCTTTGGAGGGGTTATAAAATGAGACACCATTCCAATAAAGCTGGCAAGTAATTTGTGTTATAAATTTTTTTGCTATTGATGATAAAGGAGCAAAATCATTTTTCTATGACATTAGAGGAGTAGTAATCCTTCATCTGAATATGCAAAATGATCAGCTGGTCTTTTGTAAATGTTTTGAAGCAAAGCATGCTTTTACTTGCAACTGACTAATCGGTTAATCCTGAGATATTCTTTATTAGTTTAATCAGTTCTCAGCTGAACTACAGAATTCAGTTGGAATTGGATTTAAAATGCAAAGGCAACTTGCAGAATCTATGTATCTTTCTACCTATTATAATAAAAAGGTTTCAAGGAATTAAGATCCAAGCCAAAAATGACATCAAATACTTTTAAATAATAAGCTTTCCTTAGAAGTAGAGCCATTTGGTAGTAAGTAATAAGAACTGATTCTCTTTTACAGCCAGGTTTTAACCTCCAAAACGCACAGCAATGCTAATGGATTAAAGTATAGAGCTATATGACATTGAGCATTCTTGCAATTAAATTCTGTGGGTCTGTGCTGCTGATTCTCATAACAAAGGGTCATTTTAATCATCCCACAAGTTGTGGTGCATTAATCTGTATAATAGTTTGATAAAGAACATTTATTAATGCAAAATTTTTGGGTCAGGATGGGTTGTTTCCCACTTTTCTTACTGATATAATTGAGACCACATTGTAGAATTAATGGTGGAAGAAATAAGATATGCATTGACTGGAAAATGAAAATTATTTCTGATAAAAAACTAAAGCCCTTGATCTATCTTCTGGAATTACCTCCAATACATCTTGTAACTATTGTGGAGGGGAACAAATGAAAGTAGGCTATGGCCTTACTTTATGCTTACTCATCCAGTTTCTGATCCCTACAGACAGGTTTTTTTCTCCTACCATGGATAATAAAAGCATTGTGGTAATTTTATCTATAGCTTGGTACTGCTGGGTTTGACAAAGCAGTGTTCCTCTCTTAAGTGTATTTGACCAAGTGATTTTTTAGAAAGGCCTATAATTCAAATCGTTGAAACCATATCATCGAATAGAATGGTGGCTTAAGGGGATTTCCACATGCATGCCTCACATCTAGGCCCATAAAAAATAGAAAGAGGCTTTCTAAACAGAGTCACTCTTAATATTGTCTTCTGAGCTCATTTATCGTTTGAGATAATCTCCACCTAATAAATTCATAGACTAGAACGCCTGTTGTCAAGGTCAGACTGAGCAGAGCAGTGATAGTCAAAATGAATTTTGGACAGAATGACTCCTGAAAGGTTAGTTATATTTAATTCAGGGTAGGTCTTGTAATATATCATAAGCTTTTCATCACATTGTACTTCAAAGGCTTTCTATAAAATAATCTGGTCATTTGTGTTGTAACTTCAACATAACTGGCTAACTTCAGTGTCATCTGAGCACACTTGACTCATTTAAAATATAACACAGGAAGTGTCCCACGGACATTAGAACAATCTACAGGAGCTCAGTTGGTGTTCCTGGTTTGACCTTAAAGAGTAGCTGCCTTGGATCTAAGAAGCACCAAAAACTCAAATATTTTATTCTAAAGTACTTCCTCTAAGTCTTCTAAAAAAACCCTAACAAAAGGTACTCATGGGGATGACAGTGATATGAATGAATTATGACAGTTGCCTACGTCTGAAATATGAATAAAATCAAGGTAAGGTTTGATCACTGAAGGAGAAGAAGGGACACAGTCACATAAACAACTGATGGTAAATGTTTCTGATTAACCAACTTCAAAAGGCTCTTCAGCTCATCTGCAATGCATTTGTCCTTCTCAGAGTAAGGGTCCATCATTTGCTGGCTATCAACAATAACCTTTGTAATGACTTTTCAAGTGTAATATTAAATATTTGGCACCGGAATTGTTTTAAATAACATGTTAAAAGAATCCAGGAAAAGGAAATCTAAGTACACATTCATCTGTGTTGATGAAAGCAGATGCACTAAAATTATATGTCTAAGTATAGACTGAGTGAAAGCAGTTTAGATTATCAATTTAGCTTAGATGTTTCATTATGTTTCCTTGATATTGTGCAATCATTAAGTAAACAAAAATATGGTTGAAAAAGATCTATGTGTAATTTTATTTCACCAATTTAGTCCAATTATATATTGTCACTTTCTGTCATACCTCAGTTTCCCCATTTATAGAGTGGGGATATAGTAACCTACTTTATAGGGTTATTGTAAGGAGAAAATGAACTAGGATGTGTTTAGATGCCCGAGAACAGTGCCTGGCACATAGTAAGTGCTTAATAAATATTAGCTATTATTGTCATTATCATCATTATTATCAGTAAACCTAAATTTGACAACAGGGTTGGAAGACACTACTACATTTCTGGCCTTGTTTATTAACACCCAATTGATGTATAAGTGATCAGCCCACCTGAATTTATTATCAGATGTTCCAAATTTGCTAAACAGGCAATAACCAACCTACTGTGGTTTTCATAAATGAATTTACATTTCATGTAATTTTAAGTGCATCAATAAACTCAAATTTCACAGAAAATTTTAGAACATTATAAATTAAATATTGTTCAAAAATAATGTGGACACAGGTGATCTATATAACCAAAAGAGTACACTTTTAGGTTACAACTTTGGCCAGCTGAGAATACTGACAAATCTGTGTAGAGGAGACTGAAGTATACTGTCAGGTTCCTAACATAAGCATTTGGTGTTTACCTGTATACAACCTGCAGCCATTATCATCACAGAAGTCTGGCCTGGATTGTATCAGGGTCTCGTTTTACTAAGTAGATGCCACTACTTTGGTTTTTACTGTATTATTTCCATTTCTAAGAACAAGAGTAGATTTTGCCAGAATGTTTCCATAAGTGCCTTAATTATATTTACCAACCTGAAGACAGATTTCATTCCATGTTCTAGTTTGCCCTCAGATACATATTCTTATCTATACAGACATTAAAACAAATAAAATCAAAATTCTTTCCAAAAACCCAGCAAAGTTGCCCCTCATATCGAAAGGCATCCCAGACTGTTATGAGTTTCTTTTTCCCTGTTAATCCCTTTGAAATACCGATATTTAATGGGAGTAGACAAAGCTAACTTCAACATCATTTTGAAGCCATTTGTCATAAAATACTATTAACATGATTTTCTCCTAAGAAAGGGTTAATGCAAAAGAATAGAGAATCAAAACATAATTTCTACATTTTTCTTTTAGAAATACAAGTGTATGTTTGTTTTCTTCGGGGTAATATTAAAATTAATTTTTATCGACCCTGCCTAGATCACCTGGCAAGATAATTCAACCTCTCCAGAGAACTGTCAGCTCCAGAAAAAGTTGATGCCATGATAAATGTGAGGAATCATATCCCAAATGGTTCTCAAGGAGCCAAGTCAAGCCAGAAATTATTAAATGAGTGACAATGTCTATTAAATACGTCAACTAAAAATTGGTCATCAGATTCCATTTCTGCAGATTTGAGGGAATTTGCATCATGTAAATTATCTCATTACTAAAAATAATCTGAAATGGTGCTGACTTCTCCAAAAAGTTGGTCATATTTGGAGATTTAGAAGGCTTTATCTGATGTTACTACTTGTTTGACAAATAACAATAATAGAGCCTGCATGACAGGTTTCTGTGAATCAAGCTGACTTTTTTCCTTAGACAAGTTATAATGCACTCTTGCCCTTTGAGAGATTTCATTTGGGTAGACAATGATATGAGCTACCAGTAAAGGATTCATAGCCCTGTGTGTATAGCCTGGGCCTTGCAATAGCAGTCCAGTGTCTTACCTTAACAGCAAGACAAGCATTTGAAAGATACAGAAAACTGAGATTTAGTGATGCTCACATGCTCCATGAAATGTAGACAAATTGTATTTGGGTTGTTCCCAGTCCTGGCTTAATTTCTTCCATTAAACCGTAGTTAAGTTGGGTTACTGTTGTTTACATTTCTTTCTCTTTTTCCCTTAAGCTGCTTAAAGAGATATCTAGGAAACGCAGAAGTATCCGTTATGGGAGAGAAGTTGAATTAAAGCCATATATTGCTGCTCACTTTGATGTTCTTCCCACTGAGTTCACCCTGGGGGATGATAAACATTATGGTGGATTTACAAACAAGCAACTCCAAAGTGGTCAAGAATATGTCTTCTTTGTGTTGGCTGTGATGGAACACGCAGAGTCTGTAAGTTAATTGTGATGGCATCTATTTCCTATGGTGTTCTTACACATTTTCACCAGAATATGGTTGTTTCTGGATGTGTAGGTACATCTATCTTGATTATTTGTCATGAGCTGTCACTAACTTAAACATAATAACAGGCTACCTACTCTTTGAACATTGCTGAGTAATTTGCTTGAGATTTCATTACATACAAGGCTGCATCTCTAATGTCAGGGAATTTAGGTGGACTTCTAGTATATGAAGTGCCAAATTGATTTGATGTTGTTCCTGAGACCTTTCAGTGTGACACACGTATTGATAGAAGGGTGACAGCCATCAATGTTCACAGTCTCTTTCCTCATCCTTTTAAAATGGCTGTTCTCCAAAAAAAAAAGTCTTTCATAATACCTAATAGACATCAGCCTGTGTGATTTACAATAGGAACTAACAAGCCCTGGGTTTAAATAAAGTATACTTCCAGGTATTTGAAAGCATTGATTGGAGGTGATTGTACTTTATTCTCCTATAACTGCCAGTGAGCCCACAATGCGCTCTACCCAGATTCATGGGGAAGTTCTGTCTAGGAAAAGGCGAGCACAGCCAGCTTCTTTAATTATAGCAATTTACCAGTGACTTTATCAGTGAAAAGCCAAGAAAGTTAGAAAATAACTCAATAAAACAGAGAATTCCTAAGGTACTCTAAATAATGAGTTGTCTTCTTTTATGTAATTCATCTTGCTCTTATGTCGTTTTATGCTTCAGTTGCTTTGAATGTTAAGAAAAAAAAAGAGAGAAATTGTAGATGGGAATGGGGTGGATTTTGAAGTGGCAGTTCATGTTAACATTTAATATACGTGTTCTAAACTCTATCTTTCTAATAGGGGCCTAAAACTGACAAGCATGCCAACTCACTTGAGCCATCACTTCCCGTATATAAGAAGCCTGAGGTGTATCAAAGATTTCTCCACATCAGGAGTTAGCACGTACAGTAGGGCTTCTCTTCAAATGACTGAAGGAATTCCCCTGTGGAAAATCAAAACACAAAGGCAGCCTTTCTGCCTGGTTTACCTTTGTGCACAGAATGTCATTTGAAAACAAAGTGACGGGCTTCCTGGAATTTTAATGCATGGATATGCTTTCTCTTTCTAGTTGAGGTTTTAGACAGAACATCAAGGGAATGGAATGTTGGAACTGATGTTTTTTCTTTTTTAAAATGACTTTTAGATATTTGAAAGTAATTTTCTTTAAATAGCTCTAGAACATTTCAGAAAGAACATTCAGACCATTGAGGTAGATCAGAGAATCCAGCAAGGAAGAGAAATCTCATCAGATCATGCAGCCTGTTTGTGGCACTGTCAGAGACTGGTTTCTAATGTCTCCCAGACATTTCTAGTAGTGTTTAAATGCCTCATCGTTGATGAAGAGTCTGCTCCTTCCCTTAGTATGTCATCTCACTATTTCATTAATTATATAATTAGAGGGGCCAGTCCCGTGGCTGAGTGGTTAAGTTCACACGCTCCGCTTCCCGAGGCCTAGAGTTTCCCTGATTTGGATCCTGGGCGTGGACATGGCACTGCTCATCAGGGCATGTTGAGGTGGTATCCCATGTGCCACAACTAGAAGGACGTACAACTCAAAATGCACAACTATGTGCTGGGGGAGTTGGGAGGAAATAAGCAGGAAAAAAAGAAGAAGATTGGCAACAGTTGTTAGCTCAGGTGCCAATCTTTAAAAAAAAAAATTATATAATTAGAATTTTTTTCCAAATATTTTATCTGAATTGCCCTTTTCTTTATCATCTTTCTCAATATTGTTCTCAAAGTTAACAGCATGCCTTTTGTATTTCATGTACGTTTTCAGGCCAGCGTTTACTTTTTGTAGAAGAGACTTGTAGCTAACTAGTATAATGTTAGCAGTGATACAGTCCTTTTGTAAGCCTCAAATTTTCATGAGTGATTGTTAATAAAGCACCTAACCACTCCAAGGGTGGATTCATAATTTGCATACAGAAAATATGTCCCCTCTCCAAAGCCGCAAGCTTTTCCCCAGTCCATTGCCTCATATTAAGAATATAAGAGGACAGGTTTAAAATGACCAAAGGTTTGATCTTTTCTGTTACCCTCAAAGACTGAACAAATTCTACTTTTCACGAGGCGGGTATCATTTTATGGTTTTGTTTTCTTCTCATTTTCACATGTCTCTGTTTGCTGATTTGGGTTGGAAATCTACGTGCTTTAGGAAAACCTCTCCTTAGATTTCGATCTTGGCTGACCAAGATTATTATCTCAAAGGCTCTTGGGAAAGAATTTCATGTCAGAGAATTTTGTTTACTTTTGACCAGAAAATAACTTGAGTGTGACCTACAAAATGGAGAGGGAAAAGTATAAACCAAAACAAACAATTATATAAAGAATCACGTTTCTTGGATATTTAGTGTCTTTGCCAAGTCCTTTGTGTAAATCCTTACACTATACGTATCTTTTTTTGTTTGTTTAGCTGCTTCTGAGAAGATTGGAAATATACTGAGTTTTTCTCTTCTTTTGATGCATTAGGAAGCCTGAAAGTCTAGTCAGTCTCTTTCCTGGGCACAGTGAAGAAAATGGAAATAAGAATAGTATATAAGCATTTAGTGGGGCATGTGTTCTCCAGAGTGACTGCTGAGCTTGCTGTACTTAAATTCAGAATATATGCCCCTAAACTAAAATTTTTTAAATGCAAAGTAAAAAATTAGATGTTTCTACTGATCATGGGAAAATGAGAAACTCCCTCATGTCTTGATAATCTCAGCCATTGTAAAAGATGGGCATTTTATTTTATTCAAGAGATTTTCTGGGAACTCACTAAGTGCAAAGTTCTGTACTAGCTGCTGTATGCATACAAACACAAATAATATATAAATCTTTACCTTCTAGGAGTTTATAGTTTTATTAAAGAAAATAAAGAATATGCACAAATAAAAAGACAAAATAGAGTTTGGCAAATGCCATTAAAAAAGGAATAAGACTACTTAAAAATTTTAAATTATTTTTACATACATTTTGTATGTAATGACTGATTATTTCTAGTTAAGGAGACGTAGCTTCAGTGGAGGCAGCATTTAGATGGAGCCTTGGAGATTAGCTGATTTCAGGAGCTAAATGTTGTGCAACTTGTGAGAGAGTTAAAGAGAGAATAGAGTATTTGGAGAGTGGTAGCAAGAAGTTCACTGGGATGGAATAAGTTGTACATAGTAAGAAAGTTTAAACAAAATTGTGGAGACCCTTAGGAACCATGCTGACATGTCTGGGTTTTATTTAGGAATCACCAGAGGGGCTCCTGAAGGTTTTATAGCTGCAGTTTAGGATAATAACTCTAGTAGCATTGGAGACTGTTAGAAGAAGGAAGACTCTTGATATGGTTGGATGAGTATGAATGAAGTCCCAAAGAAAAGTGGTAGCCATGAGACTAGAAAGAGGGTGGATGGACCTGAGGATCATTTATAAGATAAAATCAGTAGTTTCTCATTCCTAGATGTTGAAAAAATGAGAAAAGTTGACAAATCAGAAGGAGGGTATTTCTGGGAAGCAGGGACATAGCACATGCAATTCTTAAGTTGAGGATACATGTATTAATCTCTAGAAACAATTGGAAGTGAAGGTCTGGGACTTAGCAGAGTTTCTGAGTTCAAGAACATTAATGAGGAAATAATCTGTATTGAGGTTAGAAGTTAAAACTGGGGATGACCTTGCCAGATAAGGGTGAAAAAAAATAGCAAAGAACAGAAGTTAAGAATGCTGCACAAAGGATGGATTCCAAGGCAGTTAACTCAACAGGACATGATCAGTTGGAAAGATTAGGAAGGAACCAGTTGAGTACGGAATTAGAGTCAGAAGAGGGAATTTTAAAGAAGATTTGATCAACTGTGGCAAATCTGGAAAAGATGTCTGGAAGGGTAAGGACTGAATAAAGACATTTAGATTTGGGAAACGAGAGAACAGGATCATTGGTGGTGCTGGAGTGAGAAGACATGAGGAGTGAGTTGTAGGACAGGCAGGGCAGCCTGTGTATGTGGACTGGTCTCTGTTGAAAAAGGTAAAGACAGGACTTTATAAGGGGGTAGAGTCAAGAGAATCCTTTTCTGAGATAGTCTAAGACAGAATAAAATAGGATATTACAAGAACAAAATTCTTAGATATTCAGTCCGTTCCTTCACCAAGTAACTATATATTTTTCCCAACTTTATTGAGGAATAATTGCCAAATATAATTGTATGTACTTAAAATTCAGAACATAATGATTATGTATATATGTATATACACACACACACAGACATACACATTATGGAATGATTAACAAGGTCAAGATAATGCACATCCATCACCTCACATAGTTAACTATTTTTTTGTGTGTGTATGGTGAGAGGGTCTAAGATCTACTCTCAGCAACTTTCAAGTATACAATACCATATTACTAACTATAGTCACCACACTGTACATTAGTTCCTCAAAACTCGTTCTTCTTATAACTGAAGGTTTGTGCTCTTTGACCAACATCTCCCCATTTCTCTCTCCCTCCAGCCCCTGGCAACCACCATTCTATTCTCCATTTCTATGAAATAGATTGGTTTTGTTTTAGATTCTAGACATAAGTGATACCATTACAGTATATGTCTTTGTCTGGCTTATTTCACTTAGTGTAATGCTCTCAGGTTCATCCATGAAATGGCAGCATTTCTTTCTTTTTTATGGCTGAATAATATTTCATTATGTGAGTGTATATTATGTATATATATATATCTCTCGCATTTTTTAATCCACTCTTCTGTCAAAGGACACTTAAGTTGTTTCCGTGTCTTAGATATTGTAAATAACGCTGCATTGAACACAGGTGTACAGATCTCTTCCAGATAGTGATTTAATTTCCTTTGAATGTATACCCAGGAGTGGGTTTGCAGCATCATATGGTAGTTGTATTTTTAATGTTTTAGGGAACTGATATACTGTTTTCATAATGGCTGTACCAATTCACATACCCACCAACAGTCTACAAGGGTTCCCTATTCTCTGTATCAATTATTTATTGGGAACAATCATATCAACCTCTGAGCAGTAACTGTAATAAAATTAAATGGGAGCTGCTAAATCCTTTTAAGTTATAAAACGTCTATGTTCTAGAAAGCCGTATCATCAATTTCATAGATCTTGCATCTATAATTAAACATTGGACTTCTCTTTTGAAGTTGTAGACTTTGTCATTGTTTGGCCTCCATTTTCTAACTAATGTACAGCACCAAGGACTATTTACATAATTTAACATATAATTAAATACTGACAGTTTGCTCTATAAATGTTTACTTTTTTAATTTGGTCTCCTTAGCTGGATAATGACATCTTGAGGGCTGGAAGTATAATGTTTCTGTTGATTTTCACGTGGTATGTAGCACATTGTTACAATGTAAATGCTCATTGAACGTTTTGTGATTGGTTAATTATTGGTACTTTATATTTCATAAGAGCATTTTATATACCACATATAGATCCCAATGAAAACGTATCTATGGAGTAATTTTTGCCATCAAAAATGATTTTATTATAAAATAATTCACTCCATAAGGAAATTTAGATTGCAAAACGTCTTTCCTTATTCCTTTCTTCCTTCTTTCGTTCCTTTTCCTCCCCATCCCCTCTCCTTTCTTCCCGTCTCATTCTTTTTTACTAACATTGTTTCACATATCATCAAATCCACTGTGTCCTGAATCTTTGCTTCTTCTAATGCTGAAGATACTTTCTAGAAAGTCATTATTTTATAACTAACATAGTCTCTGTTTTTCCTTAGAAGATGTATGCAACCAGCCCCTACTCTGACCCTGTTGTGTCAATGGATCTGGATCCACAGCCAATTACGGATGAAGAGGAAGGCTTGATCTGGGTTGTAGGTCCTGTCCTTGCAGTGGTCTTTATCATCTGCATTGTCATAGCTATTCTTCTTTATAAAAGGTAGGTTTGCCCAATATTTCTATTGCAACCTTGGGGGCAGCCTTAGTTTTGAAGACTTTATCACCCTTCTGTGGTCATTATGTGGTTGATCTTAGTAAAAATACTTCCATGCAACCCCAATAATCATTGGGAAAATGTTTCCATTAGAGTTAGAACAAAATGTAAAGACTGTGCTACTTAAAATCTCATTCAGTGTGTGTATAGACTTTGTTGCCCAGCGTACATGGACTCTAGCCTACATCTTCTGAGCTACTTTATGCAGTATGAGCACTCTGCATGACACTTGAGACATTACTATATTCACAAGCAGATAACTCCATGTAAGCTTGCGTTTGATTATTTTAGATGATTAATTAATCCATGTCAACATAGTTTTTGAAAGGCTATTGCAAATTTGCACATTTGTGTCCCTTTCATAAGTCTAATGTGCACATGTGCCGAGATTTTTTTTCCTGTAGCTATTTCTCAAAACTTAGCAAAGGTAGCTAAAAATTGAAGCTTAAAGAAGGAAAGAAGAGAAAGAGAATTAACTTTTTCCTTTCCCACTTTGCTTCTAACCCTTATTCTGCATCTTCAGTAGTGAATTCTCATTTATGTCCAAGAAGGGATGCAAGGTACCATTTTCCTTTTAAAAAAGTATAAGCTCGGTCTTAATACTCCCAAATATAAATCTGACCTAAAAGGCTTTGACTATAATTAGGATGCAAATTATCCACATTTACCCCATGTTTTCTGATCTTCCACTCTTTTTTTTTTTATTAATGTTATGATAGATTACAACCTTGTGAGATTTCAGTTGTACATTTAATCTTCCACTCTTTTTCAATTCTATTTTTGCCTCCATTATAAATAAGCAAATTTTTCCCATAGGTCACTGCTCAGTCAAGTGGATAGAGGACATTAGTAATTCTTCCCCTAAATCCTTTCTGATTTAAAAAATAAAATTATATTATTATAAGTATTGAAATTATAAAAATTGTCATATATAATACAGTCTCTTAAACATTTAGAATGACTAAATTCTGAATTATCTCCCTTTATGTCAGTTTTTCTTTTCTTCCAAACCAAATTCTATTTTTATGAAACTTTAAATCTGTGTTCCCCTTTTCCTTTATAGTGTGTCATCTTTCAGAATGCTACTATGAAGATGATCTCTTCCCTCTACTGTAAAATAGCTTCTTTCTCTCTTTTCCCTGCCCTCTCTCTCCCCTTCTAACCTTGACCTTCAAAATCAGATGAGAATGTCTTCATTTGATTCTTGATTACATGCTTAAGCTGATAATCTTATTTCCGTTGTTTCTTTTTCCTACCCATAAAGCTCCCTTCATTGGATTTACCTTAATTATTTCTACCTGTATTTGTTTGTTAAGTATGTTCTTCTTCTTATGTTCCTGGAATATCCCTTTTTTCATAAATTCTACTCTTGACTCAAAAAAATATCCTTTGAGATACATCTCCTTTGAAAAACTTTTTCTTATGAGGCTATGTCCACATTAATCTAGTGTGAGAAGAGAGTTGAGGAAAAAAAGGGAAAATTAAAGAAGTTCATACTCGTAACCCATTAAATTACCTATCCTGTCTTAGAGTTAGAGAGAATGAAAGAAATATCCATTATTGTTTTTTTTTTTCTGATCACTGCCTCGCTGAAATATCCTTGTCATAGAATAGCTGGAAAAGCAGGTGATTGAAGGCCAAAATCTCTTAGTTGATGGTTTCAATCTTCCCATCCCAATGTGTGTTTTATCAGTGTGTATGTTAAGGACCCCACTGTATTTGAGCACCTTTCTCCTGTGTAAGAGGTAAGGGCAGGTAGCACGAGGCACCCAATGCCCCAAAACAATAACAGATCCTGTGTGAGTCCAAGCAGGAGCCAGTACCCTTTGCTGTTCGTGTGCTGTACTTACTACCAGAAACGAAATGACAATAAAAAAGCAAAAGTAGTATTATAATTGTTTTCTCTGAAATGTTTATTCAGGTGATCACCTCACATCAGATTGTGGGAGTCAGATCAGAAAACAGATGCTTCCTGACAGTTGCATTTCTAAACCATGTCACATGACGTTTTGTGATTATTCAAAATGGACAAAATGATTGCCTTGTTTTTTTAAGTTGTGTTTCATTTGGATGTATCTGGCTATCATTAAGTCGTGCCACTTAAGAGAGATATGCATGGCATTTGTGAATCAGTTACATAAATGTGAATAAATAGGTTTATAAACCTTGATAATTTTTAAAAGATTTGTTTTTCTTTCTTTATCTGTATGTGCTTGAGAAAAATCAACTCAGTTATAATTTTTCCTAATCCTGCAAAAAGAAGTATCGTATTTAAAGGCGTTATGACTCTATTAAAATAGAGTCACATTTTAGTGTGTGCATATGTAAGCATCGTCTAATGCAATTGTTGGAAGATGCACACATCCTCGAATGCTAAGTATATTTAGCTAACCATCTGAAGGCCCATGAAGCATTTCTGAAATAGAAATGCTTGCTTCAGCAGTAAAGAACATTCCTGACTTGAAATTCAAGTAGACCCAACAATGTCCTTGTTGATTATCATGAGGCAGTTCAAGACGAAATCTTCTGTAGGCAATGAATAGTATCTTTTATGGCTTAGATTCTGAGCAAAGTTAATTATATAATAAATACTTCATCTCTCGTTTTAGATGTCTTTCAATTTATACATAGGTCATTGATAATGGCTCAGAATTGAATGTATCATTATTATTATTATTATTAAAGTGTCTCACTTCCTGTATGCAAATAGTATTTTGAGCAAGGAATGAGTATAAAATATTGTTGACTCATATTATGTTGATAATCCTGTTTATCATATACACCTGCTTACACTTCTACTTGCGTTATGAGTAGGTCTGTAGCTATGGATAGTTTGTCCATACAAAGAAGGATATTTCATCCAGCCATCTGAGGAGACTTTGAGACTTATTCCTGTTAATTATATTAATGTGGAAATAGCATACTCTTCTACCTGCCATTCTATTCATTTGACTTTATTTTTAATCTACTAATTTGTAAACCTATGATACATTGATAATCAATGACAAAACATTATCACTGAAGCTTTATAAGGGCCCTAAAATACCTTCTGAACCATCAGAAAATTAAAATATGTTGAGTAAGTCATCTTGCAATATGATTTTATTTTTGAAATTTTGTTCTCTATATGTGATATATACAGTGATTTCAAAATGTAAACTACAAAGATAAGATGGTGGGAAGGTTTAGAAAAACACACTGAATTAGGATTCAGGAAACCTGAGTTCAAGTCCCAGCTCGGTGACTAGCTGGCCATATGGGGTAGAAATCATGCCAACACTCTGGGCCTCGATTTCCTCATTTATGAAATAATTAAATGTATTTATAAAATAAGTAAATTTATAGATAAAAAGTTATCTAGATAATTGAACCTTTTTAATAATAATGTTCTCTGATCTAAGAACATCGAAAACCAAGTAATAGAATTAGTACTATATTATTTCTGCCTCCAGTGTGTGTGTGTGCTTTTTAAATATGACTCCAGGTTGCCCTTCATTCATCTGCCCCCTACACACACAAAAAGTCCATGAAGCAATTGAATGCTCTTAGATATTCATCTGCCCTATGCGTCTGTTACATACGGAAGGCTTTTCAATCATCCTAGAACTCCCCAGGAATTGTTTATAAAGAAAATATTTTAAAATAAAATATTAACCTGATTCTATGGAAAAGCATTTCAGGATAGATGAGAAGCGTTTATTATGTACTCTAGAGAAAAAGAAAATATGGATTAGGAGGTTGGAAAGATCTAAGGCATGGTCTATGCAAAATTTACATGTTTGAATAGTAATAGTCTAACCTGAATGGTTACTGTAGAGAGAATAAATTTTCATCCCCACTCCAAGATGTTTATGTGTGAGGCCATGAGGTAGATGTGACTAAAATAGAGACTTCAGCTTTTCGAGCTTCAGATCCAACATTGGCTGTCTGTGGGCTTTGCCTCTTTAGTCTTCTCTTTTTACATCAACCCAATATATATTTCCAAGCTGTCATCAAAGAAAGAAATACAGTACAGAATATTTTGAGATGCTTTGAAGAAACATGCTGCCATGCCCAACCACACTGAGCGATGCCAGTTGATTCTGCCTTCTGGCCTTTGAGTAGGTCCCTCCCTAAGCCTGGAATGTCTTTCCTCCCACTCCATGGCCACTCCTCTTGGCCTAGCTAACTCTGTAACTCATCATTTAGAAGTAAGCTAGATACCACCTACTATATTAAAAGCCTTCCTGGGTTCCTCCTCCTTGTCCTCTCTTTTCTACCACTTCAGGCTTCCTTAGGGTCCCATTTTCTATGCTCTTACAGCATTTTCTACTTATCCATGCGTAGAACCTACCGCATCACTGTAATTGTCCATTCTCTTGGCTTTCTGCCCCCACTAAACTGGAGGTCAAAGACTGTGCCTTATTGTGTATCCCTTGTGCCAAGTGGAGTGCATGACATAGAGGGATATTGAATAATCAAATTTATACAAGCCAAATAGTGTTAAACAAACTCAGTTTCCTCCACCACTCAGTATCACCATCTTGGCTGGCAAAAGCTGTAATAAAACCCTCAGCCTATAATTTAAATATACCAGTTCCAAAAACCTTCAAACTTAGATATTTACACCAAATATGTACCCGTGTGTGTGGTGAGGCTGACATTTCTGTGGAAGAGGGAGTGAATCACACTACCTATACATTTGTTCATCTGAATACTCAACAGCTTTTTAATATACAAAACTGATTATTCACTAAGTGGTTCTCTTCCATCCAGAGGAATAGATTTTCCCACAACAGATTCCCTGATGATCTCATTGATTAAAAAAATGAGCAAGTTAGGAACAGAGATGTAGGATTTTTTAAAACCTGGCACACCAAGTAAATCACTTTAAAATTAAGAGTAAAAAGAATTAGCCAATGTGTTTGATATCATTTTCATTATTCACTTTGTATGTGTATGTTTGTACAATTTAAGTGTGGATTTTGTATTTTTGCAAAGAGATGGACTCATGTATCTTAAAGCCAGATATTTTAGCAACCTGGGTATATATTTCATTGGCATTAATATGGACTTGATACCTTTATTTTTGTAATTGACAACTCACTAAATACTACTTTGCAATTCATCTCAATATGAAGATTATTTAGGTTAATTCTTTTCAGGTAAAGGTTCTACTCTCTGCATAAAGAACATGGTTACTTAAACAATCCACATATTCTCACAGGTGAAAGTGTCTCTGAGCATGAGTTAGATATGTTCCCAGGCAGCAGCTCCTCTTTGACTAGGAAAATATCTGTCATGTCAATGGCTGGTAATAAAATACTTTTCCGGATTAGCCTAGCTATATAGATGGGTCATGCACTGTAGATTTATAATAATGAGTATTACTTTTCCACAACTGAAAATGTATTTAATCTTTTATTGGAAAAAAGATTTATGATCACCTTACTTGTCAAAAGGTGTTTGAAGAAATCATTTCTGCCACTTTATTACCTCATGGCGTATTATACAGTTGTGCCAATTTTTGTGCAGTTCAGTGCAATTTGCAGGTATTTTATATCATTAAAGGAATAACATACCTCTTGACTGAGGACTCTATTTTCAATGAACAAATTTCTTATATGGAATAGTGTTGTATTCCCGTTGAGCACATTAGTAGTTTTCTCATGACAGGTTTTGTAAAAATCTAATTATATCTCTACCATCAAATACTTCCTGGGATATAATTAGTTGTGGCAATATTTTGTAGCTTGATGGATAAAAGTGAATGTGACATTCACACACGCACGCAAATGCTTTGTTTAGTGATGTACACTCATGTCCTTTGTTTATGTCATGGTTAAAGGCCTTTAAATATTTTGATTCCCTGTCATTTCCTAATGTGTGTCTGCTTGTGAGCACTGTTAAATCTTGGTTGTCATGGTTACTCTTGATACCATTGGCCAACTAACATTTAGCCTTTCTTTTTCTTTTTTTTTGCTGCATTAAAATGGAGCAGTAAACCTGACAGGTGAGGAATAGAAAACAAACCCCTTTAACGCTGAGTAATCAAAAAATAAAATATGGGTAGACTTTGGAGGTATTGAGGGGGTGAGGGTGGAGGTTAAATATAAAAGATGACACCTGGCAAGTGAAAGATGGATAAAGCCTTCATGTATAAAATAATTTTTATATTAAAATAATTCTGGGGGTAATAATAAAATAATTTGTCTATATAAAAAGATAAAAAAGATTACTTTTATTTAAAGATAAATTTGGAAGGTAGTAAAACCAGTCTCTGAGTTGTGTTTGTAATCAAGGTTAAATGAGCATTTGTATGTGTTAATGTGTCTGCAGAACAGAAATGTGAAGTGTCCCATAAACTGTTCTGTTTTTGTTTTGTTTTGTTCTTAGTAAAGACCAGTTTTCAAGTTTGATCTCAGGTCACCTCTCAATAGAGGAATACTAGCACTTTCACACCCTTTAAATATTGATGGCAGTGACTTAGTGAAAACTGTTATCTAATTACAAATTATTTTCCATGTCATCTAGCTTTGAATAACAATAGTAATAACAACAACAACAATAATAATAATCATAATAGCTATACTGTGTGACTATTGACTGATTGGTCCAACCTTACGTTCTAGCTAACTCATACCTATATGTATATATATATAAAATCTGTATATCTGTTTCTATATTGATAGATAGATTTAAATTCTTCATAAAAATTAAACTAACATAAGGATCTCAATGCTCATCTAACCTACGTTCCTCCCAGTGTTGCACTCCAGTGGTTCTCAGTGAGTGGTCCCTGGATCAGTAGCAGTAGCATCAGCGTCACCTGGGAACTTGATAGGAATACAAATTCTCAGACTCTCTTCCCCATCCCAGACCTACTGAATCAGAAACTAAGTGTTGGTCCAGCAACCTGTAGTTTAACAAGGCCTCCCAGGTGTTTCTGATGCACCTCAAAGTTTGAGGCATGTTATTTTCTGCTGTGTTATTTTCCCTAAAATTACTGAACACTGGTCAGGATGCTATACTACACTTTCACTGATAGAAAGCTTACCACCTCTATAAGGGTTCTTTTTCTTTTTGTAAGTAAATATCACTAGTTGTCATTAATTGAGCTGAAAAACACATGCAAAGTAGTTTTTTCTTTTTTAACGGAAAGACAAAACACTTTGAACCAACTTAATATACTCAAAGATCATCCTTCCCATTATAACACAATTCCACATTTCACAACTTCAGCACTGCCTTCTTGTTCTATTAAGACGAGAGAGTTGGGCCAAAACCTTGATATCGTCTTCTAACCCTCCTCCTCTATTTTATAAGTGAAGACGTTGAGAGGGTTTGTAGTTGACTTCCCCAAGGAGATACACACCAGTAGTGGCAGAGTTGGGGTTACATTCTTAATGATGTCAAAATTGTGAAGTGTTTGAACTGATTCCTCTGAATAATCATAGTAGAGATTTCAAGTAAATATATTTTCTTCCGAAAGCCTGTACTCCTATGTCTGAGTATCTTTGTTCCAAGTGAATAGATAAGATCGTCCACTCAATCTCTCTTTGTTCTTGCTTCCCACGTCACCCCTACATGAGAGCCAGGAGAGAGTAAGCGAAAATAAAACACCCCTTAGACCATAGAGTGTCCTTTTTGTTGTACGTTATTCACATTCCAAACAAACACATTTTATACAGTTTCTGCTGTCTCTGAAATGCCATGTCATCTTTTATTTCCTTTTCACCCATATAACTCCTGTACACGATAGATACTTCTCACTATGAGGAATAAATTACACTAGGGCTTTATAATCTTAATTAAAAAAAACAAAATAGCAAGGTAAAATTCCGAATATATTTCTAGTCACTGTTCTTCACTACTTTCTAGTTGAAAATAAGAATAACAAGACCTCTAAAAACTTACCAGGAAAAATGTTATTACTTACATTCATGTTGGGCCTGATTTAGACCATTATATGCCATTGAATACTTTACGACAGTATAAATTCTATTTTTTAAAGCTTTTACCATTGTTACTGATGATGACCAAACTCTTCATCTTTCAAACATTTCTTAGAAATCTTTTCTGTTAGAAAAAAATTTTTTGCACATTTATGTTTAAAAATAATGTGATAAGAGTGTGGGCAGCCAGAATTATCCATGTTGTGATCATCAAAACTAAACTAAGCAAAAAAAAATTAACCAGCTGGTTTTCCTAGCTGACTAGGATTTTTTGAGTCTGAGATCATGGAAGTCATTTTGTTTGAAGAGATAAAGTGAGGGAGAAGTTAGTTATTAAAAGTGAGGACACTCCTACTTATTACAAGTATGAATTGTAATTTTAGTCCCATGCTCTGGGTTTTCTGAGACTCATCTGGGCAACAAGATGTGATTTTCAACGTTTCTGGCACCAGAGAAACTGACTAAATTCCTTTAGAGAGTATTCTTTTCTGTCCTTTTGTCTCAGTGTTACTCAGCCTGGCCTCAGTGGAAGAGAAGATAAGGAGGATGTTCCGCAATAGCTGTAAGAGTGAAATAGTTTCCTTGCCCAGATATTTCTCTGTCTGGTTTCCATAATCCTATAAGAATGATGGTGGAGCTACTTTTAGAAGGGATAAAAATCCAGATTTTAGTCATTGGGTCTGCCTCATCATCAAAGAAAAACATCCATGCCATCTTTTGTGAAAAGACTAAAACTTAAGAAGGGCCACTGGATTATTTGGAGTGAGAAGACCAACCCTATGACCCTATGTTTGTTACATGTGGGATTGATCGACTAACTGCACTCAGTGGCATTTCATTAACCCATTTAGACTCTGTGTCTTCAGTGGTAAAATGAATCTCCGGGTTTTGAGGCAAATACCCGTAGTAGAAACACAGTGACATTTTCTACTCTGAAAATGGTCGTCATGTCCTTCTTTAACATCATCTTCCAAGCCTCTCTTTCTCTTCCTTCTCATATCTTTCTCACTAGCTCTCCAACTCTTCTTCTTCTTTCCTTCTCATTTTCCACTCCATGCAACTGGAGCTGCTAGTACCTTTGGCACATCTCAAATTCACTGCTCACCTCTGATTGGTGCTATAGCTTGGCAGTACATTGTGTCTAAAGACTGTACCTGACACCTTTAGGTAGAAAAAGGACATCTTGAGACAGGTTAATCCAAGGTTTTGAGAGACCAATGTGTCTAATAGGATTCACCCAAGAAAATTCGTTCTATCTACATATTTTGCTGAAGGCATTGCACTTGAGTAAGTCAAGTGTACTTTTCCTTTGCATTTATCTTCCCTTCATCTGCTGGTTAGTTTTAATTTATACACATGGGCAGAGATGGAAAGAAAGGCTATTTCACAATAGCCCTCTGGCTAACCATGGAATGACCTGGGTGGCACTGAATGAGAGCTCATTGCCACAGCAACACTAATGAGTTGTCCCATGGTCCTATCAAAAAGAGAAAGGGAGAGTTCCTAAACACTTTACCGCATCCCCTTCCCCAAATAAGAATGGCTTTGCTTTGAGCAGCAGGGAGGTGCTAGGATTGTGACTCCAGCCTGGAGATTGCTGGAAGCAGTATTTGGAATAAAGCACTATTTGAAATAAATTTGGAATAAAGCACTATTTGAAAAAGTTAAGTGAGTTTTTAATCTAAGGCAACCTGAATAAAGCACTATTTGAAATAAATTTGGAATAAAGCACTATTTGAAAAAGTTAAGTGAGTTTTTAATCTAAGGCAACCTGAAAGAAAATAGTTAAGTACCACTCTGTGATTATTTGGGTTTGAAAAAAATGAATTAAGAAATCTTAGGGGAAAATTTGATATTTCTTGCATAGACATTTGTTAAAACTTACATTGTGACACTTTAAACGTGGGTATTTAGTAAAACTAGTAGGTAGCAATTAAAACAAAGGTAAAATGAATAGTGTGAAGAATTGCTTATAACAAGGCACTGCTAATGGTTCACGTGCCTTAAAGAGCATCAGGAGACTGGGACTACCCACAAGGTGAAATTTTTCTCTGATCTTTCTATGATTGACTTTCATTAACAAAGTGTTAATCACAGTTAGCTTAACACTATAAGCAGCCAACACTATTTTTCTTTAGAATTTGAAAGAGAAAAGAGATGTTGACTTTGTGTGGTCCCAATTCTCCTTCTGGGTATTAGGCTAACTTGTAATCTTAAAAATGCACTTACTGGGGCCAGCCTGGTGGCCCGCTGGTTAAGTTCACACATTCCACTTCAGGGGCCTGGGATTCACAGGTTTGGATCCCAGGCACAGACCTACACGCTGCTCAGCAAGCCATGCTGTGGCTGCATCCCACTTACAAAAAATAAAGGAAGATTGGCACAGATGTTAGCTCAGGGACAATCTTCCTCAAGCAAATGGAGGAAGATTGGCAACAGATGTTGACTCAGGGCCAATCTTCCTCACCAAAAAAAAGAAAAGAAAAGAAAAAGAACTGCACTTGCTGCTTACTGTATTTATCTGCCATATGGGAAAATCCAATGCAGCTCCGCTTTGTAGCCACCAGTTATATATTCTTAGAAAGAGGAAAGAGTGGCAGATTTAGTGGTTCAGCTTGAAGCCCTAGTTTTCAAGCTTTTCTCTGTGGTAACAACAATCTTAGTATTGGCTACCAAGGGTAGGGTTACTCTATCCTCTTCCTCACAAATAGAACTAATGGATAAGGGACAATAGCTGAACAAGGATCTGAGCATATCTTCCCATCATCGCCTTAATGCCTAAAGGCAGAGTCACTGAATTATTTAACTCTAGGGCTTATGGAATACTTTGAGATCATCTCCTTAAACAACAGTTTTAGACCTGAGGAAACACTGTAGGTCAAGAGAGGAGAGAACCTGGACAAGATCACAAAGCTAGCCCTTCAGAAAGTTTCCAAACTGAAAGCTGGGGCGCTTGGGCATGATGCCCTGCTTTTTAAATCTGTTTCAACTGGTTTTTTGTTTTATTCTTAAGTTTTTATTTTCTCCCTATAGGAAGAGGGCAGAGTCCGACTCTAGAAAGAGCAGCATACCGAACAGTAAGGAGGTCCCTTCACACCACCCAACAGACCCAGTAGAACTGAGGCGTCTTAATTTTCAAACACCAGGTAAGAGGCCTGACTCATCTTGTCCATAATAAGTCTTTCCTGGAAGTTTTATAGCCAATTGCTATTGCCTCGAGAGATGAATATGTCACTTTATTTCAACAATTTTGTGCTTCCTCCTCTTTTGTTTTAATATTATAGAGACTCACCCAAACATAAGTCTTGAAAGAAAATTAAATTCTTTGTGCAAATCTGAGCTGGGTGGAGAGGAGAAAAAATTGTTATTCGCCTTCAAATTTTGGAAAAAGTATAGCCTTATAAGAATATCTTCCATTTTTATGGGCTTAACACAGTGTATTATTTTCAGTGAAACCTATCTAGAAAGAATTGTGTTTCTCATGAAGTGAAGGGGTGTATGGATGCATGCATGCATGGATGAATGTTACATCATTCATCCCATTGGGGAAGAATATATTTATTTTATATTTTCCTATTAATTTGTGTTTTTGTTACTCTGAAAGAAAGGAGGGAGGGAAGAAGGGATGGCCAGAAGGAGGAAGGAAAGGAAAGAAACAAAATAAGGCAAAAATTTATATCTCTAATATTCCCTATACTAAATCTCACTGACCAATTTAAGTTTCTTACTGGGAGACACATAAAGTGACTGATGATAAGAAAAATATGCTTGTTTCTTAAAATAAAGAACATTAAGTGCTTCAACAGAGGAAAAATATTATTCCTGCTGAGGGGCATTTTGTACAGTATTGTTAAATCAAGCCTAGTTGTATTTTACTTCCTTTTAAGTAAATCTTGTTTATATGAAATGAATGGCAAGTAACGAATGGTAAAGAGAGCTAAAAACATAAAACTGAGTGGCACTATCTTAATACCTAATGATAATGAACAAAGCAAAGAGCCGATCTAAGAAATTGCTTGATTAAAATTTGGTTGTAGTATTATACTACCAATTCTTGGGAAGTTCTCTTTCTGTCAAGTGGATATTCTGACTCTCAGTATGGTACACCACAGATTTATTAAACTACACACTTTCAGTGAGTTGCTTTGAATTGAAAATACACAGTTTATTGTCTTTAGCATATTTTGTCTTTTATATGGAGTTATGTCATAGTAAGTAGTAACTATTCAGTTAAAGAAATGTCTGGCATTTTTAGCAGCTTTACAGATCATCATAAATATGCTTTGCTTTTTTAAATTCTATCTCAAATGAGGTTAGACTTTTTAAAAATTGTTTTTTAAAAAGTAAAGTGATACCCTCATCAGCATAAAAGGTGGAAGAAAATGTTCACGTAGCCAAAATCTCCTGTAAGTGTGTTTTTAAAAGGCTGATAAATGTGGACTATGAACATGTGCATGATGATTGAATAAACCAGGATTAGTGTGGTCCCTTGGATGCCCCTGTTGAGTCGCCCCCCCAGGTACTCCATTAAGGCAACTTGACATGAATTGAGTAGTAAAGCTTCTCAGTTCAGCACTTTTTGCAAGAGTAGTACACTGACTTTTCCAGGCTACAGGCAACTTATTAAAATGGACCCAGGAATTTCTATGCTTTTCACTTTGGCTAATCCAGTGGATAGAGGAGCTGAAAGCCACAGAAATGATCTGCTACAAGATTACTTGCCTATATTGCCCATCCTCCTTTATAAGAACAGCACATTGTAGAAAGGGAGAAAATAATTATTTCTCAGTACCTTGCTGCTCAGCACTGCCGCCACCTCCTCTGGCTTTTGTGTAAAGTGTGATCTGTATTGGAAACAACCTTAGACTTCCGCAGAGACAGAGGCATAGTATAGGGTTGAGTGGAAAGGCAAAAGTAGCCCATAAAGAAGAGAGCCAATGGGAGTGCTGTCCCTCACCAACTCCAGCACCAACAGAGAATGTTTCCAGGAATAAATGTGAGCATGAATGGGAACCATGTAGAAAGGATTATTAGCAGAGTGCTAGGGACCACAGGAAAGGAAATAGAAATGCCTTCAACCAAGAGACCTCCATCTTCGAGTACTTCTCACTCGTACAGGTAATTTTGCAAAGATGGCCAAACCCAAGAATTCTATTGAGAATCTAATTTTCCTAGTGTATGTGGGAATATTAGATCCGTTTATAGAGAGAACCTGTTAAAATCCATATGAGTCACTGGAAAGGAGAATGAAGGTTATAATTGAAGTAGCATTGCTTGTATCACCAATGGCTTTACAAAATTAAAATGAAGACCTAAGTGTATAAGAAACTATCATTTAACTAAGCTTAGACTTATCACCTCAAATGGGTAACGGAATAAAGTGGATGGAATAAGTAAAGAAGGAGAAGTAAAGTAGAGGAAAAGAATAGAACAGGAGAAATTGTCCTAGGATTCTAGCACATCTGTTCACTGAGGAAGCATTGTGTCATCCCCTTTAGCTCGAGTAAGCAATGTACTTAAGCTTGATTTGTTGAAATAGTCTATTTATCTCCCAAACTCTATGATGTGGCCTGCTGTCCTAACCATTTGACAGATTTATGAAGGAAATAGACTCAGCCATTAGTGTGAAATTCATAGAAATGTGGACATTTGCTTCAGCCAGTGTGAATTCCAGTCAGTGGCAATGAATTACCTTAATTACTTGCCAGTAGAATGAGAGCAGAAGGTGGGATTGTTAACCAAGTAAACTTTTTTGTGCTTTTTCCTCTGCTCTTATTTACAGATAATCAAAGGCTTCCCTAAATGATGAAATAAGATGACCCTTTATTAGGTGTTACACCACAGATGATGTTACACTAGTAAATTTTTGGATTTTAAACCAAAAATTTTGCCTTTCATTATCTGAAATGTGCTTTTATATACATCATGCCTTTGAATGTATAATTACTTATCTACAAAGGTTATAAATTTGACAATGTTTATTAATGGTGTGCATAAATAGGGAAAAACCATTTACATATTCACTTCAAACAATTGACTTTCTGTGAAAATCAGAAACCTGTGATTTATATAGCCAGCCTCTAGCACAGAACTTGTTCATGAACGCAAATTGATTTCCACTTCTGATGGATCTCTTGTGGATAATAAATACCAAACAAAACAATACCATTTGAAATTCAGTAGGTCTTTCAGAAGGTAAAGGAAGCACATTGCTTAGTTCACTGGTTCTGTAAATTGTACTTTCCTTAAAAAAAAAATCATCTTGTGAATGAAAAATCTACTTACTTTTTAAGTTATTTATTGTTGTTGGAGAGTATGGATTTAGGAGGCAGACTTTTTTCCCTCAATTCTGCCTCATATTCGAAAGGTAATGAAATATATATTCCAAATTTCATATAAGTACAGTATTCTGACAGTTTAAGTACTTCAAAGAACTGTACCCTTAACTACAGTACCATAAACACACCTGTCTCTGGGTCAGGAAAAGGAAAGGTCGGGATTCTATCCACTCTCACTCAGCTAAGGCATGAAAGGAAGGCAAAGAAACCTGTTGTTTTCAGTATAGCCATCTTTGTGAGGCTGCGGGATGTGGAGAAAACCCCACTTTAGCACACTTTCCAAATTTTGGATGACAATCAAGTCACTGTTAGTGAAACACTGTGTTCAAGCATCTGAACAGGGTGAGGAAGGCTCACACCTTCCCACTTGAGAGCAAGTACCTCTGCTTGTAGATATTTTCCATGACTATGTTTGTCTGTCTGTTAAGGTTCAGATGGCAATATACAGCCAAGTCGTATTTAGAATCTCAACTACCTAATCTATTAAGAGAATATGGCTTACAGCAATAAGTCATCTATTATTGGCGTACTGGGTCAGTCAGAACTAGTATGGAGCATGCAATTAAAGTAACATTGCATGTATCATTCATGACCTACAAAACTTGTCTAGAGACCTAAGTATAGAAAAAAGTATCATTTAGCTAAGGTTAGAATTACCACCTCAAATTGATAGTGGAATAAAACAGGGAAAATGAGTAAATGAGAAAGGAGATGCAGTACAAGAATTTGCTAGAATTATTAACTGCTGATTACATTTTCCAAGCCTTTAAGATCTGTGAAGGAAGGGAAGAAAATACTCACTTATAAAAGATGCCTTTAGAAGAAACCTCTATGAAGCCTCACATTTCTTTGTGGACAGGAGTAAGTGAGTATGCATTAGATGGATGATGGATGAGTTATATGTACTGTATCCATTAGGCTAGGTTGAGAGGAAAGTTTCTATTTTTTTCTTAAAAAAATTACCAAGTCATTTTATAACCCCGTCCCTCAATATTTCTTGTTCTTAATTACAAAGGCAACACATGTTTATTGGGGAAATTTTGTAAAATAGAAAAGAAGCTTGTTAACAATTGTACATAGGTTGTGGCTACACAGGTATTCATTATATTACTGAAATTTTTTGTATGTTTGAAAATTTGTATAAGTTGGACAAAGCAGAAATGCTCTTTTAGAAAAGAAAAATTATTCATTATCCTACCACTTATTATTTTTCTTCTTTTTTTATTTGACATATTTAAAATAAAAGTTTTTCTATTACTTCTCCAATTTTACCCTCCTGAAATATCTTCCATGTACATCTCCATGCATATGCTTCCAGACTTTCTTGTATGTAAATACAGTTCTTTAAAGGATGAAATGTATAGCAGGTACATAGATAGATAAGTGCATATACATAAAATTTCCTGTTTTAACATTTAACTATATAAAAATAAACTTTTTTTCCAAGTTAGTGTGTTAGGTTTTCTCCTTTTTATTGGTTGATGGTATTGATGTTATTCTGTTCTAGCAATGTCACACAATGTATGACTCTTTCCTTATGAATGGAAGCTAAGTTATTTCCCATGTTTTGCTCTTGCAAATAATGCTGCAATGAGCAGTATTGAGCCCAGTTCTTTTCACATCTTTGTTCTTATTTCTGAGTGTTAGACACCTGGGAGTGTGATTGCCGTGTCCTAGGGTAGGCACTTTTACCATTTTGATACAGACTGCCAGTTACAGATTATTTTGAAATATTGTAAAAACCCTTTACTTGCAGTGTAACCCTTCTGGGCCATGGCCTCTGGCATTGGACAAAATGCCTAAGATAAATATATTGTCAAAAGATGGTGATGTAGAAGAAAATTACTGATATGTGTTCATATTTCTACTTTGTCCCAACAAGCAAGTTTAGAAGTTCAGCATCTTAGAGAAATAAGCCTTTTTTCTATCATAAAAAAGGTGTAAGGTAACATGCAACTGATAGCATCATACGATGCACCAGTCACCACCTTTCTCTGTGCCTACAAAATTCCACCCCCCTCCATTGATTGATCTATCAGTTTCCATCAGAAAATTTTTTTGCGTGCAAAATTCTCTATTCCAGTATCTGGAGCCCATACTCACACCCCTCTCCTTGCCTCCCCCTCTGAAAAAACCTTCAAACAAAAACAAAACTCTAGTGTTTGTACTTTGCACCTTTTAGGAAAAGAGATTTCAAAATTGGTGATCAGATGTTACAACATAAAGGTCTTATTTTCATCCCATGGATGGCCTTAATATGTTTTGCCCTAAGGCATACATGGGTGGGAGGTGATTCATGGGCTGTGAAACGCAAAAACAAACTTGTAAAAAATTAATGTATCAGAAATAGCAGTATCAGCAGCAGAAATGTCTGCCCAGCAACTGAATGGGCTTTGAAAGCTTTTGAGGCATCTCTTCTGATCCACTAATGCTATTAATTGGATCAATGCTGACAAGATCCATTTTTATATAGACTTTCTTATCTTCATATTTTATTTTGTCCTGTAAGAAACTTAGATATATGGCCTGGATTAAGAACACCAGATGTGTTCTTTTTATTTTATATTTCAAAAGCCTTGGTTCATTGAATCTAACTAATAAATTCCTGATATAAAGAAACATGGTTTGTTCAAATCCTGCATTTTGAGAAATTCTACACACATACAAAAATGAATTTTAATTATGCCATCAGTGCTTACCAGAAACAGCATTCCTGAAGTGTCTTTCCCTTAATGATGATCCTAGTCATGGATTAAGCCAAATTGTCATTATTATTTTACCAAGAAACAATTATACCTTATAAATCAATATTCTCTTCAATTCATCATTCATTTGTGAGACAAAGTGTAAACATAGAGTATTTGTGTAACATTCAGAGTATTTTAAATAGTGCACCAATTATGTTAAAATCTGACAGATATTTTGTAAACTGTCTCTCTATGACTGTTAACTTAGTTAAGTACACTTTTGATAGGACTGCAGTCATTGATATGATGCACAAATTAGTTTCTCCCTGTCCCATGACTACAAACTGTTCTCCAGCCTTTGCCATAATTTGTTGGAAAGGAAAACCATGAAGAGAGTATTATCGTGTCATTACACATATGTAGTAACAGAAAAAATCATCTAAAAGATGTTCCACCACTGTTAATAACCTTGAAAGCCCTACTTAGCACAATAGTTTTAAAGTTGTAAAGTGCCTACTGGCGTTTAATGCAAGGTTAAGAAATGTGGGAAAATAAAGCAAGTATTAATAAACATTTCTCTATAGATAAAAAAGTCATTTGAAGCATATACTGTTGATTATATTACTGACTTAGTAAAACATAATAGAACATTTGAAAAGCAAAAACATTGTAAATTAAGGTTTTTAAAAAAGTCTTCTGCCAAATACCACTACAGTTTTTAACATTTTGAATGTATGCCTTTAGTTCATGTTTTCATGGAAACTCGCAATATTTTGATGAGAAGTAACTAGAAAATAAAGATGTGTGTGTGAGTGCTCTTTACCTCCTGCCCCCCACAGAATCAGATGTACCTTCTAAATGAAGTTATTACGTTATTGAAACATTTTCTCAACATGAGTATGGTTTATTATCTCTGTATTACTGCATAAATAGCCCATACAGTCTCACGGTCCCATATTTATGTACATGGCACCTCTCTTCCAGGGTGTTAAATGATTTAAGAGACAGCATGGCATAATGAGAAGTGCCCTAAAGGAGAAGTGACAAGGTCTGGGATCAAATCCGCTAAGTAGCCATAGTTTTATTGATCATGATGACTTGAGCAAATCCTTTTACCCCTCTGAACTTCGTTTTCCTAATTGGTAAAATTAATGGAGGTGGGGAGGGGAAAATAGATGAACCCACAGAGGGTAACCCATGCGAGTAGTACACACTGTCACATCCCCCGTGCAATGCTTGGTGTCTTACCCATTGCCTTGAGGATACAAGCATGCTGTCACTCATCCGTCTTGGATTTTAAATCACGTACAAAAGGAACATTTTGCTCTTTTAAAGTGGAGGTCACAATCTAGGTAGCCAAACATGCCTGCAAAGATCTCCTCTTGGACCCCCACTGGGTTTCAACATAATTTTGAGGCAACAGTGAAAACTGAGGAAGTGTCAGGTAATCTGGGCTTTCAGTTGCTATTGAAAAGTCTCACCCTCTTGGCCCTGCAGTGCCACTTAGAAGATGTCTGCTAAACCTGAATAGTTTCACCCTTCTGGAAGTTTTCCACCGTCTACACCAGCCCTAAAGATGACCCTGGCACTGAGAGTGATGTTAGTTGGCATTCATCTCATGCTTATTGTTATTTTTCTTATAATGGGGAAATAGCCCCCTTTCTTAAGCCTCTGTTGAAAGTAGAGAAATGAAAGCACTGGAAGGCTTCTTGTTGCTAGGAAATGAGGATGAGTGCATTTCTTTGTGAAAGTGTTTACTATGTAGTACCTGGTCATCTTCATTCATTTATCTCGCCAACCTGGCACCTTCAGTGACTGGAGACTTTTTGCCCCCTGCTTTAGAAGATCTTAACTGCCATTCTAGAAATAATGCAGTAGAAAGATGCCAAAACCACTTAAGATTTTATTTACTAGATGAACTAACATACCTAAGTCATTTAACTATTCTGGACTTCAGAGTCCTCTTGTATATATCAAAAATGCTGGACTAAGTAATCTCTAGGGCACCTCTCAGTTTAAAATGCCATGATTTTAAAGTTTTACTTCTTATGAGGAGACACCATGATGTTACTATCACAAATATGTACCCTATTAAAAGTAGCCATCATGTCTTTTTCTCCAACCTAAGGCAGATTTCCATGACTACATCTGTCATTTTTCTTGTTGACAGTGTATATTATGGATATCATAGCTTCAAAATGAAAACTCTGCTGAGATTCAATGTGTGCCATTAAAATGCGTTTATGTTGTGCATTTCTAGCTTTGAACTGATGAGGTCGTGACCCTGGCAAGTCCTCATCAGCTGTGAGCTGCACTTCAAGTTCTTTGCTACTAATAATAGCGAAAGTACGAATGCTTGCTAATGGGGAATCAGAGCAGATTCAAGGGTATCACCAGGAGAAAGCTGATCTCGTTCTCATAAACCCTGATATGATTTTTGAGTAGAAAAAATAAATAAATGGAGTTACAGGCCCCCATCATGATTTCCCATAGGACTGAGAGCCATTACTGGAGAACTTTAAAAATATCAATGTCTCGTTCCCACACCCAGAGATTCTAACTTAATTGTTCTGGTGTGCAGTCTGAAAGAAAGAATTTTAAAGCGCCTTAAATGATGCTAATGTGAAAACACTGGTCAAATAAAAACGTTGGTTTGCAGACTGTGAGCAATGCCCAGATTGCTAGACAAAAGATTGAAAAGATACGACAGTGAGGTCAACTTCATCGCTTTCTTAATGTCTGCTTTTTCATTCAGAATCTAACATGCTTGATTATATCATACAAGATTTTTTAAACATTGGACAATGGAGAAGTTTCAGGGGAATATAGAATAGTATTTTGCAGTAGATCCTTGGTGATTATTTCCTGATATGAACTGAAGAGATTCATATAGAGGAGTTTCATCCCAGGTTTATTCTTTAGCATAATTTTTATGTTGACATTTATTCACTGTGGATACATGATATAACATCATAATATACTTTTTGGTCGGCTAAAGAAAATGATATTATTCTTAATTCAAAAAGTTGACAATTCAGCTGCATAAATTCTCTATTTTGTAAAAAGTAAATGCTCCCTACCCCTCAAACTAAAGATGCTAGAACTTTTAGAACCTTTATGTATGAACTACGTCTGAGACCCTTCTTTAATTTCCATATGTTCAAAAATCCTATCTACATGAGGTAGAAATAAAAGTTATAAAGAAGGAAGTGACTCCAGAATTTAATAGCTCCACAGTTTTATTTGACAGGTAAAAAAACTGAAGTGCTTGATAAAAAGTCATCTGTCCTTGTTCATAGCTGGCAGAATCAGAAGCAGAACTCATATCCAATATTCTAGTGCAGAATTCCTTCTCCTGTACCATCAGATTCCCACAAGTTCTCCTCCTTTTTCTGTGAAACATCCATTCTGCCATTTTTACCTGTCCTAGAACTTTGGTACAATATGATACATACTAAGAATTCTTAAATAATTCTTGAATGCTCTGGTATCTTTGCATGTGGTGTATATATCCTGATTTAGAATGTAAAGAGTCAGTGCAGGTTTGCTTGGATTTCTCTTTAGTTTCCAAAGTAATACTTCCAAACCTTGTGCCAGTGCATGCCAGAAGTAAATATGTTGATCGCATCTTTGGTTGATATTTATGGTTTTCTACTGCTGTTATACTAATACTTTTCCCATCTCCAACTGGCTTTACTTTTTGCAGCTTTGAGCAGTAATTCAGTCCCCTACGCCTCCCTGATTGGCTCTGTGTCCTCCCTCTCTAGCCAAACCACCACTCAGTCCATATATGATAATAACTCTCTCCCACGATTCGCTCGAAAAGGTCTAAACATCTTTGTCTCTGTTATTTTCTCTGTTAAAGCACTGTAATGGATGTCCGCATCATTCCATTTCCATTTCCAGATAAACCTAGAGTCTCTTGTGCCCTTACATTTCCATTCTTGTCATTGGGAGTGCCTCATCTGGATAAGATCACTTTAATTGTTAGACCACTGCCACCCACCCACTCCCTCCACAGAACGTCAGTTAGTTCAATTCTACCATCTGTGTGGAAAAGGTGCAGAAATGGGCTCCAATATTTTGTTCCAAATGCATAGTTATATCAGCAACAAAGAGTTTCTACCTCCAAGCTGACTCATTTTTATTGGCTCTTCCATTAAGATTTTAGCTGACTGGAAGCACACCTTCATAGACATGAACACTAAAACCCCACGTGTCTCAGCACTGTACTAAAATGATTATCTGGGAAAGCAAAGTAGTTTTTTACTTAACTTACCAGAAGCATTGGTAATTTGGCATTTGAGATAAATGAACGTACTGGATGACTTTCAATGGTGGCACAATTTCTAAAATGCCCATAAAGTAATCACATGTCGTGTTGACTTAATGGTCACCATTCCGCAGCCAACACCCTCCAAAGAGTCCCAGGGACAGCAGAATGTCAACATGGCCTCCAGTTTGAGTCCCTCCATCATTCTTTTCCCGCTTCAGAGGCTTCCCCGGGGGCATGCTAGTTCACGATTTTCTAGCCAGCTGAATTTGTATCTCTAAGACATGAGTCAGCAATGCTCTCTCATGGAACTCTTGAAAAATTAATCAGAAAGAAATAAAATGCAAATCATATGAAAAGCGCGAAAGCATTGGAAAGACACAGGAATCACCAAAATCAGCAGTGGATTATTTTTAACGGAATTTGTGAAACTTATGTATCTTCAGCTGGCAGACTGAACTAAGATGAGCCACCCGCTGCCACTGCTTTCTTTTTTTTCACCTTCTTTCCCTCCCTGTCCTTTGACCATTTGCTCACTTTCCTGCGTTCATTTCTCATTAGTGGACAAAGATGTTTACACCTGAAGTAGATTGTAGGTTTGCTGGGGGTTGAATAATGGGGATCTGGGGCCAAATACTACAAAGCTTTTAGTGTGGCCACTTATAAATGTCCAGGAGAAGGCTGCAACCCCAACCTCTACAATCTGCTACTAGTGGAAACATTTTTGAAACTCAGTTTGGTGTCTGATTTTGTCATCGATGATTATCGTCTATGAGCTGTGGTGCATGTCATTCTGTGTGTCCATGTTTGCATGTGAATGTCAGTCACCTACAGGTTTGTGAAATATTAAAGCGATCTTAATCTAGTCACAGTGTATAGTGAATCCTGTAAAGACTTGCAGCATTTTTATTAGTCCTTTTAAAAAGTCTATCAGACTATCCATTTCATTTTTTTTTAACAAATTCGTTCTATTTTATTTTATTCACACCATCATTTCCTTTGCAGGTTCAGATGATTCCGGTTACCCTGGTAACCTTCATTCTTCAAGTTAGTTTTCCTTGATTATGCATAAGTCACTTTATGTTTCCTATCAAGCTACTACTCTTTCCCTTTTAGGCCTTTCTCAATGTCTGTTTTCTTAGTTCACCTTACACCATTTAATTCCACACAATTTCCATTTCACACAGTGCAGGAGAAGGAGTTTGAAATGACATAACAGTCATTACTCAAAGCAGAAGTTGACAACAAGCCTGTCAGTTTTCTCCGCTAGCTAACCGCATTGATTCATAGCACAGTAACGCTTTCTTTTACACTAGGAGTGTTAGTTTGGGGATTATGCTTGGTGACTTTTCATTTGGCTACAAAATTCATCCTTCCAGAGCATGTCCTGCTTTGAGTAACCAAACTATCTGCCTGCTTCCTCACATTAAACATCTTTACTACTCACATATTTTCAGGCCATTTCTAACTATAGTATCCCCTATATTTTGCAATAGTTAGTATCATTTTCATTTGTGTTCAAATGTGTCTCTTCTTTCCTTTTAATAGGCATGGCTAGTCATCCTCCAATACCTATTTTGGAACTTGCAGATCACATTGAAAGGTTGAAAGCAAATGACAACTTGAAGTTTTCCCAGGAATATGAGGTAATTCAGTGGGTTTATATGTGACAATAATTTCAAGAGTTGTCTCCCTTTTTTTGACCATATTCTTAGAAACTAACTTCACTGATGCTTTTTCTTTCAAATATGACTCAGAATCTGATACAAAAATTTATAACAAATAGCCAGTTTAGAAGTATCTGAACAACTGATATAGTAGTTCCACTTTTAAAAGGTGTTGAGTATTTACATTTGTTCAGTGTTAGTTAATGAGGTTGATTTAGCTTTTCTCGTTTTAAGTTCATAGAATATACTGAGTTGATAAGCTTCCCAGTATACGAAATGAATGCCAAGTACCCTGATTCATGCAGAGGCTCCTCACTGAACAGGAGAGGTTACAGGTAAAAAGTAGATTTCTCAGTTCTCTTAGTCAGTTTTACATGGCCTGAAAACTCTGTAAGTATTGAGTACCTACCTATACACGATTTTGCCGTTCAGTCTTAAAATAATACTAGAGCTAATATAAGATAGTGATGTGTTCCCAGCAAGTTGCCTGTTTTTGAGGCAATGGTGAACTGAATGGTATCTTAACGTTCCAGAATCCTTAAAAGGTTTTGTGTGAATTCTTGATGAAAGTGAATGAAAAGTCTTTGTATATGTGTACATATTTGGATATTGTGGCGTTTATCAAGCAGAAAGCTGTAAAACTGGGTATTTCTGGCATTCCCCAGCAACGGGGACCCATAGTGAAACCAATTCATGAATTATTAATTATGGAACCATCATTCTTCTTTTAGGCTGAGTTTAATTTAGCATAAGATTAAAGTGTACAACGAAAATTTTGTAGTTGTGCCAAATACCGAAAGGTTATTGGATGTCTGAGCAGTCCAAATTCCACCATAAAGAGTTTTTAGTTAATGGGAGTCTTACAATTCATCCCTGCTATCTCTCTTGGTTTCTGTTGTGTCAACCTGAAATGAGACTGTTGGACTAGATGACCTCTGTCAGTCCCTACCAACTCTAATATTCTGCCCTATCACATTTGGTAAGAACTTCTAAGAGGAGCCCCAACCTTATGTGGCTAGGGGTATCAACTAAACGAAGAAGCTCCTTATAAGAGTATGTGGAACAGTGGGTGGGGCCTGTGGCAATCTGGATATTTGCTTAGGCTTTCTAAAGTCTTCAAATCTTCAAATCCTTATTGTTTTAAATTACTGTGCTAGCTAAGCAAAATGTGTCTGTAGCCCCATGTACCTCCACCATCACCAACCAGATAGCCTTTCATTCAATTTGCATTCTCCAACATTTTTGTCAAATGTTTGATAGAATACAAAGGAGATTTTGCTTTTTGCTTTTTGGGTTTTTTTGCTCATTGGTTAAGTTATGTGTTCCTTTATTCTGTTTCAAGCATTCAGGAGAACATTTTCAATTTTAGGAAACTCACATTGGATTGTGAATTGTCTTATTTTCTCAAATGGTCTGCTTCTTATTTCTTCCCTGTTCTTCCTCTTAGTCATAATGGCTTGTTTTAAACTATGCAGTATTCTTTAAAACAGTTTCTAGCTTGAGGCTTGAGGCTGAAAATTCAGTTTTAAAAAAGAAAACAAGGCATATGATGAATGCCACATGGGGCAACATAAAAACTGTTACTTACGTGTCCGTTTTCACTGACCAGAAATCTTTACCTTTCCAACCTGCTCTTTACTGTTAGCATGATTCTTATTATTTCGCTATGTGATATTTTCTTCATGGCCTCACTTTAATACTTTATTTGTGATTGTGAGTGATATAATGGGTCACAACAAATTAAAATTTGATAGCTCAACCTGCTAATAAGCCATTAATTCACTCTCTAGCAATATCACTTTAAACCATTGGCAATATCTGCGTCATTCAAGCAATCCCAGTTGTATACATTGACTGCAATAACCGGCCTCCTTTAAATATGGAATTTCTCGAGAAATGCTACATGTAAAGATACTCTAATGACACTCATTTAGCCATTAGATCAGAAGTGCTCCTTCAAAGTAGTTATGAACTGCATGCTGGCAGTGCTCCCATTAAGAACTCCCCCAGTAGCCATTGACATGATAGCCCACACTGACTCTTTACCGTTTATCATGACGATGATCTGTGATTAAAGCTCCCTGGGCATGAATTGACTCTACTGTGCCTTAACAGCCATGAAGGAGATAGTTAAGTGTTGTATTCATCAGTGATAATAGGATAAAGGTCTCTACATAGTATTTTAGGCCACAGAGCAACACTTCAAAAAAATTTTCTCTGGCTTATTATCTTCCATATAACTTTGAATAGAATTTTTACTGGTTTTGAGGGAAGAAAATGGAGGAAAGACAAGTCACATTACTTTCAAACATTTAATTATTTTGGTACAATCACTATGAATTAATTATCCCAGACCTCTCAAGATACATGAAGGTAAATTTGTTACTGTGGTTCTAAGACTGAAACAGAGGTTAAAAACATGAAAGCTGTTTGCACTGATCCTGAGGTCAGAATAGGAGGAAGTAGGTTTAAATTGTAGCAAAGCATTATTAGATCATGTGAGAGACTTCTTTTACTAGAAAGGAAATTGGTCTAAGGCATTGGATTCAATGGCAGCAGGAAGGAGGGACCTGAGAAATTAGTATAACTGCATCTTGAAGGTATTTACAGATACTTTAGGTTTTTGTTTTCTCATGTGAGGTTGCCAAGTCTTACTAGAATTTGGGTAGCCAAAATTTGAGGATGGCATCTAGAATGCAGGGAAGAAAGTCCTCAATGTTTGTATCACTGTCAAAGCCAGTGCATTAAGGTGGTGAATCTTTAGACTGATTCAGAATAGTATGTGTAGGTCTTGCCAAGCAAAGACTTAGTTAATGCCTATGGATCGTTTGGAAGCCAAATGAAAATTCAGATTCCTGGTCCTCACACAAGAAACGCTGCTTCAGTAGGTAAGCTGCGGTGACCAAGAAATCTCCCTTTTACTTATTCTTCCCCAATTTTATTGAGACATAATTGGCATATAACATTGTATTAGTCTAAGGTAGACAACATGATTTGATATATGTACATATTGTGGAATGATTATCACAGTATGTTTAGTTAACATCTTTCACCTCACATAGTTACAAATTTTTTTTCTGGTGTTGAGAACTCAAGATCTGTCTTAGCAAGTTTCAAATATGAAATATGGTATTGTTAACTCTAGTCATCAAGTTGTACATTATGTTCCCAAGACTTATTTATCTTATAACTAGAAGATTGTATCTTTTGACCACTTTCACCCACTTCTCCCATCCCCTATCGCATGCCTCTGGCAGCTACCAATCCATTATTGTTTCTATGAATTCAGTTTTTTAGATTCCACGTATAACTGTGATTATACAGTATTTGTCTTTCTCTGTCTGGCTTATTTCACTTAGCATAATGCCCTCAAAGTCCATCCCGATTCTCGAAAATGGAAGAATTTCCTTCTTTTTTATGACCAAACAATATTGTATTGTTATATATATATAACACACACATGTATATATATACACCACATCTTCTTTGTGTGTGTGTGTATATTTTTATATATATATATCTCATATCTGCTTGATCCATTCATCCATCAATGGACATTTAGGTTGTTTTCAAGTCTTAGCTATCATAAATAATGCAATGAATATGGGGATACACATCTCTTTGAGATGGTGATGCCATTTCTTTTGGATATATACCCAGGAGTGGAATTACTGGATCATCTGGTAGTTCTATTTTTAATTTTTTGGGCAACCTCCATACTATTTTCCAAAGTGGCTGCACCAATTTGCATTCCCACCCATAGTACACAAGAGTTCCCTTTTCTTCACATTCTCAGCAACACTTATTTTTCACCTTTTTGATGACACCCATTCTAACAGGTGTGAGGTGCTATCTCGTTGTGTTTTTGATTTACATGTCCCTGAGGATTAGCGATGCTGAGCACCTTTTCATGTATCTGTGAGCCATCTGTATGTCTTCTTTGGGAAAATGTCTATTCAGATCCTCTGCCCATTTTTTAATTGGGTTGTTGTTTTTTTAATATTTAGTTGTATGATTCTTTATATATTTTGGATAGTAGCTCCTTATTAAATATACAATTTGCAAATATTTTCTCCCAGGGAGTGTCCATTTTAAAAGAGCAATTCAGGTGACTCTGATGCAGGTGCTATGAAGACTTCAATTTGAGAAACATCCTTGGTTTAGGATAATATTTTATAGAGCATGACCCTCCAATCTTCATTTCTCCATTTCTTGAGATGGCAAATAAACCAGTATAGGCATCACCATCAGCATTATCATTATCAGTATCATATACATAAATCCTGTTTTTTTAGATTGGCTGTAAGTAACTACAGCCCCTAGAGTTTGCTTAAGAGAAAACAAATGAGAATTTGTTTTATTTATTATAAATTATTTATTTATTATAAATGTATTTGCTATAAATTATTATAAATGTATCTGTTATAAATTGTCTATTATAAATTTATTTATAATAAATTATCTACTTATTATAGAGCCAAAGGCTATACAGATACACTTCAAGAATTCTTGTTATCTGGAAGTAGAGGACTGTAGATATTTCCTGACATCTTCTCTAGAGCTCTCATCTTGGTGGTGTTCTCTGGGATAGCTTTATTCTTCCCCCTGTACAGGTCAGCTTCTTTTGTGTCTCCCGCCCACATACAGAAAATACGGCCATTGGTCATGTTTTTGTTTATGTAGAGGCCTCCTAAAGAGACAGAATTTTTCTTGCCAGTCAAATTACAAGTACCAGAGAATGAACTCTGAACTCCAACTGACTGATTTTGTTGTGGACACAAACATTAGGACATTGCTACTAACAGCCTACCCATATAGATCTTGCTCCTTCCTTGGATTGGAAAAAGGGAAGTTACTATGGAAAGGGGCTTCTGAGCTGGGAGGACTGACCAATAATTATCCACCATACTACTAGAGAAAAGCACTATGCTGAGTTCGGAGGGGAACACAGAAGGTATAAGAAACTTTTACTTCGAGGATGTCTAGTAGGCAAAGTTAGATATATAAATACAAAAATAAGAACGCTAAGACACTAATCCTAAGTACTAATGCAGTTCCTTAGGATTCAGTAAAGATCAGAGTAAGATTAAGAACTGGGAAAGGTATTGAAGAAAATGTGGTACTGTAGGGGAAATAGGAAGAAAAGGAGTAAGAAGCATTTTGTCAAGGGAGGGATCAAAGGCACGTGGGAAAAGGATGCTCTGGTACTTTCATATTCAAAGTATGGACTACAGATGAGCAACATTAGCATTACTTGGGAGCTTGTTAGAAATGCAGAATTTGGGGCACTGTCCCAAACCTCCTGAATCAGAATCTGCATTTTAACAAGATACCCTGGTGATGTCTTTTCACAATAAGGTGCGTGTGGAGCTGGGGGGAGCACTAAGTAGGTTTGTGATGGTGAAGCAAATTGTTTATGGTGGCCAGTTGGGTGAAATAAAGTTGGGTAAGTAAAGAGGGCCGAGAATTGTAATGAGCTCTCAGTCCCAGGCTCAGCAGTGTCAAAGGTGGAGGGTTGTAATGGTGCAAAGGGTATGGGCTTGGGACCCAGACAAATTTGTCTTCTGACTTGAGCACTTGGTATGGCTGTAGCCTTGCACAATATATAACCCTATGAGTTTCTCATCTGTAAAATGTGTTGCTATGAGAATTAGGGGAATATGTGTGCGTATATGTATAAACTTTAGGGCACACATGTGATGTGTGTGTATGTATGTATGTATGTATCTATCCATCCATCTATCTATATAAAATAAGGGGCTCAATAATTGGTAGCTAAAAACGTTGGACTATTTTTACATAGAGAGCCAATGAAAGGTTTTTGTAGAGAGATAATTATGCTCATTTTTAATAAAGCATCATGTATTTATAATAAAGTAATACAATATTTATTAAGCTCCTACAATGCCTGCCTTCAAGTAATTTACTCTCTCATCAGAGACAAGTCAATGAAAAATTATAATAAACTATAATCAGTCCTATGATACAAGTTTTTTCAGAGTATGACGAGAACACAGAGCATACTTGCAAGGTGGTTTCTTGGGAAATTAATTAATCTGTCATCAGTGTATATAATGGAAAGAATTGGAGCGAAACTGGAGACAGGAGGAAGAATTAGGGGATTATAAAGCAGTTCATAGTTCACCCGTGTTCAGATCACCTACACATTACCAATAGCACTGTTAGAAATGGAGATGCTCTGACTTCTGCACGTTGGCGCAACTGTCCTTTGTAATCTGAGGAGTGAATGATATGGAAGCAACCTTTTCTCTTAGTTATATAGACAAGGCACTTCTTTTCTATAAATAGAATTAATTAACTGTGGACTGGATGTATTCATCTCACCCACTACTGGTCAAGACCCCAACACAAGTACATCCCAGTGATCAATAGCAAGAAAAGCTACAAAGTCAGAGAAGATGCAAAACTGTCTCCCAATTTGGTTCGCAAGATGCAGTTTCCCATAGAAATAAGTCCTAGATTGCATACTCTACTTCGGGTACGTTGTAGAGTTTATACATGTTGTGGCCTGGGTTGAGATAATAACCTCCTTTTAAACATAATTACAACAACAAATTTTCTTCCAAGTTCCTAGCTGACTGATAAAACCTTTTGGACCACAATCCTTCCTGCCATGGCAGTGACACAGACATGAATAGTTACCAGACATCTAGTTTCAAATTTGTTATCAGTAGCTCTGTTAGTGGTATTATCTTAAACATGTTTATTGAAACCACTCTGAAGAGCGGTCTTTTTGTTGGGTTGGAGAGAGACAAGAAACTGTGGTTCACAGAAGCCTACCAGAAGGATACTTTTGACTTATTTTGTTCCTATCACAGAGCCCAGTCCCAAAGTCTTTGCTGCCATCCGTGGAAGTGTATTATCTTTGATCTCAGTGCTAACGTGTCTTCCACCATTTAGCATCCAAACACGCTGAGATTTTCCTCCTGTACTCATGGCAACTCTGTGACATCTTCTGTCTATGCAGTTGATAATGAGCCTCTTATCTGAAACATTCCAGATATCAGTGTCCTGTCCTTCTGTTTCAGTAACAGCATGTATGTGGCACCTTTGTCTAGAAGACTAAAATCTTCACTACACTCTGGTAAGACAGTTAAAGGAAAAAGATGTATTATTTCCTTCATGAATAATAAAATATGTTAACAGTGCCAAGACATATAGAGACAGTAAAGAACACTGCTTACATCATATTTTTAAATATTTAGAATGGGAATAGACCTCAGAGATCAAGTAGTTGAACCTTCTCATCCTAGAGGTAAGGAACAAGAGATTGAGAAAGGAGTGGCTTGCTCAAGGTCACACACCTCATACATGGGTGAACCAGGTCACAAATTCATGCCTTCTTTTTCTTAGAAGAATGCTGTGTCTTAACTTACCTGCTCTAGAGACCCAAATCTTTTACTGTTGCTTTTTACTATGCCATGATTATAGAATCCAGAAACCAAAGTCCTAAACTAGATCAATATTTATATTAAAAATTTCTGTGAAAATGTCACTGTTACCAGTTTGCATTCCGTATTCTGAGGAAAACTTAGTGGCTTTCCTATGACACGCTAAGGATGCATTTCTTTTCATTGTAGACAGTTTCTTCATTTCCACTGGTAAACATTGTATTTCTCCATAAAAGGGACAAAAGTGTCTGTCATCAAAGCAATGACCACAAAGGAAAACATTTCTATTTTGCCTAGAAAAAGGTATATTTGACCAGGTATGCCAGAGGACATTGGTAGTCATAAAGTCTTCATTGCTAAATGTTTTGTAAACTTCCAAGAATTTCTCATGCAAAACTACTTGTCATATTTGCTTTCAATTAGTTTATAATTTATATGTAAACTCATGAGGGTGGACATGCATTAGAGCATTACACAGACGCAAACAAGAAACCACACACACACACCCCCCCCGACTTTTTTGCTAGCTTTGAATGCACTGGATTTTTCTTAGAAGTGGCTCCGGCATCTTCCTGAAGTAAGGAAGTGGTAGATGACAGAGACCTATTTTCATTTCTTATGCAAAGTTGAAGAATGGAATAGACAAGAGAAAAGCCTCCGTTTTAAAATGTTTTTGACACATGAGCCACAAGAAATAGAAAGTTTTTTTCAAAGTTTTGAACCAAGTATGGTGGTTTGTGTAATGGAATGAGAAAAATGAGTGATTTCATGAAATAAAAAGAGTAACAACCTGTTTATCCCTCCTGGGCTGGATAAACCAAGTGAACTTTCTTCGAGGGGGATGAATGGCTAAGTTTACTATTCCAAAGTGGAATCCTCTGACCCTCTAGGACTGAGGGTGCAGGTGGAGGAGTCATTACCCACTTCCTTAAGAACAGAGCAGTCTTCCTGCTTCACATTGAGTCCAAACCCCTCTGCCTGCCGCTCAGAGCCCTATGCTCATTGAGCTAACAATGGGAATAGTATGGCACAGTGGCCAAGTAGACAGGCCGTTAGAGTCAAGCTGCCTAAGATTGGCCCTGGTTCAAGCTGTGTGACCATAAGCAAATAACTGAACCTCTCTGTATTTTGCTTTCTTCATCTCTATAAAGAAGTAATCATAGTACTTACCTCATAGGTAACTAAAAATAAATCAATACATATAAAATGGCTAGGAGACTCCCTGATACAAGTACTCAGTAGTTTTAGTAGCTATTATTTCATCAAATATATGCCATCAATTTCAGAGATGTTAAAAGGTGAAAAAAAATGTATCTTGGAATCAGTGACCTTGGCCTCTTCTCATCTTTGTATTTGGTCAAAGCCCTAGGGCTTTGCTAAACCAGTAAAATAAATAATAATAAAGGAAGAAAACATGAAAACTTGCTAGTTTAACTAATGCAGTTAGCACTTACTATCTTGCCCTTCCTTTTATGCGAATCGTTTCCTGTGTTTGAATATAAGCTTCTCCTGGTCAGGTGTTATGCCTTCTCTGCATGCCATTGACCACATGGCAACAGGCTCACCCCTGGGCACGCAGCAGATGATTAACCAAAGTGTTTGTCTGGATTGATTTCTAACTAAATCTCCAGTTCACAGAAACTCTTTGTTGTGCTCAAAATTGCTAGTACCAACAACAGGAGCGAACAGAACAAAGAGTGGCTTTCTGTAAAAAGAGCTGCTTCTCTCGGTCGACATCTCCCCCTGATCTATCAGCAGTGAAGCCTTATTGTCAGACTTTTTTCCCTCAGAAAATAGACTGTTATTATCTTTAGACAGTACAGAAGTGAATACATTTTAATCCAGACCCCTCAGATTTAACTCCAGAATACCTACTGATTAAACTCCCAGGGCTGTTTTTATAGTAAAGATGGGCCTTCCAATTGGCAATCTGAGAAGATGCTTTCTTTGTTCATAGCTAAGGACCAGCCTCACCAAGTAAGATATAAAAGTACAGAGAGTCCCTTCCCAGCTGGCTGCTGTTCTGTGTCTTGTAAACAAATCTAGCAGGACACAAAGACACAGCAGCTCACCTTGGAAGAAATGTTACATCCAAAACCAGGGTGTGTGTCTACGTGTTTATAGTCTGTTATCCTCTGAATTTCTGTAGTTGTTAGAACATAAACTGCAGCCAAATTCTCAAGTTTCAAAGCTTATTTTTATTTGGACTTTTTAACTGTTTATTCTTTTACCCGCTTTCTTTAACCTCAAACATTTTCCTTACCACTGTTAAACTCCATTTCTTTTATACTTGAGCTTTTTATTGCTTTCTTCTGGGAGTCTTAATCATCTTGGGAGGATCTCATATAGCTCTGGTTTTCTGTTTCTCAATCCTTGTTCTCACACAAATTCACTGTAATTAATTGGTCCTTGACCATCACTGGACGTTGGCCAGAATGTTTTTCCACCTGCCCCCATGTGGAGCCCAAGGCTCTCAGGAAACAGTTAATTCTGAAGGGCCTCTAGTTCCAAAGCAAACTTTTGACTTCAAAGAAGCTATGGCAAGAACTAAAAAAAGAAGTTGCTTTTTGAGTTTTATTTTAATTTAAAATGAAGTTGGGATTTTAGGGCCAGAGTGGTAAGTGTGCACTTAGAGGGATACAATAGCAGATGCTGGAAGGAGCTTTGAAGTTAAGAAAAACAAGGTTCATATTTTGACTCTGCCAATTAGTAGCTGTGCTGCTCACCCCTTTCCCAGTTCCTTCACCTCTCCTTGCCTTGGCTCTCTCTTACTTGACATGAGAATATTAGTATGTATTCATAAGGTTGTTATGAAGATGAACATGTGTTGGCCACCTGGCCTCTTGCCTTTCTCTGGAAAGCGAGCAAGCCACCAACAGAAGTGGCCCTTGATATTGTGAACTTTTATACTCACGACCTACCTGTTCGTCATTTAGTAACACTGAATTTTTTTCACAAGTCATTTTATCTTATACAACATTCCCCTCGCCTACTTCCCAAAAGGAGCTCTCTAAAAGTGATTAAGAGAAGGTGAGTGGTGACGAAGATGGAGGGTCCTTGTGATATCTGCAAAGTTCTTTTCATATTTTGTACAATGGAATTTCTGTAAATTAAATCAGCATTAATTATCCAGAAAAAGTCATTCTCACTCATGAGTAGAGCCTGTCCTCGTGTCTCTGCTATGAACTTTAATGCCCCTAGACAACCTCGTGTGATCTCAGTTTCCTTATTTATAAGAAGACCAGTTTGAATGCCTTCATCTGTTTGACAAACACTTACTGGAGAATAAAAAATGGTCAAGAAATAAACTCTGCCCTGGATGAGCCCATAGTCTCTTAGGAAAAACAGAAAAGAGAACCAATAATTCTAAGAATGTGGTGGGTGTCGGGAGGGGGGAGTTTAAGAAGGGGTAATACTAAGGAGAGGCTTCCCAGAGAGCATCTGAGTTGAGTCCCTGAAGTTTGCTAGAAATGCAAGACCCCAGGCTGAGGGAGATGCACATGCAAGGGCATGGAGGTGAGAAAGGAGCATGGCTTATTTGAGAGACCCCCCCCCATGTGTTCTGTGCCTGTCACTGCAATGTGAGGGTCCTGCTGCTGAGAGGTGAGGTGGGAAAGCTAATTATACCCATGAAAGGGCATGACAACATGCCAAGGAGTCTGCACTAAGTAATTTCAAAAGTACTCTCCAGTCATGGAAATGATTTCCTGCCTCTACTTCTAAAGCTGCGAGTACTCCAGGGACCAATGAAATTCATCTGTGTTCATGTCACTCATGAATACAACTTTTGCGGAGAATTCTAACAATGCTGCAACAAGGACTAGGGCAAGGAGAGCCTGTTGCTGCCCAACATTTATGTCTTTATTTATGTATTTCTTTTTAAATTTAGTAAATGGTAGTGGCAGTATTATTTGCCATGGTTTTTTTACTGGGGCTAAACATTCGTCATTCTACTTGAAAAATAATTGTTGGCCACACCTCCATGTTGGGAAGTACAGAAAGAATAAAAGAGAAGGATGTAAGCAATAAGACATGACATGAACTTGTGCATGTGGCTCTGCCTTGGGAAACATTGGTCTTTTAGTCATCACAGATGCAGCAATTTGAGTATTTGGCTTTAAACTAAAAAGTTCATGCATGCAGCATAATCAGAACTGCATTATTTCTTACTTGTTGAGTAATTTCCTTGATGGTTGGCATTCATCAGTCATCCAAATTCCAGCCAGAGGCTCCTGGAGGTCGTTGATTTAGTTCATTCTTCCTTCCCTCCCTTCGTCTCCCTCTCTCTTCCCTCCTTCTGCCTCATCCCCTTCCCCCACCAGCTCCTTTCCCCTCCTCTTTCTTTCTCCCCTCCCCTCTCCCCACTCTTTCTCCCATTTCTCCTCCCTCCTCCCTCTTTTCTCCTCCTTCCCTTTCCCTGTTCCCTCGCTTCCCCTCCTGCCTGTTTTGCAGAATATTCCTTCATACCTCCTTCTTTGGTATTAAACTGCACAACATTTTGATATTATGGTAATAATAATACCTAGCTTTTGTAGGGCTTCACAGTCTAGAAAGAGCTTTGCAAGAATAATGATAGTAAACATTTCATAGCACTTAAAATCTTCACAACAAATTACATATATTAACTCATTCAGTCCTTCCAGGTAGGTACTATTGCCAGTATTCCAATGTTACAGAAGAGGGGACTGAACTAAACCATAGGAAAGTTAAGTAACTTGTCCGAGGTCATACAGCTAGTAAGTGGCAGAACTGGGGTATGAACCCACATGGCTTCGTGTGAGAGTCATGTTCTGACCACTATAAATAGTTTCTTCTGATGGTTGATTTCCTTCCACAACCGTTTTCATTAAGATCTTAAAATAAGAAAAATTTTATGTCATTATCTATCAAGATGGTTGCATAATATTCGTGAGTATTTTCTGATTCCAAATCAGGCATACTGACTCAAATTTCTGATTGATAAAATTATATTTTGTTTTTTGTTTTTCAATGTCATGGACATTCTTTGAACAACAACAAAAAAGGACTTGGTTTCCTTTAGGTAAGATCCTTTATAATCAGCCTACCCCTTCATGTACTTGTTTATTTTTAATTAAAAATTAGCAAGTTCGAAGATGATGAAAGGTTACAGTTTATATCTGAAAACTCCACTCTAACCTTGTTGAACATAGAGAGATATATCTAATTAGTTGGACTGGAAATCATCAATTCGCCAAACTGACTCTCTTAACTTTTCCTATATGATAGTGACTGCATTTGTCTTCTAATCTTGACCAATTCTAGGAAAACAGAGCAGAGAGAGGAAGCCAAAGCAGATATTTGAAGAATTGGAGGGCTTAAAGACTCAGTCTTAACTCTCAGATTACTCTTGGTATTGGGTTTTTCATGTCTTGACATTTTAAATTGTAGACCAGGGTCTACTTAGTCGTTTAATCCTGAAGATTAAAGAGTGATGACATGGGGCCGGGCCCGGTGGCGCAGCAGTTAAGGTCACACATTCTGCTTCAGCGGCCTGGGGTTCACCAGTTCGGATCCTGGGTGTGGACATGGCACCCCTTAGCAAGCCATGCTGTGGTAGGCGTCCCACATATAAAGTGGAGGAAGATGGGCACAGATGTTAGCTCAGGGCCAGTCTTCCTCAGCAAGAAGAGGAGGATTGGCAGCAGATAGTAACTCAGGGCTAATCTTCCTCAAAAAAAAAAAAAAAAATGTTGACATATACTGGCAAAATGGCCTCCTTTCTGCATATCACCAATCAAATTTCAACTTCATTTGTATAAGACCCATGATGAATGGACAATTTGCTTACTACAATAAATTGTTTCATAAATGTATTAAAAAGGTATAAAGTGACCTTCATCCTTAAGATTTTTAAAGCATTCTTTCATATATGCAAAATCCTCTTTTAAGTTTCTGCAGCTTAATTCATATAAAAGCTGCTAAATGACTTGATAAAACAGAAGCTGTTACTTCACAATCAGAAGAACTTTGCCATATTTCAATATTGCAGGAACATACAAACTCATTGCCTACTTATATTCATTTCCATTAGCTTCAGGGTTCATTGTTGTTATTGTTTTGTTTATTTTAGTTCCAGCTTTTATTTCTGTTGAAGTGAACAGTATGTCAAATGGCATATAGCTTAACGAGCTGGATTGACAAGGTGGAAGTTAGGCATCAGATGGGTGAATGTACAGGGTGACCTTTTTAGATTACCTCTCTTTCTCTAACCCCTAGAATTCTGTTTCTCGAATGATGATAAAACACTATTAAAAGTAGATATTATAAAAATGAGGTTCTGAGGCCAGATTTCCCTTTCTGATTCTCATTGTGGTGGTGATGTCCCTACCCCCACCCTGCAGGCTTAGGTCTAATGTCTCCTATTGGTGTTCTGTAACTCGGAAGTGCAGACATGGCTGAAGTGATTGAGAAACCATAATCAGCACAGTTAATGAGCAGTGAAATGCTGCCTCCCTTTGTATTAAGAGCAGTTAGGGTGCTGCATTAGCGAAGGTGGGAGAACTTGCTCTCGATTTTCCCCACGGTAATTAATTGACCACCTTGTCATCGGTTGAGACATAAAGAGAATGAAAATTTTCAGCCTAAGCAGTGGAGTTGGTGGGTGTTGCCATACAACTGGGCATTGATTTCCTTTTTTGTTCCTTTTCTATTCCTTCTGTATTGATCCTTCCTGTCACACCTCAAGGATTCTCCTGTTATCTTAAAAAAAAAGAATCTTTTCTAAAGTTTCCTAAATTTGAATCCAGTGTCATCAAGTTTCCACTGTGGAGTTACATTTGAGGATTCCTAAAATTTTCTAATCTAGTCCACCTTTGTTGTTTTACTAAAGAGAAGACATTTTGCAGGCAGTTAAGTGATGTGGCTGAAGTCACTTAGCCAGTTTCACATTCAACATTATGTAAAGCTGATGTTTTCTGGGTACACTCCTCTAGGTAAAATCGGACTAATGAATAAAAGAAAATATTCTCTGAAAACAAAACTGTAGTGTAATACATGTTAAAGTCAGGTTAACCTGAAACATCCAAGAAGTTTTACTTCCTATATGAAAACCCAAAATGTAAACCATACTAGAAATTTAGGTAGGTATCAAAGATTGTGATAAGAGAGTTGATTTTTATTGATTGAAAGAACAAAATGGTTTTAGGCAAAAAATAAATGTACGTGATATATTTTATCTATGTTTCTTTATCATTTTATTATTGAGGTATAACTCGTGTATTAAGTACAACATTTTGAAGTGTACAATTCAGTGGATATACTTTATAGTTGAATAGTAAATAGATATATCATAAAGAATCAAGGAGATTACTGGCTTTTTCCCCCTACATTTTTGTGAAGGTTTGTATTTTTTTGTTTGCATTGCTTTTTTTTTTTTAAATTTTTATTGGGACTGTGATAGTTACAAACTTGTGAAATTTCAGTTGTACATTATTGTTTGTGAGTCGTGTTGTAGGTGCACCACTTCACCCTTTGTGCCCACCCCTTACCCCCCCTTTCCCCTGGAAGCCACTAATGTTCTCTTTGTCTACACGTTTAACTTCCACATATGAGTGGAGTCTTGTTTGTATCACTTTTAAACACCTGAAGGAGGGCGCTAATGGCACTGTGGAGCTGTTGAAAATGCTAGCATCGGAGTCTGGGGAAAGCTTGAGTAGAAGGCCAGTATTAAGGTGAGACAAGTGCCTGTCACTGTGTATATGGCAGATTAGATTTGTTCTTTGCTGTGCTTGGATCTATGATATTACAAGACTGCAGTCTGCATTAATTTACTTGTGCATTTTCCACTAGAAGCGAAGCTTCTTCAGGGCAGTGAATGTATCATATTTATTGGGGTATCCCTGTGACGAGCCTGGTAAATATTTCTGGAATGAAGGTAGGAATCAGTTTAAAAAATGAAACAGGAATCTGTTTTGCTCTTTGCATCTCACTCTTCCCAAGCAGAGTCACATGATATCAAGATGGACATCATTTATCAAGTCGTGAATAAAGGTGCTTCACTAGGTTATAATATTTCTGTACTGCAGCAGAGGTCCTATGGGGACAGAGGAGCAGCAACTTCAAGGGCAGTGATCCTCTCTGTAGGTGGAGAATCCACCTTTGGCTTTTCTTGGTGGACTTCCCTTGGGCGATATATTATTGGGACAGTGCAGGAGATCAGGCTTCCTGACAGGGATTCTGTACGCAGATGCAGATAGAGGGCCCATTCATTCCTCTGGCTGAAATCAGCAGAAGAATGCTGCTTGCAGAATTCACTTTTCCTACTTTCTGTGTCTATAAAGAAAAATGATCTGGAGTATTCATATCTCAAGGCCAACTCTGGAGGGAAAAATCATCTTTCTTCAAAGCTAAAAATCTGCCAGGAGGTTTCACAAACACTAGTAGTTTGAGTATTTCTCTCTCTGCCTTTTTAGCATAAAAATATTTTCATGAAAAGAACATCTTTGTTTCCTTAAGACTTCATCTGCTCTTGCTACTCATTTGCTCTTGAAAAGGGATATAATCTTTTTGTTTTTGATCTATAATCATTCCCACAGCAACCGATTGTGATGCCACAGACCAAGGATTATAATTTTCGTTAGAGAATAAACAAATGAACTCTGAAAGGAAGCCTCTCATTTCTTCCACATATCTCTGAGAACAATGGAAGACAAATTCTAAAAATATTGGCTACCTCTAAAAAAATTTGAAGAACATGAATGCTCTTTTCGTTAGAGTTTTGTTTTCCTTTCCAGCTTTATATTCAGTTCATCTCATGCTACAGACATTTACTGAGTTCTTATTATGTGCCAGGGACTTTGCTAGACTCTGGGGGTACAAAGATGAATAATACATAATCCTTGCCCTTGAATTCTGAGCCTAAAGGTTTCCTCAGTTTTTTAGCCAAACTTTAGGCCAAAGCTGCAATAACTGAATTTTTGTCAGGATTCCAATATCGTGCAGCTATGAGCTTTACTCCAGTGTAATACGACCTGAATTTTTGTCTATATTTGTAATACCCACCACATGAGGGGCAATGGGATTTTTTTAGTTTTCTAACATTCAATACCAGGATTTAGAAATTCAGTTAGAGTGCTAGCAGCTACCTAAAATCTGTTCTTATATTTGCTAATGTCTTGGACAGAAAAGTAAATCCTTTAAACTCTTAGGTTTTTGGATGGACCCATTTTAGAGAAAATTCATATTTCTCTTTCTTGTAGTCTGTTACTTGAATGGATGTTAAATAAGATTAAGGAACAGCATTTGTTCTTTCTTATGTTTCTGTGGCAGAATTTCTTAATGTTTCTCTAAACTGTGGGAACAGTTATCAAGCATGGTATTTTGTGTTGTAATTTCAACCAAAATTCCCTAACTGGATGAAATATATACCTCCAGAAAAAAATATGAGATGCTAAAATATCATATAGATTTCTTTATGTTCTCCCCTTGTTATAAATCATTGATTAAGTTAACCTACTTAATATCTATATTGGTAAAAGAAGGTCCATCCATTAGGACGTGTCCTTTATATTTGTTACATTACCCATTGTCCTTTGTGTTTGCTATTTATAAGATTGTTTAGCCTCTTTGTGTTTTGTTTGCTATCTTGTTAAATTATCAAAGCATATCCTCAAATTGGAGTAAATAAGATTTTGCTGTGTAATAAAAAGCAGAGTGTATAATCTAATTTTTTTCTTAATAAATAATAGCTAATTTAAATGAACTCAAATATAATTATTTTTCTTTTCCAGAATAAAATTCTGTTTACTTTTGTTGGATAGCTTAGATGATAATGCTTTCAGTTTTGAAAAGAAGGATTTGTTTTTATGGTCACATTACTTGTAAATAGATGTATACAGATCCCCTAGGCAGGGTATGTCTAATCAAATTTTTCCAACATTGGATCTGAGAAGGAATATTTTTATTGCTCTAACATACTCTAGGCCTTTTATAATTTGTACGATTTTAATGAACTATAGCTTAGCCAATGGGTTATGTTCAGTAGTCTTGATAATCAATAGAGATCACCATAAAGTCAGTGAATTTACTATCAGCATTGATGTGGAAGATAATCTGAAAAATCCATCAGTCTGTTACCTTCAGGTTTAAAATCTTTGTAATCATTTTAAGACTCAGCATTACAAATCGGGGTGAAAGTGTAATTACAAAAGAAATGAGTTTCCCAATTTCAAAAGACTTTTACAGAAGTTTAGACAAAAATCTGAAATTGTTAAAATTATATCAATATATTTTACTTGCATCTACGCTGGGCTAGCCATTTTATAGATTACAAAGATATGTAGTAGACAGTATTTCGTTCAGGAATTTACAATAGAGTTTGAGAAATAAGGAATTATCAAATGAAAAGATACATTATAATAATGAATTTAAACAGCTTTAAAAGAAGAAATGCTACAAGGCTAAGCATAACTCATTTTCAACTGGATGGTCCACACTATAATGTATGATGGTGGATGCTTGTGAAAATGTGTGGGAGAAATCTCTAGGCAGAGCTGGATTGGGACAGTGGATTTGAGCTGAACCTTGAAAGAAGGGTAGGATTTAGAAGAATAGAAAAGATACCAAAGTTCTCTCCAAACAAAAGGTATTTCAATGTGAAAAAGTCAGAATTGAGACCTTCTGCCGTGGATAGAGAGAAACAGAGCCAAGCTGGAGTGTAGGATTATTCACTAGGACTGATTTTAACCAATTCAGCATTCATATTGAGGTGGTATGCATACTGAGAAACATAGCATGGCAATCCCTGACTTTAAAGAACTTTAAGTAAGCACAGGAAACAAGACAATATAAAATAAGTATGAGGGAAATGTAGAAACAGTGCTATAGGTATTGAAAAAACCAATCACCCAAAGAATTCAATCAGCTATTTCAAAGAGAACTCCAGCCAGCCCTTCAGGTTTCAGTGTTCACACACCTATGTGTTTGGATCACAGTTATTGTTTCTACTTTTGTCTTTGTGCACATAATGTGACAATTGTTAGCTTTCTGTTATATTTTGTTTAATGTCTACTGCATCCCCTTAGTATGAATATGCCACTTTCACTGGCAACCTACATTTTGAGCCTGTAGCTGTCTCTCTCACAATAGTTAACAGAATACTTGAGACAAGGATGGTAATACAGGATGACAACTGCCATAATTTTTTTTGTGTTCAGATTCAGTAAACTACGGTTATGTGGTGAAGCAATTCAGTTCTTTGTTAATGACAGATTTATTGAAGACAAGCTTTCAGAAGGATTGTACTAGAAATCCTATTAAAGTGCCATCCATTAAACCATTAGAATACTCATTAAAACTGTTAGTACAGACTTGTTATTCATGAGTTATTGGTCTCACCATTCTCAGTACTTCCTGCCAGCACTACTCTATCCTTTGCTCCACTGTGGCTTTTCAGTTTCAAGGAATAATTGTGTATCAGCTTTCTCTCTTTTCCTGAAGAATTTGTGGTGTGTGTGTGTATGATGGAGAGGGAAAAATAGAAGGAGAGGTATGTGGTTGGGAGGGTGGAAATGAGAGACACTGAAATCCTGTGTCTCTTTTATCCTAGTCTTTTTAATTGGATAAGAATTGTGTTAAAATCTAACCATATAGAAAGCTACAGCTTGTCTTTCATTTTCAAAAAATTGGGGGAATAAAAAGTATTGTGGGATGAATGTATCTTTAAACCAAACTGAGAAGTCTGGTGTTTAATCTGTTTTCCTTACTGTCCATAGTCTTGAAGTGAGGAATTGAACTTATCATAGCGAATTTAAAGTTTTAATTTATATATATGCAGTAGAGTGTAGTGGTTAAGAGCTCAGACTTCAAAGGTAGAAATTCCTGTGTTCACATTCCAGCTGCACTACTTTACAGACTACCAGGGTGATGTCTGGAAAGTGTCTTAACTCCTCCAAGCCTCAATTTCTTTATTCATAAAATGAAGATAACACTCTCTACCTAAATTTGTTTTAAGGATTACATGAGATTCAGTACATAATGATGATGAACTCATCATTATCATCAAAATCAGAAGGACTTTCACCTGATTACTTCTCAATACCATTCTTTGAGGAGGCTAGAAGGAGACAGTCTAGTCTTGCATTGGCCCTTTCAGGATTTTTCCTTGGTCATAAATGGACACTGAGCTTTATCGCCATAGATGACCATAGAAACCAATTGAAAAACTTGACGTTGATTTCACAAAATAACCTCAAGAGCATTGAGTCCTATAATCTGCTCCTTCTGGCTCTAACGTGATAGAGGGAGTCATTGTGTAAGTGTGAAGAGTGTTCTGTGACTCCCTCTTGCCCCCAATTTTGGAAAGTAGTACCATGTTCACAGATCGGAAAATGAAAGAGCACAGATAGCAAACATAAAATATTAAAATAATTATTAATCCCCACATCCCAGAGATAAGTGTTGGTATCATTGATGTATAACATTCTAGGTTTATATATATACACACACACACGCATATGTATACATATATGTTTCTCTATCTAGCGATATCTATATATATGCAATGTGTGGGTATATATGTATATATTTTAACAATAGCACTGTTTTACAATTTTTTTACTTAGGCTATTTCTTTTTCTTTCTTACTATTGTAAATGATCCTACAATGGCTGTCCTATACATTTATCCAAAGAAAAGACATGTTTTTCACTTTCAAGGCTTTTAGGCAGTTTAGTGCCTGACGGTATGTCCCAAGTCTACCCCTACGAGGTAGTAAATCAGTGACTAGCTTCAGTCTGAAGAAAGTACACAGTGGAATGAATGTGAGTCAGATGGAGAAGGCAAAGTGATCCCAAGCCAGGCCTTCAGACCCTGAAAGGACCCTCATAAGGTCATTTTACCCCAGAACCTGGTTAGTTTTGTAGACTTGAGGAGTTTGGGATCTGGGGACCTCACTTTCATTGCTGTGTTATCTTTAGTCATGTCTTCAAACTGTGATGACTGGATGCTACCATCTTTCTGAGAGGGCCAGATAATCATGGTCACCATCCTCTCTGATCCTCTATTTTCTATGTGTCTATGAGTTACTTCATGACTAACATAGCATTTCTTTAGATATGTTAATATAGAGAGTTTTTTTTAAGAATGTTAATATGTTTTCCTACTTTAGAACATATTATATTTGAAGACATGTGATGGTGGAATTGTATATTTGTAATATTCAAGCAATAGAATAAACCTATGGTTCCATTTCCAGAGTACTAAAAAAAAAGAAAGAGATTATAGCATAATTATACGTAATGTTTCAATCATAGTTTTAAAATATTATAAAATATTATATTAAACAAAAGATTAAAGATTATGTCTATAGAATTACCAATGTGTAAAATCACTTCTTTAACTTTGTTCTTTTCCTCCGCAGTTGAACACACATCCAGCTTATGCACCACCACATTCCTCCCATCCTCCACCCTGCCCCAGAAGAAGGAAAAAAATTATAATTTGAATATACTAAATTGCTGGTTTAGTGGAGAGCAGGGTAAATGTGTGTTAAGAATCACATATTCGGCTCTCTTCCTTTTTGTCTCTTCTATGCAGCTCCATGGATAAGTTGAACAAGGGAGAGGCCAGCCACTGTCTCTCATTCTGGCTTTAATATCTCATTCTTACAACAGTAGAGTAGATAAGTAGAGCCAGGTGTTGTACTGCAGAAATTACTATCTTTACTTTTCCTCGCCCACCTGTTCATATGATAGAGTTTATAAGTGAACTTAATATTTAGCAGAACCTGCCATCTGCTCTCTCTCTTGCTCTATTTCCACATGTACATACTCACCTGGCTGTGATGGTTATGACACTGTGTCATGAAGCTCACTGAGACCCCAAGATATAGATGTGAACGTGAGGAAGTTAGAGCCCGCTCTAAGCTGGGATGGTCATAGAATTTATTGCCCAAACCAGGACACTTTGAGAGTGAAAGATAGTCCTATTAATAATTGAACTAGGATAGCAGGTCTAAACCGTTTTATAAGGCCCCCCCCAACTCAGACCCACCCTATACCAGAGCTCGACTCTGGGCTGTTTGTCTTTCCATCTGATCAATCCCACAATTCCCAACATAGTAGCCTTGAGACCTCTGAGGAGCACAGTTATTAAAACAAACGAACCAAAAAACTGGAAAAGAAAAATCCCATTGTGTCAAAATGGTTAGTTAATTGTACAATTGTTCTAGTGTTTCCGGTTTGTTTGTCACACATAAGAGAGAAGAGAGTATACGTGACACTTTATATTGTAAATACTGTCGAAGCTACGTGAGCACCATGGGTATAAGTAGTAATGATCAACCTGTGTGTCTTCTTTAATTAGAAGCCTATTAACTACGGTGTACTGTTACCTTACCTATAAGGAGTACTGATATTAACAGCAAGCGTTTTTGGTGTTTATATGATCCCCCCATCTGGAAACTCATGTGTTTCAACTAGATAGTTGCACTCAATACGTTTGGGGATGGAATGGGGTGGGAGAGTTTTTTAAGTGGCTATTTGGGATTTTCTGTATTCTATCACAGACTTGGAGGAGGTGTCATATTTTCTGACTTCATTTCAGTTGTGGAATTTTTATTTTTCTGAAGCAGGAAATAAGATTTGAAAGTCATTGACTGGACACTCACAAAAGTTTATTCATATTTCAGTTTGGAAATTCATTTGTTTCTCCTCTTATATATGAAAATAAATATGGGAGAGGAAACAGAGATTTAACAAAGAAGCTTTTTATTAAATGGCAAGCAAGGTATTGCCGAAAGCCTAAAATATATCTGTCTCCAGGATGCAAAGTTAAATAAGAGGAAAAATTAGTATGCTTTAAAATTAGGTTAGAAATTTCTATATTTAATAAAGATGAATTAATGTTATCACTTAAAACTCAGCTAATCAAACTTTCAGAAACCAAGATGATTTATCTTTCTTATTTTTCTTATACTGTTGTTTATAAAATGGTGTTGTAGTATAAGTCACACAACAATTACAAAACCAAGCTATTCATTCATCAGTTGGTTTTTCTTTTGAATCTACTACTACACTGGATTTCTGAATGGGCAGGTCTCCAGCATCAAATGAAATGGAAGAGGTGAGAAATATATGCGGCTATTTGTGTTCCTTTTTTGTTATCTTTGCCAGAAAAGTAGATCAGGTTCCAAATTATGTAGATAGGCATATTGTTACATAGCAAGTGGGAGGGCAGAAATGGATTTCTTTGCCTAAATTAACTAGGTAATTGCCTCAGTGTTATGCTTCAATGTCAAGTAAGATACACAACATCAGGGAGAAAGCAGGCATTCCTTGGTTGCTAAGATTGTCCTAAAGTAGCGATGTTCTTACACAATTCAGTGGGTGGACGCAAGAAAAAGTAAAACATCTACCATTCTTTTAGTGACAACTCTGCATCAGGTCTTTTACATGTAATTATTTCACTTAATGCTTTTGGGTCTATACACATGTGTCAACATTTACAAAAGTGGTGGGGAGTTAATGCATTCATCTTGTCAATTCAGAGCCGAAAACTAATGCCCTGTTATTCATGGAAAAGAAAGGAGGCCATTGTGAATTATTCAGTTAAATGCTGCCATCGATTGCATTTAATAGATAATTTTGTTACCTATACACAATTCTTTTTATAAACATTGTAATTACTTTCTACCAATTCAATCAACTTTATCTTTTTAATCAGAGCAGTTTAGTAAATTTCTAATATTTTCTTGCCCCAAACTGTCTGAAATATTTTTAATTGCTTTTGCTTTTCCAAATAGCATCAGAAATCCTAGTCTGTGAATTATATTTGTAGAATGATTCTCCATGAACTCTAGCCTTTAAGAACATCAACTACAATTCTGTCCATCCTTTTCTTTTTTTTTTTTTTTTTAAGATTTGCCCTCAGCTAATATCTGTTGCCAGTCTTTCTCTCCTTTTCTTTTTCTTCCCCATAGCCCCAGTGTGTGGTTGTATATCCTAGTTGTAAGTCTTTCTAGTTCTTCTATGTCAGCCACCACTATGGCATGACAACTGACAGACCGGTGATGTGGTTCCAGGACTGGGAAATGAGCCCAGGCTGCTGAAGCAATGAAAGCGCCAAGCTTTAACCACTGGGCCATCAGGGCTGGCTCTGTCCATCCCTGTCTTATTATTTACTTTAATTTAATGTAGGAGATAAGTAGCTGAAGCTAAAACATTAGGATTAAAAGGTATCACTGCCTTTAGATCATTCCTCTAGAATACTGCCTTTGGGGGCTAGGAATGTCCATCTTCTGCATTCAGTAGCTCTAGGAAAATGTTGGGACACAGTATAAAGAGAATATAACAAAAACTCAGGACTTATAAGTCTTCAGATCTTAAAGTTGTTGTATCTTCTTTTTTGAACTCTTCTTTGAAAGGGCTCTCAAAAATAATATTTTCCACAAGCACATGTATAAAAAATTAGCTTAGCTGCATTCTAGAGATTGTGTAGCATTGTCCTACTGAGTTGAAAAAGAATTCAGTATTTGTTGTCATTGTTTTCTGTCATTTTGAATCCATGGTAAATTAGGATAAGTTAAGTGTACAGTCATGTGTTGCTTAATGACAGAGATATGTTCTGAGAAATAAATCGTTAGGGGATTTTGTCGTTATGCAAACATGATTCAATGTATTTACACAAAGCTAGGTGGGATAGCCTACTACACACCTAGGCTATATGGTACTAATCTTATGGGACCACCATCATATATGCAGTCCATCATTGACCAAAAGATCATTTTGTGACACATGACTGTACTTCTAGGAGTAAATCTTATCCTCAGAGAAATTAATTTATCCTTATTGCCAAGATATAATTTAGAAGAAATGTTTCTCAAAGGGTTGCCTCAAATATTTACTCACCTCCATGGCTGAATGCTTTACTATGAGTATTGTTTCTCCTGTTTGTGTCTCTACGTGTCAATTCTAATAATGTAAATAAAGAAATTATCACTTTAGGTGATTTTCTATAAGTATTTGTTACATAATATTTTATGATCAGAATTTCAAATCAAACCATTGGGCAACATACAAAGTTGATGCAATTTTATCATCTGAAGAAAAATCTATCTGAAGAAAAAATTTCAACTATATACAAAAATATCTGATGGAAACACTTTTTGCAGTGTGTTTATAAATTGTACATCTTTCTTCTGTTAAAAGTGGAGAACTCCCACATGCATTCATTAGTTAACACTGAGAGTCTTGGAAAGTCCCTGTTTTGATCCTTCAGATGCTGATGGAGGCCTGCATCAGATGTGCTTTTATAGGGAAAGACTTAGGAAGTTTTGAGAACTAATTGTGTAAAGAGAGATAAGAGAAAATGAGGGCACAAACCTGGCACTGGGATGACATTAATAGGAAAAAGGAACACAGAGCAAACATACCCAAGTTACATGACTTTCCAAAGCTAACCACGGGCAAAGAGAGCCAGCATCCTGGGCTCTGACCTCTAGACTTGTTCATCATCGTACTTTCCACCCCTTCCTCACATTCCAGTTTTTAAAGCGTCATTGGATACAACTGAACTCATGTTCTTCTCTTGGAAGAAAGTATTCATTATGCCAATTGCAGGCCTTTGCTAATTGTGCAGAATATAGCCCTTCCCAACTAGGCAAATACAGGTCTTTTTCAAATGGATACATATTAATTTACCATTTTCAAACTAGGAGAGAGAGAATATGAACATAAGAATGAAAAAAGTCTTCATTGCAGAAATATACAGTCAATGGCAGATTACTCTCCTGAACCTCAGAAAGGACTTGAGAATATCTGGAGGCAAACCACACTAAAGGACCAAATGATCCTGCTGATGGGGAACTATGTGGAAAGATAGTGTTTCTCTAGAGGGTAAGGTCATTGAAAGTTCAATTCCTTGTAAAAAGGATGGTTAGTCTGACCCATGGTTTGACCACTCAAGTAGCTGGTCTATTTCTTCTATATAATTAAATTTTTGTTAGTTGTTTTAAAGCACACACAAAAACAGGATGTATCTTTTTTTGTGGTTTCTCTTTGATGAGTATCCAAAGGGAATATTTTGAGGTTTTTCTCTTGGTGGAGTGAGAAGTGGAACAGAGAGCAACTAGTATTATATGGTGTTTTATACATGTGAATTATATTTTTCTTCTGAGTAGAGAAGTTGAAATTGTGCAGAACCATATTTAAAAGACTTTGCTTAAAGATGATGACCTCAGCTTCATCGAAAAAGATCACTCTCATATCAAGATGTAATTATCCGCGATGACTGTAATCTGATGTGCAAATTTATGAGCACTCTCTTGCTTTGAGTTTAAATTTATAAATATAGATCAGAAGCACTATAGAGATTTTTGTTCCCAGCCTTCCTCACATTGTGCTTCACGAGAACCATTGAAAGTCATGTGTGAAATAATCAAGGAATCTTCTCCAAGTTGACCATAGAGGAACCATAGCATGGCAGCTGGGCAATCAGGCTTGGGAACCTGGCTTCACCACCTGCTAGCTGTTTGACTCTATAGGGTCTTTGTGAAAATAAAATGAGTTAATGTATGTGAAGCACAAAGAAAACACAGTAAATGTTACATAAAGGCTAGTTATTGTAACTACTGGATATAAATATTTATATTTTAATTCTGACTTTTTTATCAAGAATACAGTGCAAAATTATAAATCCATCAGTTATCTGTAACTCTTTTTTTCCATTTACCTATGCTAAGACAAAGTTTTTTCAGACCATCAATTTAAAGACTATATAAATGTGTCTACTTGAGACTTTCCTTGTCTTAAGTTATAGGGAGATTTTTCTTCTATTTCCTCACTTTCTTTCTCAGTAAGGCAAAGCCATTGAGTCTGACTCAGTCAAAAACTATTGGCGGAAGGAGGGAGAGTGTGTCCTATGCCAAGTGTGCAGATAGGGGAGCAATGGAAAATGGTTTGGCATCTTCCTAAAGTTCTAGATGCTACATAGGGTTCAGTACATCTTCAAGGGCCTTGTTGATTGCCTGTTGAAGCAAAAGTAAATATGATGAAGTAGCATTGTTTATGAATTCTGTGACACTGTAATGTACAAATTTCATGTAGCTCATAAAAAAAAAACCTCTATTGGTCAGCTTTTGGTTGAATAAACCTAGCTTGTTTTATTTCCAACTTGCAAAATTCTCCTCAGGGGAGGCTGAAGAAGACCTGGGCAGGATTCCCGCTGAGGAGGGTAGAATTTTGGATTGAGTGCTAGGAAGGAGGGAGTACCCCAGGGAAGGTTGTTAGGATAAACAGTCAGAAGGATGAGTAGAGCTATCTGAGTCAAGCTCAGGAAAACCAAATACCAACAGTAGGAAGGAATTAAATTCATGAGGAGCAAGGGTGCATTTCAAAGTTGTTTGGATAGTATTGGGGTGGCTTCAGCTTAACTTTACAGTAGGAGGAGGCATGGTTCATGGTGGGCTGGCCAAAAATATGAGGTTGAGGTGGAAATCAACTTCTGTATCACTCAAGACCCATGTTGCTCTTTCTCCATATTGGGATTTCATTCTTCCTTGAGAAGATCTCAGCAAGAGGAGCCAGAAAACAAAGGCGCAAAGACACTGTGTCATCACCAGCACTAAGAAAACCCTAAAAATTGGATTTTGAGAATGAGGGTCTCATTCATCCTGATATCTTTGCCTCATTAACATGGATAATTGAAATTTGATTTTCCTCAGCCAGTTTTATTTTTTTCTAAATACAAAAGATTTTCTTACACCTCTCCTATTTTCAGTAGTTATTCTTCTTTACTGAGTTTACTGCTCTCAGCATTCTGACAAGCTCCAAAATAATGACCTGTGCTGTGTATTGTTAAACGTTCAGTCAGACAGATAGATCCAGATGGATGAGTATGTGTTGCACAAAGACAAGTCAGCATTATTTAATCAATGTTTGTTTGATCCGTGTAAAAGGAGTATAAATGTAAGCTGCATCCCATCTGTTTTATCATCCATGTGAAGCCAACCTCATTTTTAAAACTTGATTTCTTATGTAATTGCCCCAGAATGACACAGGATGATCAGCTGGGAAGAAATATCATTTGGACTGGCAAGATAAAGGACAGTTATGTTTAGGTGTGGTTGATGTGTTGGCCTTCTTCATTTTGCAGTGGTCTTCTGGATAGTTAAGTAGCGTCAAGGCTTAGTAATTACCAGCTGTTAATTATCAGCTGGGCTTTGAAATCACACAGACCTGGATTTGAGAATAAATGTATGAGTCTAGCTATGTGAGCGAATTACTTACCCTCAAATAGCACAGTGCATGCCACAAAGAAGACCCTCAGTAAGATTTATTGAATTAATCTTTCTTTACTTCAATTTCCTTGTCTGCAAAATGGAGAAAACAATAGTACCTACCTCATAACATTTGTGAAAATTAAACGGATACTGCATGTAAAGCATAATGACCTGACAGCTTTTATTGTAGTTATCCTGTTACTTGCAGGTCTTCTCATGGGTCACACTTTAAGCCTAAGCATATTAACATATGTGACATACAACTCATGTTTCCATTACCAGTTTTTAAACTCTTCAGTGTAGGTATCAAATAAATAAATCATGCAGACCGCTGAGAATAAGTGACAAGAGTGGAAATGGACATGAGTTAACAGTGTCTGAGTTGATAGATGCAATTTCATTAAATTAAATGCATGCCATTTTGCACATCTGTGAGTGATCATTGTCTGAGTAACCAGGCCATCAGAGGGAGTATTATCTTCCATGGAAGGACTGTTCATCAGGGAGCTTAGAAGCTTTTTGGGATATTTTAGAGAATGATGTGTAAGAAGCTTATGTACTAAGTAATGCTCATCAGTGTAAAGTGGAATATCAGTGGTAGTTGTAATTTCAGGATCACATACTTAATTACTAAGCCATATGATAATGAGTGTTAAAGTATTAAAGTTTTAGTACACTGTACATTGCAGTTTCTGTCATCTGTTCTCTAGCTCCCATGTTATATGGAGGAATTACTCCATGATTTCTCTTTATGAACTTTTTTCAACAACATTTATTCATTAGTTCAATTCATTTAAAAAAGATTAGATGAACCACATATTGAAGCATCTTTGTAGATGCAAAGATGACTGATGGTGTATAGGTGGCTAAGGACTTCAGAATTTAAGCTGTATGTCACTCAGAACCTGTGGAAGTTCTTAAACAGGGATCTAACCTGTCCAGGGGTGTGCTTTAGAAAGACTACCTTGGTATGAAGAATGGATTGGAGTGACTCTAGAGAAGGGATTCCAATCAGACATCACATAGTGAAGAACTGGATTTAGGGAGTGGTAGTGGGATGGTAGATTCGGGACTGATTTGAGAAATTTTTAAGGCAGGTCTTGATCACTGAATGGGGCTGCTTTGTGTGGAGAAGGTTCAAGGTTGACTTGAAGGCTTCTGCTCAGGCATCTGAATGCTTCAGCTCCCATTAACTTATGGGACAGTTGCAGAGGAGTACATTCTGCAAGGGAGGTGATGAGCTTCCCTGGAAGAACAAACTAGAAAGACCCCTAATTACATTATTCTTTAGACCCTAAGACATGGATAATTATTTTGCTGAATACTGTTCCATGATTTACTAGTTTATATATAGATTAGCATAGGCTAAGAAAGGAAAAGGGCTTTTATGATCCTTAGTAAGTCAGAGGCTGCCATCTGTACTGCTGAGAGTTTTAGTGTGTTTGGAGGGTATTCTTGACTGTTAATAGGCTTGACTCTTTACACTGGTGAGTTTTACTATTGTGCTAAACTCTATCCCTTTTAATGCAAATATTGACATCTTTAATATGGTAACAGCTGTTGGATATGTTTTACTTTCCAGCTCTCCATATACACATAAAAGCATGTAAAATGCTCAGCATCAAAAATAACTGCTAAAAAATTCCATTAACATAGTGTCTTTAGTTTTTTAAAAATTTCACCTCTATATAAATCTAATTTATCGTTAATTATTTCTGAAAATTGATTTTGCTCATTTAAAGTCATGTTTATGTAATTACTGAAGTCATATTTCCATATACCATGAAATTAGGAGTCTTAACAAAGTGTCAGTATCCTATGATAATAGAAAAGATGTTTTGATTTCCATAAATTTGCAGGTAATTAAAAATTCCCCCAGAGTTATATAATCAATGCCTGAATCCAGTCTCAAAATAATGGTCCTACTTTAACTATAAAAAAATTTATGCATTGGAGGCCAGCCCCATGGCTGAGTGGTTAAGTTCACTCACTTGTCTTCGGTGGCCCAGGGTTTCACCAGGTTGGATCCTGCGCATGGACCTAGCACCACTCATCAAGCCATGCTGAGGTGGCGTCCCACATAGCAGAACCAGAAGGACCTACAACTAGAATATACAACTATGTACTAGGGGACTTTTGGTAGAAGAAGAAAAGAAAAGGAATTTATATATTATATCTGTACAATATTTTAGATTATTGAAGAACTGGTTGAAGTAAGGCATCAAGGAAAAGCATTAAAATCAGAAAAAATAAGTTTAAAATAAAGAATAAAAGGAAGAAAACTTTGTAAGCATAACACAATGATAAGTAGAAAATGTGTAATAATACATAGAGAAGCAATTAAATCCTATCTTCTTTGGATTATAAATTAGTGTTCTGACTAAGATGATTATTAGATTGAACTGACCTCCCTTCTTTATTCTTAGCTGTGTGAATTGTACAAATTGCCTTGTGATGCTGTGTGTTATGGAGAAACGGAAAAAATTTGAATTTGACATCAAGATGTAAGCCTGTAGGTCAAGAAAAAACAATAAAGCCTGTGTCCAATGAAGCCAGTGAAAAACCAGTCAACTTAAAGGGTGAGGTTAGGTCCAGATCGGAAAGAACTGAGGAAAGTAATCAAGATAAAAAGTAATGTTCACAGAGCTAGAAGGAGTATTGAACCAAGATAACTTGTAAACTACAGCAGCAGAGAAGGAAATAGAAAAGTAAAAAAATTAAAAGCCTGCCTTTCCAATATTAGCAGAACATCTATATTGATTTCTTTTTCGTTTGAATCAATGTTGGTGACTCTCACTGTTTTTTACTGTGATTAATTGTTTCATGTTATGCTGGTTATATAAGTGTTCAGCTTCACAACTAGGATTATCTTGATGAAGTCTGGCTTCAGAATTTTCTTTTTAAATCATGTTTGTTACCTGCGATAAATGCCTATAATATCATGTTATTCAGTATTGATTTTGTGTGTATGTACTGTTTTTCTTTCAAAGTCAATTGACCCTGGCCAGCAGTTCACATGGGAACATTCCAACTTGGAAGTAAACAAACCAAAGAATAGATATGCAAATGTAATCGCATATGACCATTCCCGGGTTCTCCTATCAGCAATAGAAGGTAAGGCAATGCAGACATTATTTATAGCTTTATTTTCATGGATTTAAGTACTTGCAAGAAAATATAGTTTTATCTGGATATTTAGCCATCTATGAAAATAGTTACTTAAGATTCAAGCACTGCTTGTTTCACTTTTTCTTTCTTATACAAATATACCATACTTGGGCATACAATATCCCCAATGCCATATAACATAAGAGCATCCTTCATTGCTTTCTTGCCTCTACCCTAGATGAAGGACTTAATAACGTAGTTGATGTTTGTATAAGGGAAGCAAATTGGGGTTGGCCATTTTACTGATGGTTGCTGACAGTTGTGAATAAACGGGTGGTTGTCAGAAGACACTCATAGACTGTTATTTAAAAATGGGTGAGGGGCTTGTTTGTTTGCAAACAAATCTGAATAGCCACTAGGGACAGTCTAAAGATTAGGAGTTGGTGATGTGGTGATTAATAAAAATTAAGCACATTGGAAATGTCTGGTACATCTAACCTGCGGACTACTTGGTCACCTGTCTCCCACAATTGTAAAGAGTGTATTCCAGATGAGAATTACTCCTCAAATATACCTACCTTCTCTTAAGGATCGTGAGGAGAGTATTTTCCATTCATTCCTTTCTAATAGTAAGTCCCTCTCACATGGCATATTAAAAATTAGGAGCTCTTGTTCAACACTTAGCATTTTGTTGGTTTTTTTGGCCGTTGTAGCACTTTGGGTTGCCGTCCTTAGAAAATAGTTTACAATGTCACTTAAATCCTTCCCTCTGTTATAACATCTAACCTGGACCACCAACTGCCGCAGACTTACCACATTCATCCCCATTGGCATCCAGAAGCACTTTGTGGCCTTTTCATACTGGAAAGTTCACTGCTTACCTTCTTCCAGATGTTTTATAAAACAGTAAATAATACCAGCTTCAGACCGAGTCCTTTTGAGAACCGTACAGTTCAAACATTTTCATCTATAGTTGTTCAAATATCTTTCCCCTTTTTTGGTTTCTGAAATCTGTAACGACCACCACTTTATCCCAGAACTCTGGCCAAGTTCATCCTGCGTCGTTAGGGTCCAAAGTTAATTTGAATGTGAGACTGCTTAAAAGCTTTTCCAGGAAGCACCAAAGGCAACTAATGCATTTATTTTTAGTTTTTTGGGAACAAGAACTATCTTTTAGTATTTGAGCAAGCCCATACCTGCAGTTCCTTTCCTCAAAATGCTGTTAATGAGGCATAGATACATTTTGTAAAATTCCCCCAATTTTACTTATGATGTTGGAAAATGTTATAATCCCTTTTTGATGCAATTAAAGACACTAGGTGTGAAGAGTTAACCTTTTTCCATACTGAAAAAAATTGATCAAGTTTATCAAAGTTTCACCAATGCTAGTTCAAGCAAGATATTGGCCAATAGGTAATTACTTCTTTTCGAGTCCTGTTTAGAAACTGTAACTGGTATATGTGGATGGTTAGCACATAAGGTTTACGTTTTATCTCTATAATTCCCATTTTAGAATATAAAAAGAATTAATGGAGATTTCTTATCTCAAGTCCCTTCAATCATCTCCGTAGTAAATAAGAAACTAAAAATCCTAAGTAGAAGCGAGAAACCTTTTTAACATTAGTGAAGCAAGGTAAATTATAGAAATAAAAATAAATGAATGTCAATTGAGAGCCCATTTGGCATGGTGTTGGCTGGAGAACTTGTCGGTCTGCCTCGCTGTATTGTAGCATTGTTTCCACTTAGAATTAGGTCAGTCAGTACTACCACTTCTCTGTGCTTTTGCCCACTTTGTCATTATTTTCCTTAACCTGTTATTTTCCACCTTCTTAACAGTAAAGTGTGTCAAAGGACAAAGAATATTCCTCCTTGTGCCTTTATTATGACAGTTGGAAACTATGTACATTTCATTCCTATGCTATTTTTACAGTATAAAAGCCAAAGCACTTGAATCAGACTAAAACCTGCCTTTTTATAGCTCTGTGCCCACAAATACACCCTAAATCTAGAGCTGACCTAGAAACCAAAAGTCTTTCAATTTTAAGTGTTATGCAAAAGGTTAGAAGCATTTAATTGAAGTTTATGGGCTATAGAGAGAGCTTTAATCTAGATTACAACCATGAACAGTGTTTTATCTTAGACTAAGCCCTAACCAGCAGGTATTTAAGGGGGCAGGCAATCATCCTATGTCTTAAGCACGGAAGAGAAAATGCTGGAAGCCACAGAACCACTAACTGAGGCTTCTCCTATAAAGGGAGCTTTGATAACACAGAGCTAGATTTTTTAAGTAGAGTAAAACATTAAGTGACTTCAGGCACAGTGTATAAAATTTCCCGTGCTTGTTTTGGGAACCTATGGCGATCTCTTAAATGACTTTGGTTGAGGGTTTTATTTTGGGCATTTTGTGCTGGTTCTTTCAATGGTGCTGGCCCCTCTCTTCATATTACTTTGCACAGTGATCTGATAGACATTCAAGAAAAAACTGGAAGTTACCACAGGGCCTCGTATTGTCTTTATCTTTGCTTGATAGAGCATAACTTTTACCTTACTTCCACTGAGAGATGGGAGGGGAAAAAATTCAAAGAATCAGGAATTTTACGGGCATCAATGTGCTTACTGACCTCCTTGAAAATAGTGACACTTCATGACATTTTTCTAAGTCACAGTCATTTTATATATGCTTGAAAAAATGCAAAATAAATTTAAGAAAGGCCTAATTACAAAGAGCTTCCAGTTGTTGAATTATACGCTAAACAATATAGAAGCAATTGAAGTTTTGACCAATCCACTTACCATGGGGTCCCCTCCATGGCTAAGCAGTTCTTAAGAGAAAGTATTAATTCCTGAAGAAGAGAGGTGATAGGATTTATTTTAATGATTTAAGATAAATATTGTCAAATAAAGTCTAAATGGAAACTAGTACTTATATGTGCATAAAAATAGTATACAGTAACATGCTTAATCTTATAGAATCCAAAGTTGTCCAGAAAGTATACTTTTATTAAAGTAGCAAGAGAGAAATGGACAAACCAAAAGATAAAGAAAAAGGAAATCTGGGTTTGGGTTGCAGCTCTGTCACTAACTAGTTATGTAACCTTGACTTCTCTGAGTAACAGTTTCCTCTGCTGTAACCTCTTTCACCTCTAACTTCTAAGAGTTACCTAGTTTTCTTATCTAGATTTTTCTCCTTACCTAGTTTTCTTAAAAACTAATTAAAAAAATTAAAAAATAAATTTCTTACCTAGTTTTCTTAAGATGTAGTTTCTTATCAATTATGGCATTTACTGGACACACACAACAGTCTGATGAAGCAGCACTATTTTACTATATATATAGGTATCCATATTTAGAGATGAGAAACCGGAAGGTCAGAGAACTGGGCCTGAGTTGCACAAATTAGTGTAAGTAATATAGCTCAAATTAGAATTGAGCTCTTCTGATTCCTCGACCGGAGCTTCCGCGGGCCACATCACTCACCCTGCTTTCCTGCTGATAGAGAATGTGGCTGTGACTAAGTAACAACATGGATCTAAACGCCCAGCCTTATCTTTTCATGTAATAATCCACTTTATCATTGGGTATTAACCTATGGATAACACAAACATTACATTTTACTGTTCATTTCCTATTTTATGGTATAACTAATCTGAAGCAGAGACACTGTATGGAGTTGTCAGTGATCCGAATGCATCACAGTCCTACAATAGCAGAAGGTCAAGTACATCCATCCCTAACTCACTCCACAGGTCATCTACTTACCTCAAATAGCTTTTTATGTATCTTCAACTTCTTATAAACCCAGGAATATCAATTATCGGCAGATTATTTACTGAAATGCCTGTAACTAGCAAAAGTTCAATCTAATTATTACAATCCTGGATAAAAAGTTTATTTTTCTAAAATATAATTACTCTTCACTGCTGCCAGTACTATATTTCTATTAGTAAGATTATAATTAACATTTCACTTTAAAAGTCATATTGACAGGAAATTTTTAAAAACTTGTTGGCCAGGTCTAACTATAAAGCTAAACTTAAAACCCTACTTTTCAACAACAAAGACAAGAAATTATAATAGATCTGATTATCTGGGTACCAACTGTGTTTTGGGCACAATGTCTTAGATTTTATATACAGCATATAAAATCATGCACAGAATTTATTCAGTGTTCAGAACAACCTCAAAAGCTGGTTATTATCTAATATTACAAATGAGAAAACTATTAAACTTTTAAAAGTCAAGTAACTTGTTTATAATCAATAGCTAGTAAGTGGCAGACCAAAAATTCTAACATAAGCATCAGTCAGACTTCAGACTGCTGTGCTCTTCCGCAGGCCACTCAGGACTGTAGCCGCTTTTGCAGTCATAATGGCCATGCTCAAACATGTCACATCTAATTCAAAAACAGTGCTTTTTTGGCTGGGAAGACTGCCTAGGAACTTTGAAACACTTATGATAGAAATCTTAGAGCTAGAGGTCGCCAGTTGTGTTCTTAGACTCCAGTCAGTGAATTTTTCCGAAGAATAAAAGACGTATAAATGGCTTTCAGGCAGACTTTTTTGTTTAGCTAATATTACTTTTTAAGATCTATTAGGAAGACCACTGAATAAGAAGACAGAAAATTGGAACCTACATCCCAGTTACACAGCTCTGTGACCTTGGGCCTGTCACTCAGGACAGTTAACCCTTTGGGGGAGCTGGATCCTTTTGGGAATCTGATGAACGTTTTAAACCACACTTGAAAACAAAAAGCACCTGCACACTTGCTTTGTACACTAATTTCAGAGATTTCGTGGACACACAAGCCCTTTGCAAGCCCATTCTCCACTTTAGGAACCCCTGACTTAGGGTCTTTCGTTCTGCTTCCTCATAAAAGGAAAATGTCTAAGACCCTTCCTGCTATTCCTAAAATTCTGGAAGTAGATTCTAAATTCAGAGATGAATAGACAATATGAATACTCAGATAAATATTAAATCTTGGCCATTAAAAGATTAGCCCTTTCGAGGATCAAAAACACATTTAAGCCAGAGGGTTTATCCAAACAGAATTATTGGCTGGTGTGTGTCTCTCCTACCAAGCCAGGTTTAAATGGTTTTATCTACAAGAGAGTTAGAATTGGCAAAAAATAAAGCACTCCCTGCCATATGCATTCTTTAACACCAGTGTTTGTTAATCTGATAAAAGAAGCTTAGTAAAATATGGATTTATTTTATTTTTTTTAGTTTGAGGGGACTATATTTAAAGTTTCAAAACATAAATATATTTATTCACTTCATCTCTTTAATGGGTGCCTTCCTACTAGGACCCATATGCTTCTCAAGAACTAACTTCTTTCCTACTAAGGCTTCTTAGGCTCTTCTTGCTTCTGAAGATCTTGTTTGGACAAGTTACTGTGCCTTGGTTTCCTCATCTGTGCAATAGGATTAGTAATAGGACCTACTTCCTAAAATTATTAGGAGGATTTAATGAAATAATGCATGTAAAACCTTTAGAGCCAGCCCTTGTGGTCTAGCAGTTAAGATTTAGTGCTCTCACCGCCACAGCCCAGGTTTGTTTCCGGGTCAGGGAACTACACCACCTGTCTGTCAGTTGGTTGCATGTTGCTGTGATGCTGAAAGCTATGCCACTGGTTTTGCAAATACCAGCAGGGTCACCCATGGTAGACAGGGTTCAGCAAAGCTTCCAGATTAAGACAGACTAGGAAGAAGGACCTGGCCACTCACTTTGGAAAAAATTGGCCGTGAAAACCCTAGGAATAGCAGCGGAGCATTGTCTGATATAGCACCAGAAGATGAAAGGATGAAGCAGAAAGTTTGGGTAGGGTTCTGCTCTGCTGCCACAGGGCCTCTAGGAGTCGGAGTCGACTTGATGGCACTAACAACAACAAAGCTTTTAGATGAGCTGTTGGCACAAAGAAAATGCCTAATAAATATTGGGAACTATTAAAGTTATCATTGCTGTTATTAAGACTTTTATTACTACCATCGATGGGTCCTTTTATCCTCAGATGGAAATTCTTCTCCATATGATCTATGGGAAAATTAATAATATCCGAATGAGAAAGCTGCACATATTTGGAGTACTCTGTGAAGCAAAAGAAAATATCGGTGCTTGATAAATGGAACCCAGAGCCATAATAGCATTACAAATTTCAACAGAGGGAAGAATGTGTTCTTTTAAATGGAAATCCAGAATATATCATCTGCTGCTTGATTTGCATAATAGGAGCAATTCAAAAAAAATCCAACTGGAAATAATATAGATGATGTTACAACAACTTGATTATTGGTGAGATGGGCAATTTAGCACCTTTAAAATCAGAAAGCGGCTTACAGGGGATCACTACTCCTAAGATAAATATCATTTAAAAAAGAAAAAGAGGAAACTCCTGATATTCCCCTGGACTGTTGATTCCCCGTTTCCCACCGCGCCAGTGCTCCCTGTTTAAGTCTAAGTGTCCTAGCTTCTGTCTACAGTGTTCAGTGGTCTCCGCTGATTCGTTTGAAACAGCTGGCAGCACATGCTCACATATTCTCCACTTTCACATCCTTCCCATACTATGAGTTATCTTTGTTTTTTTTCACAGGCCAGGTCTAGTAACCTGATATATTTTCAATAAGTAAAAACAAAACAAACAGGAAAATAAGTTAATACTATCTATCCAACATTTTCTAATAAAATGCTAGTTATATTATAGTGAATATAAATGTTCCTTATGAAGCTCTAACATCAAAGGATTAAAATTATTTTCCCCTGTAAAGAGCAATAAATATGATTACTTTTCCTCCCTCTTGGTTCATTCTCTCTCTGTCTCTGGTGTTGGTTTTATTTTGCTTTTTGTTTTGTTTTGATTTCTGCTCCTGAAATTCTTTTTAAAAGACTGAAGGAAGTTTGTTAGCTTATTGGCCCCATCTCAAAAAAAAAAAAAACTTGTCTAAATCTCATCCAATTATTGGTTGAGTTCATTTTTCTCCCTTTGTTCAGAACATCAATCATTGATTTAGCACAGTTTCTTTAACATTTTCAGTCTTTCACTTGTCAAGTTGTTTATAAGCATGACAAAGCTTAATCCTTTTATTTCAAGGGGATCCATTTTTTTAATACATAACAGTATCTCTCATTTTGAGGAGCAGTGCACTAATTTTTATAGCTTAATTTTTCTTCAATAGAAAGCTAGATGGGACCCAGCCTTTGGAAACTTGGGAACAATTTCACATGGTGCTCGCAGCCTGCATAAGGACCATTAGAGCTGTTTAAATGGCATCTTTCTCCTGCGTGCAGCCAAGCAAATGGTGTGGGGATCTGTTACTCCCCAGCTCATATCTCAGCCTCTGTGGTGTTTCTCACCTGGAAAAGAGAGAGAACATTTTTAAGGGATGGCTGGTTATGTTTGTTTTTTCTTTACTCTTGTTCCCAGGAAGCTGAAGAAAGAGTAAATCAGAAAGCTTTGAGAGTTTATTTTTATCTCCATTGTCTTTAGTTCAGATATTGGGAATTTTTTTTCCCATTTTTATTGTACATCTATTCAGAGCGTGCTAATGAATCTACACTTCAGTGCTCTGAGGCTGCAGAGAAACCTACATCATCTGTGGTACGGCTCTGCTGTTAGACTATAGGCACAAGTTACACATTGCTGGGAAGTTATAAATTAATTCTTTTGGTCCTCTCCCTTATTTTTTAGTATAGAAACTGGAAAGGGGCCTTCCAGATTTGAAATTACTTTCCGTCTGAAGAGTATTTAGGAATGAGTAGGCTTATTTCAAATGCATTGACTTATTTGATTCTCACAGGGGTGTTGGGTGAGGATGTGATGAAAATGCTACTCATCTGCTAGGATAGAGATGAGGAGACTGGGGCTCTGAGAGTTTCCTACAGACAGGACTCCTGTCATCATATCTGTATTTGATTGACTACCTCATTGCTGAATAAAGCCCTATAATAGTTGCATCCTTATTAATATAAGCTAAGTAGACCAAAACTCTGTGATGTGGCTGAAAAGTTATGCTGCGATGGCCCGCGCTCTGCTTTATTTCAGGGCAAAGTGCTCCTTGACTAGAAATGAGTCCCCTCTATCATGGGTGCTGAGAATTCCCCGACACTTGTAGCTAATCTTGGAATGTGTTCAAAGATAATTCAATCACCCACAAGCTTCTCTGTGGCCACTCTCATAACCCGGCCTCCTCAGCAGTGCTGAGGCATAGAAAACCAAGGAGAGGAGGACACAGAACATTGAGAGGGTGGAGGCTGGGTTCACAAACTCTGAAACGTATCCATTCCCCCAAGAACTCACTGTGGTGATGAGCTGCAATGCCCACAGAGCAAGGCACGCTTCTAAAAAGAAGTTGTCCTGTGTAGTATAGAAACATGGAGGGTAATTTGCCAAACTCCAGTTACGTCCGGGGATACCTTGGCAGAGAATACACTGTGCCTTTGCAGGAAGCACTTGTTTTTATGTTGCAGAGAGAATCCTTCATTTTGCTAGTTCTGATGCAGCTGTGGGTGGCTGCCATAGTGCAAACGAAGGGGAAAGAAGGCCTGTGTCCTTCGGAATTAAATAAATTTACTGGCAAATTATTATTGGATTTCGTTTTTCTATTTTCTGTTCTCTAGTTTTGCCAGCATCTGTATTGTGGGTTGTAAAAACCACAATCTAGTTCTTAACCCACAATTGATTGTCCTTAGGATTTCTTTTTCATGTATTGAAGTAGAGGAGGGGACATTATTTACTAAATAAAATGTAGCTTTTGTGCTCTATTGAAGTACTTCTATCTTACAACAGGGAATAAACTGGTTTACCAAAAAGCAATTTCTTTTTGACCGAAACTTCACTAATGATTTGTAGAAGTGGAAAGAAATAGAAGTGCCTGAGTTTGATGCCACACTGTGAGTGGGAGCAGAGTCAGCCGCTCAGCCAAAGGCCCATCTCCAGCTCAGAAGTGGAGTAGTAGTTTGTCTGCTAGGGCCCTGGATAGGATTCTGCCTTCCCTCTAAAGTTGCTTCTTACTCATTCTCACCTCCGCCATCCAAGGAGAGCTTCTTTCCCTGAGCAGACCGCCCACAGCCCAGACAGCCTACCACCTCCTTTTGTTTTTGATTTTACTTTTAACCACACCAGGTTCTAATCAAGACTTGAAATATTAGTCACGCCAAACGAATCTCCTCTTGGCACATCAGAAGTAGAAGCAATAGGAATCAACTTGAAGAGCCTCGGAGCACGTTCCCCCCTAATCTGAGAGACACAAAGCCCCTATTTATCTTGAAATAACTTCACAGAGATTTCCAAATCCAAGCAGGTTAAGAATACCACAGAGAGACATCTTATTTTAGACCCGAAAGGACTCGAGGGAATCAATTTGTCCAACACGCCTTGTTTAGTGGATGAGCAATCAGAAGTCTGAACAAGTTAAATAATTGCCCAAATGTCAAAGAGCAAACTGCCAGCAGCATAGACAGCAGTCTCAGTTTCCTGGTTAATTTTTCTAAATTCTTCACAAGTACTTAGTATTATCCCAAGACTTCAAAAGCCACATGTGACTTTTGCAAAGTGTGGAGTGATACAAAAGTGTGCATATTCTCTTTATGATTACTTAATTTCACATCAATCAGATAATTCATGTGTATTTTCGGTCCTGCTTTTCCTCTTAACATCAGGACATAAGGCCTTACTATAAAACTTTCATAATTCTAAAGACCCCTAAACAAGACAAATCTTTTCAAATCAAATTATCTACTAACCTGAGAAATTGAATGCCAAGCGATTTGGTTCTTGTTTTTTTTTTTTACAGACCCACATGACCCAATTAACAGGAAAAAAACTTATTTAAACCTAGTCCTGACAGAACAGCTCAAATAGTGTATTCTTTGACATTGCAGCATGCTTTCAAGGTTTTAAAGCATTCCTCAGTAATTAATTATTCGTCATGAATATTCTTTCAAACAGACAAACTTCATCTTTCCAAGGTTTCCTCTTCTTCTGTTAATATTCAAACACGCATGAGAACAACTTCATGAAGCCCTGCCCTATTAATCCTATGATGAAAAATAACATTGTCCTTGCGTGTTGAAATCAGATAAGTTTCCAAAGTTTTGCAGACAGTTATAAAAACAGCAGAGCCCAAAGTCCATGCCCAGGCTTATTTTTCCACTGAAAGCTATAACTAGCAATTCCCAGCAAACAAAACGAGAGCCTAAAACTGGCCTCATTTGTTTGAATAGCTGTTCGCTACGGCTTGCTGCGCACCAACTACCCAGAAGCACAGCTCTACCAATCCTTCACCTCATCGCAACCTCTGTTGGTCTTAAGGGCTTGAGTTTTACAGTTCCAAGTTTAGTTTGCCCAAAGCACAGAGACTCAGTCTAAAGCATGTAGGTAATATTTTCGAGCACCGCGAGAAAGAACAGTCCATTAATGATTCCACATTCTCTAATACAGGAATGAGGCACCCTGGTATAATATAAAGTCAAGCTCTAGCCTCAGTTTTCTCACTTATGAGATTAGAATGATAAACAGTTATTATTGGTGTTTGAAACTGTTACATGACCGTTAATGGGAGAGTAGACATGACACATTACATGGAAAATCATGAAAACTTACTTTTATAAATGTAGTAAAACCATGGATTCCTAGGAAAGAGCAAGTTTTAGATCTAAACTGTTCTTCTTGGACAATGACATTAAGAGCAACTTTCTCCAAGAGACAGTTTCTACAGCAAGGCCAGGCCTAAGATTTAGCTTCTGATCAGCTGAAGGCAAATGTCTTTGTTATACTCTTATTATTTTAGTAACTCCTCCTTCAAAGAAAGACTAAACACCATTATTATTATTATAGCATTGGCAAAGGCCTCCATGATTCCAGGAAATGAAAGCAATCAGCTAATTTATAGTAATAATATGGTCTTTCAGCACTGCATTTTAAGCTAGATTTCCATCCATCATAGCCCCAGAGGAAATCAATTAATTCTCACACTCTTCTCTTGGATTTATAGTGCTCTCTGATTAGTGTTGCATTAGCAGATGCCAATCATTATCTGGATAAGGCAAGGAATTGAAAATTAAATAAACAAATATGCATTACTGGGAGAAGGTCAACCAAAAAAAAGTGAAAGAATTTTGTATATCCAGCCTCCCAGGAGACACATTGCAATCAGGACTACTGAAGAAGCATTTCATGGCACCAAAACACTTACCAACACAGTATGTTTTCTTTCACAGAGTTGGTTGAAAAATCTTTCTAAATATGTCACGTTGAAAACTGAGGTCTCATCTACTTGAAACACACTGTGTTTAACTTTAGCTTCCAGTCTGGGGTTAATATTTTTAGAAGGGCAAGCCACCATCCATTCTAAAATCTTTTCTCATTCATCTTTCTACACAGCTTGTTATGTTGAGTTCTATGAATAGAGGACACATTAGATCTTAGAGCTTCTAGCGAACATAGCCATCTCTCACATCTCCACATTGCAAAGGACGTGTGTGAGAGAATTTACCTGAAATGACTCTGCCAGAATGGGTAAAGGGATTTGCCAGAAGGAAGCTTTCATTGCAGGTAGTACCTCCTTACAAGTGTCATAGTAAAAGAGGAGCCTCAGCACTATTTTCAGTATATAAATATTAACCTCATAATTAGCTTTACTAGGTATTGAATTATTATTGCTTTCAATTCTCTTCCTTTTGAAATATCAAGTCCCAAATTCTTAAAGCATTTGGGGATGCAGTATGGATCCCAGATACCTAGTAGTTTTCAGGCAGAATTTTTGTATTTTTACTCCTGGGAAGTGCAACCATTCCCTCTAAAAAATAATAAATTATTATTCAAATGAGGAATATGTCAAAAAACAATTCATTACATGATAACTGATTAAAATTTACACAAGACTCTGGATAGGTCCGATTCTCCTCCTTTAGATGTGACACTCAGCCCATCTCCTCTGTCGTCCACTTCATTGTTCAGACACATTTATTATCTTCGATAAGGGGGAAATGACATGGTGCCCAGTTGATGCACTTTCTGAGTCATTAACCCAGATTTCTCCGTTTTGAATTGTCTTGGAAAAAAGTTTTCTGTATGTTGGTAGCTGAGTGAGGCCCTTATCCGGAATCCTTTGTTTTAAAATCAATTCTTTAATGTTGTTAACTACTAAAGCAAATTTTGAAAGTGGGCTTTTGCTGTGTTATAAAATTGATTCACTGTTGGCTTGGGGCCAAATCCTGTGGGCATGTAGATGGACATGCTTCCCCGGGGCTGTAACCTAAGGACTTTATTTAAACTGTGCTTTGAACCTACAGTAATTTGGTGTCAGGGAGGAATAGGATCCTTATCAAAAAAGAGCTGCCAGAACCCCAACTGCTTCTTGAGTAGTTGTAATAGTTGAATAATGTTACAACCAACCGTGCATTTCAGTTTTTGCTCAAAGGCTTTTCACTAATCTGGTGGTATTCCATATCCATGTGTTCATCTCAGATCCCAGTAGTTTCCATCTGACTTTCATTATTTTTCTTGAGAAGATCAGTTTTACAACTGGAATCAGAAAGGCAGTCAAAGTAATTGCAAGTGGCAATCAGTGAAATATAGCAATTTTAGCTTAGGAACATATGTTCCATTATAAAGAAAACTTTTTTTTTTCCCATAAATCCAGGACTCATATTTTCCCAGGGCAAGAAGGGCCCATGTACATGTTCTAATACTAACCCCCGCATCATGCTGATATCCCCATAAAGTGTTGATTCCCCTCCAGGGATAGGCAACTCATTACCTCCCAAGGAAATCTATTCCCTTTCTGATTCTGATGATTTGAAAATGTTTTATTATATTGGAGATGAAATTCATCAGTCTGTAGTTACATGCTTCAAAATTGAAAAACTTGGGTTTCAACAGAGTAAACCTAAACCTCTCTTCAGATACTCGTGGGCAGCTCTAATCCCCCCAACCCCTACCTTTTCCTTTGCCAGTCTGTAATATGTATTCCTTTCTCATATGGAATAGATCTGATTCCTTAATCACTCTGGCCACTCTCCTTGGAAGAAGCTCAAACTTGCCTATATCCCTCTTAATGGCATCGTGCTAAAGGAAAAGTGGACTTTCAATCAGAATATCTGCATTAAATTACAGCTTGGCTACATACTAAATGTTGGAACTGGGGCAAATTTCTTTTTTTCACTAGAGATAGCAAAGGTGAATAAAAGAAACATGGTCTAGAGGTCAAAACAGGCAATAAGCAAGTTAACAAACAATTAACTATATAATTACAGTGTGTAATAAGTAGTATGAAGGGCTGTCAAGGGAGTTATGACGTCCTGGGGTATCACAAACAGGCTTTCTGAGCTGGAGGCTGAGCGTTGTATGACGGGAAGGAGACAGTGTGTTCTAGGATGTGGGATGGCACTAAGGTAGGAGAGTAATGCTTTCTACCAACTGAAGCAGACTGGTGTCTGCAGTTCAGAAGGCAAGGAGGTGAATGCAATGGGATGAGTCTGGAGAAGCGAAGAGCTTTGTAGCCATTGTTGAGAGTTTGAATTTTCTTTGAAGTTTAAGGGGAAGCCATTGTGGAGTTTGAAGAAGAGAAGTTCCAGTGTCTGAAATATATTTTTAAAAATTGCTCTCATGCTAGATGGAGAACAGACTGCAAAAGACAAAAGTAGAAATGGGACAACCAGTTAGGAGGCAGTTGCCATACTCCAAGGGGAGGTTCATGTAACACAACAATCCTGTTAGGTTTAAATGAGAAGCAATACTCTACACAAGTGAAGACACAGACATAGCAGACTGCTTGCCTGTGATTAAACTGGACTCCACAAACTTGAGCAAGTTTTTGAATCTCTGTGCACCTCAGTTTGCTCCTTTGTGAAAGGAAGATCATAACAGGATTTACTTCATAGAGTTGTTGTGAAGATTAAATGAGTTTATTTATGAGTTCCCTGTTAGCTAAATCTGCAACGTTTTTCACTGTTATGACGTGCTTCACCCTATATTGCATTTTCAGACTCAAGCATTATTTTATTTAGTTTGTGTCTGGGAATGAGGAAGAGCATGAGTGAGGAATGTGACTGGCTAATTGTTTATCTTCCTTTGCAAGCTATATTTTGCTGATGCAATGAAGAAAACAGATAATGTGTGAGAGAAAAGGCCTTCTATGGACCATAATTTTCTTTCTTTGGTAATCCACCATGTCATATTATAAAGACCCAACACCTTGAACACTGTTTCTTTAACATGACGGTCCTGATAAGACCTGTTTTTAATCTTGCTTAAAACCGAAATTTTACTGTATTGTTACTCCTCCAGCATGGCATGGGACAATAATATAATGTTATCATTAGGCCATGTCCCAGGCTGTTTCCTCTTGTGACATGTTCCCCTAGTTGACTAACATTCCTTGTTTTACAGGCATCCCAGGAAGTGACTATGTGAATGCCAACTACATAGATGGCTATAGGAAACAAAATGCCTATATTGCAACACAGGGATCTCTCCCCGAAACATTTGGGGACTTTTGGAGAATGATATGGGAGCAACGGAGTGCCACAGTGGTTATGATGACAAAACTAGAAGAACGATCCAGGGTAAGAATAAATATCTACTTTCTCCCTCTTAAAATCTTCCCTCATGTATTCCCTGTATTGCATATTTTATTCTGTTCAGCATCTAACCTTTCCTTAAGCTTTGACTTTCCAACAGACACTAATTGTGAATGGGCAACAACAACTCTGATTAAACCATTCTTTAACATTCTTCCGAATCTTTCCAATAGGAGTTTCTCTTGTGTTACAATGTGTGTGATTGCTAAACGAAAAAAACAAGAGGTACTCAAAGTAGACAATATGATTAGAGAAAATAAATACTACCTTGATCCTCTTTCTAAAACTCACATTGAACAAGAACACTCAGACTTTGGGGGAGAATTCCATCAATATGTACTCACCAGTATTTTTTCAGCTTTTTCTTTCTCACAATCTGCAATGTAAGATCTAAAATTCTGTAAAAGAAGCTCTCATTTAAATTATTCAAATTAACATAAATTAAGTCAGGGCAGCCAGAAAAATGATGTGGGTTAATACACGGCTGAGAAAACACATAAATGTGTAGAGGGCATTTTGCTAGTTTAGCCTTCTCTGAAATGAATAGATTTTAATAACGGAGTTGTTGCTTGTTAAGGTCCAAGAAAGGAGTTTTATTCATCATATGGGTCCAATATTATGGTGCATGGCACATTAGTTAAATGCTGTTGATTTGCAAAACTAAAACATAATGGGCAAGCAGTATGCCATATTCCCAAGTGAATATGCAAATATTGTAGCCATCTGATGAAAATCAATCTTTAACCTTGAGAACTGAATGAAAGAGCCTCTGAAAAATCGCTGCCGACAGCACATGCTTGCGCTAACCAGTGGGACATTTGGGCAGAGCTTAAAACCACCGGTGAGAGGTCTCTTTCACTGGGGTCACAGGAGTCACAAAAAGGATATTTAGAAGGAAGCCAAAGCCCGACTCCCCATTTGTTGTGTGGCGGTTGAAGTTTTTTAAATGTTGTTCTAAATGTTTAGGTCAATACGTGGCAGTTTCTCTTAGCCCAGGTGTGCATGAGGGAAGAGTTGAAGGCTGCCCAGGGGATTTATAAGGGGAAACCTCAGACTTTGGAAAATATAAAAAGTCCCAGCTGTTACCGTAAAGGTGGGAAATCAAAAAACATGGTACACAACTGGTTTAACAGACCTAGAAAGCAATCAGATCTTTTCCAAACATGTGAACTCTATAGAGATATTCAACTAGTATCTGAAATGAATTTAGATAAAAACTGTTATGACTGAGATGAGAAATACCTATGTCATACTTTGCATGCAGACTCCATTCAAAGATGTAAATGGGTCCATGGTTATTTGTACTCAGGGTAACCCCTTTATAGCAAGCCCTTTCTTTAAAAACAATGCCCCCCCACAAACCCAAACGATCCTCGGATATAGCTATTAATAATTATAACAATGTCTAACACATATTAGGTGCATTGATATTTCGCAACAACCCTGTGAGATAAACACTACTATGATTTCCACTTTATATATGAGTAAACTACGGCTGGAACATTCTAGAAGGTCAACCAAGGTCATTCAGCTACCAAGGTCAGAGTTGGGAACTGAAGACAGTCTGGCTCCAGAACCCATTTTCTTAACCATGAGGCCATACTGCCTGTTAACACTTCTGCGAAGCTGAGACAACTGAACTATTATATTACAGCATGCATGTAAATCCAGCCTTACCCGGACCGTTCTGCCTGGAGATACTGGCTGGTAACAAGCAGTCATTTGCAAAAGCTGTTTTCAGTAAAACACACATTTTATCTTGACACTGCAGGCCTTCATTAAACCGTGCACAGAAACTTGTTTTCAAATAACCAAATGAAATTCTGCCCCTTTTCTCCCTAATTGCTTCTAATAATAAAGTTAGTTCTAACTGGCCCCACTTCCACTGCAACATCTGATGGTAATGAGCAGTTCTTGGCGGAAGGCATTGTGACTTAAATCCTACAGTTTATCTTTGTGTTGCAGGCTACCTTTTCTCCCCCCACCTCAGACAGAGAAACTTATTTGGAAGTTACTAAATGAACCTCTGTTTGCTCCCTTCATTAATTACGCTTTGCTCTTGCAAGTTAGCTTTCTCCTTTGTTAAATGGCCTAAGGAGGCCAATTAAAATGCTGTCTTGCGATTTTTATTCTCTGGTAGTTCAGTCTGTACCCAAACTTGTGATGACCTGCATAAGCCAATATTGAGGAATCTCAACTATCATCAGTCTGATCATACAAATAAGCCCTGATCCCCAAGGCCCCGAAGCCCTTTGTTCCCCCCTCCAAAACACTTGGGAATAAATGACCAAATGCAATAGAGAGATCTAACAAAGGCCTGCTCCCCCAAATTATCTCACCTGCTCTTCCATCTTCCTCCTTCACATTCTCCCACCTCACCTCTTCTCTATTCAGTTACTCTTTCACCTAAAGTCCCAGGGAGAAAGAGGAAGGCATTCCTGGATTCCAAAACAAGAACTTGGATTGCGTTTTGCTGTAAAAACAGTGTTAGAGATAGTGGTTAGTTGTTACTGAAATATTTACCTCCATACTTTAGGAACTTTGTGGGTTATGTGCACTGACCTGGGGACTCAATGAATTCTCAATTCCCAGCAGCCAACTTCAAAGCCAACACAAACTAGCCTGGCTTTACTTAGGACGGCCTGTAGTCTTCCTCATAAAGGGAAGTGCTCCAGCTAATTTAAACAAATCACCTCTCCAAGGGCTGAAGCCTGAAATCTTATTATTTTGATTAAGGCTTAGGTTCTTGAAATAAGACTCATCCCCTTGGTATAAGAAAAAAAAAATGTGTGTGTAAACACTTCTGTGTATTAGAAATATGCAGGAATACATATTAACTGGCGATTGGGATGGAGAAGAGAGAAGAAAATGAAAGAGAAGAAGACAGCATGATATTACACAAGACTGGCTGGGGACAGTACCATCAGAGAGAAGGGAAGCTACTTGACAATGTTCCAAATGGAGGTGCCTTACAGTCAGATGTCTGGGTTTAGATTCTAATTCTAGTGCTAACTAGCTATGTGACAACGAGCAAGTTACTGGACGCCTCAAAGTCTCATTCCTCCTTTTTGGATTACGTGGAAGGGTTATTGTGGGTATTGACTAAGATAAGGAATGTGACAAAGTGGCTCAGCGAGTCTCAACTGTTATTGTTTGGGTGAGAGAGGTTGGAGGCTTTACCACCACAGCTTCAGTTTCCCCTAAAGCTGGTTCCCAAATAATTTAATTTTTGTTCTCAAATGAAATGAGTTTTCTCTGTGGTTGACAGTGAATCCTGACCAACCTCATAGAGTCACTGCACCTGGCGAATTCTGCCCACTGTTGCCAGTGTCGCACACCCATGCTTTGTGGTCAAAGGGAGCGGGTAGCTCAGAACACAGGGTTCTTTCACCCTTGCCTTTCCATAGGACAGAATCTCCAGAATGGAGACCCTGACCCAGGGAACTTGTTAATCAGTCTGCAAGTAGACCACAATAGAGCATTCTGGCTACTCTTTCACTGCAATCCTATCCTGGAGCAATAAAATATGAAAATAGTTGAATAATAGCAACATGAGTTACACATAGTCATAACTGCCACTAAAGATAATATATTCTTGACAGCACATTTCCTTTTGGTTCATTTTGCTTTCCCTGTCCCTATTCTTATTTGTTTGACGAGGTGGGGAGTCCTCCCCTTGGAACCTATGTCCTGTGTTTTCCACCTTTCCGTTTCGCCTATGCCTGGCTCACTCTTAGGTTGTCACTCTGGCCTGCTGTTGATGAAGCAACAGTGCTTTGTGACCTCTGCTGAGTTAGAACGGCTCCCTCAAACAAAAGGCTGTGGGTTTAGTAGCCTGTGTTAGAAGGTCCACTGGCCTTTTGTTGGAGAACTGACCATTCTTAGAATTTGACTGGCTAAAGAAGCGCTTACATGTGTAAGATGTAACTTAGGACTTAAGTTGGTCTTTTGAAAACTTAAGTTCTTTGATTTTCAAATGTCATCACTCTCTCCTCAAACGCCCCTGACAGAATCCCAAACTTAGCTGAGAAGACTGTTCGCATGGTATGTACATCCAGTTATCAACCCTGACAAGAAAATGTGTACACTGAATATTTTCTATGAGTTTCATTCGAATATAAAACAAAATATAAAACTAAAAACTGGAGATTTTGAAGGTAAAGTATGGTTTCTGCCTAAAAACACACAGATCAGTTTAAAGCCTTACAGCATGTGCTGTGTGACATGAGATACTCTTAGTGGGTTTTATTCCACAGTTTCCATCTTTTTTGCCAAATCCTCTCAAGTTCTGCGTAGTTCATTGATTCTGTAGAGAGTCATTCTCCTGCCCTAGAATGTGGTCTCTAATTGTTTCCATGTTTCATAACATGCCAATAAGCACATGAATTGGTTTGGGCAACCACACGGAGGGAAGAAAAAGTTCGGAAAAAATGAAGCACTGGTAGGAGAGTCAAATGTATGCAGCTGGGATTTCCACTCCAAGGGGGTTATTTGTGGGCAACTGGGACAAATGGTTGGCAGCCTCACTTGAAGAACTGGCGTCTCCAAGGTAGAATTTGCCAAGGTGATTCCTGGCCCAGGAAGCTTTGTTATTTAAGTGGGTGATTGTCTTTTTTTTTTCCTTCACCTATCTGTTTCTCTTCTGCTTTGTTTCCCATCTTGAGGTACACAAGACAGAGAAAATATATAAACTCATGCTTGGCAAATTCTTGAGCAGCCTTGATGAGTGTTAGAAGCTGAAATGGCTTAACCAAGGTTAAGGAATATGTGGCTTTCACTTGTCCTCACCGGCCTGCCTTCCTTCACTGCCCATAGTTGATGCTCATTGTTGTTTCTGTTGTCTGGCAAGCTTTATGGTGGGAGTTGATTCACTTACAGAGCTATTATTGTGGTGGTACTTAGTGCTATAAATGTTGAGGACGAGGAGTGAAATTTTGACACGCAACAATTGGGACATGACTTGAACTATCATTCAGTGTGGGCCACATTGATTAATAATGAAAGCGTAGCATTAGAAGTGAGGAATTCTATACTTGGTTGGGACTACCTAAATCCCATTTTCTGTTCCCAAATAGAGAATCATCCAATCCAGTTGATGGCAGCCATTGCTAGAGCAGATTAAATGTTTTGTGTATCATGACTTCATCTTTGGCCAGGGAATGGGTAAATCTCTGCTCCACTAAATTTTGTTATTTGTGGTAATAAATAGAGCTAGATGCTTTTAAGGCCAAAGGGACACAGCTGTGTTAACTACACTGTGTTAATAGTTTAGGGAATTAGAATACAGAGACTTGAAAGTTGGCCATTGGAGCACTTCTGACCTAATGACCACTCCCTCTTCCTCATATGTCCTCCCAAGTCCGTGAATGTCACCCTAGTAAATTTCCCCCAGCAAAGAGTGAAGGTGAGATGGAGACACATTGGCATTTGGTTCTGTGGCTAAGAGGGCAGTTCTGGGCAAGAAACAGCAGAAAAGGAGATACTGGTCAGACGTTTTCTTGTTTTCCTACAAAACACATCTTGAGATTCTTTTCAGATTGTGAGGTCCTTTTGGGTTAAAAGTTGGCAGAATCCCTGGAAGATTATAAATGACAGTGTTATTATTTTCATTGTCGTTATCAGTTTTGGAAGGCCCAGGCTTGGACAGTGGCAGACTAATTCTTGGCCCCTCTGGTTTGTCAAGGTTCAGTACGTTTAATGGAGAGCAAATGCTTTCCAAATGCCAGGTCTGTGTCCTTTTCCAAATAGAACTGGAAGCGCCGAAGGCCTTGAACATTTAATTTCTCAAACTGCCGCCTTAAGCACTGCCTATCTAGGACAACAGAAACTGGTTTTTCCTTAAGCAACTGTGGGAACAGCAGCACAAACATTGCCTTTGGAGCCTGCATGATGTATGGGATTGTTTTTGAAAAGTGGTGGATACTTAATGTAAATAGGACACTGGCAGCAAAAAGAATGATGCTCGTGTTGGCAATCTAAAGGATGTTTGGGTCCTTATCTAGCAAGTTCCACGCTGTTGGTTTTCTCTTGTTGGCAGACACACTGTCAGATAAAAGAGAAAGAATCCCACCAGTTTCTTACTGTTTGTTGGCTTCCTAGATTTTTTACCTTCACCCCCCCCCCCCCCCCAGCGCCCCATTTAGAATGGCAGCTTACAGGTTCTGGCTCAAAACCTTCCTATTAAAGTGAATTAGAGGCATCAGGGCCTAAGGAAAGGGCTGCACTTGGAGGAGGAGATGCAACTTTGCTCCTGGTGACTTTGTGCAAAGCCCCTCTGATTCTCCGCATTCATGTTTATAGCATGTGCAGGCTGGAATAGCTCATTTCTAAGGTTTTGAGAAGTGTGCATTCATCTCTCAGTTCAGGCAAGGCTGAGGTTCACCTGGTAGGTCCCAGTCTAGTTGTACTGGTTGTTAAAATATTGAAATGTATTGATACTGGCTGGTATACAGCAATTGTCTTTTTATTGAAGCTGTAAGTCACCTACTGATATTGCTCAATGACAGGGACACAGGAGTGTTGCTAGGCCACAGGCAGCCACTGGGCAGACCAAGGCAGATGCAGAGGTGGCAGTAGGGCCATGTGGAGCACCCAACTGCTGCCAGGAGTGATTGGGGCTGAGGTTCTAACTGTAAGGCTCCAAGCCAGGTGGGAAGAGCTGGTATCCACATGCCACCTGGCCATGACAAAGGAGCACTTCACATGGTTTTCCTCTGGTTACAGCAAAGTGCCAGAAACTTGAGATAATATAACTACTAATTTAATGAGGGAAGTCATCGGAAAAGTTTACTGCAGCTCCCTATGTTAGCTTATGGCAGACACAATGTCTTAGTCTGGGCTGCTATAACACAATGCCATAGACTGAGTGGCTTATAAACAAAAGAAATTTATTTCTCGTGGTTCTGGAGGCTGAGATGTCTAAGATCCAGGTGCTGGCAGATTCAGTGTCCAGTGAAAACCTGCTTTCTGGTTCACAGACAACTGTCTTCTTGTATCCTCCTGTGGAAAGGGCAAGTGAGCCCTCTGGGATCTCTCTTATAAGGCACTAATCCCAGTCCTGAAGGCTGCACCCTCGTGACCTAATCACCTCCCAAAGACCCCACCTAATACCATCACATAAGGGATTAGGTTTGGACATAGGAATTTTGGGGGTCACAAACATTCGGTCTATAGCACATATCAAACAAAAGGGAATATCAATTTTTTAAACTAATAAATGGTTTAGAAGCTGTTTGAATGGTTGAATGAACTGATAAGCAGTGTTATGGTATATAATTTGGTTTATTTAGAGAATTATAGTTTTGAACTTTATGATTTTATTTATGAAAAGCTCTTGTTGCACTGGTGCTCAGATGCTTTCCTATCACTCTCATTTTGGGTTTTCCATTGTCCTTGATCCTCCACTAAATAGTAGTCAGCAAAGAGCAATGAAAAGTGGAGATACATAAACCAGACAGTTTTGCCATTTGGGAATAGATATGGTTAAATATTAATTGAGTGCAGAAAATGACACTATTACTAAAAGAGAATAGAATCACTGAGATGATCTCTGTCCTTACTGTGGAAAATCAAGTATTAAATCTGGTCTTGAAAACTGCCAAAAGAAATGTTGTAATCTGTTGAAATAAACTTCCAGCCCTGGTGGTCTAGAGGTCAAGATTCAGTGCTCTCACCCATGCCACCTGGGTTCGTTTCCCAGTCAGGGAACCACACCACCCCTCTTTCGGTTGTCATGCTGTGGCAGCTGCATGTTGCTGTGACGGTAAAAGCTATGCCACCGGTGTTTCAAAGACAGACTAGGAAGGAGAACCTGGCTACCCACTTCAGAAAAAGTTGGCCATGAAAACCCTCTGAATAGCAGTGGAATGTTGTCAGATACAGTGCTGGAAGGGGAGAAGATGGCACAAAAAAACCAGGCAGGGTTCCACTCTGCTGTCTACCGAGTTACTAGGAGTTGGAATCCCCTGGATAGCACTAACAACAATAGAAATAAACAATTCAGCATATAATTTTTCTGTCCACTAAAATATAGCCTAATATTTATGTAAAACTTCCTTTTATTGCGTTCTCCATTATTAAATGGCTATTGATGTGTGCATATTAACATTTCCTTATTCCCAATAACAACTTTGATTTGTGTCGTCTAATGTTAGCATACTCACTGCTCACTCTTTACAGAGGAATCCTCTGCCCAACTTGCTGGATAGTGGTTTCCTTACTTTCAGCAACAATTATAGTTTCCCATGTATCATTTATTGTCTATTCTAAGTCCTCCTTTGGCAGAATAATCTGGCCCTAGGCAGGCTTTTCGAAGAATTGTGTGGCGAACGCGTGTTGTATCAGGGGTGCTGTGACCTTTTGGAAGTATTGGTTTGCTGTATTTGGAATTCTGATGCTTTGCCATGCTACCATACTCAGTAAGTCTTTGGTAAATTGAAATGAGGAGGTTTTATTTTCTGCAAGTTTTAGGCAATTTAAAAATAAGCCCATCCAGACCACAGTATGGTTGATTATAAAGTTGGCCTCCGCTTGTTGAGTGCCTACGATGTGCCAGGCACTTCCAAGATAAGCCATGTGGGAGCAAAAATGAAACTAGGAGAGCGTTTCCCTGAAGTACGGTCAGCAGACCTATTAAATCAACGCCTATGAGATATTTCCAATAACAAGGTTTTCTTTTGAATACATTTAAATGTTTTATCATTCCATCAGCTTGCTTTTGATAGTTTGCCATGAAAAAGGTAAAATGAATTCATTCCATAGCAGACATTTAGCGATGGTCAACCTGTTCTTTCCATAATTATGGAGAAATGAAAGCTTACCACAAAAGGGTGATCGCTTTTGATAATAAAAAGAAATCTCTCCCCCCAAGTCCAGCCAGAAACCTGAACTGCCTCATTCAGTTTAGGCCTCAAGTAGAGTTCCTGGGTGATGTTTCTAAACCACAGCCTGGGTAGCAGGTTCTGCTCCCCTTCTTTTCTACCTCAGAGTCTAACCCATTCTCTTCTCACAGAAAACTGGGGCCCAGGTAGATTAAGGGAGTTGTTTGTAATCTCACAACTGTCTATTTGGAGAACCAGGAGAGGTAAACACACCTCCATATCTAGTCAATAAGGGCGATGGATTGGGGGCAGGACTGTGTCTCATTTCACTTTGGTGTCCCCACACTGCTAACACCTTGCCTTCCACCTAGAATGTCTTAAATACATATTTGCTGGGATTGATAACGTGTTCCTTTTCTCCCATTTAGAATGATTTAGGTAGCTCATAACAACCACAAAAAATCGAGAACATAATCTAACTGATAATTAATAATAGCTATTGCCTGTTGAATGCCTATTGGGTTTAGCGTTTCAGGGGCATGATTTTGGGGCCTTACAGCTCTGTCATGCTGGAGATATTGCTCCCATATTGCAGATGAGGCCAGTGGGCTTTGGTCCTGGAAATAGAGAAGCAGCTTACTGGTCATCCAGCGACACTGCCTGATCATCCATGAATCAGTCCTGAGGGTCACTTGTAGTCACTTCAGAATCCAATAGGAAAAGGCAAACATCAGTATTCATATTCAGGAGCCCCTGCCTTCTAGTTCTCATAAACTCAAAGGGGAACCTCCTACACATCTCCTGTCTCTCACACTCAGCTCTATGCATGAAGCCTAACAAGGAGTAACTCTAGAAATACCTTCTGAGGATTTTTCCTTCAGGAAAAAAAATGGTGCGGGGAGGGGAGAGCTGTTGTCAAAGAAAACATTTCAAGAAAGAAATGGAGCTAGTTCATTTGCATTAGCTAATTGGGAAGAAAAAAATCACTTCTTTTGTTCTCCAGTGTCCTTTTTTTTGTTCTCACTGGACTTCCCAATTGCTGTTTAATGTTGAAATCAGAAATTATTTTTTTAGTGTATGGATAAAAATGAAAGACTTAAAAGAATTTTGTTGGTGAGTCTAAGCCCTCACATTCAGCCCTCAGAAATCAGATGAAACCTGTGCAGGCTACTCAGAGAATGAGGTCGAGAAAAGAGGTGCTGAGGTGCTTACTAACGAGGGGAGGAATGTAGCATTGGCTGTTTCAGTAAGCTCAGGGAGCGCTTCTGATCCCGCTGCTGAGACCATATGTGTGCATGTGCACATCCATTAGAATATTTGTTCTTTCATAAACTCCCTTTGTGAAATATTTCCTGAGAGAAAACATCAGTGTTTAAATACGTTTGCTTAAAAAAATTGCTCCCAATTTTTGCAGTTGAGTGATACATTTTAGTGCTTTTTTTTTTTTTGGTAAAGAGTAAGATTAAAATACTTTACTTAAAGTGAATATAAAAGCTACTTTTTTCTTCTTTTAGCTAAAAAGGTTCACAACATTTACTCCTTATACTAATGTTTTGTGGTATTTTTTTCTAAAGGAGTCAGAGCCTAAGCCAATAATAGTTGCAATTTCAAACTTATTACTAGAAGTATGAGAATAATTAGTGTAAGCTTAGTTTTTCCTATGTCTTAGGGATGGAGTGGATTTGTAGATGGAAAGCCACTAAATAATGGAGTGATTCTTCCAGAGGTCATATAAATGATTCTTTCCTTCATTTCCTTTGCCTTACCTCACCAAAAGGTCTAAGGATAATCAATTTCCAGCTTTGAAATACAGTTGCATTGAATTTGGTTCAGACCTTACAGATCATTTTGTTGCATTAACTTGCTGTCTTTGTGCCCGTCATAGTGATATTTGTCCTCGTGAGATTTGATCTGTTGGTTTTGATTTGAAAGGGCTGCCATCCAGCTGAAAGTGTAAATAGTGAGTTTGAGTTTCTCTCTTGATTCTTTAACTCGGCACATTTCTGGCATCCTGTCCATGTTGCAGTTGAGATGCCTCCAAAGTTACTTTTGTCCTTTGCAGTGAGACATCAACTTGACATCTATTTCATGGTTTAAAATAAAACCTTTGGTGTCCTTTTTGTCATTTTTTTTTCCGTCTGAATCATGACTGCTTAAGCAGTGTTGGCTCTATTCAAGTGGTATCCTTTGCTAAGTCTGTCTAGACACAACTTGGGTTTTAATGTGTGGTCAGAGAACATACAGCGGGACTCAACCCTGGTCATGCTACATCAATATTGTCCTTAAAGAATTGTCTTTCCCTGGGTTATTTTTCTTTGTGTTGGAACATCTTATAGAAATCTGAAACATAGAGGAATATTTTGTGCATCTAGGAAACGTGCGAGTATGTTTCAATCTTATTAATATACAAATTTTCCATTTTACTGGGAACCACTTTCTTTTTTGTTTGAGTTTTCATAAAATAGGTGATTTTAGTGTGGTCTCACAGATGAAACAAAGGTGTAGGAATCCAACCTTGTGAATTCAATCTCTGCCTTACTGTATGACTATACATTAAAGTGCTTTTTTCCTTTTTCTTGCTTAGGAAATTGTATAGAGGATAAAACCTCTCCCTTTTAGAAGGTCCAGTGTCTACATAGAAGGAGGCTGGGTCCTTTGAGGAGCGGATGCTATAGCTGTGAAACAGAAAATTACAGTATTATTCACAGAAGGCTACTAATATTTATATTCAACGTAAAAGCAAACTATTATCTAGTAATTCTATTCACTGGACCAAAAAATTCTAGTGTCTATGATAATAATGCCTCATTGCTTTTGTTTAAATCCAAAGATTGTAACTTTCGAATCTTTCTTTTTTCAAGTTGAAGGCGTGCTTCTTAATATAAAATAGTATTAGATTTCTTTACCTAGAGAAATGCATTTAAGTTGGTTTCAGTTAAGAATTACTCCTATTTTTTCTTCTAATCTGAAATAGAAAGGATAAATATATTCTGATCTATGGCCTTACTAGAAAATACAGTGCTGTGTTTGTCATTTTTCATTATGCTTTTTAATGCTCGAAAGACACATTCAGTAAATTTGAGGCTTACTGCAGACTTGCAATTATTCTTTGTTTCATGTTAAACTAATTGGGTTGAATACTTTTTATGTGCTTTTGTTCAACTCCACAAAGAAATTGTGGATTATTCATCTGAAATGAATGAATTTTAAATTATTTAAACTTTGCATTGCTAGCGTATGACCCTTTTAGACTGTTTTGAAAGAACAGACAGCTCTTTTTTCCCTAGACATTACAGATTTAATTCATTTTGGATACAAATACCATTTATCTTGTATTTTAAAAACTGCTATGTTGTTTATTATACTTTGATCGATTTACAAATTATTTCTACTTTTCTTTAAACAAGCATATTTGGAAATTGCGATAGCTCAAGATGAAATAGCTTGTGCCTTTTAAACCTTGATGGATGAAGACCAACTATCTCACCATGTCGTTTAAATGCCTAAGTATAATCTTCCTGATATGATTCACAACGTCTATATCCCAGAACAAATTTGTATTTTCTTTTCAAGTACTCTGAAGTTTCAAATACCTCTCTCCCTATTTTACTCAGCAACAATCTGCAATTTATTTTTCTCCAGGAAAATCGAATCTGTTACTGCTTAGTATTCCTACCAGTTTGAAAAATGTGGTTTATATTGGCATCAGAGCGGTAATTTACATATATTGGGATAACAAGAATGCATGCCAGAAAAAGATCAACATAAAATGAAATGCAGAAAAGCTGTTTTCCTTCAACAGCAACTCAAAGTAAAGCTAATAGAGAAATTGATGAGCATCTGCCCTGAATACATCATTTGTTTCTTCTAGGTGAAGTGTGACCAGTACTGGCCCAGTAGAGGCACAGAAACCCATGGGCTGGTCCAAGTGACGCTGCTCGATACCGTGGAGCTGGCCACATATTGTGTTCGAACATTTGCACTTTACAAGGTTTGCTTTTTATTTTTTTTCCCTCGCTTTCCTCTTTCCATTATTTAAAGAAAGCTTCTTTTGAGAAATCAAATCTCTCAAGGCTTTGCTTAAATCTTGATTCCACTGGCAACAGTGAAGAATGAAATAATTCTTCCATTATCGCTCAGCAATTTTTCTCCTTGTCTGGCATTTATCAGTAAATATGGAACTCTTGGTCTGAACGAAAGTTTCGGCAAATGAAGAATAGATGAAAAAGAACTAGTTCTCCCTGTAAAATATAACAGGAGCGGTTCTGATAGCTAAACCTGAAAAATATAATGTTTCTCCCCTAAGAATTTTATCTTCCTGAGCAAATATTTATCATTTACAAATAGCTTGATGTTTATATCTCCAAGGAGTGTGTCTTCCCAAAGGATATAGGGTAGGGGGAAAGAATGAAGATAGCCCATTTTCCTGTTACCTCTTCCATGTTATTATTTATCGTCACAACATGAGGCTAGGAAAACAGAACTTCAGCCAGTTTTCCTACTTCACAGAATGGTTCCAGCGAGAAGAGAGAAGTGAGACAATTCCAGTTCACCGCCTGGCCTGATCATGGTGTTCCAGAGCACCCTACACCTTTTCTGGCTTTCTTACGGAGAGTCAAAACCTGTAACCCTCCTGATGCAGGTCCTATGGTTGTGCACTGCAGGTAGGAATCCTGGAGAGCATTTGTTTTCCTTGTGGTGAGAAGGTTTGTGGGGAAACAGAAACAGAAAGGGTTCCTCATAAGATGTGCTCTTTCCCATTTCTTGATACTCTTGGGTGGCAAATGCCTTCATAAATAATGCAGGGGGTCTTTTTTGATCAAATGAGGCCTATACTAACATTAATAGGAAGGATTTGATATAGGTGCATATTCCCCCCGGAGGCAATAGACAACTATGGTTCATGCTGTATTTTCTTTGCAGCAAAAATAGATAGACACAAAATCAACTGTAGCCAATGGCCACAAGTATATGAAAGAAAAGAATTGAGAATCAATTCATATATATGCATTTTTATGAATTGTTTGACATGTTCAATTGTTTGACATATTCATGTATATATATGAATTGTTTGACAAATTCTTGTGGGCTGGACTGAGATAATCTTTTTAATATTTATACAAAAAATATTTCTGAACAAAATAATATTATAAACGTACAAGCTTTCAGAGAGAATATCTTATTGCTTAAAGATGCCTTCTGCATATTAGTATTATCGTCATATATAGAAAATACACTAATTTGAGTTTTAAAAATTTATTTAATATATATAAAGACTATAGTTTAGAAGAATTTATTTTATGCGCCTGGAGATAATGAGCCTATATTTCCCTTGAAATCTTGTGTAATTTATTATTATTATTTTTTTTTTTTTAAAGTTTTATTCTTTTTTTTTTAAAGATTTTATTTTTCTCCTTTTTTCTCCCCAAAGCCCCCCGGTACATAGTTGTATATTTCGTTGTGGGTCCTTCTAGTTGTGGCATGTGGGACGCTGCCTCAGCGTGGTCTGATGAGCAGTGCCATGTCCACACCCAGGATTCAAACCAACGAAACACTGGGCCGCCTGCAGCGGAGCGCGCGAACTTAACCACTCGGCCACGGGGCCAGCCCCAGTAATTTATTATTCATTACTCAATACTGACTAACATTCTCTATATCACCGCTCAGATTCTACTATATATAAGCATTCATACATTTTTAATATTAAACTGATTTCTTCCAGTTTCCTGGGTTCCTCTCAGGTATTACTACTAACAGGTTAATAGGTATCTAGTCAGATTCTATTTATTACTATATAAATGTATAGTTCATGTAATTCATCATAGTTCTCTATAAGCTGAGTAGCTCTAATGTGAGAGAATATGGCTTCTTGCATAGACAAGTAAAATTACAGTGTGGAAGTTTATAAAAAGGAAAGAAAGCATCTATGATAAACCACTTCTATCATGACCTAATAGCATAACTCTCTTTCACATCCCATAGTATCTGATAGCATAATATGCAGATCCTAGAAATGGGGTCTGTTTTTACAAAAAGATAGAGACAATGGATAGGTCAGAATGAAAGCAATAAAATTCACTTGACCAACTCATGCTACAGTGGTATTTGTTAAACAATGGCCTGGCCAATTCTGAACAAGATGTTGTTTTATTTTATTTCTCTTTCCAGCAATTTTTTTTCCCAACAAAAATAGAAGTAATGACATTACCTTATATTTATGGAATATTTACGCATTCCCAAGCATTCCTCCGTGCTGTTTTGTTTGATATTAACAGTATGTAGGGTCAAGAGAAGAGAACACGAGACGCTACAGGGTTTGGCTCAAGTACTAATGCTAACAAGGTGGACGTAGAGTCCACCTCATGCCTTGTAACCTAGTTCTTGCTCCTCTGTAACCAGGACAGGGACCTTTGAGGACGTGCTACTATGTTGCAGTCTTTTGCAAGACTTTGAAACACCAGAAATTATTGTTATTAGTTTGAGCAAACGCTTTTGCGTCATGAAAGCAGATTTCTTGTTCTCCTGCCTGTTGGTTTCAGCGGGTGCTAGTTTGACCGGTCTGTATACTCTGTTATACAGACTTTGCAGGCCCCAGAGAGCCATCGTGCCTGCTTACATGGTGGCCGTGCTTTGTCGTGAGCTCGACTGGATTGTGAAGATTACACATGAAACACCTTCAGATGGAGTTTGGCCACAGTACAGGGAAACATAAGTCTGGGCTCACTGAAAGAATGTTGCTCTCATATGCCTAATAGCAAAAATGCAGTTCACACAGACATACACACAGACATACTCAGATACACACATATTTATATATATAAAATAATATCAACAAAAATTAGGGAAACCTAACTTGGAATTTTTCACTGGAGAAAAGCATTATGTTATTTGCATTGTGTTTTGAAATATAGTGTGTTCCTTCTCTCAAAATGTGCTTCCCATTTCCGCAAATTAAAATGGAGGATCTGGAAAAATTAGATAGATAGATAGATAGATAGATAGATAGATAGATAGATAATTCAAAAATGCAGTTTACGCTCTGGTGATCGTAAGCAAGATATAAGGTTTTACGCTAGATGCTTGGGCAGATCCAAAAAATTTGCGGGAAAGTGAGAGAGATAAGATAACTATAATGCCTTATTTTGAGAAAATACACACACCTGCTACCCTCTACCCGACTCCTCCATGCCTATATTATGTTAAGCAACCTGGACTCACCTCCAAGAGATACAGACAACTCAGGAGAAAGAAGGAAACAAAGATGAATGTGCAGAGCTAATAGCTGCTGACATTTGGAAGTGCTGTGCCTGAGGCTCTGGAGAAGCTGTGTATTGAAACAAACAACAGAAGAGTAGGTATATTGGTGGAAGAAATTTGTTAGCAACTTCGAAACAATGGGGGAAAGATGCAGCATAAACTGGACTCTGCGAAATGGTCTGTGTTTACCCATAGGTAACCTCATGTGTCTGGTAAGAAATTTTGGCCTCTTTATTTAGGAGAGGCCACGTCCGCATTGTTAGCCTGCAAACCATCATGAATCCTGGACTTGAATACAGGGTCTGTTAAAACTCGAGGGCATAATTTTTCTGATGGAGCGGCAGAGTGAAGTCATTCCAGATAACAACTGCTTGTGTGGTATCCCAGAAATCCTAGTTTAGAAATCCACTGTAAGCAAGAAAAAGCTATGCAGAAAGCCACAACCACCAAGTCGCAAAGGGATATTGATCACAGTTACCATCATCATGTTGTGAATAATTACACAAAATACGCTGGAATATAAATACTGTATTTCATGTCATGATTTCTGTTATGATGGACTTGAATTTTTTTTGCTGTACTGAAGAAGTGGTAATAAAGTAAATCCAAGCCTTCTGCCAAACAGATGCTGTGAGAATGGAGGAGGTTTAAAAGAAGTCTGGGAGTGGACAATAAAAAGGGGAAGGGTGCAAAAAAAGAAAATTCATGGTCCTCCAGTAGTTCTGTCTGGTAGTAAGTGTGTTAGGACTAAAAAGAACCATTCATAAGAAATTTTAACGATCGATAATAAAATTATGAGGATAGCCTAGTGCAATAAGCATTGACAAGACCCTGGAAGGTTGGGGATAAGGTCTACCACATTCCTAAAAGAGGGAATGTCTGGCTCAACAGATGTAGAAGGAAAGGCCAACTCTAGCTATCAGTCAGTTCAGACAGAGCATATAATCTCAACATCAAGAGTGCACGCTCTGGAAAGAGAGACGGCCTGGGTAAATCACTGGCTTGTTCACTTATTACGTAAAACCGCGGCTTGTTCACTTTTGGCAAGTTGTTACATATCTGTTAGCCTCTGTTTCTTCACCTATAAAATAGATTAACACTATTCATAGCAATGAGACTTTTATGAAGATTAAATGAAATGATACACATAAATAAGTTAGGACAGTGCATAATATATGGAAGTATGTAATAAGGTTAAATTAGTATATTAATTTTTGAGTGAGTTTTAAAAGCTATGTGTATATTTACAATTCTAGGGAGCAGAATTCAAGATGAACTTGGATAGCATCTATATAACCTGAGCCATCCATCCTATGAATAATCAGATGTTTATAAATATTCAAATGTTTGGACAGATTTCTTAAAATTTAGATATTTTCCATCATGGTAATTCTATCAGATTTCCCACAGTGACACAGAACATTTTAGTGCTGTGAGTCAGAGTCATTTATAACAATAAATCTCATAAACCTGAGAAACCATTGAACTCTTAAAGTGATGCCGGTAAGAATACATAGAAATTAATGCTGTGGTTCTTGGATGCCTTCAAGATAAAATTTGAACTTCTTAGCCTTGTGTTCATGGCCCTTTATAATCTAGGCTGATCTCGCCCTTTATGTCTCATTGTCCTCTTTTGGCCACCTACCACTAGTTGCACATTCCAAGTATTTTCATCTTTGTCTCTCAGCAAACAATATTTATCCACTGTAGAATTTCACCTATTCCCTTCTCTACCTGATCATGTTCAACCTTGTTTTGTAATCTAACTCAAAAGTACTTCCTGTGTACATTGCAAAGGTTGCAGACTGGCCTCATATGGCTTTGTTGATATACATGGTAATTTTTTTTTTTTGATTTGAGCTTGAATGCCTTTAAGCTGGAATGCACTATCCAGTTTTCCAAACTGTCCCCACTCCCTATTGTTTTTTACATACAGCCCAACTCATCCATTTATAGGAATTGCTTCATATTGTAGACATTTGATTTGAAATCCTGGAGAAGACTTTTAAACTCATTCCTCTTCCCGCAGGAAGAATTAATCATTCTATTCTCTGAGCTCTTACAAAATAGGCTCATACTTAGCATATTCATTTGCGTGTATGCAGATCACATATGCCTTGAAATCTTTGAGGGCATGGACTGTGGATTATGCACATTGACGTCTCAGCTCTTAAATCATAATGGGTGCTCATTAATTGCTTACTGAAGTTATTGAATTCCATATGGCATTTTAGGAATTTTTACAGACACATGAAGATAATTTCAAGGCTGGACTGTTTTTTTTTTTTTTTTAACATGAGACTATATTTTAATCTCTTTATATTGGGGTATTTTTTAGGAAAGTGTAATTATTTTAGGTTGCCTTTATCTTTCTTATACCTATTTCTGAATTTGTTTTTCTACTACTCTATGTTCATTCCGTGATGAAATATAGACATAATTCATGTTTTCTAGCCATAATATTTAATAATATTGAACGCTTAATCAATATCAAATAATCTTTCCTCTCAATGAGAGAGACCCTCTTCTCAGTGTTTTGAGAGTGTTATTGCCTTTCCTCCCAATCATCCTCAGAGGGAGGAACCTTATTCTCCTATTTTACACAAGGAAAAAAAACAGGTCAAGAAAGGTTAGCTTAATTGCCTGTCCTCCTGCCTCTAGCAATGGTAAAGCCATTATGTGCCCCAGGTTGCCTAGCCCTATAGACCAAGCGAATTCTCCAGTCTTTAGATCACTTGGTGGTCCTCAGCTTGTCCTTTGGCCACCCACTTGGAGGACATCCCTGAACTTGGTCAGAATGAGCCACTGCTTCCCTTTTGATGCCACATCACATTGCCATATTCTAGCCTTTATTTCACTCTTTCTGTATCAAAGGTAATTGCTAGCATCTGAGTCTCTTCTATCTCTTAATCATTTTAGCATAATCACAATAGCTTCCAATTACTGAGCCATTCCTGTCTTCCAGGTATTACTAAGCACTTAAGGGTTCACTCATTTGATCCACAAAACAATATATTGTACTTGTGAAGAGCATTAAGCCTAGGAATGTCTTAGGTGATTGCTCGAGGTCACACAGCTCATAAATTTAGGCCTTATTTCGTAGTCCATGACCTGTTTACGCATCATTATATCCAGTTCCGACTCCTCTTGTTATAGAGTCTACCTTAGTTCCTTACAGTTTCCTCCTTACTACATATTTGTCAACTGAATGGTTGTCAGATGAGTATTTGCCATTATCTCTTCACAGATATCAATGCAGTACATGAAAAGAGACACACTATATTTTTTCTCCTTATTTATAAAATTTGATTTTGAAAGAGGAAGATTTTGAAAGGAGGAGACCTTTCAAGCTATTCGTTAAGCTTAGGTTTTTATGGACTTCATACATTACATTTTCTCGTATTATTTCAATCTTCCTCTTCAAAAATAAAGAAGTTTTGTTCCCTCTTCTCCCTTTTAAGGCCTATTCTTTATGTTGTTTGATAGAAGAATTTGTGATTTATAATCTGCTAGTACCAAAGGGATCTGACAATTGATTTGCTCTAAGTATTTGCTTCTTGTTAAGAGGGAATAAATAGAGATGAAACTGTAATTTCATTGAGTCAGTTATAAAACCTTGAGACATGATACTAACTCTGAGTCACATGAATCCCTTTTAGTACTAAGGGAATAAGTTTTCTTCATAGGAGAAATTTATCCATTTATGAATAAATATGAAAGAGAGAGAGATCAAGACCCCTCTGAATCTGTCTTCTAAATGAAATAATCCCAAGGAGAGTAAAATAGACTTCCTGAGCATAGTTTAAATCTTTAACATCACAGAATCAAACCAGTCTTCAAAACTGGAAGGAACAGGGCCTGCAGGCCAGATGTAGATCAATAATGTCTTGAAAGTATCAATGGGCCACTAAGGGTGGCCTAATAAAAATCAAATGGCAATTTGAGGTCGGAAAGATTTCTAGATCCAATCTTCATAATACTTTCTGACTTTGTATGTGAAAGCACAACCAAGAAACTACTTAGATCATATTCATTGCGTAACCATTTACTCCTAATACCAACCCAATACTGACGCAAAAACCTTTTGAAGGTCAAAAGATTTTGGAAATCAATGCATATGAGCATAAAAATGAAAGACTCTATGATCCAAAGGAGCTAAGAGTGCTGTGGAAAATTATTTAATGCATTTTTAACCATTCATTCTAAATTCCATCCTTTATTCTTCCCAGTGTTCCATTCAAATATTTCTTTGGATCAAAGACTACAAGTCTTGCCAAAGTATGTGATAGTTTTTAGATGTTGACAAGTGTGAACCATAGATCCATATTTTCCTTAAACCTGGGTTTCATTTTTCTGTATAAATTAAGTAATAAGAGAAGCTAGCCTTCTGTAGATGAAAGACTAGATTGTTAAAAATACCAGCATCTCTGGATAAGAAAATAAGTGGAATATACAAATTATGACTTTATTTATGGAAACATTTTAAGGTGAGAAGGAATAATTATACCATGTGGAAACTGCTATGCCAGGTTCTGTTCTTATATACCAGTAATTCTGCATAAAAAGCAAATTCTTAATTTATGAGACAACATGATGATACAAAACAGGAAGCCAGGTCTTCAATATTTTGATGGCAAAATGCTATAGGGGAAAAATACCTTACTTTCACTGAAATAGTTTAAAAGTATTGAACCAAAGAAAACATTAAAAGGAATTGCACAGCGGCCCCCGTAGGTGTAAAATGTAAAACTCAAACTGAAGACGATGTTTGGGGTGCTGGAAGGAGCACTCTGGCTGCCTGATGAAATGGAAAATTTGTTTGAAAAGAAGCATTATAGATAGAAAGGCAATAGAAGAGAGGTGAGGCCATTATTATAAGAAACTATCTAACTTCAAAGTTGTATATCAGGGCTATATCATGAAAATCCCTTCAAGGGCAGCTGTGAGACTATCACCTTGTTATCCCATTCCTTTCCCAAGAATAGCAACCAGATCACTTCCGTATAGGAATGTGACCATTTCCAGAGCATTTTCCCATCGTTTATTTGATTTACAACAAGAATGATAGGTGTGCATTATTACCATCCTTGTTCTACAGATGAGTTTGAGATTCAGAAGTTGAGTGACTTGCTGAAGGCCACATACTCAATGAGTAAATAGTGTCTGTGTGAGAACCCATGTTTCGTGATTCAAGATTCTCTCCTTTTTGTCAATACCATACTGCCATTTTCTTTTTTGCTCAATTTATGTTATACAAATGAGAGCAGAACTGTCCCCAGCCCACAACAGATCTAAAAGCTTGTAACAGATCTAAAAGCCCTTGTGGGGGCGGCGCTACATGGTGGTGAAGACTGTGCACTGGGAATCAGCTTATTAGAGTTCAAATCCAGCTGTACCATTGACTACATCTGTGACCTTGGGCAAGTTATTTCCCCTTTCTGAGCCTCGATTTCCTGGTCAGTAAAGTAGAAAGAAAAGTAGTATTTCTTTCATAGTATTGTTTATAAAGATTAAATAAGATGATATGTGTAAAGTGACAATTAGCCAGGTATCTGCCACATAGAAGTCAATAAATGTTTCTAGTAATTGATGTTTTTCTTATCATTGTGTTTTACCCCACATAAAATGGGTGGCTATTTAAATTGGTTCTGTTGCTATAAAACAACAAAGAATATTGTCACATTTTTTGAAATGTGAGCTTGACTTTCATGTAATTTATGATTTAGAAGAATAGAAAATGTTTGGGTGTGTGTATATATTGACCTAGGAGGTGAGTGGCAACTAGACTATTTAACACTTTAAAAAATGCATTAAGTACTGCAGTAATTATTTCGTTGCACTGAAAAAAAAAATTCTTTACTCATTGGAAAGGATTGTTACTATAAGACAAGGTTTCTCAACCTCAGCACTATTGACATTTGGGTCATGTAATTTTTGTCGTAGGGGACTGTCCTGTGTATTGTAGGATGTTTAGCACCATCCCTGGCCTCTGCCTACCAGATACCAGAAGCACCCTCCCAACAGTTATGACAATCAAAAATGTCTTCAGACATTGCCAAATGTCCCCATGTGGGTAAAATCACCCCTAGCTGAGAACTACTGCTATATGGGAATGGAACTGATTTCTGATTGTGGCAGAATGTATGCATCCAAAGGATAGCCCACCTCAAAGCTTTAAAGCTTTAAAAAACTTCTTTGAATGGCAGCCTTTTTTGAACATTGGGAAAACTTGTCTTTGAGACTTACATTAAGAATCACTTTTTAAAGCATACAGAGAACTAGGCCCATTACTTGAAAAATCACCCAACAATATTCCCTACCTTGATCACCAACTGTCCAACCAAAGACTTGGCTCACTATGTCTCTTGGCATTTAAAAGATAAATCCACCTTCAAAGACAAAAATGTACCACCATGAGGGAATTCAAAATAACAGGCGACAGGCTCTTTACTGCCAAAAAAGGAGTTCCAAAAATACTTTTGCACCATGCCAGCATTGCTGCAATAAATCTTCAGCCTCCCAAGGTAGCTGCTTTTAAGGGCCACCCTCTTTGGGGTTGATAAATGCTGGGGTTTTTGCTAGGGTATTGGTCACATTGCTTCATGGTCACGGTTGGTATGAATGTCCAGCATTCTGGCAGTTCAAAACAATAAGCCCTAGGAATGCCCTTAAGTGGCATATGACTTAGTGGCTGTCTCCTTTTTCATTGTCTAGTGGAGGCCAAAGATAAAAGATTAGCTGGATGGAAGAAAAGTGAGTCATAATGTCAGACTCCCTGCCCAAGCTCACAGGTCCTGAAATCCCTTGCTCTTTCATCTTTTGATTTTTAAATCACAGATTTGTCTAAAGTTTTTTGTGAAATAAACACTTTTCATTTATTTTTTCTTACACCTTCTTCCAAGGGACTGAGCAGTCTCTTTTTCTCTCTCTTCCCATCACTCCTGCCTCCATACCTTCCCCACATCACCCCAAAAGTCCTTCTCTACCTTTCAGTCTATCAAGAAAGGATTATAGTTAAGACTTTCATTGGTCCAGTCATGCTTGGTCCACAGAGTCTATGGTTTACGATATATCTAAGCAGATAAATAGATGAACTAGACAAGATGAGACAGGATTAACTGGCTCATCCATTCTTATGATAAAGGCTAGCTACTTGATCAAATTCCTTTTAAGATTTGAAAGGAGAGGATTATGAGAATTATTATTATGAGAAAGTACACTTTTTCTCTCTCTCTCTTTTTGTTCATTTGTTTCAGTTTGGGTTAGTTTTGAGCACTGAATCTTTTTAAAAATAATTATAACCATATTTCTATTTTAGTACGTCTTTGTGCCTTAGGAGTTGGCAACCTTTCTGAAATGAAGGATGTATCTGTCACTTAACCATCACTGCTTACCAGTACCAGCCCAAATTTAGTGGCTTAAAACTACCACAATCTGTTATTTCTGACTATTCTGTGGGTTGACTTGGGCCCAGCAGGGGTCTTCTGCTGGTCCCATCTGAGCTCTCCTTTGCAGTTAGCTGGAAGGGCTGGAAAGCTGAACCTCTCTCTTCCCACCATCTTTCATCCTGTTCTGGTGGTCTCAGGTTTCTGGGGATCAAAGGAGAAGCTTACCCAGCCTTTTGAGGTCAAGGCTTGGAAGCCATATATCATCACTTCCACCACATTCTTTTGTTCAAAGCAAGGCAGGGGTCAGCCCAGATTCAAGGAGTGGTGAAACAGACTCCACCTCTTGATGGGAGAAACTCCACCTCTTGATGGGAGAAGCAACAAGTAGTGTGTGGCCTCATTTATTCCATCACTGAGTTCTGCATTGCTGAGCCTTGTTTACTGGATGGACAGAGCTCTTCTCTCCACTCTTACCAGCTTGGCTAAGTCTACTGTGAATTTCCCTCCTGAGGCCGGATGGGAGGAGCAAAAACCCCCAAGCCCACCCCAAAATACAGAGGGGTTCTTGTTAGTATATGAAGTAGGTTAAAAAAATTGGAGGAAAAGTCAATATAATTTGTTTCATAACTGCTACCTTATTATTTTTGCTGACATATCAGCTTGTGTGGTGGGAGAAACTTGTACTCTTTACTCCCACTTCATCTTGTCTCAAAAATATTTCCTTTATAGCTTTCTGTAATTTAGGATTTATTAGAGTGAATAGGCTTCTTTTTAAATTAAAAAACTCCAGGAGTATGATTCATTCACAGTAAATCATAGATCTGGAAGGGTCATTTCAAGCCTTTCAGACAACCTCCCCCTTCTCTCTCTTTCTCCTGTCCCCTCTGTCTCCCTCTTTCTCTGCTCCCTCTTCCCTCACCTCTCTCCCTCTTCTCTTCCACCTCTCCCCTTCCCTCTTCTTCCCCCTCTCCCCTTCCTACTCCATTTCTTTGATTTCAGAGATAAGAAAATAATGTTAGGCCCAAGGAGGTTGACGGCTTTCCCATAGACTCTTGCTGGACTCATGTCTTTGAACAGCTGGTCTAATATGTTTCCCACTGCATAATGGACCTTTCACCTTTGATCAAATTACCTTGATCATGGAGTGCCGTAATATTTTCTAACTGAATTGGGAAATTATCAGAAAGTACTTGTATAATGGCCGGAGGTGTTCTGTTTGGAACTAAGATGGAGTAGGCAATTTTGATGCATTAGCACGAGTTAAGTGTCATAGATCTTCAAGACCATGACTGATTGAAAGAAGACTGGTAGTAGCTGGAGAACAGCCTGAATGTGCTGGGCATTTAGGTGGTCAGTAAGGCTGGGCAGCAGAAAATGGTACAGGGATGCCAGAGGAGGAAAATGGTAGAGGGATGCCAGAGGAGGAGGAGGAATGTCAGAGACAAACTCATCTTGCTTTGCAGTCATACCATAATGGTGGACACCACTTCAGGCCACTAAAAATGACTTCACATGCTGTCTTGGCAGTGCTGCTCAGGTTTTCAGTGGCTGCCTTGTGTATCTGCCCCTCCAGCCTGGCTGTGCCATGACTGTAGCATGAGCTTTTTAGTGGCCATATGCCTGGAAGGCTCTTATCCACAATTTCCTCATCCCAGACTCCAGCCAAGTACAGCAGATGCTGTTGTTACCTCTTCTATTGAGTAAAGTAGGAAGCAAAGAGAGAAAGAAATTTGTCACTATTGTTTTTCTGCTGGAACCAAAATGAAAACTGTGTGTGGTATATTGTCCAATAGTAACCTGTGTGTCAAATCCTCATTCGTGTAACACACTGACATAAGATAAGAATCTGCCCCTGTATTTCTTAACATAATGTAAATGACCTTCTTCATTCTACTGTAGATGTGTTCCAATTATAGCAATTCAGACTTCTGCATTTGGATTTGTGCTGTTTCTTGCACTTGCAAACCCTTTGCTTCTGACCATGCCATCTGCTGGAATCACTTATATTTTTTTTCACACACTCACACTGTTTGTTATATGCCCTAAATCTAGCTGTACAAAACACTGAAATCTTTCATATAAATAAACAAATGTTTAGTAAGTATTTTTAAACCCTATGCCTTGATAAGTAGCATTAATAAGGTGCATTTGCGTTTCTAAAGTACAGCTGCAGAGAGAATTTCCTGTTGCAGAAATGTGTGAAGTGACACCAAAATCAGAAAAGAATCCTTTTTGAAATGAAAGCCTGCATATGTAAACAGTCTGCTGAAGGCAAGCTACATGATGATAAATTAGGCAAACAAAAAGGCTCTTTTTGGACATAGAACATACCTGGGGGGGGCGGAAACAAAGTCTTAAGACCCTATTAGGTCATTGGCCCCCCCATGTTATCCTATCCAACCTTTGTCTCAGCCTGAATATGACACTGATGAGCCTGCAGAGTACCCTTCCTCTCCTCTATATTTCTCACTGCTCTGTTCTCATCAGCCTGGTTAGGGACAATATGCATTTCCTTCACAGCATTGGACGGGAATAGCAAACCCAAGCATAACCCAAAATACAGATTCTTTTGTCAATCTGTGAAGAAGTAAGAAAGCAAAAAGCCCATTTAATTTCTGCCAGGATTACCACCTGATTTTTTGCCATTGTCACTTGTTTTTTTTTTTTAATTTCCTGGTTTATTTTTCCCTTTTGCATCCTTAACTCTCCCCCAGATTTGTATGTAAGAGATGCCAGTTGGATTGTCTTTTTCTATGTGTAATTTCTCACCTCACTGCTGTGGTCTCTGTCCCTAAAGAGCAGGGCTAAGAGGGCAGAGCCCCCTCTTGTTGCTGAGGCAGGACTTTTACTGAGCTATCGTCTGTTGCCTGAATACAGATTATTTGAGGATGCTGGTTTTCTGATTACACTATCCTTTAAGACTGACTTCAGGTTGCATACCATAAGCGAGTATAGAGAATAAATATACAAAAGATGCAACCTCAGTAGGTCACGATGGTAAGCCTCTAACTTTTATCGAGAGCTGCCATTGTTAGATGTTAATGTGGACAAAGGAGGACTGTGGATGGTCTCAAAATATGATATGTGTTTCAAACACATCCTAGAACCCATGTAAAAATCTAAGTCTCACTAAAGCAGTTTGTACATTGTAGAGAATTTTAAAATGTAAAGTAATAAATGTAGCTCCTGGATGTTAAATCTTTCTTTGTAAGCGTGTGATAATGAGAAACAACCCTAAATTCCATGACTTTCACTACATATTTAACTTTCAGGCTAAGAAATGGAAATGACATGTATAGAAGAATAAGAGCTATTGGACTGCCTTAAAACTATGGAATCTTGTGCAAATCACTTGCCTGACTGAGTTTCTGTTTCTCTAGGAAGGTGAAGAACAATCTGGTCTTTTGCCAAAGGCATCTTCTCTATAAGGGAAAACTAGGTAAAATGTGATGGATTAAATGCTTATTTTCTATGATGATGATGATGATTAGGAATTTTGGTTCTATGGAAACCATAATAATAAGTTTTCTCTGATTACCTTTAATTTCAGGCCCAACTTGGGTTCACAGGTGATCAGTCATTCTGTACAACTTCACAAAGTCTCACGTTGTCAGCCTAACACAATTCTAATTCCAATAAATTGGGCAGAAATTCTTGCTCAGTCTAGACTCATGCTCACTACTTACATTTGAAAAACCATAACCAATCATGTTACAAACCACAAAAATCCTTTATAATGTATGGTTAACATTTTGTCTCTCTTTGGTGTGTCTGGAAATGATTGACCTGGCTTCAGACTATTTTCTCTGATGTCCTACAGCCTGAAATTTACTTGTTATCTTGGTTCAATCAAACTCAAACTTCTTGGCTTATAGGACACCATAGTAAAGCCACAAGCTGAGCAAAAGCTTTTCCAGAATTCAGTAAGAAGCTCTATGAATACAGTCCCGTTACAAGAGCTGTATATGTATGTCTTTGTTGTTGTGTTTATATTTCCTAAAGGCTTGGAAATAAACACATTTTAAAAATCTGAGAGAATTCTGCATGGAAGTAGTTTTTAGAGTGAATCTTTGTGGCATATGTAATATACAAAGGGGTGACAATTCCTAAGGTGGTCATCATACCTCGTGCTGAATTCTCTGCCTACATTTCCATATAAGCAATCTTATCAAGTAGCACTCTGGAATTACCACTGATGTCCACAGTTTCTTTTTAAAGCTGCGTCATGTCACAGTTTGGCTATGACATAGGAAATTTAGGTCCAATCCTAGGTATTGAAACTAGGTTAATATTTGTAAACGTCTTCTTTGTTATTTCTCCCCCTTAGGGACCCCACACTTGGAAAGAACTAGAGCTTAGGGAGAAAAAAGAGGCTGTTTTTTCTAAACTTTTTCACTTTGGACATTTTCAAACATCCATAAAAGTAGGGAGAATATATAATGAACCCCCAAGCATTTATCACCCAGCTTCAATTACCAATATTTCAGTGTTTATTAAATGGCAGTTCATTTTCAGTTTTTTTTAAAAAACTCATTGCATAAATGTCATTCAACATTTGAGATTTTAATAACCTGGGCAGCCTTATCTCAGGTGAATGTTCAATTTTCATGGACATATTTAATGTAAAGAGCGCTCACTACCAGTCTCTGAGCTCCAGGTTAAGTACTCCTGGACTGTATCTCTTATGCCACTATAATCTGTTCCTTAGGCTGCTTTTCTAAGTCTTAAGTCTTATGGCGTCAAGTTTTAAAATGATTCCAGACTATCGAAACCACCTCCCTCTTGGGAGAGCTTGTTCCCAAAACTGTCCCCGGAACAAAGCCATGTGACACTTCTAAATGGTACAATGATCTGTGTTGTGTAGGTGAAAATAATAATAATAATATAGGGCAGTATATTCCTCTTAAATGCCAAATAAAATGGTTTCCATTGTTACTTGGTTGAGGGAGAGCCTGGGAGGAGGCTATTGACCAGATTTTGTGGGCACCAGGCCCTGTAGGATACTTTACAGTCATTATGTCAGGCTTTGTAAGACTTGAGTCTGGGGCTTGCATTCTAATTAGCATTATGTCTGGTATTAATGGAAATGTCTGCTGCATCTCTGAGAATTATCAGGGTAAGAAGCTTTCCATTCCCAATATCTTCTTCCCTATATGAGGTAGATTAAGTCTGCAAAGAGAAGCACTTAGTGCCCCCAGAAAGGGAAGCACCATATAGTGTCTCTGATGTTAAGAAAAAGTTCATTTTCCTTGAATGGGTGCCTTACTAAGGAGCAGTTTGCTCATCCCTGATCTCCACATTCCCTCCATTTCCAGAACAGACAGAGAACAAATAAAACGAGCTATTGCTCTTCTCAAATGCAGTATATTTGCGCTTATATGGTCTCCATTGGATCCAGCCCTTGGTTTACCCCTCTTTGGGGGGTTCCAGTCCACTAAGGAAGGCAGCTTGGGGTCCCAAAATTGGCCTAGACTCCGCAAGCGAGGCTGCCGAGGCGTTTGATCGAATGAACATTGTCAAGCTGTTCCTGTTTCTCTTGGGGAACTGCTAAAATGAGGCATTGCCTTTGAAGAGAATTTTCCAGAGGAAATAGCTCTGACTTCAACGAATTTGTGTTCCTCTTCCAGTAGAGTTAGGGAAAGTAGCTCATCCACAGCAGTGGTTGGACAGCAAGGGAAAAGAGGTGGTGTGTCCCAGAAATTCTCCCCTCCAGAGAAAGGATTATCTGCACAGCAAAATGGTCCCACAGTATGCTGGATTCCTCCTGACTGGTGTCAGTTACGGCAGCATCTCAGCTTCCATAGTTTGTCAGATAGATATCCTTGCGTTAATCCTTCAGTAGTTTAAATGCCCTGTCAATGCCTCAAATGTAGTAATTTATAAATTTCTTTAATAAAAGGGTAAATTTTCAGATGCTGCCACTCATCATCTATATATTTTAATGCTTATGAATATTTCCGTATAATTATATTTAATACTGTAAACGGTAAGTGCTGTAATTTCCTTTGACCTATGGTGCAGTTAGATATATTACTAGATCAGTGCTCTCAATGAATCATTTTATGCACACGTATTGAGTTAATTGGTTATTTTTTTTCCTGCCTGTGTTTGTATGTAATATACTCTATAAGGGAAAGGAAATCAGCCTGCTTGCAGCTGAGTCTGGTAAAAGAGCAATTAGGTTCCATCAGAACAAATAGCTGTCAATAATGAGTTCTGAATTAAAATTACTAACTAAGAAAGGAATCTAGACATCTGCAGGAAATGTGAAAATATTTTTATAACCTAATAGCTGAGATCTGGACAGGGGTATCACTGAGTTTTCCCAGCTGTACCTGCAGTGTATTTTGAAATATTCCCAGACTGGAAGAATGCTGAAATTCATTGCATAAACTAGGCTGCATTTTTTTTTTTTAATGTTGGCTGCCTTTGAACAGTGTGTATTTTGACTTCACGTAATCAGCATCAAAACTTACTATTTCAAACTATTTTGCTGTGCCCCTGGTCATAAAATGAAGGTTACAAATAGTTCTGTTTTCTTTGTATTGTGTCTTTCCAATCAGGGTTCTACTGCTTGGATATTTTTCTTTCTGTCTTAGGAAAAATACTTTTGGGTCTTATTACACAGTATCTGATTTGCTTGTATCGAGGTTGTTTCTTACAAAGAAAACTTGCCTGGTGGGCCTCTGGCGTCTGAGTTTTATTACAAGATAATTCTGTATGTTTGCACATATCTGAAGATAGTAAAATATTTGGTCTTTGAAAAAAAAGCAAGCCTTACATTTTTTAAAGCAACCTTTGCAGTCTCTCCTTTAAAGGCATTGAAGTTCTAAGTCAGTTCACTCAAAAAATCTATATGAATGAAAGATTAAGATTTTTTAAAAATTTATATGTATGTATATATAAGCATACATAAATATACAACATGCATGGATAATTAGGAATATATTTGTACACTTTTTTGCCCTCATTTACTTCTAAAAATTTTAGAAGAGGAGTTTCTCTATATTCTTGTTACCCAAAGTATGGCCTGTGGTCCAGCAGCATCAGCATCACTTTGGAGCTTTTTGGAAATGCACAATCTTGGCTTCCACTCCAAACCTACTGAATTGGAATCTCTGGGGCAGAGCCCAGGAATCTGTGTTTTAACACTGCGTAGGAATGTGCACAGGTCACTTGGATGGACAAATAATACATAAATGCCTGGTGGGACATTGCCTGGTGATTGATACATAGAGGAGGAATCTCATTTTGTATTTATTGAATTGAGTCATTGAATATTATCTTTGGTGTCACAGTCTTGTGACTGTGTTTTCCATCTTCTGGTGTTACCCTGCATGAGAGGCAAACTCTATCCTTGCTACTCCCATCCTCAAACATGACCAATGTGTCATTCTAAATACACTGCATACTACTTCTCATTAAGTAGTCATCATGTATGAATACTACACTTACTGAAAGTCATCCATCTATCTGAAACAGCACTGACATCAATATAACTAGTTAACCCCTAGCCAGGTGCACAAAGATCTATTTTGACAGTACTTCAAAAGCCACTTAATTCATTTCTCTTTGGGTAGCTGAATAGAGTAGGGGATCTAATGTTTCATGAATAAAGAACAATTTCAGACACAGCATATCTCTTTTAGACCAACCTTCTTGCAGCCTAAATTGATAGAATTGTGGACCTTGGGTCCATCTGGGGAGCACTAAAGAAAACTGTCATCTGTCTTCAATAAAACTCCATTGCTGGGAGCACAAGTCTGAGAAAGTGAAGATGGACCCAAGTCTCAGCTCTGCTAGTGACAGCCACGTGATCTTGTCAAATTCCTCACCTGCCTAGGTCTCGGTTTGCTCTTTCAAAAATTTAAGTATGCAGATAAGTTGGAAGAGGCAGTGAGTAGTACTGATTCATTAATTCGGAAACCTGTGAGTTTAAGAAGCCAGGTCAGGCTCCTGGGACGCCAACACAAAGGCCTGTTGAAGGTCTGTGGGGGGTCTAAGCAGGTGAAGCAGGCCCTGTGTCGGAGAGTAGGTAAATTGCTTGCACTGAGGCAGATTCCCACTGCCTTGCAAAAGCTTGTGGGAGTCAAACGAAAAGACCAAAGAAAACATAGGGCGCCCAATGTGTAACCCCTGATTCAGAGCCTTCGGAACGATTGGACCATTTATGTTTAGATACAGATAATCGCATTTTTAAAAAGCGAAAACACAAACCAAACCCCCCCAAAATGTTACCCTTGTGGGAAACGTTGATATACTTTTCAGGACAATCAAAATAAAGTTGATAAAGTTTGAATATCTTCCAAATACCTTCCAGTGGCTCTTCTGTTTGACTCTGCTTAACCAGAGTCGGGAATAATAGCATTTATGTTGCTAATGTGAGCCTGCTGTGTGGACTGAACAGGTTGTTCACATTGTAGTCTACTTGATTATTAGTTGCTTTGAGCTGAGTAGTACACAACCTGTGAAGCTTGACTTGACCGGCCTGGTTAATGGTTGTATCCACTTTTAAAATGTGGATAGTTTTGTGTCATTCCAAACAGAATTTAGAATATGAACTGAACTATTTGGCCATTTACAAAGAAAATCTCTGTGAAAATGGTTTAGTTCCTTATACTTTCATAAAAATCATTCACTTGACCTCTTTCAGATTCAAGTCAACTACCAATTATCAGAGCCAGCTGAGTCTGTTTCTGTCTATGCCTAATGGCCTACTCTAGCCATGGGAAAGTAAGACCCAATATGGCATATTCAGGTGTTCTTTATGTAAACATATTAGCCTTCTCATTTGTGTTGAGCATCACATTTTAAGAATAATAGGTAATGTCTTTGGCAGGTAATGTTGGGACAGAGCCAAGATCATATGGAAGTCTTTGGAGGATTTTTGATTGAGGCAACATATTTGGGGGAAAAAAACAGATTAGGCACATGTGGATTTTGGTTTTTGTAGGCTTATTCTTTTTAAGAAATCCTCTTTCACCTGTAATGGAAAAGTAAAATGCCCTGAGGGAATATGACTGGGTGGGTCAGCCTTGGCATCTCAAAATTCTAGACTAGCATCCTTATGAGGTCAGTTGCTCCATGCTTAGTCTTAGTCTCTGCTTCTTCTCTGTTGATGAAGTGTAAACTTTTGATCATCAGAGGATGCCATCCAAGAGTGTAATGCACTTTTTCTTTCTAGAGTGATGAAGGTTCTGAGTTATTTCATGCTAACTTTTGCTTGTTCTAACTCTTTAGTAAGCAGTCTCCTCTCTATGATAGCTATATCTATATCCCCCTACTTTCTGAAACATACTCCTTAAAAGCCGGCACCAGATGGCAGGACCAAGTCCAGTCTGCAGGGAGCTGTCAACATCACCCAGACTTCTCCTGAGAATCCATCTCTGGGCAATATTCCCAAGCTACAGTGAATGGGGTTCCATCTTCTCTCTCTACCTCTGTTCAGCCTCAACTGCTTATTGATCTTTAATATTTTTACAATAGTAACATTTTATCCATTATTTTATATTTCTTTTTAATTCTATTATTACATGAGTATGTTATCCTTGCCAAAAAAAATTGAACACTTCAACTAAAGTGAAAGTCCCCCCTTAACATGACCATCACCAATTCCATTCTACACTGAGGTAACTATTTTTATAATTTGTGCATCTTTGCAGATGGATCAAGTTCTGTGCATCAACATGTGTGCATATAAGCATATATAATCTTTTAGGCATATAGCCTATGTTTAATAGCATGGCTATTTAAATTGCATTTCAATGACAATTTTTTCAAAAATATTTTTTAATTTTTATTTTATAATATGTAAAAGTGAATAAGGCAGATGAATATTTCTCTTAAGGAAATCCGTATAATTTCTCTGATCATCTTAGGTAAAAGAGACGCCAAAATATGTAATACAAAATACTTATGGGTCAGTTTTTTTTCAAGAGCTCTAAATATTCTAGAGATGCCCAGCATAGCAGCATATTAAGTTAAACGTTAATTTTTAACAAAAAAAGGAAAGAAGAATTTCAAAACAGCAGCCATATCAGGATCACATCACAGTTTTATAAGGATAGTCATCTGATTAATCTTATAAACCACAGTCATAAAACTCAATCCATTCTCATAGATGTGCTTATTTAATATACTTGCTGTTCATAAATGCCATTCTTCTTATAGCTGAACTATAATATCCAATCAAATTATAAGCTGATATATGTACAAAATGCTCACCATGAATTTTGGTCCATATTTTACTGTCTTTGTACCCAACTAAATGATCTGTAAATTCTCCTAATTCTGTTGTCTTTCTTTGCCAGATCATTGAAGTATCAGTAAAGGGTCAGAATTGAAACTCCACCAGATTAATCAGAAAAGCCAACTTTTAAGCACATCTCCAGAATGATTTTAGCAAAAAAATAGCCCCCTTATGCCTCTTAATTTTTTTTCCTTTTGCACATTACTACCGTATCGCATCACGGGACATTAAGTATATTTCAACTCATGGGACTAACTCAATCATGTTTTTAGAAATTGAAAACAAATGTTGTAACTGGATGAATGATAATATTGAAGTAATAACAATTTCCTAGTAGGCATCCTTGTTTAATGGATGGCATAGTCTTTCAGCTTGTAAACACTGAATTGTCTATCACTCACTGAAATAGTTTTTTTTTTTTTAAAGGCAAAAGTTTGGCAATAATTTGGTTTGCTTTAGTGGAATCATTGTCCTCACTGGAGGGTAACTTGGAAAGTTGGTTTTACTTCAGGGATAACAGGGACCAACCTAATGCTAGACTTGATTTAAAAGTGCTGTCCTCTTCCCTTTTTGCTGGAATTTTCTGGAACATGATAAATGTACTGAGTTGTGCTGGCCTCAGCCTGAAGCACAGGGTTATGCACTCTTTTTTTTTTTTTTCTTTTAAGGCTATTTAGAAAAATCTGTCTCTGTGCTTGGCAACTGCTCCGACAGAAAGCAGATAAAAATAAGGGTGGTTTATCAGTTTTGCTGTTCTTATCATGTTTCAGGTTGAAGGCTGTTGAAATGATGAAAAACAAACAAAACTAAATAGGGTTCCGTCATTATCTCTGCTCTGGGGAGCTGAGTTTTTCAGGATCAAAGAAAAATGCATTTGCTTTTAGAACTACAATCTTTCATTTTGAGAGGTACACTGCACTCAGATACTGATGGGGGAAAAAATGAGTAAATTGAAGAAGGAAGTAAAATATGTGCTGCTATGGGAACTTGGAAATTTGAACAAAAGTAGGCTGGCATACTTTTAAAAGCTCTGAATTTTCACTGTTCAATTTCTTGAGAAAAACGTAGTGCCTGAGGTTTGTTATTTCTGAGCGACTGGAGTAAAGCATAAGCACAGTTTGTTTTCATCTCATCAACTTTTAAAAACTACCTTTATCTCTATAAACATGGATCAAAGGAATATTCCCATGCTGGGGGCTTTGGAGAATGTTCTGTGTATATCATTGATCCAAGAAAGGGCTTAATATTTTTAAACTTATATTTTTAAATTTTGCAACTTAAGTTGAGCACCTTCGATTTCCCTCGCATGGATAGCACCACGGGAAATTGCCAAACGCAGTAGAGACAAGCAAGCTTCTTGTCCTTCTCCTCATGGAGATTATCAACTGGCATAAAGATAATAACCAGAAAACACAAATCAAGTAAGGCAGTTGCTGATAAACAGGTGTAAATTGTCACTCCAAGAAGGAGTAAATCAAGAGAGGCTTGATCGAGGATGCAGCGTGTGAGGTGAGTCTTGAAGCAAGATAGATATCAACAGATGGACATGAGAAAGAGGAGGAAGGACTTGCATAAGCAAAGGCCCAGAGGTGGGAAAGCTTAAGATATGTTCGATTTGCCTAGAGCTGAGGGAAAGCTATGACTCTTGTAATAAAAGTAGTACCTGAGAACCATGCAGTTTTAAAGGTGAGACCAGTGCCTAAGACACATATAAATGAGAGTTTTGAACCTCTGAGTTAAAGAGAAAACCCACAAGTACTTGGGGGTAAAATTGCTATTAAAAGACCAAAAATCAAACTGACCTATGACTCTTCAAAATACAAAGGATGATCATGGAGCAATAAATTTAGAGTTTGAGGAGATAATATTGGAGTCCTGTAATCCTGCACGTAACCAAGTTGTTGGTCCTGTGTAAAGGCAAATCAACAAGAAATTTCTCAGATATACAAGGCATCAGAAATAGTGCTATCCATGCATATTTTATATGAAATGTTATTCAAAGGCGTATTCCAGCAAACTAATAGATGTGTCAAAATAAAGAACTCAAGAATAGATGAGCCATACCATAAAGGTAAACTATGAACAAGTAAAACAGAATTATTTTGATTAATTTCTATTAATATGATTATACGTTTAATCAAAGTCATAAACAATCCTTAAAATGGAAGATAAATATGTGAAACATGCCCTTTTTCCCTCATTGTCTTCCATCCACCCTGGCTGTCTTTTAGTTACTCAAATATGCCAAGCTATTTTCCATTCCAGGGCCTTTCCTTGGGATATTCTGTCTCCTCTAAAACCTTTCCACCCTTCTTCACCCAACAAACAGTTCTTTGCCCTTTGGGAATTGTAATAGTCCACTAGGGCTGCCTTAACAAAGTACCACAGATGGAGTGACTTAAACAATAGAAATTTATTGTCACAGTTCGGGAGGCCAGAAGTCCAAGATTAAAGTGCTGTCAGGATTGCTTTCTGGTGAGACCACTCTTCTTAGCTTAAGATGGCTGCTTTCTAGCTGTGTCCTCACCTGGCCTTTCCTCTGTCCATGTGCACAGAGAGAGAGCTCTCTGGTGTCTCTTCTATTCTTACAAGGTCACCAGTCCTACTGGATTAGGGCCCTACCGTTATGACCTCATTTAACTTTAATTACCTCCCTAAAGACCCTGTCTCTGAATACAGGCACATTAGGGATTAGGGCTTCCACAGAAGCTTAAGGAGATGCAATGAAGCCATAATGGGAATCAATTTAAACGACACTTCCTCAAAGGTGCTCTGCTAGTATCCTGCACATTTACCTCACAGCTTTCGTTGAGATTTATAATTACATGAGCATTTACTATCTAATTCCTCCACTAAAGCATAATCTCCATGAGGAAAGGGTCGTGTTTATTTTGCTCACCACTTCCCTGATGTCACAGCTCGTGATAGGCACTCAGTAAATATCTGTGGGATAATATCCTGAGGAGTCTTATTGGAAAGAGTATATAACAAATGTAGGTAAAGAGGAAAGTAATGAGCACTTTGTTGTCTGCCCCTGGGTGGTGGGAATGGAGAGTTAAGATAGTCAGTGTGTGCTGGTGACGCGTAACAACCAGCTCTTCGGGCGGGGTGGGGCACAGGGGAGTAGTATTTGCCTGTTACCTTGGTGTAGGTACTTCAATGGCTGATTTCAAGCTACAAATGTGACATCACTGAAAGGAAAGCTGGGGAGACATACTCAGTAGCACACCGTTATATAATATTTTCACCTCAAGAGCATCAATGTAAAATAATGAAGAAGCAATGTGTTTTGAGTATTACCTTTATTTTTAATATATTTTTAAGCAAAATTTATGCAAATTACAACAGGTTTTTTCAGCTTCTGCACACCATTGCTAGGTAGTTGAATAAAATTGTAGAGGTTGAAGGCACAGAAATTTATAATTGTTGTGCAGGACAAGAGGCAAAAACAGTCCACACTGACTCTTAAATTTTAGACCTGAATATCAAGGAGAGGGCGAGTGGGAAGAGCAGATTTGAGTGGACAAGATGCTGATTAACCTTGGAATCTGTTTATTTCTAGAGAAACTTGAGGGCAGTTTGAAATATAGGTCTCCACGTGTGCTCAAAGAAAGGGCTATCAATTTAGGAATCATTTATTTGAAGATTATTGCTGAAGCATGAAGGGGAATGTGAGAAAGGAGGGCAGAACTTTGGGGACATTATCCACATTTTGGGGGCTGGCAGAGGTATGTAAATCAGAGAAAGAAATACAGATGGAAAAATCCAGAGAGGCAGGAGGATAATCAGCACAGAGATCAAACTAAAATGACATTACTTACTAAGGCAAATTAAGAGGTGCCAGTAGATTTCCAAAGATGACATTTAGAGTTCATCTTTGATTCTGGTTTCCAACTGGATGGAAATTTTACCATCATGGAGTCAGTGGAACCATTACACATGAGTCATACTTCTTTTTGGCTAATTTCATGTGCCACGTGTTTTGGGTTATTTTGTGTTGGAGATCGTTATAAAATCTCCTCCATTTCTACCATCGACCCTAAGGGAGCTATCTGATGTTTCCCGTACTCCCTCAATCAGTGTCATAGAAACCAAGGAAGAAAGGCTTTTCAAGGAACCTGCATTAGGGGTAGTTAAACACTGCTGAAGGAGTGTTGTAGAGGAGCGGGCCTTAGGAAACCCACTGTATTTGGCAATTGTTGTTGACCCAAATGGCAGAAAGCAGTGTAAGCAATAATGGTGCCATGGAACGTGGTACTAATGATTAGCCTCTCAGAACCTGCATTTGAGTCCTTGTTTGGCCATTTACCTTTGGCCGTGTGACTTCAGGACAGTTGCCAAATGTTATGAATCATAGAAGGGAAAGGAAGCTGACAGACATTTGCTGAGTGCCTCCTGGGCACAAAGCACTGTGGTGAGAAGGAGCTTTACTGCCATCTCATTTACCATGACATTATATATGAAAGCAGAAAGTTCCTCAAAGTAAGACATTATTTATTGGAAATATGGGATGAAAAGGGAGAGCAGCTTGAGGGGATCCATTAAAGCAAAATTCAAAAAGCCTAACCTCAAATGATCCTGCTGTGATGCTATCATATTTTCCCAGGGTTCACAATGCCTGTTCCTTGTTGTCAATTCAGGGGTAGAATTTTAAAATGGAGTTTATCCTTACGAAGTAACTGCCTCTTCCTTTATGTTTGCAAAGTACTCGGTACGTTTAATTCAGCCTTAAGACTTACTAGATAATTAACTAGAGTTAATTATCACTATCACAATTTAAGAAAAATGGGAAAACAACAAAGAAGTTAAGTAACTCTAAGACACCCAGCCATTGGCATCTGGAAAAAGCATCTTGAACCTCATGGTCTGCTTCAAGCTGAGAGACACCTCTAACATTTAAAGCCACCAGGAACTCTTCATCCTAGAGAAGAGGTGACACAGAAGTTCCCAGGGTCCGCTCCTTCACCATCTTCCGTAGACACAGCAAGAGTGGGCGGTTCACCGTATTTTGTGTTTTGCAGAGGAAAAATAGGTTTTGCGCAAGTGATAGTCTCTCTTCTTCTGTTTCTTTGCTTCCGACAATTCATGGTTTAAACTCAGGCAAATATTTGATTTTTCTTTTCTCCCTCCCTCATTTTTTAGGGAAAAAAAATTCGTTACCACAATGAAGAGGTTGATAATTATTTGGATGTAGAGTTATTCCTACCAATTTTGCAAGATTCTGTGCTATCTTTCTGCAAGAATATAAAAGCATGAATCATCCGGACATTGGAAGTGGTCCTTGCCACATATTTTGAGAAAATATTCCTGCCAATATCTAGAATTGACTTGATATGTAGGGCTCAGCTGTCAGGCTTACAAGTGTGGTTTCCACTAGGAATTGCATGAAGGTGGATCCAGCTAGCTGCAGCACACCATTAGGATGAAGACAGTTTAGAAAGATAACACAGAAAAAGGAAAAAAGATGTTACTCGTAGTCTTAGAACCTATCAAAGTGGGGCCTGCCTTCCATTTCCAGGTCAAGTTTTACTCAGTTTCTTTTAATTATAATGCGATAACGTATCAGGAGAGCAAGACATGGAGACTACTCAAAGCATTGTCCCGTCTTTCTATTCCATATCAAAGACTTTGTGGAGCAGTCTTCAGGTATTCTCTGCATTATTCTGAACCTTGGTCAAATGTGGGATTTCTTTCACTGACTGAAGAGTCCCGCTCCCTCAGTAGGTTTACCGAACCTAGATGGGCTGCTCCTTACGTAAGCCCTCTCATGCTTATCACTAATTCATTCATTTATTTCACCAGCACCATTGAACCCTGACTGCATGCTTCGTGCAGGGCACACAAAGATAACAGAAAATGCAGTTCCTGCTCCCAAGATATATTCTATTATTTGTGGGTGACGGCCCTACCAGACTAATTAAGAATATGATGTGACTGGAACTGTAATAGAGTGATATTTAAGATACCAGGGGATCTGGGACAGAGGATGATTAATCTCCCCTGGGGAGGCGAGAGAGTAGGAGGGTGAGGAGTGTCAGGAAAAACTTGCCATCTCACAGGTTTCTTTAGTAGAACAAACTAAATAAAATGGGACTTTGTGGCTCTCAGTTCATCAAGGGTCTAATTGTTTTGTGCTTAGGAATATGCTATCATTTCTAAGACTGCCCCTGAAGGCTTCTGCGTTATATCTCAATGTCATGTCGCTCTGTGGTTTAATAACCTTGAATGGAGTCTTAGAATCAGTATCCAGAGGCTTTCTGATTGGATACTGACAGTCATTTCTTATGTCTGACAGGACATAAAAAAGTAAGCAATTTTTAAATAGCAGTTATATCATATTTGCACTTAACCTGGTCTACAAACCTCAGGGCTCCTGTCTGGAAGCTGGATTTGATCTATAGTACTCAGTAGTTAACTAAAGGTATTATTTTGTTACAAAATACCACCTTGCAGTCACTTGACACTAGAGAGAAATTGCCATTTCAGTTGAGTCAGGCACCCTACTGCTCGTTAAACGCATTCATTTAGAGTTCTAGTACATTCTTTGCCCAAGTGCCTCACTAGGCCTATGAAAAGCTTCACATGTAGCTCCCAGAGCCAGCAGTCTGATTGCAAAAGCCATTCCCTCTCTTTTGCTATTCTAGCCTCCTGAATTCCCCATCCTTCCTGTCCTTCAAGTCCTGGTTCAAATGCCAAATCATCTACAAAACCAACACGTCCTTTTTTCCCTTCTATTATAAAGAGTTGTGTAAGGTATGATCTCCATTAATAGACTTTGAGCTCTTTAAAGGTAGGATCTAAGTCATCTTTAATGTTGTCTCCCCTATGTTACTTAGCGAAGTACTTCATTTTCATTATACAGAGAGATAGATATATTAATGGACAGATGGACAAATAAATGAACACATAGATATACAAATGATAGGAAACAAGGGCATATAGCGAATGAAGGAGGCTGCCTTTGCTTGGTGTCTAAGGGTGATATATACCTCTTCCTGTTGATTACATGTTTTCGGGACGAATAAACATCCATGATCAAGAGGAGAAAAACATTTTGGGTTCAGCCATACTTGACACATAAATGAACTCAGCCTAAAGGGTTTGATAAAATAAGAGATAAACAAGGCTTACCTTGAGATTTAAGAACACAGATGTGTTATTTTGTTAGTATTCTTTTCAACACTCGAGGAAATTCCAGTGCTTCAACCACCTCACTCTGTAATCCAGTTTACTAAATTAGATTGTCTCCTTGAGACGGCAGATCTTGTCTTTGTGCTTTGTTGGCTTTCTCACCTCTTCTTCTTTGAATCGGTTTCCACCAACTGGAAAATGACCCATAAGTCCAGAAGTAATGGAGTTTAAAAAATACCTCGGAGCTTCTTCAGTAACAAAGATTGAGGCTTTTATTTCCCCACACAGAATACTTGAATTTCACCTGGAATTTCAAAATACACTCAACTCTGGAAGAAAAGAGAGTAAAAACAAAACACACACACACTCTCTAGTGATTGCTTTTTATTAAGAATTTCTTTCCGTTGAGAATACTCTGCACTATTTTTAATGTGCAACAACATTTTAATATTTTAATTATATACTTCCCGCTAGATTGGCTTTAGAACTTCCTTGCTGAGTTTCAGAATATGAATTGTTTCAAGTTGAGTGATTTACTCTATTTTTTTTGTAAATTGAACTAAAATAGACTGAGATGGTTTACAAAAAGGTATAGCCTAGTTATATCTTGACCAATTTTGTAAATATCTTCTGATATAAACAGCCTAAATGTTTGTGATTCTTTTCATAACGGGTTCAAAATATTGTCTACTTTGTGTTATGTGAGCAAGGAGCAGAGTAATTACAGATTTAATATTTTTGCATTTTGAAACCCGGCTAATTTTAATTGGTATTTTGTTCCCTACCCTCTGGTTATGGTGACTTGATATTACTGTTGGCTTTAGGGTGCTCCAAAATCATCACAATAACTAGAATTAATGAGTTTAAAACCTAGCTAATAAGAATAATGAAGAGAATTTGATTATGTATTGGTGTTCTGATAGATTTATTTGGACTTTTCTTTTCTCTTTGTTTTCCTTGTAGTGCGGGAGTTGGCCGGACTGGTTGTTTCATCGTCATAGATGCCATGCTAGAAAGAATAAAGCATGAAAAAACTGTAGATATTTATGGCCATGTAACTTTAATGAGAGCCCAGAGGAATTACATGGTTCAAACAGAAGACCAATACATCTTTATCCACGATGCACTGTTAGAAGCAGTGACTTGTGGAAATACCGAAGTGCCAGCTAGAAACTTGTATGCCTACATTCAGAAGCTGACACAAATAGAAACAGGAGAGAATGTCACAGGAATGGAGCTCGAATTTAAGGTATGATATTGGATGTGATAGGATAATTCAGGAGCAAGTCATTCTAGGATTGTCTTTGAGTAGTGGCTTTACTTTCTTAACCTTTCAAATTTCTGAAGTTGCAAGATTCGCTTGGTCTTCTCCTCAGATATCTGACTTTCTTTCTCTTTCCCTTTTCTGTCCTGTGCTTCCTAACAACACCTTGAGCTCTTTTGCACTCTAATTTAAATTGAGAGATCATATTCTGAGAACTTAGGACTTAAAAAGTCAGTAGGCAATGTGGAGTCACTAGGTAGAAGTGAAAAGCACTGTAGTTTGAAGAGTCATTTGCTTTAAACAAAAGCTTTGTATCTAAAGAGGAAATCTTGGGTACGTTGCATTTAAACCGTAGGCTAAAATTATCTCTGTCGGATTTTTCTTTTTTTCTGTTCAACAGCGTTTAGCCAGTTCTAAAGCTCACACCTCAAGATTCATCAGTGCCAATCTTCCATGTAATAAATTCAAAAATCGCCTTGTTAATATTATGCCATATGAATCCACAAGGGTATGCCTGCAGCCTATCCGAGGAGTGGAAGGATCTGATTACATCAATGCCAGTTTTATTGATGGATACAGGTATGTACCCTTCTCCTCTGACAGCCCAAAGCCTTAATATTTACATGTGCCCTAGTTTCATAGCTGGAATGAATTTCGTCTCAAATCAAAACATTTTCTTTCTGCCTAGGTCAGCATTCAGTCCCTTGGTGCTTGTTGTTTATTATTTTAGATAAGCATAAGAAGCAGCAGTCATGGAGTACTTTAATCTGGCCTTCTGCACTCTTCTTTTAGATTTAGATATGGAAGGAGTTAATAAAGAAGCTGTTTTGCACCACATTTCATATATTTAATAGATTGTGTAAGAGTCGTTTCTACAAAATGAAGCTGCACAACTCAGTGTTTAAGTGATTTGTGTGACACATGAAATTGAGCTATTAGCATTGCTCTAAAATTTAAATAATAATGATAAAGACATACATCATCATATTAACAAAGCAATTTCTTTTGCAAAGTCCCCCGTATATATTAAATGTTCTTATTTAATTACACAGTCTCAACAGGAATTTACTGCAATCCCATTAATAAGTTTTCAGTTTTTATTACTGGATTTGATGTTTACATATCAAGTGTGAACCTTCGCATCTTCTATGATTACTTTAATGTGCTGTGTCATTCTCTGTAATTCAGACAACAGAAAGCCTACATCGCTACCCAGGGGCCCTTAGCAGAGACCACGGAAGACTTCTGGCGGATGCTCTGGGAACATAATTCCACCATCGTAGTGATGCTCACCAAGCTGCGTGAGATGGGCAGAGTGAGTGTCTCCTCATAAGACAGTCACTCCATGGAGAAATGAGGATTTCATTGTAATAACCCAAGTACCAGCGTCATTTCTTTGAAATGCAGAGTGCTCCTGCATTTCATGCTCTGGGCCATTCATTACTGTGTGTTGGTTTTAACTTGCCAAACCGTATCAAGTTCTTTAGTTTGTGTCTTTTGAAGAAAGAGCTAGTACTTGGTTTCCAGTGAAGCGCAATCATAGAAACAAATAAGTAAGCAGATGCCCCTGTTTGACTTATGCCCTGGCTCTCAGCATATTCTTATTTAGCAAAAGTGCCATCATTTCTCTATATGAGGCAACTTGACGTTCTCTCCTCCCTGAAGCAAATTCTTACTTGCCCACCTTCTACCCCCATGGAATAAAATGTTGGAAATTTATGTAGTTATTCTAAGGATATAATCTGGTAACCTCAAATCTACTTTTAAAAAATGTTTATTCTGAAAAATACGTAAATAGTCTTACAGACGCTTGAGAACCTACTGCTTAGACTCAATAGATTACAAGCATTTTGCCATATTTGCTTGAGATATTTTCTGTCTCTCTTCTTTGTATAAATTTAATGGTGGAGATGCATCTAAAGTTCAACTTCTGGAACCCAAGGAGAGAGCAAAAAATACCGAACTAAGAAAGTAACTTGACTATTCCAATTTGGCTGCTGCCTCTGTACAAGGCTTAGCCAACTTGTTAAAACTGCCTGGGCTCCAGTTTCCTCAGCTAACAAGGGAGATTGGACCAGATCATTCCAGAGGCTTCTTTCTGCATTCGCCCTTGGTGGTTCTCTTCATTCCAAACCACTGTGGCAGAAGTCTACTGTGGTGGTGCAATGCATGATTGACATAGCCTGCATTATGTCCAAGGACTGATGTAATTATTTGGATAACTTGTAGGTGTGAAGATGCTTACTCTATTCAGTTCAAGTTGGAGTATTCATTTCAACAAATGTGTATTAAGCACCTGCTATAGGCCAAGTCCTGTGCTTGATACCATGGGCAAATATTGAACCACATGATTCCCCTGTCCTCAGAGAACTTAGGATTTCAAAGAGAAAGTGTGTCATATGCAATTGTAATTGCCTTGAATTTTGAATTGAAATTTTATTACTGAGAAAAAATTAAATATATTGATAGGCAGATGATAGACAAAGTTTATTTACATTTTGTATAGTTTCACATTAGTCTTCTGTCCTTCTAGGAGAAATGTCACCAATATTGGCCAGCAGAACGCTCTGCAAGATACCAGTACTTTGTTGTAGATCCCATGGCTGAGTACAACATGCCACAGTATATCCTAAGAGAATTCAAGGTCACAGATGCCAGGGTAAGTTGCCACAGTCTTATATTCTTAACCGTTAGCTGAAAAGTAGTCTCACATGCGTCTCTGGGAGAAACATTTGCCAAGTGACTATACTCCAAAAGAGAAAGAAATTACCCATCCTGGAAGACTGTTTTTTTACATATATGTAAGAGTAACTTTTCCTCTGTCTGGCAAACGTTCTCACAAACCCAGGCTTGGCTTCCATTCAAACATAACATCTGGCAGCCCAACTTTGGGGATGCGCTTGGTAAGCGTGTGTGCCGGGAAGCATTTCCTGATTGGTTGGCTATGCTTACATTCACCTTCTCAGTTCATTCTCTTTGGGCTTTTGTGACTTCTTCATTACTTGAGGCTGTAAATATGTTGTTGTTTTGCAAAGCCCTTTAGGTCATGTGGGCTTGGAGGTTAATTTGGTATGATTTTAAAACTGCAGAGCAAATGGCATTCTTCAGAAGAATCTGACAAGCTTTGCACATTCTAATTTGATTCCTGGCATGGTTTATTCCTCGGTGTGCTAATGTGTCTGTCCATGAGAGCTGTGCACCCACGACCCTTGTTGGCTAATTTTCATTCTGCATTTTTTATCTAGATTGCTGAGTCCAAGGTTCAGGCCTGATGTAAGATGTTCTGTGCATAAACTTTAATATGCTTGCCTTTGGCCACTTTCAAACCGTGATTACAAATACATCTTAAGAGAGAGCAGGGTCAGCCCAAAGCCCTGCTTTTGTTTTTGGCACTGTCACAGCGGGTGGGTTGAATCAATCCAGGGTAGAGCTATGTAATTGATGCATTGTTTTTTCTGGAAAGCAGCTTTCTCAACCAGTGCTCATGTTTAGAGATCGTCGGCTAATCCCCAAAGCTGAGCCCTGGCTATTGACCCAAAGTGAAGGAGAAATTGGTTAGCAGGTTGGTTGACCCAGGTGACAGACCTGTTAATCCCAGAAACTCTGAAGCCTTAACTACTCTGAAAGTGACTATACTCAAGGCAGCAGTTAAATCTGTAGGTCTTGTTTTGAGCTGCCCAAACAAGCATGCCTTGGTGACCTGTCCCATTGTTTGAAAAAATCATGCCCTTTCAGAATTTGAAGCTAGGTATGTGAGTGAAAATCTTAAGTGCCTTCCAAGCAAACTCACCAAGCATTTCTGATGATAAAGAGTAGGAGCCAGGCTCCACAAATCGCAGAGACAACTTCTTTACTATTCTTCTCTTGCCCAAATTAAATCTGATCAAAATAAGCAAAAGAAACATTTAAGCAGGAACTTGTTTGCATGTTTTAAAATAAATAAATGAATAAATAAAAGCCTCCCTGTGATTGTACAATTTTCTTAGCTACCATAGCATTTGCTGTTTTTGCTCCTGGTGTGTTTCTAATATCAACTTCCCAGTTTGGAAAGCAAGTTGGTACTTGAGAATACAGTATTGTTAAACAGATAACCTTTAAATGGAGTCAGGTGGTCTCTTCTCCAAATAGTAAGGATTTGTGCACATGACCTCTTCTTGCTATTAAAGACACTGTGGTCAGAAATGAAATCCCCAGGACATTCAGAGGACAAATAAGCAGTACCTTGCCTCTGGCTTCCCTTCCTGTGTTTTCCAAACCTTTTTCAGAAACAGGAAAGTATATCATGCTTCCGTGATAACCACCCGCAAATTAGCTGTGGGGCCAAGCAGTTATTTCCATATTCTTCAGTATTCTTACAGAACTGATGTGGTCTTCCTGTTTTATCTCCATCCCCAATGATGCCAGTCAGGAAATACCCTGTTCCTGTGGAAACCACCAGACTTGTTGATGTGTACCCATCTTGAGTTGAGTCATCCCCTCTTCTCAATATGCCTGAGAAAGACTGAGTCTCTATCTACTTAGCCAGAATCTTGAGAACATGCTCACCTGTATCCAAAAGAACTTTAATATGGAAAGAGATGTTACAAAAATGGGAAAGAGGAACAAGTTGAGGCATTTTCTAATGGGATCAGTCCTTCTAAGTTTGGAATTTGGATGTTCTCTCTCTCTGTTGATTCAGGGGAGAAAGTTGATGGCATGATTGTTATTCCTACTTCTGTAGACAGAAGGTCCCTTCTGCTTTTGTTGTGTTTCCAAAAACACTGTAAAATCCTAGAAAGAATCAGAAGCACTTTAGTATCTTCTTTTCAAACCATTTATACTTCATGAGTCAGAAAAATTTTGCCCAATCACTTTAGAAGGACTCCTCTTGCATCTGGCTTGTTTTCCTTCTGCCTTTTCGTTTGTCTGTGTTAAAGGCCCCATAGACTCCTTAATTCCTGTGGTCAACCAGGAAGAGTCCTTTTTCAGAACAGAGCATTCATTTGCTCATAATCTCTTTGATCTCCTTGAAGGATGCCTCACTTTTTGCTCAACAGCATAATCAGTCACATGACACATGCTGCATACGCTGCCATGGTTAGAAATTGTATGCTTCTGAGACGTCGGGCATCCAGGTTAACAACAGCCACTCAATTTGTGTCAGATCATTTCAATGTCACTATTTGCCATTTGACAATGCTAGAAGTAAGCAAGCACAACAGATGTGAAGTTATGGTGATGATAGCAAAATCTCTGGTCTGGATGACATGCCTAGATGTTCCTTTCAATGTTAAGAAGTCATTGGATTCATAAATCTTTGAAATAGAGTATATATGTTCCACTTTGGTTTTGAAGGCAAACTTTGGGTCTCAGAGCATTCACTAATATGGGAGCTAGATGGCTCTTTACTACATGAGAACCTGGGTTTTTAACTGGGTGTGTTGAGAGTAGGTAAATTTGCCATTTAAATATCTGTGAAGGTAGACAGTGTTAATAGCAGATACGACATGAATGTGACTAAATTTCTGGTTAAACCATGTTTCTTTCTCTTCCCTTTTTTTTTCTTTTTGGAAAAAAATCATGCTTGCTGTTATGGTTTGTGCACTGGCTAAATCTTACTGGCATCCTTCCATGTGGCTGGCTATGTGGCTTTCTCTCTAAAGGACGGTCAGTCCCGAACAGTGAGGCAGTTCCAGTTCACTGACTGGCCAGAGCAAGGAGTGCCAAAGTCCGGAGAAGGGTTTATTGACTTCATCGGCCAAGTCCATAAAACAAAAGAGCAGTTTGGCCAAGATGGACCCATTTCAGTCCATTGCAGGTGAGTTAAGAATCAGGAATGTTGAGTTGCCATTTCTGATTAATGTGAAGATAACTTTAAAAATATGTATTGTTGTCTGGTCATTGTCGGTATGAACTTATTGTACTGCATATGCGTAATTGAAATTTTGTTCTCAGACATGTATTGTAAAAGCTAGAGCAAGGACTCATTTCTATTTCTTTCCATAAAATGAAAACAACTGGAGGAAGATTTTTATCCCCAAATTTTACCTCATGTAACAAAAAACCAAACTGTGTTTTTCCTTTCCTATTTTACATTGGGAGGAACTGTTGGTACATCCTCTAACGATAATTTGTTCAGTTAATCATTTCTTAGGTGTTTTGTTTTTGTAGCATTACCCTGATAACCAACTTTCTGTATCTTTCCCTGTGTTTGTCTTCTTGAGAAAACCATAAATAGTTATCAGGCCTTAATGACAATACTAATTCTTGCCAGTCGATAAGTGATTAGAATGGTATCTCAGTTAAAATTGCAATTTGCTTGAAAATCGTTGCTATATCAGAAAATGAAGCACCTTCAAGTTAATTATTTTCAATAGTTTCCACAGCATTTTATAATTCAAGTCATTGAAGTTAATAGAAACAGCAAGTAAACGGTTCAGAAAGGACACTCACTGTATATTTAATGCTTTTGGAAGTTGCCATGCAAGAACCTTCCAGCAAAAGGAATGCACTTAATTTTATTTATTTATTTTAGGAACTTGAAGTCTCAGTCCCTAATCTCTTTATGGTCAAAATCTTGAGAGAATTTATTAAAAAATTTATTTTGCTTACAAAATAAAAATCCCCCAAACTATAGTTCTTAGCAACATGAGAAACAGGGTCTAAAATAGGAGAAATATTAGCCTTGGACTTCGTGATATCTGAGTTCTAATTTCACTTCTGTCATCATGTAGCTCTATGACAGCAGGGAAATTTCTCTGAACCTCAGTTATCTTAGTTGATCTCTAAGATCCTTTCTAGCACACTCTGTTTCCCAGGCAATTTAAATATATGTGAATGTAGAAACAGACTTCATATTATATGAGAAACAGAGCTTATTTATACACATTGGCTTTGTGTTGAGTTATCCAAAATCCTTTGCTCTAGACAACCAAAGAGCATGTAGGAATGACACATGGGCTCAAATATTCCAACAACGTGGATGGTATATGTTGGACTTGAATTACCAGGGTATTCTCCTTAATTTCCCACATAATTTGCCCAAATGCTAATTCAAACTTTTCCAGTATAAGCTATAAAGAAAAGAATATATTTCATATGTATTTTTAACTTTAGGCATTCCCATAAATATAAGTACATAAGTGTGTGTGTGTGTGTGTGTATGCATGCATGTTACTTCTCGTTGCTTTTGTCATCACAAAATGATTTAAACACTCTTTTACTATAAGTGTTATAGCATGTTAGTCACATATCTTATATGTATATCTTAAAGATCTCCAGATATTTTATCTTTCTGGGAATATCCTAAAAATACCACTTATTTTATTTATAACTTATTAAACTAACATGATAAAGTCAATCAATTCAAAAGTCATAAGTCCAATGTCTGTTATTGTCTTGAAAGCACCTAGTAGAAATCCAGAAACCCTATATTTTGTTACTTTTGAGCAATCAAATCAAGGTAAGATAGACTGTGGAGTACCTGGACCATTCAAAAAGATCATAAATCACAGTCTCTTGGGATTAAGAGACATTTTCAAGGTTGAAAGGGACCTTCAAGGTCATCTACTCCATCTTAACAGAGAGCCTTGGCTGCTCCCGGACATTCTCAGCCTCTTGGTAAGGACTGCCAGTGGCTTTTGAAGCCTCACTTAACATTTGTGTTTGAACTCTTCAGAAAACCCAGTTTATAAAGGGACACGCTATTTATATATGCCTGTTAGCTACATACCCAAGTAAATGAATCCATCCATTTTCTACAGCCTGTACCCAAGCGTTACACATGCTGTTTAATTAGCATCCAAAAATGTAGGAATTTTTCAGATTATTCACTCTTCTCCTCATTACCTAACCTTCCAGATGCTTTCCTACTTCTTAAGAGCACAAAAGCTATGAATTAATTTTCTTCTCTTGCTTCAGTAAAGATTCTGGAATTATCATAAAACAATAAAGAAAACAGAGAAACTCAAAACCTTGCTAACGTGGTAGAAGGAATCCTGAAGTTTTAGCTCCTGAACATCTAAAAATAGTAGATAACCGTATAGTTCAGTGGCTCTTAAACATTTTTTTTAAGCTGAGAGACCCTTTTGAGAATCTGTTGAAAGTTATACGTTTCGGGAAACAGAACATATACACTTACACAATCCATTTATAGAAGATATTCATAGACGCTTCTGAAGACTGAATGAGGATCCCAGATCAAAAACCTGTTATAAATAAATAAGAAGGTATGGAAACTATTCAAATCTAGACATTATTTTTGATACGAGGAAACAGATTCTATATGTCTAGGTGATGGGACATCCTGAACAGATTTGAAAGTGGCTACAAGAAGTGAATAATACACTAGAAAACTTGGAGATATCCCATTTATCTCACCTTATCTGAACTATTTCATACTTTAAAAATATTACGCAGGCAAAGTCTACAATTTCAGGATCTGCATAAAGAGTATTAACCTATACTTTATTTACCTTTCCTTTTATCCATTTATTTGACGATATTTATGTTTCCTAGGCCTTTCCAAAATGGTGTCTAATCCCAGCTAAGTCATTTTATTTTATAAGATTTAATCCTGATTACTCCACATTCATCCTCACATGTTACCATGACACATTATCCCAAGAGTAATCATTTCATGAACCCAACACCACATTTTCCTGAACATTGCTGTGGAGGAACCTGATGTCAGATGGCAGCTGGTGGACATATGTTCACCTTCAAGCAAATGTGGCCAAGACTGTGAGTATCTCATCCAATAACATTGCCTTTGTTATTGTGACAGCGCGGGCGTTGGAAGAACTGGAGTCTTCATAACACTAAGCATTGTTCTGGAAAGAATGAGATATGAAGGAGTTGTAGATATCTTCCAGACTGTCAAAATGTTGAGAACACAACGACCGGCCATGGTACAGACAGAGGTGAGAAAAATCTCCATGAGTTTGTCACATCTCAAGAGCCAAACAGTAGATTTTATTAACCAAGACCTCCTAGATTCTGGAGACTCTCAACATCAGAGACAAAATATAGGAAAATACTGCAGGAAAAGTATTAAATTGTTTAATATTTTTGAACTTCTTTTTTCCCCTCTTTAAATGGAAATAACAATGTCCATGTCTTAGAGTTGATTTGGAAGTTCTGTGAGATTATATAGATATTATATATTAGGTTGAACTATGTTAAATTGTCACCATTTAACCCTTTTTGGCCTATGAAAATGGCAATTCCATAGAATTCGTTATATCAATATTTATATGATATATATTGCACATATTTATATACGAATGTATATAAAAAGCACAATGCCTGATACATAATAGGCCCTCAGCCCATTTTTCTGCTCCATTCCCTTTCTGTATGCCTGGGTGTTAGACATCAACTGCTCTATATTTCATTTCTTAATAATGGTCATTTTAAATATTTGGATCTTGGATAACCTCTAGAGAAATTAGTCCCCCATTTTCTATTTCAAGAATTGATATGAAAGTTCTCATATTTCTCAGAATGACTTCATGAATATGAGTGACAGTGTTTCTGTTCCTCAAAAGGCCACCAAAGTATATGATCTATATGTGTTCCTGAATTCATCACCCACAGTATCTTCCAGACTTTGATTTCAAAATAGTGCAAGCATTTGGCTTGCAATACTCAAAACATTATGTCAGCCTGACAAACGTAATGGGCGTTGGGGGTGACAAAGGGAAATTGGAGGTTTAAAAAGCCTTAACACTTAGGCAAGCAACTTACTGTGACAAGATAGAAAAGCAAACTCCATTTATTTTGCATTACCATTTTTATTGTAGAAAAATGCACATTTAAGCAAAATAGAAACTATGTACTTTCAGCCACATTGGCTACTGCAAATAAGTTTCTTTTATGGGGAAAATCCTACTTTCTCTCATCCCTTCTCGTCTGTAAATTATAATTTTTCCATCTCTCCAACAATGCCCTGACTTGTTCCAATATGACACTGTTCTTCCTTGTCTGAAAAAGGACATGTTTCAAGCTGTTTTATTTTAGTGTGGGCCTTTCTAGAACAGACAACTAGCAATCACACTGAATTCAACCAAATGGCACAGGTATTTTTTGACGTGACAGCCAGTCTTTTGATACCATTTTCAGGGGACAGAAAGCTTGCAGGTCCAGCGCCCTGTGTAAATGGGTTTGTGTGCCTAATGTTGCTCCCCAGATACCTTTTGGCTCCCTCCCTCACTCATATAAGTATGTCAGAAACGACGGTGGGTAATTCTGATTTCAGGCAGCAAGGTCTACCGTCTGATAAGATTGTTCTTTTTTTTTTTTTCAAATTCAAATTCTGTTGGCAATAGCCCAGAAGGTAAATGAACCCAGATTTTCCTCATGACAATGTGTGTCTGCACCAACCTCTATTAAATATTCAAACTGACAATTAGTTACGTTATCACAAATAAGCAGATGACTGTAAAATACGACTGTGACATATAAGGAGTTGCCGTGTTCGGTTGGTGGTAATTGTTGGTACTACTTGGAGAACAATTCACACTTTCTAGAAGGTGATGTTCACTTGAGCTGTCACTACTGGAATTGGGAAACTATTTTAGTCGAATCGATTAGAAGTTAATAAACACACTATGTGGCTAATAGTTCATTGCTCACTCAAACCAATTGGTCACTGCATTGAATTGATTGACGAAAGTAGTGATTTTGCCCCCATCTAGATGTGACTTTGTTTCCTAATATTGATTTTCGTTTTTCTATGAAAATGTACTCACGGCCCCTTCTCCTCTTTCTCCCCATGCTTTTGTCCTCCAGGATCAGTATCAGTTCTGCTATCGAGCCGCACTAGAATATCTGGGCAGCTTTGATCACTATGCAACGTAGAAACCCCTGACCCATTTTGGATTTTTACTGCAGGCCCTTCAATATCCATGGAGTCTCTTCTGAGCCATACAGGGCATTTGAGAAGTCCTTCTTAACTTCTAGCTAACAACCATTTAGTGGGACTATTACACACAAAACAAATTAAAAACAAACTCTTCCGGGTGGACCAAGAATTCACAGTTTAATAATCTAACCTGAAAATTAATCAAGAGAATCCTGACTGATGAGGCATCTGAAGGATTTTATTTACAGATACCTCAAGGATTCAAAATAAAGGGAAGAAGAAATCACAGCAAAGAACCACCATCTTGTTCCGGATTGCTTGATAGGCGCCAGGAGAAATTGCTGGAGTGTTGCAGTTCAGTGCAAGATGTTTGCTGGTGCGGCTTCTCATGATAAGACGGACTCTGCTTCGACATCACCCCTTCCCACCATACTGCTCATAATAACATTTTAGGGGGAAAGGGGGGGAATGTTTAAAAAGAAAGTCTTTGATTTAGTTTTTTAGTATTGTAAAGATACTGCTGACCTGTGCTTCATTTTTAACTGTGTAAACTTTTTTTTAACAAAATGTATCATTCGATAAAGTGAATTTTAAAAAAGTTACATAACTCTTCATTTTTTATTTCTAAATTGTAGGTTTTTTTAAGCTGTAGAACTGTTATCTATAATATCTTGCTGTAGAAATATCAAATAATTTGAAAATTTGCACATTTTTGTGCAATATTCTTAATCTACAGTATTGGTCTCATCAGATATTACTTTTCCACTTCTGTTTGGTTTTGGTTGGTGAGAAAGTACCCATTCTCTTCAAATAATCAAAGAGAACTTTTGTTTTGTCTTGTTTTGTTTTTAGAATCAACAGGGAGGCGCAAAGTATAAAGTTGCTGCTAACATATATACATATATATCCATATTTTACTGGGGTGTCTATGTATATATAGACAGTGTGTCCACACAAAAAAATAGATATAGCTATCATTCAGTCCTTCCATGATTTAGTTCTTTTCTTTTTTTAAGGTAGAAAAGCTATTGCAAACATCTTTTTTAATTTGCTATTAATTTTATGACATATTGGTATTTCTTAATATCACAAAATTTTAGTTTTTTAAGGGAAATGAGGAATGCACATCAGTGATTGTCAAACCTCGCCCCCTAATTTCCTACCCAATCTCCCCCCACTTACCTACTCATAGTCACAAATACCATTTTGTTAGCCAGGCTTCCAACAAAGTTCAATATTTCTAACACTCTAGTGCAATAAAAAATTATTAAATATCTAAGAGGTGTGCATGTGGGAAAGGTCAGTGCATATCCCTTTAGGAGGGGAGAATGTTGTAATATATCAGCTATCAAGTTGTTTAAAAAACAGTGTATTCAATCGTATATTGTCTATAGTATGTGCTATGAAATTTGCATTTATGATATGTAACAGGGGCAAAGCCAAACTCATGTTACTCTGTTCTGTCAGAAACATTTTGTGGCATACAGCATTCCTGGGAAGTGCTGTACTTTGTTTCCTTTTGGTTTTAGTTTTGCATTTAGAGTGCCTTATAATTGATGCCTATTTTAATAGCATTTCTTTTTAGCTTTTGATTCGTCTTTCCATTAGTTGTTCATATATGTTACTCTTTCAATTAAAGCATTATCTGTTTACCACATGTACAAAAACTCTTTGAATAACATGCATTCCTAGTTTTCAACCAAGTCGGGGATGTTAGTGATTGTACCAGCCCAAAGCACTTGGATAATCAGGGCCCTTCTTCCTTCATAGTTGTCAACACCAGGAAAAGCTACTTGTTTTATTTATAATCCCTTCCAAATCTGCTCTAGAACATTCAGTAACAGCACCAAACTTATTTTAGTAACAAACATCACTGTCAACTTTGGAATATATTTACTATTCCATTAGATTTTTCTGAAAGGGGAAATTTAAAAATATATATCTCTCCCAAATTTTCCAACATGATTTCTATAGGAAGCCATGGATGATGGCATGAGTTTGCCGCATCTATGATTTTAAAGAACCCTCAAAATATCCAAGGAACTCTTAAAGAGTTTTGGTATAGGTATAATATTTTGGTTTAATTTTAGCTTTATTGCTGTTCTGCCTAGAGAAATTTTTGTTTTCCGCATTTTCCCATCACTAGCAGAATGAAATCCAAGAGACCAAACACTTAACAAGCATCATATTTGAGCACTTTTGTAAAAAAAAAAAAAAAGAAAAGAAAAAAAGAAAAAGTATATAATACTAAAAAAAAAGTATTAGAAGGCTACCTCAGAATGAGACTCTCTAACCTACATCAGAACCAGAGAAGAATGTGCACTATGTGGGTCTGTTGTTGTTTTCTTTTAGTTTGTATCCTTCGGAGATTTATCCAAGTGCCAGATTACTCAGTGCTGTAATTTTCATTTAGTGAAACAAAGGGGGTCAGACAGACATTGCATCGTGCAGACATCCCATATTGGACATGTAAGATCTGATGGTGTATTGCACACCAGAACCATTGGTCAAGAAGCAGTTTCTCTCCCTGAAACAAAAACTGTCCATTTGGCAAAGGGAAAGAGGAGAATAATCATGAGAAGAAATGAATGGGATGCATACCATAGACAAACGAGGCGGACACTATTCCAGGTACCTTATCGTTCAGGAGCTGTTCCGAGAACTAACTCCCTTACTGTCATTGATGTGCATTCCACTCTGTGCTTTTCTGTACAACCGTTCTAGTTTTATTTTCCCAGGGAAATCTTTATCTACCATTACCATAAACTTTCAAGTTTCCAATTATTTTCATCATCATAACCAGTACGGTGCTATTATTTACCTATGTATGTGTAGTTATGTATAATTTTGTAATTAGTTACAATGGTAAAAAAAAATCAAAATATATAAAAAGTGATTTGTACAGAACTTTATTTTAGCTCTTTTTTAAAAATGATTTGCATGGTTAGACAACGGCGAGGACAGCCAGGGGAGGGAAGGGCCTCTAGGGAACTTTGCACTTTCTATACCTTTGTACTATGCACTGCCCTATTGATTCTACACCCAATAATGTTATTACTTGAACCCATCTGTAAGAAACTGCTTCAGAAATTCATTTGTGTGTATGTAAATAACACAACATGGAAACAGGAAGGGAAAAAATTCTGCAGTAATGTACAGATTTTTTTCTTTCCTGTTTATTTTTGGTTTTGCTTTCTTTTAGTCCCTCCTTTTTATTTTCAGTTCCCTTTTCTTTGTCCTTTTTGGGTTTTGGTTTCCTTTGGGTTTATGGGTGCCCTGATACTCCAGCAGAGATCAGAAGGCTACAGATCCATCCTCTCCATCCGTTACGTGGCTTTGCCATCCAAGCTTGGAGTGTCTTTACAAAGATAATAACAGTTGTGTTCTTTGCTCTCGTTTTGGATGCATAGACTGAAAAATTAAAAAAAAAAAATAACTTGTAAAATGGCTTGTTAAAAAAATACAATTACCTCTAATTAGTAGTACGCGTAAATGTTTTACAGAATGAAAGGCGTGCTTTTTATTTTCTTACTTCGTTACATTGGTGGCGAAAGAAGTCTGTATGAAAATCAGTTCTTTGCTGACACAAGTTCCATTTGTTACAAATGAATTCTAATAAAAATGTCAGTGTTATGCAGCCTGGCCTTTGCTTTTGTACGCTCCAGCATTTTGGTTTTGAACTGATGGTATTTGTTCCCCCTTCTCTTCTGGTTATTTGGTCAGTTCCTTTGTACCAATAGTAATTCTGCTTACTGAGAGTCTGCTGTCTGCAGGTGCCCGCCTTGAGGTGAGCACCTTTCACTGGTAGGCAAACTGAGGCTTACAGAAACAGTTGGCCCAAGTTCACACGGCAGAGAAAGAGACCTTGGTTTCGTTCAAGTTAGAGATCGCGGCCATCTTTAATTCTGTGAAAGATGACGACTATATAAATTTAAGTGCATTATTATATATATAAGTATCATCTGGAAACAACTGACATCTCTCCTATGCATAAAAATACACAAAAAAAGCTCCATAGTGTTAACTTCTCAAACTCTTTGGGAATATGGCTAAGAAAATACTTGGCTTGCATTGCTTATTCAGCAATTTAATGTTACTTCTCAGAACTGTTCTAAGCATTGGGAATGCAGCTGTGAACAAATGAGATCCTGCTGCTGCTCACATGGAGACCAGTCTAGGGAGAGAGGCTGATGTTAAATAAATAATGATAAAATTACACTCTGAGAAGAGCTGTGAAGGAAAGTAGAGGATCCATGAAGTTAGGACTTTCAAGTGTGACAGACAGAAAGTCTAATTTAACTTGGCCTACAGAGAAAGAAAAGTGTTTATTGGCTCGCATACGAAAAGATTAACAATGAACTCCTCTAAAAGAGTAGGAATATACAATCTTCAGGTGCAACTGGATTCAGAGCTCAGGTAATGTCTTCAGCAATTGATGTCTCTCTCCATCTCCTAGACTGGTTTCTGCATTCTTAGTTGTCAGTTTTAAGCAAGCTTTATGGTCCTTGGAAGCTTCAGGATCTTAATACCACAAATCAGGCAAATGGAAGAGTTTTCTTCCCCAACAACACAAAGAGAAGTCCTTGAACAGAATGGATGCTTGTTGGCTCTCATTGATGTGGCTTGGGATAAGTTATCATCTCAGAGTCATAATTATGGATGGCAGGAGAGAATGTGTTCATTGACTTGTCAAATCAAGAAGGATTTACGGTAGCTGTCCCCTTGCAAAATTGTAATGAATTTGGTGGAACCAACAAGTAGCTGCGAATCAACCTAATGAGTTAAGGTAAGGCAAAACACAGGAATATGTGGTGATGTTACTTGTTGCCGTGGAAATGATGAGAGAATGAAACAATCCCATTATCCAAACATTATTTTGGAAGTCTCAATAGTGAATAGACAATTAGACTCTTTTTCCTCTTTCTTTCTTCCTGTCCATCTAATTGGCCTTTAATTTTTCCAGATTCCATTACCCTGTTGATTGATTACGTAATCACACAACCCTTAACCAGAAAAACAGGACAAAAAGTTTGAAGTGAATCATATCTGATATTCTGACAATTGTGGTGCGTTATTTTAAACAGATGTCTGGTTGGAATGCTGAAGATGACAAAATAGCTAATTTCACACAGATAAACATATGCAGCAATAATTAGTTAATAATAACTCACTAATAATTAGTTTAGGACTCTTACTTAATTTATGATTAAACTTCACAAGTTAGAATTTCAATACATTAAAATATCATAATTTGTAAAATTATAAATCTGATAAGTATTTATGACTTTTAAAAGGTGTTTTTCAAATTCTAAGGAAATAATATAGTAAGCAAAGATCCATGAAATCTGAAATCATAGATTTTATCATTATTCATAATAGCAAAAAAGAAGTGGAAACACCCTAAATGTTCAGTAATAGGAAATGATTAAAGAAAAAAATGTGTAAAATTTTATACATACAGACACCATAATACCATGTGTAATACATTATCATTTAGTCAATAAGTAGTTTTGGGAAAAATATATGATGACGTGAAAAACTAATATAATACATTTTTCAGAGGAGGTATGCAATTATGTAGCGACATAAAGACGAAGAATTAAATGACTGGAAAGAAATGCATCAATTACTAAATGATAACGCTGCCAAAAAATTATCTTAGAATTTCTACGTTATCTAAAATTTTTACAGTAAGTATTTTTAAATAGCAGAATAAGAGTGCTTTAAAACGTACAGAACGATGGAATAATAATTAAAAATCTATTTAAAAAGGCAAGAATGGAGAGAAAAAGGAACCTAGGAGAGGTGGGACAATAGCAAATAATATATGATAGATTTAAACAGAAAAAACCCAATAATTACATTAAATGTAAATAAAGTATATACAGCTTAAAGATGTAGAGTGTCAATCCAGACATATAGTGCTTGCAAAAATATAAGAATGTTAAAAGTAAAAGAATGGCCAGAAATATACCATGCAAACATAACCAAAAGAAAGCAATGCAGAATTAAATTAATTTCAGCTATAGCATTACCAAATGCTAATGAGTCAATTCTTGATGAAAAAAGCTTCAATGCACCAGGAGGAAGTAACAATTCTGTTTGTATGGCCTCAAAATATAGACAGCAAAAACTCAGTGAACAAAATAGAGTTACATACATATCTACAATCATAATGGGAGATTTTAAAACACTTCTCTCAGAGTTAAAATAATTGATTAAAAAATTTAAAATCAACTGTGGTCAATTGTTTAGTTGATTATAGCAGTGTTTGTCAATGTACAGGATCCAGTCCACTGTTAGACCACAGGAGATCCTGGGAATGACGTGCAGTTTCATAGAATGTTTATATGGGTAAGGATTACTCACTCATAACCTGGTGAGCCATTCAGTGTTGCTAAAATTTAGTGCAGAAATAATTGTTAAATTTTCGTGCAACCAAAATTATTTTGGTCTCTCCAGTTCTGTATTAGCAATACATTTTTTCCCTACTGGGACTGGAAATAAAAGGGACAAATGGGATATAGTGACTTTTACTTTGGATTAGACTTCTAAAGATAATAAAATCTTGGGTTTGAACTGTATGTAGGTTAGAAGCATTTAAGTGTGCCTCATGGTCCTGGATTGTGTTGCCAGCCTATCCAGCAAGTTGAAAGCATGTATCATTGGCTACCAAGACAGACAAGCATGAGAATATGGATGGATTGGTACTGGGTTTATATCATTTCTAGAAAATCAACTGAAAGTGCAAAGCCTATTGATTACAACAATGTCATGTATCAGGAAGAAAAACAAAACCTTGGAATCAAAGAGACTTGGGTTAAAATTTGACCTTCATCATTTATTAACTGAATTGGTCCTAATCAAGTTATTTAATCTTCTAAGTTGATTTTCTCATCTATAAAATGGAGATGAAATTATCTACAGATTTATTACACAAATTAGAAACAATTTATATAATATGCGTAATATTTATGATTCATGGAGGACTTATGCTCATTGTTGATAAAACTCAGCATTTCCACTTTCCCATTAAAAAGACTCAACATGTCTTAAAGAATAATATTAAAGAAGAAAAACAGTAGTCATCTACAAAACATCTTGTGAAAAAATCACATGCATAGTTTGAATCTTTTTCCTGGCTGTGGGACACTCTTTTAAGATACAGAAGAATGGTCATTTCTGCAAAGCAATCGGGAATTGCTCTACTGATTTCTCCCTTATTGGATGCCAAGTTAATTACTGTGAAATAGACTTGGTTGTGCCATGTTGACGTTTGTATAGTGCTATGTATTGCAGAGTGTTTTATAGCTATTAATTATTTTCCTCACAATATTGGGAAGTGGACCACTGCAACCTTCTTGGAGCACTAATTAGCCTCTGGCACAGAAAGATCATATAACTTGCTGAAGGTCACTCACTGAAGGCATGGGAGACTGCAGGGAGACCAGGGAACCCAGTGTACTGAAATGTAAGGAAATACAAAGTGGAAAAGGGTCTAGTATCTAGTCTCAGCCCTGCCACTCACTTTGTAGTTTGGGAAAGTCACATAATCTCTCTGAGCCTCATTTCTTCGTGTGAAAGATAATTGGAAGGACTCATAGATATTATTGAGATCTAGATTCTAGGATTATAGTAGCCTAAAATCTCATGAATGGGAATATACATTGACAATCTTATCATTATAAATATATCTTTGTCATTAAAAAAGAGAGTCAGTGACTACCTGAAGCATTTTGGACTCAGTTGCCAAGAAGCAACAAAATTCAAGGTTGAGTTGAACAAGGTTAGAGGTACCCTATGGAACTGGATTTAGGGGACATGGGATGTAGACAGGTCAACCAGGGTGTGAACCTAGCTCCTCCACTTAATAGTTACATGACTTGGGCAATTTACTTAACTTTTCAAAGCCTGCTACCTATTCTATAAAATAGGGATGGGCCCTCTCTTATGAAGTTTTTGCAAGGAGTAAAAGAGATGGCGTAGAATAAGGAAAGTGAATAATACCTAAGAATACTTTTATTATTTCTAGTAATGAAAATAAAATGTAGGCGGGATGAACTTCTGCTCATCTAGCCAACATCGTAATCTCTAACACTGAAAATACTTTTCATTATATTCAGTAAGGAGTAAGGACACACAATTCTTTTACTCCCCCTTTAAAATTTCTGAACTAAGAAAATATGCTCTGAGCTAACAAAGACCATCTTGTCATTCAAACTACATTTTCTACAAGATGTGGTTATTGATAAAGTCACCTGCACGGTCCTCCGGACTGTTTGCTCCTTCACTCATTCTTTCACGTATTTGATCCTTTAAGAAAAACTCATTTCTTTTCCCTAGTACTGGGCAAGTAATTGGCATTTAATGAACTCTCTGAAAATAACATAAGATCCCTACCCTCAAGGTTCTTCCAGATTAAGAAGGAAGGTTTATCTCAACAAATCATTGCAACAGAACAATATAGGTAAGTGTGAATGGAATAACTCAATTCTACCCAGGAAAGTCAGCTTAGACATCTCGTCCTCTGCAAAGTTACATTGCATCTTGAAATACGAGTACGATTCAATCAATTGGACAAGTTTGGGGAGCACATTTTAGGCAGAGAGAATAGTGTGCCAAAAGGTAAAGATCAGCACATCAGGTTAAGAGAATAAGGGCTTTGGCATCAGGATTGCATGGGGAGAGGCAGTGCCAGCAATGATAGCGGGACCACATGCTGAGGAGTTGGCTTTCATCGTGAAACTAGTCAGGCACCATGTAAGGGATTCATACACAGAAGTGGCATGATAAACAAATGGAAAGACCAAAAATTCTTGCTCAGAATTACTGCAATCCCAAAACTATCATCTGTAAAGAGGGAAAACTTTCAGTCCCTTCCCCCCAGCAGGCTGGCCTCTGCCCCATCATTTATAGCCCACGATAGAGGAAAAAGTGTTGCTAACTTGACAGTGGTTGTGCCTACTAATAATCATGCCAAGATAAACCTTTTTGACCCACCCTACACATCCCCTATCATATTCTATTTGTGCCTCTCTTAAAGCTCTTGTCATATTTGGCCCTGTGTTACATAAATACATAAAAACTTCCCTTATTATGTAAAAAGTTCCTTTAAGGCCATGATTACTAGTGAGCACAACCGCTGTGCCTTATGAGACAGGAACCCAGGCTCCACTCACCCTGGGCACATAATTTTCCACTCCAATTGGCTTTTGGGTAAGTGAATTTAAGGCTTCTCTTGAGGTCCAGCCATCTCTCTCTCTCCCTCTTTAAGCACGTCTTAACATGCCAGGCCCAAGAAGCAGATGTGAACTGGCAGGAGGTAGAGGGGGAAGGAAGTAAAAGACACACCTAGGATTTAAGCCAGCCTTTGATCAGGACTTTGAACTGCGCAGCTTTTAGTAAAGTGGTGCCCAGATTCTCATTCTGCTATTATTCCCACTCATGAAACCCATGAGTAGTTGGGGTAGTTGTCAGGGCATGATTCAGGCTTTCCAACCCTGATCATTTTATCATCTGATACTGGCCTTAACTTCTACCCACAGCTTATAGATCCTCACCAAAGCCCTTGAGCATGCACTGATGGTCTATACTCTGCTCATTTTTTAGTCTAATCCCAGTAGAATGGGAAATGAAGATTTAAAAAGCTCACTGGAGGGGCCGGCTCCGTGGCCGAGTGGTTAAGTTCGTGCGCTCCGCTGCGGCGGCCCAGGGTTTGGATCCTGGGCGTGGACGTGTCACCCCTCGTCAGGCCACATTGAGGCGGCATCCCACATCCCACAACTAGAAGGACCTGCAACTAAGATATACAACTGTGTAAGGGGGATTTTGGGGAGATAAAGCAGAAAAAAAAAAAGAGAAAAAAAAAAGCTCACTGGACAATGACACCATGAGGGACAGACATTGCCACATTTAAATCACTCAGATTATCTTCTGTAAAAAGCACCCTAAAGATGTGTTCTGACAACAGATATCAACTGAGTGTGTCCTGCTTACCAGACATTTTTACTTGGCTGAGATGAAAAGATGAGTTAAATACAGTACTTGCCGTAAAGGAATGTTTTATTTCATAGAGAAACTAAGACGGCTAATACAGGGCCAGATGTGAGAAGAGCTCTAAGAGAGGTACAAATGCAACATGATACAGTATAGGAGTTATGTGGGGTGAGGTCAGAAAGGTTTATCTTGTCATACCACACATCCAACTCTGAGATTTGAGCCTCTTTTAATTGAAAATTGTGCACAAATACCCTCTATTCCAGCATTGCTGTGAGTGTTGAAGAATGGACAGCATTTTAATAGATAAAATCTAGGAAGACAGAATTCTCATGGAAGAAGTAACTGAAGACAAAATTTTGAAGGTAGTAATGGGGGATCAGTCCTTATGGCCACAAGAGTCATGGAGCACGAAGCTCCCATACAGACTATCTCGTCTCCATCCTGCTTCCCATTCCACCCTCATTTCTTCATGAGGTTCTCATTCTCTCTTCCATTGTCCCACTGCATCTCCAACAGGCCAATATCTCCCGACTCTGTTCCGGTTTGCATCCAGATGGTACTTTATAAACGCTCTTCTTTGCTCTTACCTCTCCTGGGTTTCAGGAATGGGCTTCAGCTTCAGATAAATATTTCTTAGGACTTTTCTCGCAAGCTCTCCCTCCCTCTAACCAGATCATGGGAAAGTGTACAGAATAAAAGGTTGGAATAAAAGGTTCCTGCAAGATGAATTTTCTGTAAGCTTCCAGAATAATGTCTCCTTAGAGAAATCAAATAAAGTCAAGGAAATAACAAATCATGGTTTGTTCTAAAAACACTTTATGCAGCAGTGCACCTGTGATAGATATCAAGTTCTTATGTTAATATAGGGTCTGTAATAAGACTAGGAGCCTTTGACCTGTGAAAGCTCCTCTGTGTGGACCCGCGCCTACCTGGTCTCCCTGGTTCTATTCAATGTCAGCTCCACTCTTTATGTAGTAGAAAGGACTTTTGTTTAACCTCCAGGGATATTTTCCACCCTATCCTCAGGAGGCAGCTAGGGACCAGACAACCCCAAGATTTCCCTTCCTGCCTCAGCCAGGAAGGTCCCTTGCATACATCTGTGCCTGCCTTCACAGACACAGGATGATAACCTGCAAATCCTGCATTGTAATGAATAAAGATGATTTGGCAATGGGGCTATAAATAGGGTGCTTTAGAACCCAAAGTGCATTCAGCCTACTTCTGTCAGCATAGACTAAGAAAGGAGGCTTTATTATTACAGCAGAAGCAAGTAAACAGGCTTTCCTTGCCAGTAAAAGCAGCACATAATATACTCAACATGCCTGTTGGAGCTGGATCATAAATCACAATCAGTTCTGAACAGCCTAGAAAGGGCTTTCCCTCATCACAGTTATTAAAGCTAAAGAGCACACATGGACAGCTCATCACTGCGAAAAAGAAATGTCGTTTGGTCTTCTATATTTTCTTGTGATGCTTTTAGTCAGTGGGCAGAGTGAATGTGGACATGTCTCTACTGTCTTCAGTTATATTTCTGAGGGAACAAGAAGGCATGGATGAGCACATAAGACACTAAGTAAATCAAAGTGGGGCTTCTGAACATAAGGAAAATGTGTCAGTCTTCTCTGGTGGCTGTGATGAGTAGAATTAGGAGCTCAGGATGGAGCAACAGATGGAAGGAATTTCTCTAAGTCAGATTTGTCCAAAGAACAATTAACCTCCCCTAGAGCTATTCCAGCAAAAGGTGATTGGCCATTTGGTCAAAGATGGTAGATTGGTCAAGAATGCTAGAAGAGGGATTCAGAATGGGTGGCCTAGATGTTCATTTAAGGTCCCTTCCATCTTCACATGCTCTAATAAATCAACTTCCCTCAGATACAAATTAAATCAAAGTCCACATGGAAGAGCTCATTCCTATTCGTTCAAGGAAATACACCTCTTTTGTCTGTAGCCCCAAACAGCCTCAAAGTTCCCGCATCTAACCATCAGGAAAAGGCAGGCACCTCAACTGCTTTCACACTCAAGAGTTTGGAATAGTTTCATCTTTTAAACAAAGATGAGAGTTGCCTCTGCTTCCATTATGAAAGGGATAAGTTCTGGGGAATCTGTTTGAATTATAAATCCTGTTTTGAATGCGTGAAGGATGCTTATTACATAAAAGAATCCTGTGAAAGATTCATGAGGACTTTAAGGAGCCACTTTTTTTATTTACCATTTTTTGAATCCATATTATGGTCAACTGTGGAGGCAGATGGAGCCTCACCGAGGATTGGTTCAAATGTTGTGACTGATGATACTACACACACAGCAAGAGAGTAGGAAAAGTTTTATTACTTACACAACTGAGGTCTCTGGGAGAGTAGGGCATTCCTCTGAAGCAGGTCTGAAATGGCTTGAGAGGGAAGGAAAGGAGACTGGCCTGGATTTTTACCGTGGTGAGGAGGTGGGGCTGAGGTGAGAGTTCCGAAATGGCTGGAGCTTTGTGGTTTGAATCCCCTGCTGGCACCAAAGGAAGGAATATCCAGGATTTCTGCTTGTCCAGATGTGAGGCACAAGAGGCAGAGGGAGGAGTGAGGCTTAAAAGCTGTCAGAAATCAGACATCAAAAAATGGAGTCAAACTTCTCATTATAATCCATTATAGTGGACACATGCTGCCTTGGCTTTAGTTAGCTCTCATTTGAACCTCTTCCTAGGTTTGGAGAATCCACCATCATGTGACTCTTGCACAGAAGTAAGGACTTGCCTTCTAGCCCCCAAGAGCCAAAAAATCCAGGCACTGGCTCTTTATGAAGCCTGAAAGCTTGAGTACAGGTAGATAATCCAAACTAAGTCAAGCGAGAGACAGGATTCATTCAGAGATGGTTAATGTCCAGTGCTGGTAGAAGCAGAAATACTAGTAGTGGCAACTAACAGTAGTGGCTGTGGTGCCCTAAACTTCCAATGGTATGATTTTGGCTACAGTTCTGGCAACATGCCACCCCTTATTCTTTCCAATTTGTAAGTTTGGTTTGCCAAGCTTTCCATCTCTTTTTGAGCCAGATAACATGTCCCCACAAATTCTTTTCTGCTTAAGCTACCCAGTCAATTTCTGCTGTTTGCAGTGAAGAATCCTGACTAGTTGATTAGCCATGAACCTTCACACATATGCACACACACGTGCACCCACACATACATGTGCACATACACACTCTGAGCAGGGTTAATACACTTATAGAGCAAATGTAAGGATAGAGCAAGGAAATAAATAGCCTAACTTTGGCTTTTCAACAAGTCTCTAGTATGTTATTCGATACTTGGAGTGACTATGTCTTAAAGATATTTTCTAAAAGGAAATACAGAAATAGAAAATTATAAGACCCTAATTTTACTTCAACAATTAAAAAAACCCGCTTCATATTGAAACCATTGACCACAAGTCACAATCGTAGTTAGTGAGAAATCTTTAGAGGATGAGAAGATGAATGACACAAATACCTTTGAAAATGCAAAGCTCTGGGTGTGTGAATATCCTGATAGAGGCACATACAAGCATCACCTATATCTTGACAACATGACATTGAGTTTATAGGCAGTTAGTTTAACAAGAATGACCAGAAAAATCTCCTGTGACATTCTGCTCTTTAAGTACATGTTTTACTGTTATTTCTTATAGAATATAATTCTTAACCTTGAGGCTATAATTACCACAAAAATGCTTTATATATTTGTTATTGGATATTGTATTTACTCTCTGTATATTGTTAGACGAAATTGTGTTTGCTATAATATGTTTGTCGTAGCAAATTGAATTTAGTCATTTAAGTTGTAATGTGCACATAAGTTCTGTGATGATTTTCTCATTATAAATGATTGTGCTAACTTTGTGTTCTGTGTGCACATAAATGTTTTGAAGTTGCTCCCTAGTCAGATAGCATTATGACCCTTGTCTCAGCTTTATTCCTGCATCCCAGTTTCAGAAAACTAAGCTTGTAGTTCTAAAAGACTTATTTATAAAGGCAGTAAGAAGCTTCTTTCAGCCACAGAAGAAAATAGAAGTCATTGCCCTCTAATTATAGTGAAAAGTTAAACGTATCCATGCATATAGATATAATTATAATGATGTTATCTCAAAGTGGATACCAACATTTCTGAAAGCTTGTATATTTCTATTATTCTAGAGACAAGAAAAAAATTTACCCTGAGAAGCAAATTTTTTTGAATTGGTACTCTACTGGGCTTTCAGGTTATCAAATATAAAGCCAAGCTGCTATTCTGGAATGCAAAATGGGTGTAATCATGTAAAAGTCTGTCTTGGTTGTGAGGAGAGGTATCTCCATAAACTGTGTTGCTTGATAGCCACTGCCTACCGAAGACAAGGCTGTTTTTTCCGTTTGAAACTAGTTACTTGCTCACCAAGCCTACTTCCTTTACTTCCTAGGCATATACTTAGGCTATGTCTCTCAGATTCTCTTAGAGGTAGATGTGGCCATGTGACTGAGTTCTAGCCAATGAAAGATGAAAGAAAGTAAAGTTCCAGGCTTGATGCATAAGGAGCTCCTAAATCTCATCCTTTATGCTTTTGCCTTTCTTCTGGCTCCATGCAGATGAGCACAGTATCCTTGGAAGCCATATGATGAAGATGGTAGAGTCTCAGGGCAAAAGAATCTGGGTCCCTGAATTACTGCTTGAAAAAGAGCCGCTGTCAATTATAAAAATTCACTTTGAATTTTATGTGAGTGGGAAATAAATCTCTATCACATTTGAGTCATTAACAGATTTCTGGCTCAGCTTGTAGGGTAGAATGGTGGAGACCAGAGACAGCCATGGCCAATGGAGTAACTCTGTGGAGGGGCATGGCCTGGGGATTGTAGGTGCAGTGATGTGAAGTATCCAGTGGGAAACGGTCTTTTTCGCTTTGTAATTCTGTGTTGCTAAATATTATCACCTGGTCTTAGATATGTTTTTGGGAAATAAGGGAGGGAACTGTTTCCATTCTATCTCAGCATTTGGGGTAGATGATGAAGGAAACTTTAGGACAATGGTAGCAGTCCAGAGTGAGAAGCTGTCTGTGGAGATAAAAAATGTTTGTGACAAATGGAAGAATTTCCTGAGAAATGCTCATAAATACAAAGGGATAAAAACATGATAAAAGTCGCAGCCACATGACTTGGTCTTCCATTATTTGCGTGTTAAAAGGAGGGTGGCTCCTGAAGGCTGGAGAAACTAGAATCTCTGACTTATATAGTTGTACACCTGGGGCAAAATATTTCAAAGTATGCACTGCTGTGCTAATTTCGCCTGACCCACCATAGCTTCAGACCCCTGCTCACTTGGCAGATAAACAAAGGGGCATCTTTGCAGTAGAGCAGCCTCCACAGTGGTGTCACATTCTAAACTTCTAAGTTCAAAAGGCATCAACGTGGTGTGAATCCGAAGCAATTTGCTCAGAGTTACCAACAGGGAAACATTATTTTCTTTCTGCCCCAGATGAGCTAATGAATCCTGCAAGCTGCAGAAATGGAAATGCACAGAGTATAAGAAGGAAGGAGGAAACCATACAGGAATGCATCTTGCCCACCACCCCTTTTCTGTACAAATAGAAGGAATTAAGGAGAATAGTAGAGGATATCCCAGAAGTTCCAGAGTAGGGATATGACTGCCCTTTTCCCCTTATGGAATGTTTTGAGTTTTGTTTTCTTGTTTGCTTACTTGTTTTTTTAGCTGAAGTTGGTAAATATTTTTCATACCACCGCCCTGGTAATGATAGAGATCAATAGAGATGGTGATAGGCAAATCTTGGCATCAGAGGGGCCTAAGATCACCATTTTGTGTTTTGTGTTTCCCTCTGGTTAATGAGAGACACAGAGAGGTCCATTATATCCAGGAGCACAGGACTTTGTTGAGAGAGAGCCTGTGGGCCTGCCTGGGGATTTCCTTGGCTGGGCCAGGGAAGACTCCACATCAGAATGCACACGTAAACTACACAAGTTGGAGACTGGAGGAGACACGGCTGGAATTTACTAAAGATTGCCAACGTCAGAGAATTGAGTGAGTAGTGAATGTATATCTACAAACTGTCCAGTCACTATCTTCTGAAGCAAGCATTGAGCATCCCTCGGGGCAAAGCACAAGTTGGGCTATAATATCCTCAATGACTGAGAAGAGATAAAGCCAAGAAGTAGACCCTTCCTTCTCCAGTATCATCACTGAGCTGTTGCCCTGGTCCTTTAAGAATCTGGATGGGCGTTAGAGGAGACTCTGGAGAGGAAGGGGGTTTGGGGGGATTGATTAGAACTTAATCATAAACTGGAAATAACTGAGTTATTATTGGATCAGCTTAAAAAAAAACCTAAAAGTGATCTAATGTTTTCTACTGTTAACAAAAATGGGGACTTGTCAGGTGCTGGTTCTTTTGAAATGCTGGCTTTGTGATATAGGGGCCAAATCTGTTTAAAGGCAGAGAGCTGAGTTAGATAATACACGGGTGATATATTTGTAAAATTCTCTGGAGATAGGGAATTTTACGGAATATCATGTTAAAGTGAGATTATAAGTGAAGTATGTGTATGTGTGTTTGTGGGGATTAGAGAGTGAAGGTATGCAGTGAAGATAGATAGAACGTATGGAGAGAAGATAGCTATCTCAAATTCAGACATTCAAGATTGCCCAATCTTGGAATGGATAGGAAACTAAGGAAGCCAAATTTTTAAACTCCTTCTTCCCCTTCTGTCTTTCTTTGTTTTCCTCCCCTGCTCCCTTTTAATTTCCCAATAAGAAAGACAACTCACAACCTTTATTCCAAAGGTTGAGATATATGATCTCTCTTCTCTCTTGCCTCCTCTACTAGATGGCTTTCAAACCGTCAGATTTCCTGCAATCTTCCTTGTGGTTTCACATCCAAGAACACTACTGGTGATCTCATTCATTCCCCATTTAATCTTACAAAACCATAAAAGGTCCACTTCAATGGATTTCCCCATTTAGGAACTCCATCAGCAGAAAACACGCTATTCCTCAGCTCAGGTCGAAATTTTACTATGGAATCCTGAGATGTTGCTGGTTGGGGACAGAATTGGCGATGCCAAGAGAAGCACTGAAAATTCTTAGGCAGTAAGTCCTAAAACTTGGGAATCATCTCAGAGATACCCCAGGAATTGAATTGCACAGTAGTGCTGGGGTGGAGGAGGAAAGGAGCTCTCCCTCCTCAGGTCTTTTACCCAAAGAAATGACAAGGAAGTATTCAGAGGTAGTGTCAGTTCCCAAAAGAAGTATGTGGTCAGAGAGCATGACAGGCAAGGAATAGAGGCAAGACCCTTTGTTCTCAACAACAATCGTTTCTGTCCCCTTAAAGCTCATCTTAGATGTAATCATGAAGTTGTCCTGAATCTCCTATTGAAGTATTTCCCAATCAGAATTCTTTCTGTTAGGTATCTTAGAACATGTAACATGTTAATTAGATTACTCCTTACCATTTCAAAATGCTGAGATACCTAAAATGGATTGGAAATCTGGGTGGGAGAAGGGAGAGAGTAAGTATGCAGTTTTCCTTAATCCCAAATTTATTTGACATGAGAATCCAAATTTCCCCAGAACTCCAGTTAACCCCTTGTGGAAGTCTGGTGCTCCAAGGCATATAGCTTGGAACGTATTGATAAATATCAAACTCCCAAGGAAAAGAATAAATCCAAAAGTTTGATCGCAGCATTTCCCGAAGAATGTCTCTTGGAATTTTATTCATGCACTGTATTCCTCTGCAAAAGGATGCCGTGCTTAAATAGGTTTGGGGAAAACTGTCGTTGCTAGAAGTTATTTGGCTTTCTCTCCACCTAAATAGTTATGGAATAATCTATATCTTTTTATCTTATCACCTTATCTTTGCAGCTTAATAACTTGCATTTCTGCTAGCTGCAGGAGAGGTTTTACGTATGATTCATCCCTGTAGCTCCTCTCCCTCAGTAACACCTTGAACACAGAAGGTGCTCTGGAAATGTTTGTTGAATAAAAGAATAAAGGATAACATGGGAGCCACAGTTGAGAATAGAATATAGTCTTGGATGAAAGAGAGGTTGACCCTGCTATCTACCTGATGATAGGCCTGTCATAGTCAGAAGAGCCCTGCCATTCATGACTGTGCCCAAACCCTTTCAAAAGCCACCATATGGTCTGCCACTTCTTCTGAGGTGTGCATTCTGCATATACCTAAGGAAATAAGCAAAACCCTCTGACTGAGATGAAATGATGTCCAGAGGCTAAACTCAAGCTTCTGGGATGTTGTCCAAGGCTGGCCTAGCATGCAGGGTTTTTGCCTTGAGGACTGGCAGCAATATCTCCTCCATGGAGATAATTGATCCCTAGCCCAGTGAGCAGATGTTACTAGAAGGATGATGTGTGTAGCAAAGGAGTGCCCCAGGCCATTGATAGCTTCTGTGGTAGTTTCAACAGGAAGCTAAAGAAGCTGGCACTAGTAGGGCAACTGTTGTCTGCTTGCCTGCATCATCTTTGTGCTAAGAAAGCTACCCAAATTAACATGATAAACTTTTAAAGGAAAACTCTGTCACCTTCCCTCAGTGTGATTTTGTCTTTCCACTGTTCAAATATGGCTGTGAAAAAAGTAAAGAACAGTTCACCTGGTTGGTTTGGGGATTACTTTGCCCAGAGTCAAAGTTATCCCAGCATGCCTTGATTCCTGGTATTTCTAGCTATCAAGCTGATGTGAAGGGAAGAGAAGACAAAGATTGATCAATTCTTTCCTAAATGCATTAATTTGTTCATTCAGCAACAGTGATTGAATGTCTGCTATGCCCTAAGAACTGCTAAGCTGACTCCTTAATGTAAACTTGGCTGACTCACACCAAACTTGGACACATAAAAATCCTCTACAAGTGCTTGCATTTCACCTCTAGAAGTTATGTAGGTTCCTACCAATCATCTACTCTGCTACTCCTTGTTCCTTAGCTTTCTGGTTTCTTATCGCCACTTTGACTCCATACCTCAACTTCTAATCTCCTTCTAACTAGTTGGTTTGAATATCAGTAGGCTTCTTCAGAGAAACAGAATGATAAGATAAGTATGAATAAGATTTATTTTAAGTAATTGGCTCACATGATTGTGGGGGATGACAGATCTGAAATCTGACTGGCAGCCTGGAAACTCAGGCAAGATTTGATGCTGTCGTCTTGATTTTGAAATCTGCGGGGCAGGCCAGCAGATGGGAAACTCAGGTAGGAGTAGAGGTTGCAGTCTTGAGTCTTAAAGTTGTAGGGCAGCCCAGTGAGCTGGAAACTCAGACAGATTTCTATGTTACTGCCTTGAGGTCAAGTTACCTCTTCTCCAGGAGATCAGTTTATGCTCTTAAGGCTTTCAACTGACTGGATGAGGCCCACAGACATAATCAAGGTCAATCTCTTTTACTTAAACTCAATTGATTGCAGATGTTAATCACAACTGTAACACACTCTCACAACAAAATCTTGGCTGATGTTTGACCAAATAACTGGGTACCATAGCCTTGCCAAGTTGACACACAAAATTTAACCATCATGGTTTGATATCCTGGTTTTTGTCTCATTTTCCCTTGGTGATAATATAAGATGTAACTTTCAGTTCCTGCATACTAGTTCCACATCTTTGAGGTACCACCAACATCAGGTTTAGGGTGGGGAGAGAATCTGAAAACGGTGATGTATATACAAAGGCATTTGGATCTAACTCTGTAGGAACTTCCGATGTAGGTAAAGAAACATCACTTAGAATAACTGATTATAACTGATTATATATCTAGGTCTCTATAATGGGTCAGTATATACAAAATGCTAGAGTGGCATAGTGGCAAGAGGGATTAGTTCCATTTATTGGTAGGAAGATGAAAGGAAGGGAATTCATAAAGTGGAATGCTCTGTCTTGAGGATGAATACAATGACTTCTGTATTTGTGGAGAAATGTCAAGCAAAAATTCTGGGCAGAGAAAAATGAAGGAATAAAGACATGGGTAAAATGCTATGGAGTCCAGTATCTTGCTCATCTGGAGAGAAGGAGGATAAGCAAAGTGGTCAGAGAGAAAGTGGGAAAAGAGGATTGGGGAAACACTGAGAAGGACTTTAGATGCCCTCATTAGTGGGTGTCACATTACCCTATAGGCAATAAAAAGGCAAAAACTTCACACAAGATACAGGTACCTTATGAAAGCTCTTAAATACAAAGTTCAAGAAGATGTGAGGTGACAGTCTTAGAAAGACTCTGTGGCAAAGAGGAAGGAGGCAACCTTGCCAGAGAGCTGCCCTGTCTGATTTTCTAGGCTGAACTTCATCACCATATTATCGTAATCAGACATTAGTACCATCACCTTCTCACAGGAGCCCTGTTCTCCTTCACCAGGAGGCCAGAGACAGCTCACCCAATTTGTAGCTTGTCATCTGTTGGGATTTGCAGCCTCACCTGATCCACAGCCTCATTAATGTTAATGCTCAAAGGCCTAGGGATTTTATGGCTGGTGTAACCTTTGTGACTGCCCAGGAGGTGAGCTTGAGTTTGTGAGTTGCCTCTGACTTGCCCACCGCCTATGAAATCTTTAGCTAATCAACTCAGTTTGTGGAAAGAAAGGTGACTTTTTTCTTTCATTTATAAAAAGGGGGAGGGGACCTTTATTCATCATCTAACTTGGTGCTGATGTGGCTTAGATAAAAATTAATTGTAATTTTCTCAGATATGTGGCTATATAACTCAAGCAGATATTAAAAACCTTTTCCTGAGATGAAGTAATGCCTGGAGGCTAGAATCAAGGCTCATGCCAAGTGAGGTTTTATGTTGCCTCCTTAAGGTGCATTTCTGGTAAGTGCAATTCAGGAAATTGCCCCTGGAGTCCAAGTACACATGCAGCTGTGTATCTGGGGAAGGGAGGGTGTCACACTTGTCTAACTTGCTCCCTTTGTTCTTATAGTCCAGAGTATGGACAAGACACCTTGTTCATAAACTTCTGAGCTGAGTATTGAAGAGTTCAAGTCACTAAGATGCTTCAAGACCCTAATATCATTTCTCAACTTTCTTTAAAGACCTCAGAGTGGAGGAATTGTCATTCTGCTCCCCCCCAACACAGAATCAATCTCTCTCTCTCTCTTTGCCCGCTTGCTTTGGGCAAAAACAAAGGAAAAAATGAAAAAACATAAAGATGAGTACTTCCCAATATACAACACACCCTATGTGGTCACCACAGTGTTAGTGAGGTACATAATTTGGAGATCCCACATCTTTAAATGGAGTTCAAGAGGAAAGGTGGAAGAATCAAGACTCCCTGGTCTTCTGACCATTAAATCCGTTGATTTCCATGCTATTTCCCCACCCTTAGAAGGGTAATATTCTTAGAGAAAAGGGAGTAGTTGCAATTACTCCAAATAATGGTGGTTTATCAATTCCTCAAGCAATACGATGGGTGCTAAGACTAGTTTAAGAAGATGAAGAGGAATTGGTGTGAGACCAAGACTGTGTAATTCATTAAAAAAGGTCCTGAAAGAGGAACATTTTCTTACGTGCTTAATTTCCTCCTAAACAATGGCACAGGAGCCTCCTTAACTCTCCCATCTCCTCTTCCTCTAATATTAGAACTCTGCTAAGCCTCTGCCCATCTTCTTTTTGTGGGATAATTTCACAGTGACTTCCTGAATGCAGAGTTGCCCACGGGAGGTAGTTCACACGGAAAAAGTACCATTTAACTCAGCATTACCGAAAACTTCAGTTGGTCCTCCTTGCTCCATTTCGTGCTCAAAAGTTAGAGAAGTAAAGATTTAGAAATACCCAAACTACCACCTGGGGGTTGATTTTTGTTCTATCAGTATGTATTTGGGTGTAGTTTTCCCCTCATAAGTCAGTAAGGGAAACCACCTCCCTATAGATTGCTGTTTATGGGAAATGCAGGCAACTTTCCCTGTTAGTAGCTGTATTTGATCATTACACCAAGGACAGCCAATGAATCACACCTCTGCGTATCCACACCCTTGTGTAATCCCCTTCCACATTGACTCTGGGCTTGGCCATGTGACTCACCACAGCCAGTTGGGCAACAGCAAATGTGAGGCTTGATAAGTGCTTGCTCACTGGGGCTTAACCTCTTGGAACACCACTGTTGCCATGTGAAGAAACTCAGTGTAGCTTCCTGAAGGATGAAAGGCCACATGAAGAGAAAGGCCCAACATTAATTCACTTCGTCAAAGAAACAGATGTCAAGATGGGATCAGATGTACAAGATATTTATTGGGAGAAAAGCCAGAAGGGACTAAGGGGAGGGAGCCAGAAGAGGTGGGAAAAACCTTTGCAATATGATGTAGGTCTGACCCTCTGAAGGAGACGGGGAAGGAGTGTGGGTTGGCTATGCTGCATGTGGTTCTAGGAAAGTTTCAGCTATGCTTTGGAGGAATCCTGGAGCCAAAGTTGCCTGTCTCACAGAAACGGGTCTGCCTTCTTATGCCTGCCATGCTTAGTCATTGGCCATGGGAAGCTGGCCTCCACTCAAACAGGGCAATGACACAGAGCTAGCAGCTCAGACTATGGGTCAACTACTTTTCCCTAAGCAGGAGAACTGAGTGGCCTGTTTTTTTTCATGTTCACCTTAGCTACCAACGGTTCTCAAACTTCACATTCCTCAGTGCCCACCACCTGAGAAAGTCTGATGTGCCAGGCAGTCAGCAACCCTGAGAGGAACGGGAACTACCACGTGTAACTGGAGGACTCCAGCCCACACCACCTGTCTTATGAAGTCAGGTTTGGAAAGATCTTCCCTTTAGCCTGTGAGCTTCTGCCCTGTGACAACAGTTCTTGAAGGCTTCTTAAGCTCCCAATTCAGGATAAAGCATTTCTCTCTTCTAACTAAATGAATAGTATTTTCCCTTCTTACGCTATGCTTTATATGAGGATTAAATGAGTTAATACATTTAAGGAGCTTAGAACAGAGCTGGGGCTAGGGCAAGTAAGTGTTCAAGGAGGGTTAGAGATAATTATCATTACTATTATTAAATTTAGTGGGATGCATCCCTGTCTCCTTCACTGGATGATACATCTCTTACAATCAGGAGCTGTTCCCTGGACATTACGGCACACTGCAGAGCTCAACAGTCTCCCAAGGAGTCTACTTTCCAGATTGCTCTGAGGATGAAGCAGCTGAAAGGCTGGAGAGCCCCCATACTACAGCAATGGGTGAGCTTCTGTTCCGCAGTCAGATCATAATTATCCATGTGTCGAGTCTCTACTTCCTGGATTAAGCACAGCACATGTTTAATCCCCTGTCACCAAAACGCTTCTGGGACTCTGGCCTGAACTGGGATCAGTGGGGAAAGGAAAAGTAATTTTAGTAATTAGCCCGTGTAGAACATGATCAAAAAGGTTAATTTTCCACTCCCAAAAGTGCACAACACAGACAGAAATGATTTTTAGATCCTCCACCTTTTTCTCTCCCTTGCAATAATATGAACAACTGAGGGTTTCCTATAAAAATCACAATTATTGTTTAATCGATGAAAATGCTAAAAGGGATGATCTCTTCAAGGCAAATTTTATTTTTTCAATTTTGTTTATATGTATTTTCTATATTTTTAAAAATGAGAATGTTCTCTTTGTATAACAAGAAATTTCCCTCCTTCCTCCAACCTACCTAATCACTGTATAATTGTGTTAGAATAAATTTCATGGTGTTCATAAAAATTCCAGCATAAATTAATTAAAACTAAATACACCACTGTGTGACCTTGGTTAAGTTAATTAGCTTCTCTGAGCCTCAGTTATCTCACCTATAAAGTGGAAATAAATAACTAACTTAAAAGGCTGGTATGAGAAACAAATAGCACAGAGCATAGCACAGAGTTCATGCTCTTAAAATGCTTTCATTTCTTTTTTTTTAAAACTGGTTTTTGTGACTTTGAAGAGCAAATGCCTCCACAGAGAAAATCCATACATGTCAGCCATGAAATTGATAATAAAGATCCTCATATGATGTATTTAAACTGTAGTATTACACACAGTCTTTTCTGGGATGTTTTTATAAGTATAGTGTCCCCAATATATGATCTATGTGACCCAGGGTTATTGTTGAAGATTCTGATTCTTTATTTAAATAAAGAATATGTTTCCAAGGTAATTGCCAAAAGGAAAAAAGGCTTCTCCCACATCCACTCTGCCCCATCCTATGCATTTCCTTTTTAAAAAAACAATTTATTGAGATATGATTGACATCCAAAAAACCATACATATTTAATGTATACAAGTTGAGCAGCTTGGAGATAAGTATATATCCATGAAACCACCACCACAATCTATGCCATAAACATGTCAATCACCTCCAAAAGCTTCCTCCTCTCCTCTTGATGCTTTCTGAAGGGATGGAAATGGGCTCTCCAAGGCGTGTAGATTTGGAGTGCTGTGGAGAACAGCAATTTTACCTGTATGGAAACTAATAATAAAATAGAGACTGGTGAGAAAATACCCCAGATCAGAGAAATTGCTTCATGTACTGCAAGAGTGCTGAGGCATTCAACAAAAGAAAAAGGAAATTTCAGAAGAGAACAACAGCACCATCCAAAGATAACAACAGTAATGATGATCAGTGTCCAATCGGAGCATTTGTTGAGTAATTACCATGTGCACTAAGCCAAGCATTTTACGTGCATTATTTTACAAAAGCCCCCAAAAAGTGTCTACTATGATACTCTTTTGAGATGAAAATAGTTAAGTTTTGAAACATTACATGATGTCCCTAAGGTCATACAACTAATAAATGTCAAGGCTGGATTCATCTGGTTCGGGAACCTGACCACATACCACAACTAGTGTGGGGCAGAAGAACTGCATAGACCTTTAATAAATATCCCTAGCTTAGGGTCCAGGAATGGGCCAATACGGAAGGCAGAGTGTTCCAAACTGTAGAAGAGCGACAGCTTTTGTCCTGAGTCATGCAATAACTTCTGGTAACAATGCCTGATCAGGGTAGCTATTTCTGAAGGAAATTAAAAGGACTGTGAAAAAGTCTGTTACGGGAAGGAATTATAGTAGATGTGTCTAGGGTTAGAGACTAACCTGGTTGGATCTGAAATCTAAGGGATTTGGGGGGAGCCACATTTGCGAAATCTGTTTAGACTTAGTTTTTTTCACTAGGAGTGGCTTGAAGTGGTAAGTATTAGTTTTCTAGGACTCCCATAACAAAATACCACAGAATAAATCCACTACTAAATTTACTTTCTCGCAGTTTTGGAAACTGGAAGTCCATGATCAAGGTTGGTTTCATCTGAGGACCACATTGGAAGGACGTTTCAGGACTTTCTCCTTGGCTTCTAGATGGCCACCTTCTCACTGCTTTGCCCTCAAATGTTGTTCTTCTGTGCCCCTAGTGTCTCTTCTTGTTCTTATAAAGATACCAGTCATATTGGATTAAGCCCCCACACTAATGGCCTCATTTTAACTCAATCACCTCTTTAAAGACCCTATCTCCAAATACAGTTACATTCTGAAGGACTGGGGATTGGAACTTCAACATATGAATTTGGCGGGGGGGACGTAATTCAGCCCACAGTATTGTCTGATAGAAATAATTAGAGAAGGGGGCAGTAGGTCTGTGCAAGCTGTGCCCTGTGCAATTCCAGTTGTGGAATGTAGCAGCTGTTGCATACCGTGGGGTTGCCTCCAACTGTGTCCCTGTCAGATCCCATCTGTGAATTGCAAATCTCCTGCAACAGATGCTCTCTGTCAAGTGAAACTCCTCCCAAAATTTTATGTAAAGGGCACATTGTGGGACCAAGCTGGCAAGTAGTGACGGTACCAGACGCGGTGTAGGGGCTCAGGGCAAGTAACTGTGATACCACCACTCTTCCTTCCCCTTCATCAAGTTAGCATGAACCATGGTTAAAGGAGGGTTGTTTGTGTTTGAGGGAGCAGAGTGATGTGGCTAGAGAGAATCTCAGTCTAACAGAGAGACAGATAGATCGACACTGTTCCAGAGTTGTTCAGGCTTGCAACGAGTCCTGACTGACAACATTCTCTATTTTGTTCACACAGCGATTTGCTGTGTTGTTTGGATTCTGCGTCTTCCTTTTCTGGCTCCCTTATTCCCTGGGCTGCTTTGAGGTAGGTTTTAGAAGGAAAGGGCACATCAAAGGAAGCAGAGATCTAAACAATGGTCCAACCACAATGTTTCTGGTGAGTCACGGCTGGCAGGTGGAGCTATGCAGTGCGCCTTTCCCTCACTTTCCCAATATCTCTTTTGCAGATATTGAGGCTAAAGAACCTCCAGGGAGGATGAGAAAGGGACTCATATATTGGCTTTATGATTGGAATTTAGATTTGTAAACAGGTGCATAGAGCACCAGGCAAGGATGGGAAGATGTATTAAAAGACAATTTTTGCTGGAGTCTTCTAAGAACCGAGAGACAGCCATCATCAAGAGAAAAATGTGGTACATTGGGGCACACTCAGTAACCTAGCAGGGGCCTGAGGCCAGTAACTGTTCCAGGTACGACAGAACTCAAATTCAGCCCAATAGCATCACTTGAATGGTGTTTGCGTGCTTGGCAAGAAATATGCTACGTGTGTAAAGTCTCAGTAACTAAGTAAACTCTAAAACATCATGACCAAGCAGATCCACCTGACAGAGCACAACTCACAGGTTACAACCTTCCTCTTCTCTTCTCAGATGACTCCCAGGCTTCCCTGCACCGTGAAAAATAGAGCCCAGTTACTGGAATAATCGGCCAGAATTTGCATCCATGGATGCCACCTGAACCTGGCAGAGACCAGCACAGGGTGGCTGTAACATATCTCCATGCGTCCACATAGAAGCTTCTGTGGCAAGTCTAGAGCCTGTGCGGGGCCTTAATTACCCTGAGGCACTTCCAGCTAGCAAAATTCAGGTGTAATATTTATGTGTTAACAGCTCTCGCCAAACGCTAGTAAAGCCTCAGCATATTGGGATCGTAATTAGCAAGGGCAAATTTTCTTCCTGCTTTCTTTCATAGTTTTCTGTAGGTGAAAAGATTTCTCCTCTCTCAGCTGTTTTTATTTCCCATCAGAAATAAACCCCTTTTGCTCCCCTACCTTAAGTCTCATAGGTTCAAGTTAGGTAGTTAGGACAAGATTATTGCAAACTAAGTATGAGGGCAAAGAGTAAAGAGGAACCCTGAGCCTAAGAAACTCAGGCTCATCGAAATAACTAAGAATCTAGTAAATGGAAAGAATAAAGTGCTCTGATGTAACACTCAGGAAAAGCTGAGCGAGAGTTGGCACAGCATAAGTACTACTCCATGAACGTTAGTTCTTTTTAATGTTATGCCAGGTGCTCATCCTGCCTTTCCAACCACTCTAGGACCTCAAGACCTTGGATTCTGCTAGCTGCTAATACTCAAGATGTTTCACACTAAATTCATTATCTTCTACAGTGAAGCTTCTCGTGTGCTGGCAGGTGGTGGAATCGGGATTTGAACTCAGGTAGTTTGACGCTGAAATTCATATACTTAATCATTATCCTATGCTGACTGTCCAGCTTCGTTAGCTCCCTCCTGTCTCAACTTCTCTAAGTCTGCCTTGTTCCTTCCCATCTCATGTTTTTCCTCAGCCTGGAGGATGAATGGGAACAGGCTCTGTCCTCCTGGAACTCAGCCAGTACAAAGGAGAATATATTAAGTGGCAAACAAATGGTACAGACAAGTTCCTAAGAGAGAGAAGGAAATGTGTTTTTTAAGGCCACAGTTTTGTTTAGTTTTGTTTTGTTTCCTGCAGGGATTCAAAAATGAACTCTCAGTTCCTCAGGTCTGCCAGAGATTTCTTTCATTCCTGAACTTTCCATAGGCTTCTGATTTATAATGTGTGTTCTCTGCAGATTGTCACAGAACAAGAAACTCGCCTAACCAAACATAATGGAGGCACCAGAACTCTGCTCACATTATTGGGGAGCATCAGCTCGCCTGCCATGGGGTGTGAACAGTCATGCAGAAAAAAAGAAAACATAAAGGTGGTGAGAGACTCCAAAGGAAAGAGCAAACTGTCTTCAACGGCACTTCTAAGAACTGCTTCCTCCTCAGGTTTGTCTGTGTTCTGGTTTGTATGTTGCAGGACCAAGAAGATAAGAAGAAGAGGCTATCTGTGCAGTGTTGCAAGTAAGTGGGATTGGCTTCCAGCCCTGTTTCTTTTATTAATTAGTTTTGTTTCTTTGAGCAAGACTCTGACCTTCTTTAAGACTCAATTGGCTCATTTCTCTCAAATTGATATGGTAATGTCTACCGTGAAGATCAAAAGATGAAAGAGATGTAAAAGAATTTTAATTCATTCATGTACTCGACAAACATGTATTGAGCTACAAGTAAGAGTCAGTCTCTGCGGTCTGTGGTTGTGGGAGGAGGCCCATGTTCCAGGACCTGAGCAGGCCGTTGAACCTCACTCCCTTACCTTCCCGTGTCTAAGAGGAACCTAATCATGTTTTCTCCCAAGCACAGTGTATTTTAAATTTAAGGAAGAAAAGTGAAAAGAGAAAAGGAAAAGCTTTATAAGGATATATGAAATGACTATTGTTTTATCTGTATTGATATACATTTGAAGCCACTTCTGAAGAATCTAGTAGCCTTGTTATCAGCACCACTATCTCTGGAGAGAGATCAGCTCAGTTCAAATCCTACTGTTTCCTATGTGATCTTGGACAAGTTATTTAGCATCCCTAAACTTCCCTCCCAGTTTCTTTTTAAAAAAGAGAATGCAGATCATATCTATATCAGGAGGTTTTCTAAAGATTAAACAAATTTATTAATGATTATAGATGGGAAAGAAAGTCAGCAAAATTTAATGACTCACTCCAAATCGGAGGCAAAACAGGAGCTGGAATATATATACTCAGCATACTGTTGGCTAAATGCCTTGAAAAATTATGTATTTGTAGTTTCTATATTCTCAAATATATATACATATAAACACATCACTCATGTCAGTGTACACTAAGGGAGTCTAACTCTGAGTTAAAAATCACGACAATGATAGTGATAATAACTAAGATCTTTTGAACACCCTGTGTAGGTGCTATGCTAAGTACTTTACATACATTATTACCTATAACCCTATAAAATATCAGTATATACAATTATTATCATCAACTTACAGATGAGAAAACTAAGACACAGAGAATTTAAGCACCTTGCCCAAAGTCGTACAGGTGGTAGGTAGTAGAGTCAGGCTTGGAACACAGGTGGTCTTACCATAGCATCTGAATTCTTAACCACAGTGTAGGCTAAAAATATAATCTCCTCTTGAGCCTTCTGCCTCTGTGGCCTGGCATACCCTGCATCTTGTGAGCCAGATGGAGCCACTTGATCAGTTCCTGGGACAGGCTTCTCAGCCAAGTCCCTCTGCTAGACTTGGGCTACTGCAGGGGAAGTGTAAGGATGTGTCTCAAGTTCCATCCCCAGGAAGGGAAGAGTGGCATGAGGAGGGGCAGCTGTGGCAAGGGGGTGGATATGGAGCGGCAGGGGCACAGCTTCACTCTGGAGTTAGCTTCTAGAATTGAGGATGGTGAGGTCGTGGTCAAATTAATTATTCAACAGTGCAGCTGAGGCCTCAAGAGCAAAGAGTTCCCTTTGGTAGGGCCTTAATGAAATGTTCTTCAAATATTTAAAGATGAAGGTGGTCTGATTCTTAAAGGTGGTTCCTCTTCAGGGAAAGTGACCTTTTTGCTCCTGGGGAGACAGATAAAAACAGACTTAGAGTGATTAAGTATAATACGAGTTAGGCAGAAAGTGGACAGGTTAACGGGTTAGATAACAGAAAATGAGAACCAAGATTAAGCTTTATTATTATATACTGTAGAAATGAGAGTTAATAAGAAAGGGAGGAAAATAACTGGGGCAGACAGGAAGCTGAGGGCCTCCCCTGACGTCCCCCCTAACCAGACCCTGTTCTTTGTTGGCCAGGAGGCATAAGAGCAGGCAGAAGGTACTCTTCTCTTTTTTTCCATTTTGGTATAATCTTATTGAGGTCATATTGGCTTATAACATTGTGTAAATTTCATAATGCAGTCTATACAGAAACTGCAATATAATAGACAGGTACTGTTCTTTTCTTCTTCAGACTTTGGCCTCTACACCTGTATTTCTTCTCTCCACAGCTGGAGTCTTTCATCTTCATGAGAATTTGGGAGGAGAGAGAACACCTTAGAACCCAGAATATTCACTAACCATCTCAGCAGCTCCAAGCAACTGTTCACAGAAACTTCCTCTAACCTGGCCAGCATCCACCTAAACCCAGTTGTTTTATCTCCCCTCCCCTCACCAACTTCTGGGATCACTTACATTTAAAATAGATGATATTTTACAGTAATAAAATAGCTGGCATTTGATAGTGGAACAACCATATAATTTATGGTCTAAACCATGATACTTCTGACAGTGCAAAAGTGTGCCATCATAAACGAAGTTGGTCCTGGGCAAATACAGGACATAGGGTCAGTCTATTTATTGAGCATTTACTTTGTGCCAGGCACTGGATGAAGTTCTTTGCAGGCTTTATCTCATTTATTCCTCCCAAAAAATCTTCTAAAGGAAGTGTTATTATGACACTCATTTTATTGGCAAGGAAACTGAGATTTGGAAACTTGCCCAAGGCTGTCATTGAAACCCAGGCAGAAGTGCTGAGTGTGTGCTAGCCTGCAAGAGCCACCAGCCTGGGGTCTAACATGGCTCAGTGGAACCATCAGGTGGCCTGTCCATCTTTCGGCCTTGAGCCGATGTCTCCCCTTACCACTAGGAAACCACCTCCCCACCCCACCACATGCACCAAGTTCACAAGAAGCCATGAGTGACAACCTAATGGACCAAAATTGATACTGTACAGACTCCTGCAGCCACCTGATTAGGCATCCCTATCATTCCCCTCACAGACATAGACACTCTTGAAATGTCTCTTTTTTCCTGGGAAGTGAGGGAGAACTTTCCAGAAATGGTTGCACTGTAGCCCAAGAGAAAGCAGAAAGATGGAATGGGAGGGGCTAGTTCTGAGAAGAGTCACATTTCCTTGTAAAATTTAAACACAAATTAATCTTCAATGAAGGCTTTCACCTGTTGAAGAGAGGACCTCATTGTGGTAACTTCAGAAGGCAGGTTCTGGAAAGGAGAAGGTGCCGGTAGACGGAAAAGAAGGGAGGGGACATTAGAATTCCTTTTGTTCATTCATACACTGAAGAGGAGTGTGTGGCTGCTATTCAGCAGCTTTGTGCGCATGGGCACATTAATCTAATTCTCTGAAATTCAATTTCCTCCTCCACATAAAGGGGAAATAATATGTACTTTGCAATATAGTGGATATTATCTTCTGTAATAGGGTTCAAGGACGTGATCTAGGAAGAGTACCTGACTCAATAGCCTGTAGCTACAAGCGTTTCCCATACAAAGAGAGAAGGAAGCTCCCACCCCGTGTTTTAGGGTGAGCACCTGTCCTTGGCCTCTCAGAGCCCAGACATCAGGAAGACCAACCTGCTCTGTATGAGCTACCGATACGCGTCGATGATACATGTGAAGGATAAGGCGCTCCCTAGACCCACTGACTACAGAGCCTGGAGCAGGTCTCTGCATGTTTGAAAAGCACAAGACCCAAGAAAATGAGAAATGAAAATCTGTCAAACCCCCAAGCAAGATAAGGCTGCATTTTGGAAAATATTTGAGAACCAGATAGATGTAATTTTGAATCCAACCAAGTTCAACCACTTATTAGCTATGCTTTCCTGACCAACTTTCCCAGACCTTGTTTTTTTCACCACTAAAATGGGATAAAATAATAACCAACAGGACAGTTGTGAAGATTAGGTAGAATGTGCATAAAGTCACTATAGCTAATTCAGACATTAATTATGAGTACGTTTTAACTTCATTCTTGCATGCAAGGGAAAAACGACTCCTGTAGGTCAATTTAAATGTTGTCCTACAGTAGCAACATATTCTATGAAAAGAGAATAGCTATGCAGTCACTGATAGGATAGATATAAAGAGACAAAACTAATTGGTTAAAAGTCACTAAACTCTAGGGGCTGGCCCCGTGGCCGAGTGGTTAAGTTTGCGTACTCCGCTGCAGGCAGCCCAGTGTTTCGTTGGTTCGAATCCTGGGCGTGGACATGGCACTGCTCATCAAACCACGCTGAGGCAGCGTCCCACATGCCACAACTAGAAGGACCCACAACAAAGAATATACAACTATGTACTGGGGGGCTTTGGGGAGAAAGAGGAAAAAATAAAATCTTTAAAAAAAAAGTCACTAAACTCTTGATTGATAGTCAGCTGACAGTCAACTGAGTGAGTGAGTAAGGAGTTACCCAAAAAGTATACCAAAAAATTGTTTAAGCATTTTATAGGGAAGGATATTTTCCTCCCAGAGGATGTTGTGAATTAAGTTTCACAAAATTTTCTGACACAGATGAGGTTGCAAACTTCTTTTACCCTGCCCAGCGCAGTACCTGATGTATAGAGATAGTCAGTATACAGCAGGTATGCCTATGGCAATTAACTCTGGGACTGGAGGACCCATGGCAAGCACTTAAGCCTCCAAAATAAAACACAGGCTTCTTCAAATATGCATCAGCAGAAAAGAACTGAAGCATAGATAATGCCAAGCAGGGGGAAATTAAAAGAAAAAATCAGGACGTGGTTTAAAAAAAATGAAATAAATGTTCTAGCAGAAGAATTAAATGATTAAATCTATGAGATTCAGCCCATATTTAATTAGGACTCTTCCTGAGTATGTAGCAACTTATGGTGAAGAGTACAGGGAAGTGGTTTTGGTTTTTATATTTTCCCTAACTTTGAAAGGAGAAAACCTATGTGAGTAAGTAATCGATAATTGCCTGCAGCCTCAGAATGCTGGAGAAGACTATGCGCTACTCCTCTGACCCTGCATCAACAGGACTGCCAAGGATTAGGTCTTGAACAAACAAGCATATTGTAAGAGCAAATCCTTTTCCAAAAACCTTTACTCTTACAAAAACTCTTGACTTTCCCCCCTCAACTGCTAAATGCAATATCATTATACCATTCTCCTTGTTGATCCTACCATGGCTTGTTTCACTTGGGAAACTCTCAGAATTGAAAATGTGGTCAAAGCACCAAAGGGATTTTTCTGCCCCTATGCCTTCCAGAATGATGAATCGCAACGGTTAAGGTCTTTTAAGTCCACCACATTATTGAACCTGAGCTGGAACTGGGCAGGATGGCTGAGGATTTCACAGCCATGCCCAGTTTTTACTCCAAGGCGAGTACTTTCACTCATATTTGTGAATATTAATAAACATACATTCAAACTTTTATTAAACAAAGATGTATAATAATCTATCAGTTACTTGCTTTTTGCATGCTTACTGGGAGGTTGGATTTTGCTACTTTAAACCAGTCAGGAACCCGGTGTGACCTCATTGACTGTCAGTTTACTCTCGGTTTGGGCAATCTTGTCTCCATTGTCATCCCAGGTCACAGCGCAGTGCCTGGCAGTGGGTAGGCACTCAATAAATAATTGATGAGTGAATGTGCTGAGTACTATCTAGCTATTTTGAACATGGAAACCAGAGTGCACACCATGTCCCAAAGGCTTCTGCTTATCCAGTCCCAGTCCTTAAATCATGGCATTTACTTGAAATGTATAGGAATAAACTTTCTCAAAGTTATGAAGCACACCCCCACAACCTCAACTGGAGTAGTGGAATGCACCAACAATCAATCTTTCTGGCTAAACCTGATTCATTCTCAGAATCCTTCTCAACACAGGGCCTCAGGGAACCACTTACCAATCAGTTGGCATATGAGGGAAAACCTATTTGCTATTGCTACTTGAGAGGGAACATGGCATTTTACTGTCTTGAGAAAAAGAACCGGAAGTCTTTCCAATAGAAAACGTGAGCTCCAGAGGTAAGTGATGCCTACTTTAAATTTCTGCATCTCTCTTGCCCCAGTCACCCTGGACACATGTGTATGTGAACATGTACACTTTCACACACACAACATACACACATCCATACAGAACATGTGGGCATATATCCTGCAAACCTACCTCCTGAAGTGTACTGGGAGGCAAGAGAGATGATTCCCGTGGAAAGCCAACAGCTGCATTTGATGGCTTGGCCCAACTTTGCTCAGCCAGCTCATCATGGGTGATTATGTTCTCATTTCCACCCTCAGACTGCAAAAGAAGAAAGGTCAGCTAGTCTGGGATCCCTTGTACAGCTGTTACAGATGTTTATGGAAGAATCTGATATACCAAATATTTCCCAGAAGTTAAAAAAGAAAAAGCCTTGTGAATGGGATACTGAAAGCTCTAAATTAGTACCAGAGAGAGAACAGATTTCTTTGTTAACTGACCCAGAACATTAAATTGATTATGTAATTTAACATCACTGTTCTATTTGATAGCTGCCTATTAATACTGCACCCTCCTACATTATAGTCAATTGTAAACTCTAGAGATGGTAGAACATATTTATTTTGCTTGGAATTTGCAATTTTCTGCTGTATGAACTATTAGTAATTCGTAATTTCTTTCTCCAAGGGGAGCCTATTACCCCAGGAGAAATGATGATCACCCTTATTTGAAATGTGTGGTCCTTGGCCTTCTCCTCTTTTCTCATTCCCCTGCTGCAAGTGGATATAGGATTCAAGGAGCTTGAAAATGTACCCATATTTGGAGATGTGCTTTCTAGCCTTGAGAAGGATTGTGCCCTACACAGACTCCCTGTCCTCTATTTCAGCGAAAGTCGTGAAGCAAGGGAAGAGGAACTCATAGCAGAGCCACCATCAGCTGTCAAATAGAGGCCAAGGAGCTGCAAAGAGGGTACAGATTCACCTAGGATGCTTGTTAAAAATGCAGATTCCCAGACTCCACTCCACATCAACTGCCAGAATATCTAATCCAGATGATTCTTATGCACAGTATATTTAAAAATGATGCTCATCTAGAGATTGATGCCTAGAGAAGGACTTGATAAGCAGGGTATAAGAACATTTTATTCAACCGGGAGACTTTTCAGGTAAACCAACCCAATGGTAGGATACGTCATTCTTAGCAGAGTCCTGCCTCAGATAATCTCACCCTCACCATGCTTTTTCATTAAAAAATCCAAGATGGTGTGTTATTCTGCAGCCCGACATACCTTAGTTTCCCTTAAGATCCCTTTAAATTAACCTCAAAATTCAAATTACGTCCAAGCCTTTCCAAGGATGATCTTTCCATAGCTGATTATGTGCTGTGTGGGCTGAACCTGTAAAGATACTATTTCTTGCTTTTACTTATTCTTAAAAAAAAAAAAAAAAAGGCTAAAAACTGTTATACAAATCCCTGCTGGTATTTTCCACTGTAGGTATTATCCTTCTACATTCCATTTCAGCCAGCGATGACGGCTGGGACCTGACCTGAGGCAGAGCTCTCCAAAACACACCAGCCAAATTATGCTTCCCAAATTCCCAGTAACAGTTGAAAAGAGCCAAGGAGGCCAGGTGCTGGGCAGGAGGATATTTTAGGTTTGGCTGATGGTCCAAATTGGATACTTCCTCTGTCTACCAGAACTATCCATTAAGAAAGAGAGCCGTGTATCTTTCTCTTCACCCTCCCTTCTCTTCCTTCCCTACCTGCACTCCATACTACTCCCAGTTCTGGGGGCCTTGTGTGAAATTATTTTTGTACTATGTAAAACTGCAGGTGTGTAATCATTTAACTGACAAAGTGAAGGATCTGAGTGTCAGAAAGGAAGGACTGGTGGCTTGTTCCCCTATCAAGTTTCTTTTGCTTTGGTAAAGACTATGGAACATTGAGACAAAATGAGGACAAGAGTCATTGATGAGTTACACAGCAATCTAAGAACTGAAAGTAGCTCTAAGACAATTATCAAGCTCAGGTGTTGGGACATAGCATTCAAATGCCTTAGTTTTTAAGGTAGGTTCATTCAGTAGAAAGAAAGCTGGTCTCCATTCTCCCAGTACTGAGGGCTTTTCTAGAGAGTGCAAGAATCCTCCTTTATCTTCTATATTCCACGACATCCTTGAGCCCAATCAGTTTGTTCCAACAATGTGCTTTCAATTGTCCCCTTTCTCTCCATCCCCACTAGCACAATTTCAGCTCAGGTCCTCATTAGCTCTTGCATTCTCTTTATATTTCTTACCTGCTGAATGAAACAGCCCCTGCTGTCTCTGCCTCTGGTACAATCCCCTCCCGTCCACACTACTGCTGATATCTTGTAACACAGTTTTTATCATGTTCAACCTGAACGCCTTGGGTGACTCTCTCGTTGCTCGAAGAAAAAAGCCTAAACTCCTTAGACCTTCATCAACTTCCAAAACACCTTTTCAAGCTTATCTCCTAAGATCCTTCTGCACACCTTGTGTTTCTGCATATCCAACACCTCAGTCCTTCCAGAGATGCTGTTCTCTCTTATACTTTCACAGTTGTTTCTCTATTGAATGCCCTTCTCACTCCTGTAAGCATTTTGAAATGTGCTTAAAGTCCAGCTGAAAAATCACTTCTCCTGTTGTTTCCCTGATTTACTTGGTAAGAATTACCCCCCATTCTCTACTTCTATTGTAGCTATTTTCCAATTGACTTCAATATGTCTTATGTTATAGTTGTTTTGTTTTCTGTCTACCTGCTAGACCATAAGTTCCTATGGTTATGGATGGGCTTGTTCATCCTTATACCAGCAACAGTGTCCATCACAGTGCCTTGTCCACAGAACAGCTCAATATATGTTGGTTTGTGATAAATGAATGATTCATGCTCAAAGCAGGCAGTTCCTCTCCACTGCCTGCATAATTTAGTTTTAATTTTCACTTCTGCAGAAAACCTGTAGGATGGAAAAGAGAAAACCAGCCCAGGGTGGAAGGCAGTGGAAATGTTTGAAAGACACCTGCCCTTGGAAGCCTATCTTCATTACACCCCACGAGACCCACACAAAGACCCTTTTCTGTTGTCTCTCTCACCTCCTTCCAGCTTCTAGACTTCTTTCATATTCTTATCTCAGTTGCACATAGCTTCTTGGAAGTGGTTTTATTAAAATGTATTTGAGGCTGTTGCTGGTCCATTAGCACCTTCTTGCATCCAGCTGTCTCACATAAGCACTGAGAGTCTTTTATTTTTCTCAACTAAGAAAAGTTGCAGTTCCAGAGACAACTGAGAGGGGTCTGCCCAGGATGCAGTAACACCACGACAAAAATGACACAGTTGCTATGCCTTGGTAGCTACTATTCATGTAGTTATACTGAAACTTTGAGCCTGAGCCAGGGAAACTTCTCCTGCAGCCACCAAACCTCCCTGGTGGGGTCAATAGCGGGTTCTAGATCCTGAAGATCAACTAGAGGATTCACCTTCAAAGCTGAAGTAAAAAAGCAAGAAGTTGAGAGCCAGCACTGATCATCTAGTGGTAAAGTTCAGCGTTCTCACTGCTTCAGTGGGCCGGATTCATTTCCTGGTCACGGAACCACACGACCTGTCTATTGGTTGCCATGCTGTGGCGGTGGCTCACGTAGAAGAACTAGAAGGACTTACAACTAGGATATACAACCATGCACTGGGGCTTTGGGGAGGAAAAAAAAAGAGGAAGACTGGCAACAGATGTTAGCTCAGGGCGAATCTTTCCCCTGCAAAAATACCCCCAAAAAACAAAAGAGCAAGAAGTTGAAAGATCCAGGAACAAAATTACTACAAATCACAAATATTTCTAGTTCTAACCATGCTTGCTCTCAAAGGAGGGTGGGTAGTATTAAGTACAGGACTCTTGCTTCTGCTGGGGATCTTGAGGGATTTGGTACTAGAGTTTGGGGCAGTAATCCGGGAAAGCTCGGATACTTTTCATAATAGAAAGGAGAGAATTGAGAGTTCCCAGAGAGCCGTCCATATGGTAAGAAAAGAGGAAAAAAGGGAGAGGAGCAAAAGGAAGGAAGTGAGAATGTAGTGGAAGACCATGTTCTCTGTCACTTGAGAAAATTTCTTCATGAACATTCTAAATTTCTCACCCCAGTCTGAAAATGAAAGAATTAGAGTTAATATGTACAGAGTCAAAGACAGTCAAGACAAGGGCTTGGACAAGTCTCCCTTCAAAGGCCAAGAACCTTTAACCTTTGCCCTAAGAAAACTCTTAACCTGAAAAAATGGTGGGCTTGATAAATCTTTGCTAGTATTCTCGAAGTACCAAACAGTGCTATAATTTGTGTTCTTTGCAACAATGGAAAAGATGAAAACTATGAGATATCTACAAGTTTATTTACAGAATCTTATCTCTGTCCTGAAATATTGTTCATGTTCACCATTTTATAATATTTTTCTCAGAAAATAGGGAGTCCATACCTCAGAGACCCAGACAGCAAGGAAGAATTGTGATTGGATGTCATTCCTGTCAATCAACTCGACTTAAAAATGGAGTTGGTTGACTTGCTCCTTGGAAGTTGTGTTGATCTTATATTCCTCATGGCTTTGCTGTTGCTGAAATCTTTTAGTCTGTTCTCCTAACAGGGGAGATAAGCCTCGCCTGTTTGAATGTTTGAAACAAAGACCCAACCCTCTCTAGCAGAGTCCTGACAAACCAGGATGGAAAATATCTTCTCATTAAGTTGATATTCCCTTGAGTTAAAAATAAAAGAAACTTTGTTAGAAAAACCCTTCGATTGAGTCTATCTCAAACATTTGTTCCCAGCTTTAAGAAAAGAGCCAACTAATTAATTTAGGGCCTGGCAAGAAAGGAGTCTCACTTAACACTTGGTCATGAATGCTCTTCAACAAGCCACAGGGCAGTTGCCTTAGGAACTCACCAGACACCTTGGGGCTTTGGACGCTGTAATTCCTGGGATTGAATCAAGCAAGTCTAGAAATCTTTGGGAGAAAGAGCCCCAGCTGACATCTAGGTTACATGAAGAAGATTAAGGGGACATGAAAGAGAGGCAATTATGGCAGAACAAGAGAAAATGGGGCAAATAGCAATCATTAGCCAGCAATACAGACAATTTAATGTAATACAAGAATGTGATAGATAAAGGGGAGTTTCAGAGATAGACGATAATAAGATTTGGGAAGGGGTTTGAAGGTCAAGAGTAAGATTTTGACATGTATCTCTTGTTTCTCTGGACCTCTCTGGCCTTTGGGACATTTGAGTAATTGTGTGCTAAGCTCGTTGCCAATTTGGCTGTTGGTACAGCAGAGCCCTGTGACCTCTCTTTTTCCTGTGACCCTTCAATCCCAGAGGCCCCCTGGATGGTTGTATTCAGTCTTCCTCCAAAGGTGAAAGAGAATCTTTCTCTCTCTTCTGATCAAGCTCACCTAAGATAGACTTCACAGCATTCGCACCTGGGCACTGAGGGTAAGGACCCTGGGGATTGGGGGCTGGGGTGTGCACTGGTTGTAAAATTCCTCAGCAAGGCTAGGGAAGTGGTGCTTCTGGCCTGCCAACTTCCCCCTTCCTGGCTTTGCTGTGTGCAGCAGACGCCATTCCCTATCCAGTTGCTGACATTGTTCTGAAAAGCTTGACCTTGTCACATTTTTTTTTTTGTCTGAAGCTGGACTTAAGATGGCAGTGTTCATCCTGAACCTATGCCTGTACACTGGCACAAGTATGTACATGTGCACACGTGTACACACACACACATCTTATAAATAACATAAAGGCAAAGAGTTCCATATTCCACGTAAGGTGATTATTCTGAATCCTCCCTGCCCATGCTTTGTGCATATTGTTCTATTCCAGCATCTGGCAGTTTCTTTTCCTTCATGTCTTGGTTCTGGACACCTTCCTTCATCACCTTCTTTTCTTCTCCTGGACTTGATGATGGCTTTGCCCCCTGGGGTATGAGTCCTCAACACTCCCAGGATGTATCTGATCTTTTTCCTCTGGCTCCTCACACTTCTGGCCCCCCGGGCCTGTCGTATGTTTAGGGCCCCGGAAGGATGTTAGGTGACTGCACAGACTTTGCAAAATTTTGTACTCACAAGGGTGGTATTACCGCTGTGGTAAATAAAAAAGGATATTATCCAAACACATTCTCAAAATGAATCTCAACACAAGAAGAAAAAGAAGAAAAAAAGAAAAGAAAGTTCCAACATGCTGCGAACTACAGATTGCATAGACTCTACTATCTGTCACTTGGAGCCAAGCTCAAAAGATGCCTTTGTAACCTTTTTTAAGGCGGCACTTAGGGCCTTTTGAATTTCTCTTTCAGAATAGAAAATACCATTTCAAAATCACTTCAGGAACCACCAAACAGGTTAGAACCCACAGACTGCAGAGATCCAGGGACAGGAACCACCTGAGACAAAGAATCTGTGTGTGAAGATGACAGAGAAGCGAGGGGTGAGGGTGGATGATGTGGTTTGAGCAGAACACTCGGGAGAATATTGAGAATTCAAAAGCGTTAGAAATAGCAGGATTCCTGGGCCTCAGAAAACCCACCAGTCGCAAGAGGCAGTGTTGTGAGCCAGGAGAGGGCTCAACTCAAGAGTGGGGCTCCCTTTTCAGGATCCCAACTCTGCTGCTCCCCAGCTGCATGGCCTGTGGCAGGTTTCTTAGTCTCTGTCTCCCTCGATGTCCTCATCTGCAAAGTGGAGCAACTAATAATGAAGGAGGGCCACCTCAGAGGGTTGAGATGAGGATCGGGTGAGCAGATGTATGTAAAGTGCTCAGCCTGCAGCTTGACACCAGGTAAGTGCCACATCCATATTGGTGAGGAAAGTGGTTAATGTGGATGAGGACACTCATCAATGTTGATGAGGAAGGGCCCACAAATGTGGCAAAGAGTGAAGGGGGGAGGGGGCAGGAGCAGAAACCCTGCAGCTGTGACTGTTAGGGAAATGAGAAGTGCCCCAGGACCTCAAGATTTCACTTCTCTCTCTTTCATTCCGTAACCCCTCCCCTTCCATCCTAACTACTCCACCACCACTGCAGCCTCTGAAAATCTTATCGCATGGGACACTTTTAAGTAGCTTGCGGCTCCCACTTAGAAACTCCAGGAAGTGTGTCTTGTCTTCCCCAGCCCCTCCCTCTATTCGGTCCTGTGCAGTGAGGAACTGCTTCCCCCACAGACTTAGAATGCCTATCCTGCCAGGACCTCCAAGGGGCAGAAGTCACTGACGAATTCTCACTAGGGAGCCAACGGCTGACATCAAGCTCATTCTAGATAGGAGCCTTAGATGGGACACCTGAGGAATTGGCCCCTGGGCCTTGAGATAAGAAGACAAGAACTTTAGGGTTCAGAAGGGGGAGCTGCCAAAGTTGAACAGCAGAAAGCTTCCGAAGAGAGCCTGAGGCCAGCCTGCCCAAAGCAGACAGCCAGAATCCACTGGGCTTCGGGGCCAGTCAAGCCTGCATTGGAATTCACGCTCTGCCTCTTTTTTGTGTCCTAAGAAAAGTTCCTCTGCACCTTAGAAGGCATCTGTTTTCTCCTAAAATAGGTCTAATAGTAGTGTCTACCACAGAGAGCTTGCTGATACAAGGATTAAATGAGATCACATCAGAAAAGTCCCCAGTTCTGTGCCTGGCATTTAGTTATGTCATTTTTCTCCATCTCCAAAATTCAACCCTACCTCCTCCATCCCCCTACCTCTCTCAGCCCCCTTCATCGCCCATCCTTGCCTTGGCTCAATTGCCTCTGATTCAGTTTGCAAACTCACCAACTCTTTTCAGGCCCTGCTTAGAGCTCTTCAGTCCAGTGGACTTCAGCTTTTGAAAGTTGGTTCCCAGCAAAGTTATCCATCGAGACTCGATTGAGCCCAGGCTAGAGAAAAAGGTGAGACTCTAACTGCTTGCACCTGTACATCGCCCTAGACAGTGTCACTCTAGTAAAATTGTCACTCCAGCCCTCCTGCCGCAGAGTTTGTGGCAGCCATTTGCATGGTGAAGTGGGCCCATTTCTTTTTTCCTGTATTAAATACCCACAGGCAATAATACTCATTATAGGCCAATGACTTGGAAAATGTTATTATTAAATCAAAGCCATTTACAATAAGGGAAAAAATTTGTCTGCAACTATAAACTCTGTTGCTTATAGCTGGGCATTAAGAAAACAAATGGTGGCCAGGTCCCTCATGCCCAGCGCTCCCAAGCTTAATCCCATAGCAGGTCCTCTGGGCCATGCTGGAAGAGGGGAGAAAAGAAACCCAGGAGGAAAATTCCGGGGAGATGGATGGTTTCTTGCAGGAGAACTGACGTGGGGGCAGTGGCACTGGCATGGGAGCATGATGGCCTGGCTGTGACTCAGAGTGCACTGTCACCTACCCAGTTTGTTTTCTAAAAGGATTTCTAAAAGGATATGAGGGTTTAGCTCATATGGGGCCCCTATTTCCTATTCGAGCATGGACACACCTGGCTAGTGATTCCAGCTGTATCACCGCCCCGAATAAATTTGGACAGGTGACTTGAAGCCTCCATTTATACCCCTCAGGGTTGTGATGAGGTTACAGAGACTTTTGGATCAGAGCCTATTTTATGAAGTTGTAGCTATGCCTCAGATTATAGATTTTGGGTCTTAGAAAGAGTTTGTGCCTTGTCTGGCTGGGTTTCAGTGACTCTAGTGTGTGTTCACGGGGTCTGTACGATGGTGGAGGCTGATGACACTCACCTGTGACATGCTTCTCTCCCTCTGTTGCCCAATAGCACAGACACTGCAGACAAGACCGATCTCTGCTGAGTCCTCAGGATCCTAACCATGGCTGCTAATTAGACTCTGGGGACTTAAGGGGGATATTGCAGCCCTTCCTTGAACCAATTAATTCAAGCTTTCTAGAAGTGGAGCCCAGACATCTACATCTATATCTATATCTATACCTATACCTATACCTGCATCTATATCTATATCTATATCTATGTCTATATCGTGTGTGCGTGTGTGTGTGTGTGTGTGTGTGTGTGAGGAAGACTGGCCCTGAGCTAACATCTGTTGCCAATCCTCCTCTTTTTGCCTGAGGAGGATTATTGCTGAGTTAACATCTGGCCAATCCTCCTTCACTTTATGTGGGATGCTACCACAGCATGGCCTGACGAGCAGTGCTAGGTCTGTGCCTGAGATCCGAACCAAAGATCTGAACCGGTGAACCCTAGGCCACAAAAGCAGAGCATGTGAACTTAACCACTATGCCCCCAAGCCAGCTCCCCATCTCTATATTTTTTAAAACTCTCTCTACTTATCCTTTGGGAATCTTTCAGAGGATTTGTTACCTGAACCCCATGGTCCATGGTCTGATACAGCCTGTACATTTATCTGTGAAAGTTTAACCAAGTAATTGATGTGATGCCTTCCAGTGTGGAAGCCTTCTAAACTACTGGAATAATTTTTATTTAACTAGGTTTCCCCTAGAAAAGAGAATGGGAAAGAGTCTTGTCATTTCATGTTGTTCTAAGACAAAAGAGAACTAAGGTGCTGGAGTGATATTGAGATTCTTGGATTCTGGGGTGAGCAAGAGGAAGGGTAGAATTGCAAAGGGTGAAGCCTGGTGCGTTTCTGCATCTGCAGGCAAGAGGTCATTGTTGTCTGCCTATCATGTGCTAGACACTGTGCTGGGTGCTGGAGATTCAGCGGTAAACAAGCCAAGTTTTCCTCACTAAAGGAATTTATAATCTCGTTCAACTGAGTTCAAAGTGGGTGGTTCAACTGAGGCATAGTCTAAAGAAGTGAGAAAGGGGCAGAATCCAGCTTTAAGTTCAGGCATTGAGAACGAGAAGGATGGAGAGAATATGTGTTCTCCAGACCCTGTTTTGCAGGTCTGCAACATGGAGGGACTGATGGAGATGTAGACACTGCCCCTGTCCCGTGTTATGTGGCAGTCAAGCATCCCTCACAGTGATCAGTGGGGCAGTGAAAAAGCAGAGCATCCAGCTCAGACAGGGGGAAGGCAGACCAGTGCTTCCACTCAGGCCTGCTTCTCTAGATGATCTGGCTGTTCCCAGCCTCCAGCATGTTTTCTATCCATACCATTCCTCTAGGGGTGATCTAGGGAAACGGAACCCTGCATGCAGCCTCTCCATCCTCGCTCCTTTAAGTAACCCCAGCTGCTGACACAATGCAGGCTGGAAAATCTTAATACCTACTGCAGGCCTTCAGCACATCTCCACTAGCACCCACTGTGTGGTCTTGCTCCTTGCTCTATTCTCTCCTAGTTCACACTCCTCCCCACATTTGACTCCGTTGCCCAGTTTACACTGTTCACTGTGCTTCAGCAACCCTCTCTCATGTCTCCCATTGATGAATCAGTCAGTCAGCTCTTTCCACCCCACTGAAATGCTTGGTATTAGCCCTCTAGTATCAACACTCCTAGCACCTCCCTAGCCACAGGGCTACCTTAGTCCCAGAGTCTGGCCACCTCTGTCTGGGCCTATTCTTTGCCATGTGATCACATCAGTGGCAGAAACTGTGAAAGGGAGGCAAAATGAAAGCTTCTGGTCAGGAATCAAGAAGAGGCTTCTCTCTGCCTTTGATGTTGATGAATTAATAATACGACAAATAGTGGGATCATGAGCAATGATCTGTAAGATGTATAAAGAAGCCTATGAAGCTTAGAACTGAACCCTAGAGGGCATCACCATTCACTCTACGAATTCCCTCATTCTATGGAAGATCTTACTGCAGCCCAGAGAAGTTCTTTAATCAGGGTTGCATAGCTTAGGAAAATCAGTTCACGGGTTGACTAAAATAGAAATCCTTCAGAATCTAAAATATCACCTCTACCTACTTAAAACAAAAAGATTATACCTGTTAAGCCCCATACTTGATAACTTTAGGGGGCACCAGTTACGAGTTTGGTCTCCAGAGTCCCTTTTGCACAGTCTACCATGAAATGGTTCTCTCTAGAGCTGTACTACAGAGCAGAGGTCCCATTTAGATGGAAATTGTACAGCAAGATTGGAGGGTCTTCAAGGACTTTTGCTTTGGTTATATTACCAGTGGTCTAGGATCTGGCTCTCAGGTTCCCACTCAGAAACTAACTCTTGACTTAGGAATGCTGACTCACACTAAGTCACTCACATAGGTCTGGAATATATAAATCATAATGCCATTTCTACCACTTATTATCAGAAACATAAAATCAAGCTGTTAAGGCAGGTCCCCGATTTGGCAAGAGGAATTAAGGACAGGGAAAAACATAGTCTAGTTGGATTAAGATCTTTCCAGACCATAAACACTAAAAGGAGTATAATACTCCATCCATAAATGATTGAAAATAAAATAAATCTGCTTTTCCCACAAAGATGATGTTGAGATATATATATGTATTTTTAAATATCAAATTCTTTCCAGAAATCTTTTTCTTATTGCTCCTACAATACTGGTGCCTGAGCTGACTTTTGGGGAATCCAGTAGTAAATATTCTCATCCCAGTCTTCCAAAACCCACACACAGGAGCCAATGGAAATGAAAGATACACATGTATTTGGGATCAGTGAACACAGAGAGAAAGAACGGTTCATAGCATCCATGTCTGCTTATCCCACGACTTTGATTTAGAGAAGAGTCTCCTGGGCCAGGCAATCTGTCTCAGGATATTGGTGGCTGATGTTGTTACTAGTTTCCAGGTCTACCCACACTTAAATTACTATCCAAGGGAAGCTAGAGGGCTGAATAGAGTCTTAGCACCTCACTCTGTTGAACAGGATGCAGACCAGAGTAGAGACACCATTTAACCCGAGTTCTACCTTGCTCATATCATTAGGAACAGGACTAGGCCTCGCTGGGACATTTCCCCATTATGATTACAGCACACACTGCATCTTATTTCTTATTTAATTATGTATTTTGGTGTTTGAATGGACCAATAAGTAGCAACTTCTTCTGAGTCCAAATTAATGAGAAATTAGACATAAGAAAGTGACAGATGGAGATCAGAATGTCAGTTTTTAGTACTGATAAGCTGATCGGAGATAGTGGCTGTAAATCTGTGGCCCAAAGCGCTCATTACTATTCCCATCCCATTTTCTGCCTCCCAGTCAAGTCCTCGGGACAGCTCCCCTGAGGGAAAGTTTGATTCCACGAAACAGACATAGCAAAGATTGCTGTCTGACACTGGTCCAGGACGTTGAGTATTCTCAGCTTCTCTATGGAGCATATGTTAGGGAATGTACCTTATCTGTTAAAATTTTGCTTTTCTTTTTCTCCTTTGTTTGGGTATAGTGTCTTGTGCGTGTGTTTGGATAGATAGATTATAGACATAAAATTAGATTGGGTATAAATATATACCTATAAAATTAGATTGGATATGTATATATTTGCCTTTGAACGAGTTGTTTCTCAGACCAGTAACTTGCAGGAGTGTGGAAGAACCAAGGCAGCTTTCCAAGCTAGCAGATTTTTACAACAAAAAGCTCTCAGTTATCACAAAGAAGAAATCTGATTTCTTCAAATATGATTTTTCTATACTACTTCAGGCAACCTTGCCTCCTCTGCTTCTCTTAAAACAGTGAGTGAAGGAGAGGGCTTTTGTCTCACTTTGGTCTTCTCAACCTCCATACCCTCCAGAGATCAAGGAAAATAGTTTTGAGCCCTTGGTGCATTCCGCCCACCATCAGTAAATAGTATCATTGTGGGCAGTATCTGAGACCTGTTTTGGTGGGCTTTCTTCCCGCTGAAATTTCACCTCAGCTGGTTTCTACTTACCCTTAGAGGGCTTCAGTGCAAAATCAGCTATTTTTGGTTTCCTTTGAAAATATTTTGGAGTCTCTCGCCTAATTTTACTAAAAATGGTGTTTTTAATATTTTCCATTCTTTTTGCTGCTTTTGGATGGTCTCCAAAAGAAAGGAAAACTGGTAGATCTGTTCAGCCATTCTTCAGTCTTAATGTGAACAAATAGCCAAGGACTACCAGACATTTGAGGAAAGGGCTAACATAAAAGAGAAGGATGGAAGCAAAGAGAAAAGTAGAAGTAGTCTTGAAGAAACAGAGATAAAGAGTAGAATAAAACTTAAAAGAAAAAATTCCTTGGAAAGGTAAGAGAAAATACCACATCTATAAAATAGCACCAAGATGCTCTATGTAGAAATAGCCAGAGAACTATAAAAAGATATTGAAAATTAAAAATTAATATTGGAAATTTTAAAATTCAAATACAACAGGGTATTTCCTGTAAGATTTTCCAACTTTGCTGTAAAGTTCATAATTTTTATTTAAAAAGATGGGAAAAATTCAACACAGGAACTCAAATGGAAAGTTGAGGAAATTTCCTAAAAGGAAACGAAAACAAGGACAAAAAGGACAAAGACCAGAAAGAATTTAGGGAATCAGCTCAAGCGGCCCAATGGCTGACTAATAGATATGTCAGAAGAGAAGCAAAGAAAAGGAAGGGGGGAAATGATTATAAAATGATACAAGGGAAGCTTTACAGAGTCCAAGGGCATGAACTTCAGATTTTGAGTGCCTAGCAGCTGATGAAGACAGAGCTATACCAAGGTACCCTGTTCCAAGATTGCAGATCCAGCCCTAAAGAAACTGGCTTAAAAGTCTGTGTAAAGGAAAAAAATGACAGTTTGCATAGCAAGGATTAAAAATTCAAGATGGCATTTGACTTTCTCAAGCGCAACATTGGAAGCTGGAAGATAACAGAGCAATGTCTTCAAAATTCTAAAGGAGAATGTTTTTCAATTTAAGATACTCTACTCACACAAATTAACACTCAGGTGTGAGGGGAGAATGAAGATGTTTTCAACCAAAATTTTCCAAAAAAATATACCTCTCCTAAACCTTTCCCCAGGAAACTGCTGGAGGAGATGCGTCCCATCAAAAGGAGGGTCTAAACTAAGAAAGAGGAAGACATAGATCAAGTAAGAGGGCCTCGGACACGAGATACGCGAAGGGATTTCTCAAGAGGATGGCGAAGGAGAGCCGTGGAGCAAGCAGGAGGCAGAGGGTCTGGGCAGGATGTGGAACTGGTAGGTTTATTGCTTTGTTTGACTCTTCTAAGAATTTTACAACCTAGAAGAGACTCTGCCAATGATTTAGCCATAGAAAGAGAGGGAAACCAATATCCCACCCAACCCTCTTGCCAAAGCAGTGATTAATTCCAGGGAAAATAGAAATTTTACAAGAAGTGAAACCCAATCATAATACATATGGCAGAGTGCTAAATAAATCTACATAGGCAAAATAATGTAAAAACTGAACTTTGATTTAAATAAAAATAATCTTATCGAAACCATCGCTCCTTGTCCACCATTTTCTATACCCCCATAGCTGTTACCTATCTGAGAGTGTATATCTGTATTTGTTTGGTTTTGTCTGTCTCTCTCACTAGAACATAAGCCCAATGAGGGCAAAGATTTGATCTATTTTGGCAACTATTTTATCCCCACATTGCCTAGAACAGTGCTGAGTACATAGTATGTCTCAGTAATTTCTCCTAAATTAATTAAATATAAATTTAGAAGGAGCGGAAGTGTGTGTGTGGGCATATGAAGTGTTAGAAACCTAAATCTTTCCTTACATCATGCTCAAAAGATAATGTCTAAAATAAAACAATCAAAAACAGAGAAGTAAACATGCTATATGGCAATATGAAGGTGAATAAGCATTACAGGTGGCTCCTCTGCAGAGGTGACAGGCCTGGGACAGGGGCTGCCATTTTTGTTCTAAGACGTAGCATTATTTGACATGGAAACCTGGTGCATGTGTTACTTTGATAAAAATATAAATAAAAAAGACAAGCAACTAGGAAAGGTTTAACACTCTTATCTCATACATATGTAAGATCTATGTTTCTTTAAGAAGTGAAGAGCCTCATAGGAGATATTAGGTTTGCTTGGTAGATAGGATTAATTTCTAGGAATGTCAAGTTAAATTTCTATTCTGGCTGAGAGCAGCCAACTTCTCGAGAAAGATCAGTGGTTACCAGAGGAAAAGGGGGTGGGAAGAGGATGAAAGGGGTAAAGGGACACATGTGTATTGGGACAGATAAAAACTAGACTATTGGTGGTGAACACCATGCAAGCTTTACAGAAACTGAAATATGATAATGTACACCTGAAATTACACAATGTTAAAAGCCAATATGACCTCAATAAAATTGAAAAAAAAAAATATGATGTCTATGTTCAATATCTTTGAAATTCTTCTTCATACCTAGACTCTTTCGAAAATCAAATTGAAGAAGAATGGCAAGACAGGACTGTGTATATTTCTGACTTGGAGCACTTCTAATTTTCTGAGGTGTGAGCTTTAACAAGCCATTTAACCTCCCTGAGCCCTCTCAGTTCCTTAATTTAAAAAATGGGGGTGATAATATGCACTTCGTTGGATTATAGCATTTATCAAATAAGATATCTCGGTGAAATCCCAGGAGAAGATGGATATTTGATATCTGCCAGTTTTCCTTCCTTCTCCTTTCTTCTCAGGACTGATTAGGATCATGGCTGAATTAGCTAATCAAAAACCAAATTTGTTTGCCATGCTAGCACAGTATTTAAGCTTCTCTAAGTCTATAAAGAGTTTGAGGAAGTTTGTACTTCTTTCCACATCATTGGCTATTTCCATGTGAATGCATGGTCCATATTTGTCAGTGTCTGGGAAGGGACAGTTCATTCACAGCATTGTTATTTATCATGAAGTCTGTCATGGGAGAAAGAGGACAGTCCTGCCAGGCATCAGTCATCTGTGCATTCCCCACAGCACCTAACATTTTGCCTAAGCGCTCAGTAGGTGCCCTTGAACTTGACTTGTACATGAGACTGGTCAATATGGACGAGTTTGGAGACCCTCTGGTATTCCTGTCCAGGTGTCATTTGGGACAGGGCCAATTCAACTCAACTACAAATGTGAGAAGATATGTTACTACGTCAAATATTGAATTAACCAACTTGTTTGCCAAAGAGAGTATAGAGACTCTCTGGCTAGACCCTGCATAATGAATTCTCTAATGGACCTGCTAGATTCTCTAGAAAGGTCAATTTCTGCCTCCATCACAAAGCCTTGGGAACGGTCCCCCGGGTTGTCCCCAGTAAAGGAAGAGAAGTCTTGTATTAATGATCACAGTGGCAGGTTCACAATATCACCTCCTCCCTGGGAAGGAAAAGATGACTTCATTGACATTTATCAAGGGAGCTTCCAGTGGGGACCGAGAGCACAGCCGTCATTACTCTCCGCTCCAGGCACAGTGGAAAACGGCAGATTCTCTCCCATCTGCTATTTGCTACAATTCCCTAAGTCAGAAACAAATGAAGCTACAAAGACACAACAGGGATGGAGAGGGGAGAAAACCAGAATTTTAATTTAAAGAGGGATTATCCTGGTTCCATGTCTATCGTTTAAGAAAAATATTTGCTGATACGATTTGTGGTACTTTTCCTTATTTCCCATATCTTCACATGAAAAAGCTTCTTTGAAATCCAGCAGAGTTAAATAGTCAATCTCATGTTAATTTGGTATTTCCCAATCAGGGCAAATAGGCACTCGAGTCTCTTCTACACGGAGCACTAGATAAGAGACATTTTATAAGAATGTGGCAGAATAAACTGAGGATGATTGCACCCCTTGCCCATCAGAAAAGGAATTCAAAATTCTGAAAAAATTTATAAGAATTTATTTGGTGAGTGTCATCGCTGGCAAGTTTTTCCCATCAATGAAATATGAGATATTCCTTTTGACCCTTAAAAGATCTTCCTCTAGATCTCTAAAAAGGAAAGTATTATGTCCTCTGCTGTGCCCCAGCCTCTCCACGCACTCCCTGCTCTCCTCACCCAGGCGGCCACTTAAGAAGAGTCAGGACATGGGACTGGCCTTGCGGGAGGCTCCCTCTAACCCCTCCCCAGATGACAGCATCTTCCCACAGCAGGATTTCCCACAATTCTCTCCGTGTCTTCTCCCAGTTTCTCCCCCACTCACCACCCAGCATACAGGTCAGGGGCTTCTGATCACATGGGTTCCAAGCTGCCCTCTTCTCTCCCTTCCTGTAGTTAGTGAAGGCCTAACGTGGGTGAATAACTGAGCGTCCAGAAGGGCACAAGAATCACATCACCTCCTGGGCATCCATGCTCAGCTGCTTTGTCAGCAACTCTCTAGGTGGATTACCTGTGGAAACATCCTAGTTTGAACATCATTTTTACAATCTGGGTTGTTGAAAAATTATTTAGGTTTGCACATATAAAATATTCAGCCTAACATCTGGCACAAAATAAGCACTAAATAAAAAGGAGTACTAACTTCTTCTACATATGATGTGTTTGATAATATTTTCCTGAGTTTCACATAGGTATAATTTTCACTCTCACAGTAGACAAGCAAATATTTACTGATCCCTTAAAAACTGAGTATACACTTTGGAAATTTTGGGAAACTTACCAAAGTCTCTCTCTCTTTCTCTTTCTCCCTGTCTCTGTGTGTTTGGGGTATGGCATGTACTATGACTCCTGGTTTTATAATTGAGACTCAACAATGCATAACCATATAATTAATGTCTGTTGTTTCAAATATTCTCTTTACCAAAACACACTGTTGGGGTGAATATTTTTATGGCTCTCTATGAAGGAAACACTTGCAATAGTTATAGAGCAAGGAGACTGAGAAATGATCAAAGCTAAGACACTGAAGAATCATAATTTAGATATTTGAAGGTAGCATTAGAAAGCAAGCAGTGCTAGGGGGCCTTTCTTTTACCCAAAATTAGTCCTTTCCCCTGCATTCTATATTTCTGTGATTGCCTTAAGTCTATCATCCTGAGTAAGCAAGTAGACTGAGAATATTGTAAGCAGTTCTGTTTCTTAAAATATTATTCTTAGATTATTGGTATCCCAGTGCCTACGTAGTACTTGGCACATATTAGATATTCAATAATATGAATATTCATTCACTAATACAACATTTAAAAATTGATTTGATTCATTAAGTCCTGTGCATGGTATGGGGGAAGGTAGGAGAAAAAGGAGAAAAGAGTAGCTACGCATTGACATTAGCTACTGCACTCACTAGATGTCATGTTGTTTTCCTCCCCTTAACTGTAGTAGCCAACTGCCTGTCTGATTAAGAATATTCATGAGTCCCAGAATTCCAAGAACATATACCCCAGTTATACAAAGGCTCTCCTATCTGTACTCAATTTTTTACACTACCTAGTCTCTAGGACATAGTAGGTGCCCAGTGTCTTCCAGGTTGTTTAACACCTCAACCATGCCTTCCATCTTCTCATCTCTGCTTTTCAACATTGTTTCTATTCCTAAAACACAGTTCAAGTGTTAACTTCTCTATGATCACTTCCTTGATTCTCCTGTCTCTGATTCTCACCAAATACTAGGTTTGAGCCATTACTCTTAAACTTATCACATTCTATCTTAATTTTTTTTTAATATGTAATTCCCCCCCCTTTCTTTTTAAGGTAATGTGGCTAGAAGAGAGTGTGGGAAGACGAATGTTAGATGTGACCTGAGAAGACCAAAAGCCACATGATGCAGGGCTTATCCTCAAGGGTGAGGATTTTCATCGTTATTCTAAACATGATGAGAATTTTTAGTAGTGACATAGTCATTGTACTTCTAAAGGACCACTCTCATTGCTGTGTAGAAAATAAACTAGCAATACAAGGATGGAAGCAGGAAAGTTAAGTTAAGAGACTATTGCACTAATCAATGTGAACAATGATTGTGTCTTTGACATGGTGGTAGAAGTGGAGTTAATGAGAAAAGGCTGAATTCTAGATCTCTATTGATGTCTATATACAGATATTGAAGGTAGAATCAACACGTGTTGCTAATGGGTTGGGTATAGCATGTGAAAAAAAGAGAAGAATAAAAAATGACCCCAAAGTTTTTGACCTAGGCAGGTGGTTGAGTTTCCTAATATGTAAAAAGAGGAAGTATAGAAGGTAGGCGTCAAGAGTTCATGTTTAGTCATATACATTTAAACACCTATTAGACTTCTAAGAGAGATGTTGCGGGATTGCTTTATATATGAGTCTAGCATACAGAGGAGAAAATCCGGGAGCTATAAATTTAGGAATCTTCAGTGTGCTGATGGTATTTACATAAATGCATTCCACAGCCCTGCGTAAGAGAGTGTGTTGACAGAGAAGAAGCACTAAATATTCCAATGGTTAGCCATTAGGGTTTTGAAAGAACTGGAGAAGGAGACTGAGAAAAAGTGACCAAAAAGGTAGGGAAAAAACAGAAAAGTGTGAACTGGAAGCCAAATTAATATGTTGTTCAAAGAGGAGACAATGATCTGTTGAATACTTCTGGCAGTTCAAGTATAAAGAAGAATGGGAATTGACCTATTGGATTTAGCAATAGGAATTCATCAACAAACTCCATAGCACAATTTCTGTAGCGTGGTGGAGGCCAATGCACAACTGGAGTGAGTTAAAAAGAGAATGAATGAGATGAATGGGCAATCACAAATGTGGACAACTCTGTCTGGGAGTTTGCTGCTAAACGTATCAGAGTGAGGCAGTAGCTGGAAGGCAGTAACTGGAAGGAGGAGTGGAGACAAGATAGAAAGCTATTTGATTGTCTGTTTTTAAGATGAGAGAAATAATGGCATATTTATATTCTGGTGATTATATTCAGAATAATGTATATATTATATTCAGAAAATAATCTGGTAGTAGCAGTAGAGTTCCTAATGTACTTTTGGAGCAACGCTCTTGAGGAGGTGCGAGAAGATAAAGTTAGTAGACAAGGAGAAGAATTGGCCTTAGATAGAAACGTGGAGACTTTCTTCTTTATTTAAATGAATTAACCGGTTGATTTAACTGACTATTTTAACTAAAAGACTATGTTAACTAAAAGATCATTATATACACTCAGATTGTATTTATAGAGGTCATTTTTTATGTTTCCCTGCTTTCCAGCATCTTTTGAAGTCCTACACTTTTTTGAGGACTTTTTTTTGAGTCTAGTCTCCTCCTGGTAACAGCCAGATGACTCATTTCCCAGCCTTCCCTCCCAGCCACGGTGCAGTAAAATGACCCAGCTCCTCCAATTAGACACACCCCATAAGAGACCTAAAAGGAGAAGTGATGAGTGTTGTGGGCAGAATCCATTTCCTGGTAAAGAAGGCATCAGGGATGACTATCTTGATTAAAAGGCTGCACACCTAGTGTAGAATTTTGGCATTGGGATGGTGGACAATGGTGGCTGCAGTAAAGTCGAGTTCCTGGTGTTCAAGAGGCAGATCGACAAACTGGAGCATCTAGAACGTGATGGAGGCAAATGTTTTATCAGGTTTATTTTGTGGAGTAATTTAGGGTGTTGTTGCTGGAAGTTTAGACTGAACCTGATTTTCTAGCCCTACTGTGAGTCTGAGAGATCTCCTCATATAATGAAGTACCTTTTCTCCTTAATCTGCCAGACTTGATTGCTGTTGCTTGCAATTAGCTCTGCCTAGTAGTGTTTAAGGAATCTAGAGAAATGATAAACTGCTAAACTATTTCCCTCAGGTTAGTTTTTGTTGTGGGATTATTTTGTTGTTTAAACAGATACTCTTTAAGCATAACAAAATAAACTGTGATTTGAGAAATGAATTTTCAATATAGGCAAAAATCTATTAATTCTCAGAGCATTTGAGGATAGTAGCCATAACATATCTGTGATACCCTTTTGGTGATATATATGAACTCATAACTACTGAAGAGAAAATCATAACAAATAATCTAACAATGATAAGGAGACTAGTGGAGACATTGGGACAGAATATTCGAAATGAGTACTTTTCCAGAACATCTAGGACTTAAATACCCAAGCACGTGTGTGCATGCATATGTAGATGCACACCATGTGCACATGCATAGAGTCTAAAAACAAAGATAACTTGTAAACAACTACCCCATACCCTAACCGTAACCATAGCAACTGAAACTATTCATTTTCTGTCTCAAATAATGTGTGCAAGTCTGTCTCACTAACAATTCAGAAGGGGACATTGACAAATGATCGCTATATTCACCCAGCCATTTTAAATAGGAAGGCATTTGGCTGAATTCTAATTTGACCAATGAATATTTAACTGTTAATGCTGCCAGATAAGATATTGGCCAAAAGAGAAAGAAGAGAAATGAAGCTGGAGTTGCTACTATGCAAAAATCCTTTAATGAAGGACATGAAAGGAATGGTGTGAGTTCTGGGCTGAAAATCTGTTCTGTATTGGGAGATGGAAGCAGCTGGCCCACCATTTAGAAACTTTGAAGATTCTGTAACTTCTAGAATGTCTAAGTCATAGAGTGTGCTTTTTTCCCTCCTTTGTTTAATGTTTTGTATTTTCAAAAGAGTAAGAATAAAATGCCTTAAAATGCTTTAACTTCAAAGCAACAGAAATAAAATGAAGTATTGAGTATTGAAAAATTCAAAAACCCTTCCCAGGTCCTCAACCAGTCAAACTTACCCTCTTCATAGATTGCATTGCATCGTAACATTCAAGACAAACTTGTTGATTTATTTTAAACCCCCACTGGTTCCAGGAATGTTCGGAACTAAGGCTGAAGGAGATCCAAACTCAGATTCAATTTTCAAGTAGATTTTATAATAATAATTAATATGTATTGAGTATTCATTATTTCTCAGGCCCTTTTCTAAGTATATCAGATCCTTTAATTTTCATAAGAACTTTCTAAAACGGGCACTATTTTTAGTTCCATTTTGTAGATAATGAATCCAAAGTTCAGATATGTTAAATAACTTGCCCAAGGTTGTACTGAAATTAAATAAAGGAGGATCTGGGAGGAGAACCCTGTAATTTCTCTAGAAATCCAGTGCTGAGCCACTATACCCTACCGTCTTTTATTTTTCTGTTTCTCTAATCTTTATCTCCTCTGCCCTTTCTCTCTTTTTCCCTTAATCAATTGTTTTCATAAAGCACAAAGACATATATATTAGAGGGGGGAAAATGAAGTGAATAAAGTATATAGTTGTGCTGACATACAGTAACCATTCAATAAATTTTATGGATAGCAATTATTCATATGCACACACATTTATTATTTGCAATATTGGACTTGATTGGTCAGCACATTTTCTTTCTGTAGGAAAGTTATTGATGGTCAGGTTACAACCAGAAGGTTGTTTGGAAAACATTAAATAGGAGAGAAAGCATATGGTAGAAAATCATAATGGCTAGAGTCATCAAGCTAAGGGAAACCAGGGCATCTATCCTGGGCCATTCTGTCTATTGCATGCAATAAACACAATGCCTGGGGCCAGGACCTTCTCAAGGTCTTACTAAAATGATTAAATCTTGGGGGAAAAAAGTTGGCTACAAAAACTAAATCGCCAAATCAAACATGTTAGATGTTTATTTCCATGTCTACAAAATGAAACATTGCATCAGTTTCACTCATTGTCATGTTTTGCTATGGTTGAAAACAATTTGCAAGCATCCCAGAGAATACATAATCATTTCTGAGAAATTATAGTCAATGATAAATTAAATGAGTGACCTGCAATCACATATTTTTGAAAGCAAATTAATAAATTTTCTTCCAAAATGTTCACCCCAAAAGTATATATTTAATGAGAATGTGGGTGCATTTAAATAAGTTTCATGTGGTGTGGGGAGGAGGTAGGACCTACGAAGTCTGAAATGGCCCTGCATCCATCTTTCTCAGAAGGATATTCCTGCTGCTGAGTAGAAAAGAATTCTGAAGTCACCTGGCCAGGAATCTCTTTTCCTTGGATGGTTAAGGAGACATGCCTGACCATATAATTCTGTTGAAGAAGAGCTAATTTTCTTAAATGATTGGTGGGTAACTACTGATGCTCAAATACTGCATTTCCCCCTAGAGATTTCACCTCCTGCTGCTCATCCTTCCTTAATCCATGAGGCACTTACGTTGGTTAGTTGCCAAATAGACGGGTGATTTCTCCACTCTAGGAAATATTATTAATCGGCTTATAGAATGTTGCTCCCACACATCTTGGCATTCTATAAAGTCATCTTAGTATTCGCTGAGGCGACATTAGCATAACAATAACAGGCCAGACAGCCCAGGAAAGAAACCGTCAGTTTAGTTTCAGAGGCAGAGATTTCTGTAAAAACATCTTGATAGGAGACTTACTGTGGGAGATTCAGGCAAAACATTGGTCAATCTGGCTCACTGAAAAGCAATTCATGGGTAACCAAGACTCTGTTATTTCTAAAGGCAGGGATCAAAATGGGGCCTTTGTTGCCCTCAGGTTATTTAGTGCTTTCAACATATGTGGTCTGATCTTGGGGCCCTAAATCTCCTCAAGAAACAATTCTCTTGCAGGTTCCCCAGTGCCCTGAATTCAGACCCACCCACTATTCATCACCAAGGGATCTGGGGCGCCGGAGGTTACAAGTTTCCACTTGAAGAGAATTGAGCCAGGGGTGTCCCAAGACTGACAAACAGGGCCTGAAAGGTTTCTAAATGAGGGCAATGTATAGCCGAATATGCTAGAAGACAGGCCTAAAGAGAAGGGAAAGGAGACCTGGAATAAAAGTTAAGAGCTGTAAAAGGAAGCTGTCTAATTATAATAAAGAAAAAAGGAAGAGGAAGCAATAGTGCTCTCACAGTGGGGCTGACGCAGCAGGCACCTTTGGGCACAACTCCTGTGCCTAAATTAGACATGGTTACACCGTGAAATATGTTGAAAGTTGCCCACCTCTTCAGATACAGAAGCATAGGAAACTTAGCACTGATTTGGGGGTCTGAAAGACTTGGCTTAGAATTCCAGAACGATCTCTCTGTAAAATGAATATAATCACATCTATTTGCAGGGTACTTGTGGGATAGTGGATGTAAAGCGTTGGTAAAGTGTCTGGCACAATAAAAGTGTCTGGCTCAATAAATGATGGGTAGTTTAAATCAGGGGATAAAAATATATCAAATATAAATATACCTTAAAAAAGATGAGAATATCCACAGCAGGATTTTTCCTATTCTCCAAAGTTGATAGTGCTTGCTTATTTTTATTGCTGAGAGGGAGAGAGAGAGAGAAATTTCACTTAAGTAGACTTGTTTGACTTAAGCAGTAGTTCAACAAACATTTATTATTAAGCTCCTACTGTGTATGAGGTCCTATTTCAGTCCTCCCCAGAGTCCAAGGAGGGCTAGCCTCAAATTAGATCAAGTACATGCGCCCACTAATTGACTTGGTGGGAGGTGGGATATTACTAACAGCACAGCTGCAGGCTTGGAAATTACTGACCTGGAAAGTAGGAACTTGGTGGCAGTAAAAGTCAGCCACCCAGGCTTTTTCAGTGCCTGCTCTATCACCGACAACTGCCTGTGGCTGAATGTATTTGCTGAGTCTTTGTGACTCTCGTGGGGCGGGTGATGAATCACTCGAGGGAGTAATGGAAGTACCTACCTCTACCAGAATCCTCTCCCTTCTGCCCAAATAAAAACCACCCACTTGTCTTTCAGGACCTGATCCTTCTTTGAATACTGATTGCATTTACATTACCGCAATATTATGTAGTTGTCCGGTCACTCCAAGTGGATTGTCAGCCTCTTGAAGGCGGGAAATACTACCTAATACATTTGTATTTTGCATTCTTAGTAACCAAAATAATACTTAGAAAATGAATAATAAGAGCAAGTAAAATAGTTCTTGATTGATGGGTGACACATGGCTCGTGAACCTCTGCTTTGCAGCACATTCACAGCTGAGCTTTTATACTTCTTTGAGTGTAAAATTACTTGCTTACTTGCTTAATATCTATCTCCCCAATGGGACTATCTGCTCCATGAGGACAGGGACCCGTTGTATTTTTGCTCATTATTTTAGCGGGCTTAACAGTGCCTCTTGCACCTCCAAATCGTCTCCACCCAGAACCTCAGAATGTGATCTTGTTTGGGAAATAGGGTCTTTGCAGATATATTTAAGGTAAGGATTGAGAGGAGATCATAACGGATTAGGGTGAGTCCTAAATCCAAGGCTAGCATCTTTATAAGAGACAAAAAAGGACGCACAGAGACACAGAAAAGAAGGTGATGTGAAGATGGAGGCAGAGATTGGAGTGACGCGTCTACATGTTAAGGAACACCATGGATCGCCAGCAAACCACCTGAAGCTAGGAGAGAGGCATGGAACAGATCCTTTCTTGGAGCCTCCAGAAGGAACCCACCCTGTTGACGCCTTGATCTGGAGTTAGCCTCCTGAACCGCGTGAGAATAAATTTCTGCCTTTTACAGTGGCCTAGTTTGTGATAATTTGTTACATCAGCCCTAGGAGAGGAATACCCCATCATGTTCTGATTACATAGCAAACAATGGTTCAGTAAACATCTGTGGGAGGAACGAAGGTAGGGTGATTCTTCCCCTTCCTCTACATCTTTTTCTGATTCAGTGTTTCCCTAAGTGTAATTCTTGGACCCACTCTTTTAGACTTACCTGGGTGCTTATTAAAAATGCAGATTCCCAGGACCACTCAAAACCAGCTGCATCAAAATTTCAGGGGCTGAAAATATGCTTCTGCAATACATTCCCATGGCAGGTCTTACGCTCATGAAAATTTTTGAACTGGTCCTCTTTTTTATTATAATTCTTAAGACTCTTTGAATTTTATCAAAGACCCTTCTCCAACCCTTACGGACAATGCACCTGGTGGGAGGAAGCTTGCCTCCTTGCAGGAGGCATGAGGCTGACCTCCTCATTAGCGCTGCTGGGAATTTCTGAAGGAGAATGCTCCAGCTGTCAGTCCTTTTTTCCTTGAGAAGACACCTGGCTGCTTGACGCGACCCCAAATCCTGTCTACAGGTGAGTTTTTCCTTTCCATAGCAGTTTCCTCAAGAAAAGAATCAAAGTCAGAATGAGACAGATGTAGAACCCCTCCCTTCTTAGGACTATTTCCCCCAAACCATCATGTCTCCATAGCATCACATGAAGACTTTTGCAGATTTCTGACTTCCAAATTCAGCCACGTTTCACCTCTAAAAAAACTTGTCTCTCGAAAGAGAGGTGACAATTTATTACAAACGGGCTGTTTTGTGTTCCATATTCATCGCCCATTTATGACTTTCGCATCCAATTTGCTGAGTCCTCAAATCAAAACACATACCAGGCTGCAAGCTCAAATTGGCATCTGCAAATCAAGCTGTGCGCTTTCTGCTGTGTGTCTCCCCCCAGGAGCTCTCAGAGACTTGCAGTTGTCACTCACGTGGCTGTGAACAGCTCCCTGGGCCCTGTGGCAGGGCAAGCTACCCTTCCAGGCATCTTCTCGATGACTTTTAATCCTGTTGCTTGCAAAGGCGCCTTCCTCCACACCTGAAAGAACAACCCCAAAGTCAAAACAAGAGCTAGGGAGGTTAGTTCAGCTCCATGAGTTTGCACTAAATCTGGGAGGATTTGAGGGCTTGTCAGGAGGGATTTGTTGTAAAACCCAAGCGAATCATGGAATGGAGGTGGATTTTAAGTCAAAGAGGCAGAGGGAAAGGAAAGGGAAGCGTCACGGAATATGTAGAAGGACTTTGAGCTAACTGGGGTGTCCTGACTTCAAATAATCACCTGTGTGCAGCATTAAACCTCTGGCATTGAATAATAAACGACCGCGGAAACTGCTTTTATCACAGAATAAGCCAAAGAAACCAGGGTTTGAAGTGGATTTGAAGTAACATTTCCACCACTAGAAAAATAAAGTTTATCCTGCCCCTACTAATTTTTTTTCTCCTGCAAATCAAACAACACCATCCATCCTTGTCACACTGCCTTGAAATCTCAAGGTTACCTTTAGCTGGCCCTCACTCTCTCCCCAGTCCCATATCACGTCTGTCAAAAGTTACCATTAATTTTTTCTATGACACATTGGTCCCATATATCTCTTTCCTAAGGCTGGCCCAAATGCTCAGGGTCAGCTACATGGCTCTGCTAACTTCTTGACCTTTTGTAACATTGATTGCCTGCACCATTCTTTTGAAAATTTAATCACCTCCTGCTTGTCACTCACCCGGGCACAAGAATTTGGGGATGTCTTTGACTCACACTTTTTTTTCTTTTTTATTCACATCACCAAAGCCCTTCCTCTCTCTTCCTTGTGCCCATCACTACGCTCCTTCGAGCTTTCACATCCACGTTTCTACTCCAGCTGCTTTGGTATTGCCTTCGGAGACTGGGAAAAGTCCTGCAGCGGATTTTCTTATGATTCCATTTCTTTTTAAAAGGTGCAATGTGTTTAATAGCTTTACCTGCTAATAATAAAAATAGCACTATTTATTGAGCACGTAATATGTCCTAGACACCTATAACAGCATGGAAAGTAATTCAGCCTATCTGACGTAGAGACTTAGGGATCTGCATTTTTAGCAAGCACCCCAGTGTGAACCACTCATCCAGGTAAACTGCTGTATACTGTGGGCAACTCTGAAATACACAGTTTTATCTATTTGGTAGGGTCAAGGAATTGTTTTTTGCTCTTTTTTATGTTTTTCTTGCTTAGTTGTTGGTTCTAATAAGAAAATATTTTATTTGGCTTTTAAAACATTTTGGCTTTATCCTGCAGCATTGTTTGTTCAATATTCCTTCTTCTCTATCCACCATTATGGAAAAATGGGAGTTGACACTACTGGTCATTCTGCAGATAAACAAGGGGGTACATCATGGCCTAAAGTACACAATGGAAAGATTTATAATCAGACTACTTTAGAACTGGAAAAGCTTTTAGAGATCTCATGGTCTTAGAATTTTAGAGTTAGAAGGGATATCATTCATGAAATCTTCTCATTTTAGAAAAGTTGCTTAAAAGTAATACATGATCTAAATACGATAGGCAGCCAAGGGAAGAGCAATATAGGTACTAAGCTGTCAACAGGTACTAAGAAAACAACCAAGGGGTAGTGTGCCTGGCAAGGATGGAAGCTAAGTGTAAAAATGTGACTTTGGCCAATGAAATGGGAACCGAAGGAACTTATGTAACTTTTGGTTAGAAGCTTTAATTACCCTGTGTTAGTCTCCAGGTCCTCTTTTCCTGGGTCAACAATCACGGAAACACATGACAAAATGGAGCCTCCATCAACCTGGGCTCCTGAGTAACTGGGATGAACAGACTGCTCCTGGTAGTGCATATTTATACCGCCAGAAGTAGGAGGGTGTCCCCATAGGAAAAGTCTGGCCTATCTTGACCAATATAGTACTCTTCCTTTGGGTTTTTTAAGTTAGGCCAATTCACTGATAGTGATGAGGAGGAGGAGGAGCATGTTGATAACAACTAACGTTTATCATGAGTTGACCCTGGTCTCAGTGCTATGCTAAGTGCTTTACAGGTTTTATGCCATTTAACACTGATAGCAACATTATGAGAAAAATGCTCTTATAAGCCTCATTTCATAGATAAGAAAACTGAGGTACAGAGTCTTTAAATTAGAAGTCTGAGCTCATATCCGAATTAAGTTTGAGAGCAGGCACAAATTCAGGCCTTCTGATTACAGAGCTTGCCTTCGTAAGCATTAAATTGCTTCAGCTAGTTCATAAGTCAAAAAAGGCTAATTCCCCAAAGTGTATTCTACAAAATACTAGTTTCATGGAATATTAACTGGCATTACTTAAGAAATACATTGAAATCTTGATTTAATATGTTTATGAAACACCGAGTTAAGCAAAATAAAGCAGATTTTTCAAACCTCAGAACTTCTAGATGCTTTTAGGATCTCTTTGATCCTTTAAAATCTCTGCTTGGACTTGTTTCTGCTCTCATTTTTCTGGTCCCAGATTTCTGGTTCCACATCTACACACCTGTTTATAGCCCTGGAAGGAGCAGTATCCTCTCCATTGCCCTGCTGTTGATTAGAACCTGAAAATTCCTGTATGATTTTCTGTTTTGTTGGCCCTTTGGACCTGGCCATCTTCTGTTTAGGGTGAGAATTCTCGAAGACGGCCTTCTGCTTTCATGATTTCTAAGTCCGTTTGTTTATTACTCAGCCCTGCTCACTGGTGTGTAGACGGATATATAATGCAGTAAGAACTTTTCCTGATCTTCTTTCCAATTATTTTCCTTTATATATTCCCCAAAGCATCTCTCATTGCTGTTCTTTCCATTGAGATCATTCCAAGTTTCCAAGTTTTTATCATTTGCTTCTCCATATTCTATGTGAAACTCTCTAAAGAATGCCAGCTAGTCTTTAATCAAATATGATTTTGCCTATTTTCATGAGTTATAGGTGATTTAAAAAAAACTGATAGTGGCAGATGGAATTTTAGGAATGGATTTTATATAGTGTGCGGTCATTCAGTAATTTTCCAATAAGAAACGCTAAACGTTTCTTTAATCTTTAGAAAGTCGATATTCTTTAGAAAGACCAGTCTGGCTTATAGTGCAACATCAAAATGCTGTGGGATAGTCTAGGAGGACAATATAACTTTTAAATAACTTTTAAAGTTCTTGGATGTAGGACTTAGAGAACTAGAAGGAAACTAACTGGAAGAAAAACCTTAGCAAGGTCTGGAATCTGTAGGACACAACTTTTTAAATCACTTTGAGATTTTGGTGAATGCTATCTTACCTCTCTCCATAAAACTACTCTTACCTCCGTTCCTGACAAATGTTGCTCCTCTAAGACTCCTGAGGTCCACCCACCTGTTCCTTAGGTGAAGAATGTGTGATAATGAGGGTAGGATGGTGCAAATTGTGCTATAAATGAATGGAACACCACGACCACATTCTTCTCCTGAAATGGTGAAATGAGGCCAGACTAAACCACCTTATACAGAAGGGGACTGAAAATCTTGTGTTCCTTCCAATCTGTGTCTGGCAATCAACAGCTATATTGGGGAATATGAAACAATCAAGTCGATGATTGAGGGTTACCTTATTCTTAAGGTAACATCTTTTAAAAGTAATTTCACAAAACTGTGCAAGTAGTAATGTATTTTTACAATTCTGAACCGAATGCTCAACTAATCTAAAATATTAAAAACAACGCTTGTTTTCTTATCTCCCATTGAAATCTTGTTCCTTACAAATACCATCAAAAGAGAATCTATCTGGGTTAACGTAAACATCACAATGCTTTTCTAGTGTTGCAATTTGAAATAGCCACTTTTCTGCCATTGAAAATCACTGATTATTCAGAGCTAGTTATAGAGAGCAAAATCTCTATGTGATTGCATGGTTTCGATTACCATCATCATAATGTTGTGCACAAAGGCTGATTACCTTCCATTTTGCACTTCTTGTTAAAACGGGGTTAATAAGAGACTTCACGAGGATATTCTCCTCCTCCTTACATGAAATTTTTCATAGAACTACAATGCAATAATTAAAATTATTTTATTGTTGAAGAAAGAATTAGCCTATTGTACAATTTTTGTGGTGGTTGACAATATCTCATCATTAATGTACTTATTGATTAAAACACTTGATTTATGTGAAACAAATTTTGGTTTCTTGTGTATGTCTAATGCTGGTTTCAGTGAGACTTGGTCCAACAATTTAGAGCTATATTCAACGTAAGCTGCACAGACTTAAAGCTATGATTTTCAATCTATATATACTGTCAGCAGTAATGAATTAGAACTATTTCATCTCAAGTATAGTTTTGAAAGGAATATATGTTATTTAGGGTAGCTTTTTTTGGAATTAGCGACTTCGTTAAAAATGTATATGATAATTTACATTTTCATAAGCATTTATTAGGCAGAAGAATGGAGTGAGGAGCAAGAAACATAGTATAAGTAATATGTTTCTTGATGGATATGGAGGTGGGGGTGGGGAGGGGGCTGTGGAATCAGAGGTGATTTTCACTTTCTGATTGTGAAATCATTAAGTCCCTTCCTTTAGCCAGGCCACTGTCACCCTATATGCTAGGAAGAGGGGAGAAGAGTACTCATCTATTGAAATGGTAATGAATAAAGGAAGTATTTCGTCTGTAAAGGCATGTAGAAATTTTACAGAATTAAATATCCATTTAACATGTCATTAGACTTAAAAATATGTTTGCCTATTCACTCAATCAATCTACTTGTATGATTCCATCCTAAGGAAACAATCTGAAACACCAAATAAACTTTACATTTAGATATCTGTGGTAGCATTATTTATAATAGTGAAACACTGGAAATAGCATAAATGTATATAACTATAGGTAAATGGATGTGTTGGGAATTGCACATATTTGATGTAATATTTTGTGTAATTATAGTAATACAACTCATGATATGAAAAAATAGGGAAAATGATTACAAAATAACATTAGGCGAAAACAATAGAATTGCAAAGTTTACAAATAGCCTTTTTACCATTATGTAATGCAAACCCTGGCGTAGAAAAGCAATGGAAAGACATGCACCTTCACATGGGCAGTGGAGGGGGCTGAGATGACAGGATTAGATGGTGAGACGACTGTTCTTTCTAATTTTCTGCATTTCCCGCATTTTCTATAACAAGCACTCATTGCAATTAAGTTGAAAAATATAAACATTCCATTTAGGCTTTTATTTGAATCTCTCCAGTTCTCAGGTAGCAAAGGAAGCCAATTTTGTGCTCAAGCCCCTCTGCGCAGGCTTCCTCCCAGCGTCTGCATCCTCACTAACATCCTCCTCAAGCAGCTTAGCCGGAAAGCTGGCTCTGCCTGCTCCTTTCCCACCCCCAGACTTTCTGCTCAGCAGAGCCTGCTCCCCTTCCTCTTGGTGGGAATCCCATTAGAACCCCCTCTCCCTGAGCCTGTGCCCTCCTCCACAGAGCCCCAGCCACGCCCTTCTTCTCTCCTTTCTTGATTTCCCTTCTGAATCTTCCCCGCATTCTCATTCCAAGGCCAGATGGCTGATTTTCGGAAGCATCCACATTTCTCCTTTGCTGACTTATAACTGTTTAAAACCCATCACCCACACCTCCTTGGTAACCAGGTTTCTGCCACAGCAGGCTGCCTGGTGGGATTTGGCAAGCGTGGGGAGGGTGGGGATGGAGAAACTGTCCAAAGGGAAATTGGCCAATACGCTAGTCGGCTCTACTTCATTCATTTGGAACACTTGGAAAGCATAGAGAGTGCTTAATGAGGACTCATTAAAGGGAAAGCTGGGTTGTTTCAACAGCCATCAGTTGTATTAAACCTGGTTCAGCAATTCAAAATTTGATAAGTAGATTTTCAGTTTTTTTCAAAAATAGACATAGCTTATGTCAAAATATCCTATAGATAAAAGACTTCACTGACGCATATTTCACATGGGTTCAGGCAGGTTGTAGTGGCTGATTTACTTTGACTACTAGTGAACCTGGAAAATGTGAAAAGAAACATCCAATCCTTCAAAAGAGAGCAGAACAAAAAGTGTGTATCATGCCTTTGGTTTGGTTTCAGAATATCCGAAAATAAGTTGAACCTGCTCTGGGCAAGTCACTATTCAAGGAGTGGTGAATGACAAATGTGCATAAATACAGAGTTTATGTCCTCAAGAAGATTATAATATAATGGCAGAAAAATATGTATGGCAAGTAAAATAAAATTATTCTATTAACAAACATAGGATAATGTATATCAAATATTTTCCACGAAGCTGGGCATAGAGGAGTGGCTCAACAAATTCCCTTTCTCCTACCCACTATGTGCCCCAAACTGACCATCCCTTAAGATGCTTTTTGCTTTAGTTAAATAGTTCTAACAATAAAGACAATTCACCATTTCTTATAGCAAGAAGTCTGAAGGGAAAGCAGTTCTCTATATGGTGTAGCAGTCAGTGTCCAGATGGGAAAATATAAATCATTGGAGACTTTTCAACTTTAATACAAGAAATTGGTCACCAAGGTATTGGAAGGGCTAGAGAAGCAAAGAGTAACCTCCTGAGTATTCTTGCAGATAAGGCTGCTGGAGCACCACGCTGCTGTTGGATCCAGCATCACTGCTCCCAAGACAGGAGCCAGGATCTTGTGGTCCCTTGGATACTGCTGGAGTCCTGAGACACCTGTGTTTGCCTGCTGTTGCTGGTACAGGAGATAACAGTTGCCTGCAGTCTCCCACAGCTCTTAATGCTAGAACCAGAAACAGAAAGAATGACTTGTGTCTTCTTTCTTCCCTCCATCCAGTCTTGTGCAAGTGCCTTGCCATTGACAGAAGCTACCAGAAACCAGCTGGCAGGGGAGTCTGGGAAATGCTGTTTCCAGGGTTCTCGCCCCCAGCTATAAAGAGACAGCACAGAAAGATACAAACGGGGCTAAGTGACAACAGAAAGGATCTGGTGGAGCTGGATAATTCAGCAGTTCAAGAATATCCTGAAGGACAAATCTCCTTTTGTCTTCTCTGCCATCCTCAGGGATGGATGGCTTTTCCTTTAGGCTGGATTTCTTGAACACTTCAAGATAGCTGAATGTTGAGGATGACATTCAAAGGCAGAAAAGGGAAATGTCCTTTATTGTGTTCTTTTTAAAAAGTGGGATAAACTCCCAGCTGACTTGCCCTCCCATGTCATTGGCTAGAAAATGTCACGTAAATTTTCTTAAACAAATTACCAGCAGGGGTTAAAAAAGGAAGCCTACAATTATTTATAAATAACAATTATACAGCATCCTATTATCTTGTGGTAAAAGATTAATTTATTAAAATAAGTAAATTTTATTAAATTTAAGTTAAAATAAAAATTTTAAATATACTACATTTTTGTAACCCTGTTTTGCATTTCTTCATTTTTTCATTATTATACATTAGTATTATGTCACCATATATTCAAAAAGTAGAAGTGGCCTGGCCTCTCTCAGCCTCTGAGAGACTCTGTGAGGAGGCTGAACCAGCCCAGAGAGACTTGAAGGAAAAACAGGACAATTGGGAATATCCTAAGCTACTTTGTCCAATATGATTTAACCAGTAGAACAGAATAAGTCTACCAGTAGAGAACCAGCCAGACCAAAAGAGTCTCTGGAAATTATGAAATGCCTTTAACGATTCATTTGCTCACCCTGAGTTCTGGTGTCATTTTGGCACAACGAATAAGAAGGAATCACAGAGCGATCTCTTTTATGCCGATAATAAGCACAATGGAAATTGACCTCTTTCCATTCCAGCTGTAGCAGCAGGAGTATCTTTTGCTGCCAACAAAAAGCTCCATCACAGTTTAGAGTTGAAATACTGGTCAAATCAAAGGGCAGGGGGGACGGCACTTAGTGCAGACACTACATGTCAAATTGCCAATCTCATGCCCAAAGCTTTGCTCCCTGTGTCACAAACACCTCCTTTGAGATTGTTTATCTCCTCTAGCCCTTCGATTAATGAACTATCCATCAACACATGGTAATATTAACAACTGTCATCTGTACATTGGTTTGTAAAGTGATTTTCTTTTTACATGATCTTATTTAATCCCTGCAGCCACTCAGTGAGTTGGCTTTTTACCTGGGCAGAAATCAAATTCAGAGATGTAACTTGGGTAACACGTTCAAGCTGTGAAAATGAGTTGTGTCTATTAAAAATCCAACATTGGATGGAGTTGGGTGAGATACAGTTCTGTCCTAAAGGAGTTTATTTTATAGCTGGGAAAGTGAGGAATGCAGATAAAGAACATCCAGCAGGTTGTTAGACACGCGAGGTGGGGGGTACATAAGAGAAGAACCATGTAGGTGAGAGAAATAAAAGTCCGTCATTTATTGGGGTGGTCAATACTATTCATTTGTTCCTTTTCAAGGTGGAGGTGAATTAAATAATCTCTTAGATACCTTTCAGAGCTGACATATTAGTTTCTGATATTCTGTCAACCTCTAGATGACATCATATGATCTTCCTGGTCTGTGCCCAAGGGTGGAATAAAGGGACAGGCTCAACTTTCCAATTCAGATATCAGTATAAATACTGTGATCAAAGATAAACCTTAACTCTCTCAGTAATTAAATGCAGATATGCTTTTCTTTGATCACTGTGAGGGAAGTCATAGTAATTTAATGACTCAAAGAGGAAATAAGATTAGCCAGGTAGCAAATGCCACACAAATATAGGCTATCAGAATCTCACTTTTAGAATTTTTCGTCTTTTGAACTAGGATGATCTTCTTCGTGCTTGCTACATACTGTGGTATGTCTCTCTATAGAAACCGATCGCTTGATCAGTTGAAGGAGGCTTTCAGGGGATGTTTTCCACTTTTACCAATATCAGCTTATAGTTTAACACTCAAGTTGTAAAGCTTTACTCAGTGGAACAAGCCCACACATGATCTCCTTTCTGATATCAACTGCTAGATGCTTGGTTTTATTTTTGAAATTATTTGTATAAAGTTTGAGTATCAAACTGATTACTCAAGCTTGCTTGGTTGCTGATAGTTGGGTAACGAGCAGACATGAGTCTGTCATCATGGAAAAATATGATAAGACTATCCCCAAATGCCCTTGGAATGCTAAGAATTGGAACTGCAGTAGCTGACTGAACTCAAATCTATCTCAAGTATCCAACTCTTTGGGGGAAGCCATCAACTCACTTCTGGAAGACTTATTGCCTGAAGTGTGGCTTTCTGAATGTCTTCTGTGTCTGTTATGCTACCAAGACCACATCTACCGCATAGTCTTCTGTTCTGAAGCCATTTATTTATCTGCACATCTGAGAGGCCTTAGCATACAAGCAGCTTTAAGACTAAGACTTTACCTGTATTACCAATGGAGTAAGAAGATAAGTTATGGAAACAATTTGAATAAAAAAGCTTGCTATGTGTAAAATGGTCTTTAGCAATAGCTATATAAGCCTACAAAAATTCCCCAATTATTATTGGAGGAAATAGATCTTCTAAAGTCTCTTAAATTGTGTATTTTTTAAAAGAGAAAAGTAACAACAACAACAAAACCTCTATTGGTTAAAAAAAAAAGACAAGAGAAGACACTTTGTAGTTGTGTCAGAGCTTTAATGTGAGGATTGGTGGCAGTGTATGAAGGCACTTTAAACTCTGTCTAAAGACTATGTATTTGTGATTTGAAAATAGCAAACTCAGGAATGATAGAATGATAAATGATCATTACAGTAATATATTTTTTTCTTTGTGTATTTTCAGTCAAGTAAGAGAAGAAGAACTTCAAAGTAAATTTCAACTTGAGCTAAATTAATCCCAAGGGTGTTCCTTTCAAGAGCCTTAGGTAAGTCAGCTGACTCTGGGTTTTTCCTGGCACTCAGATATGTAAACCTTGAGTGCCTTTTATCTTTGGTGCCCTGAGGTTAAGGCCAACAGATGGCCTATGACTTATTTCAAAGTTTTCTGTACCAACAAAGTAAAACAGATGAAGTGCAGAACAATTATGTTAGCTGAAAGCTTACACTATTGGTGTTGCTTTTCTACATTTTAGCATTTCTTATTATTTAAATTTGATTCCAGAGTGGGAACAAGGAGGCTGGCAGGAACATCAACAGGATGATTGCGCCATAACCAGTGCCCAGGCCAGGGAGATCTGAGACTCCTTTCCCGGTAGGCGGCAGTGGTCATTCTCCTGGTGTTACAGAGCGGACTAGATGAAGAACAAGGAATAGACATGTGGGCAAAGAGGCCCAGGACCGGTGGAAGCTTCCAGTTGTCATCAGGGAGCCCATCTCTCCCTCAGCTAACACTCAATCCACTGCTAATATTCAGAAGCTATGGCTTCAGGAAATCAGTAGGGTCCTGATGTTCAAAATTCGCCATGATAATCAGTGACTACAGAATCAGGTATGCCTCCTTAAATACTAGAGTTATCTGGAATCAGTATTGGTGGTTAATAAATCATGAGAATAATGTAAAAGCTTTCACACAATTCAATACTGTTTCCATCTCTTTTTTCTGTTAACTGGGACCTGAAAAAGATCAGGAAACTGACAGAATTTCTGACTCATCCTGGAGTTCTTCAAGATCTTTTACCCTCTGCATTACCATACACTTGCATTTATTCATTTATCTTCAAGTTCCCTCTTTTCCCCTTTTTTGTCAGAATTCAATTCTGCAAAGACAAAAAGTGAAAGTGAAATGTGGTTGTAACAAAATAATAATCACTAAACAAGCTGACTCTGCCATTTTTTAAAGACAAATTCTTGTGAAGAGTTGTCATATTTGCAGGATGTCAAGTAAAATGTAAACGCCATCTTTTGTAATAAAAGATGACAGGGAAGGAAATTTCAGACAAAATGCCAATAAATACGGTGTGTAAAATTTAAGACGATGCTATAATTTCACTCACACAAACACTAAGCATTCAGTTGTTTCTGGATGGTGCACTATATTAAGGGTGAGCATTTCCTTCCAGTGAACTGAAAGTGCAGGAAAGTCTGAAATTTCGCTTTGAAGTCCCTTCTTTCTCATATTTCCTGTTCCATGGGTTCTTCTTTCACAATATTCCTTTTCCCATTTGTTTCCGTTTTCTTGACTTGGAACTTCTATTGTCCTAAATTCCTGAATTTCCGCCACATCCTAGACACTGGTTTTAATTAAGAATTGGTGGTTCATCACACAAACATGTTTTTGTTTAGAACATGATATGTTTTAGATGTTGTTCTTAAGATCTCATATAAATCTTCATTTCTTGAAAAGCCTTTTCTAATTGTCCGATCTAGGTCAAAGCCCCATTGTCTATACAATGTACCTTTCGTTTGTATCACTTTTCACAGTTGTAACTTTACATTTATTGTATGATTCCTTGTTTGGTGATAGACTTCCGGAGTAGCCCTAAACTCAAAGTATGGGCAGAGTGCATGTCTGTTTTTGTTTTCAGCTACATGCCCGGTGCCTAGCACATGTGCTCAACCAATACTTGTTTAGTGAATGAATAAACCAGAGAAGTCTTGCTGTGCATAACATTTGCTGTCTAACAAGCATCCCAAGCGTAACAAGTCTGAAACTGATGTCTGTGTCTTCCTTCCCAAACTCTCTCCTCCTCTAGTTTTCTCCATTTTGGCAAATGGCAACTCAGTTTTTCCTTTTCCTTGGGCCCAAATCCTTTGTGACATCTTTGGTTCTTCTTATATCACATGTCCAAGTCATTAGCAAAGCCAGTTAGTTGGCTCTACCTTCAAAATTCTGTGTACCCAGAATTCAGCCCCACTGCACATGTCCAGTGCTGACCTTCTAGCCTAATCCACTATCATCTCTGCCTGGATTATGACACATATATGTTGCTGGGGGAATCTTAAAAATTTAAGTCTAACATATAATCATTCATTACCATTTTGTTTTTCCGAAATAAATTAGTTAACGTTCTCCTGGGGAGTTTTTAGTACTTGCCTTTCAGAAAGCCTTTGTATAAGCAGAGTCAAGACAGAGTGACATTAATATAAGATTCCCACAGTAACGTCGCAGCTGACAGTGAGATTCCTAGGTTTCTCAGCAATGTGTTTTTGATAGTTTGCATTTTGCTTAACTGTTATTGCTTAGATGTGTGCATACAAATGTACAAAATTTCAGCTGTCTCGAGTTTTCTGCATTGAGGATATGTTTAATCCTCTTTAAGGGTAAGTAACTTTTATTATTTTAGAGTCGGTCTTCTATAATGTAATGGCTTCCAATCATGTGTGCAGCGTTTGCTATGGGTGAGCAGTGTGGGCTCCAAGCCATTCTTGGTTGGAAGGAGTTTCCAGCGTCCTTATTGTTTGAACAACCTCCTTCAGGACACAAAAAAAGAAAGATTCTCAGGCCTTGGAAATTTATCTTTGTTTAGTGCAATTGCACCAAACATATGGGTCTTTAAAGGATGCCTGAAGATCTAATGTACTTATCTGAATGTTGAATATGGATGTTGTACATTTCTATGAGCCCTAGTTTTTAGTGGGTTCATAGAGTTTCTCTTTCCAATAGTTGAAAAACTTTCTTGAGGGCTTCTTCTATTTGTTTGTTTGTTTGTTTTTTGTTTGGTTTTCTTTTTTGTTCTTTGTTTCAGAGTGACTTCCTCCCCTATCCTTAAATGCACATCATCTGTTTGAATTTCCTGGCACAGCTGATTCAATGAAAGAAATGAAAAGCAGAAAGGGCCTTGGATTTCCTTTCTTGGATTGGATTCAGTGGGAGTAAATGGCAACACCTAACTCTACTGATCAATTGCATCACATTTTCCCACGTGTACAAGGCAAAAGTCACTTAACAAAGAGAAACCAATCATTTCTTTTTTGTTTTATTTTGTTTATGTTTTAGCAATCTCAATGCCACTCTCAGATTGGCTGTGTATGTAACAAATCAATCACATGGAAATCAATCATTAAGATGACTTGTAAAAAAACGTTTTGCATATGTAATTTTTGACATGAGTTTTGAATACATTGTAATGTATTTTATTCAAGAACATTTTGATTGTAGTAAATGCTGGCAAAATATATTTACTGCAAAGAATTATCCCCAAATTCCTTTCTTTTCACCTCGTAATTTCTGTAGCAAATAAAAGTTTGGGTTTAGGGAATTTCCTTGCTAACTGATTTTTTTTTTTATCCGGATAAAACCAATTTGTATTTGTTGCTTCAAACATCGTACGGTCACTCCATAAGACAAATCTCCCCTCCAGGCATAGTTCTGACTGACATGTAATGACTCTGTACTGGAGACTGTGCAATGGCATTCACATACCCAGAACTTAGAAAAGTGTCTGGCACAAAATAGGTTCTCAATAAACATTTGTCAAATGAGTGAGATACAGTTGATAAAATGGTGAATGCTCTCCAGCCACAAGAACAAAATTGAATTTTCTGAAACACCCCTAGAGAACCTTGGAAGTATAGAAATTAATGGGTTTGAAGACGGATGAACAATTCAGAGGCCTAACGTCTAATAACTCACTGCATTCTCCCTTCTGCTTTCATCATCCTAATTTCAATTTTATCATCATAATCATCTCAGGAAGTCACCTTAGGATCAAAGACAGGTGAGAAGTAGTCATCGTACATTAGCTGTTACTTTTCATTTAAATTATACAAAATGCCTTCACTATTCTCTCAATTAATTCTGTTCACTTTACATATGTATGTTAGCATATGCAGGAAAAAAATGTGTCTATAACAGCTTTCAGAGGTTTGCTATGACCACATTCTCCTTACCCTGCTTCCCCTTCAAGATTATAAGTTGTTCAATGCTAGGTGTTCTCACCACGAGCAGGTTAAGCAAGCAAACGCTAATGAAATTAATATATGATTTGGTATAGAATTGTAGATTTCGTGATTTGCTGATTGTCAAAATGCCTTAACAAATTAAAATTCCCCATCAAAAATATCCAAGGATTATAATTTCTACTACCTGAAAAATACCACGAAATCACCACCAAGCTGAAAATTTGTTCTAGTGCATAAAACAGACTAAATTACCAAGTGGAATTTTTTCTTTCTAATTCTAAATTTAGTCAACCACAAGGTGAACGCTGTGACATAGTATGCCTTTGAATGATTCTTTGAGCTAATATTGATTGCAATAATGATTTTCCTTACAAGTCAAAATTGACTGCACAATACAAGTACTGTTATGAATGTTTTTCAGGAACAGGACTTGGAACAGAAGTTCATAATGTCATGCTAGGTATTGAACACTCTTAGTATGAGTTAACTGAAGGGTAAAAGTATCCATTGGAACCCATTAGATGGGATCTCTTCTGCTTTAAGAGTCAGTATTTTTTTAAATGACATAGCCTCTGACTTGTGGGTGCACAGATTCATTCAGCAAATATTTATGGAGCTTCTACTTTGTGCCATTGACTCTTCCATGGAGCAGAGAACGTAACAGACTAAAGTCCCTATTGTCATGGAGCGGATTGTGTAGGGCCTTGTAGGCCTTTGTGGGAACTTTTACCATGAGTGAGATGGAAAAATATTTGAGGGTTTGAGAGAGGAGTAATATAATTTGATCTTTATTTCAAAAATTTTTTACTATGCAGAAAATAAATATGGAGAGGCCAAGGTGCACAAAAGAGACCAGTTAGGAGGCCATTACATTAATCTGGCCAGAGATGATAGCGCATTAGACTAGAAGGTCAGCAATGGACATGTGCATGGAGTTGAATTCCGGATACACAGAATTTTGAAGGTAGAGCCAATTAATTGGCTTTGCTGATGAAGTGGACAAACGGTATAAGAGAACAAGGAGAACCAAAGACGTCACAAAGGATTTGGACCTAAGGAAAAGGAAAAACTGAGTTGCCATTTGCCAAAATGGAGAAAACTAGAGGAGAAGAGAGTTTGGGAGGGAAGACACAGATCTCAGTTTCAGACATGTTATGCTTGGGATGCTTGTTAGATAGCAAGTGTTATGCACAGGAAGACTTTTCTAGCTTATTCACTCACTAGACAAATATTGATTAAGCACCTACGATATGCAAGGCACTGGGCATACAGTGGAAAACATAGGCAGACATGCACTCTGCCCATTCATGGAGCTTAGGGCTAGTCTGGAAGTCTCTCAATAAACAAAGAATCATATAAATAAATGTAAAGTTACAACTGTGAAAGTGATATGAATGAAAAGTACTTGATATAGTTTTCCTTTCATATAAGCATTTGCTCCAAGGAGAGCAAAGTTTCACAAAAGCTGAAGAAGCCATCTTCAGGAAGGACAGAAGTGCATCACACTGATTAGATGGCTGCAGGAAAGGAGAATCTCTTCTTTTCTGTACAGAACATAACAGGACACCATCCTGGGGTTCCAAAGACTGAGGGCTTCCTGTGGCTTCTCCTCAGAGCATAAGGAAGACGTTCCCATTTGATTTTGCGGTGACGGAAGTTTTCAGAGTCTCAGCCTGCCTCTCCAGGCCCCAACTAGCTGAATAATTCCTGCTATTTTTGTGCCTTAACAACGAGGTAGGAGTCTGCCCAGTGGACATTTGTTCCTTTCATGCCCACGACCTCACCAGAAGTCTCCTGGCTGCCAGCCACAGAACATAGTTCACCATGAGTCAAGCACGAGTCTTTTAACAGGTTGGCAGAAAAGCAAGCTTGTGCTGTGTTTCCTGGCTTCAGAAATTCCTCCTAGTACATATTTAAGTTTCCTTGATTTATTCTCCATATGGTCCATGTGGTTAACCATGGTTTTATTTTTCTAAATAGCAGTAAAGAGAGACTCATCATGACCCTACTTCAGGCTCATCACTCTCCTGCTCAGACCTATAATTTATTGGGAACATCCTCTTTGGGGATGAATGGCTCAGCTATTTGGTAACAGGAGATGGAGCTTTTATACACTGTGAGCTGTGCTGCTTAGTGCCAGATGACAGTTCTGGTAAGTCACTGAGGGAAGTAAGAATCCGTCTCTCATACTGATCCACTGAACTAGCCAGATAGGTCCCAGGCTAGGTCAAAAAGGGGTCAAGTTTCCGTCTTTGCATGCCCTCAGTGCTGTTTTCAGGGCCTAGGAGAAAGCACGTAGACATTTGAGCCAGGTAGAGGGTTTTTAAATTCAGATCTATGGATCTACTGCAGAGGTTCTCAATCAGGGTCAATTTGGTTCCCCAGGAGACATTTGGCAATGTCTGGAGGCATGTGTGAGTGTCATGACTAGGGAGGTGCTTTGGGGAGGAGGCCATCCTACAATGCATAGTGGAGCCTGCTACCCTTCATCCCCCTGCAACAAAGAACTAGCCAGCTCAGAATGTCAGTAGTGCTGACGTTGAGAGATTCCACCCTACTGGTTGAGGCTAAGCAACTTTCTTAACCTCATCTAAGATGAGAGAGAATTATTGGTCCTATGGGGTTGTGGTAAAGATTAAAATCAAAGAAACAATGAATATAAAATAGCTGTATCAGGCACAGAACAAAGACAATTCCCTTCCTCTTCTCTTTGGTATCATAGGACCTATGAGCTCTCTCTTTGCTGTCACCCTCTGCTCCCCGATACAAATCTGTTTCAACTTGGCTTAGGTTAAGTTATGTTGAGTTATTCTAAATTATTCTGAGGTAAGAAACAACTCCAAAATCTCAGGGTTTACGCCAACCAGGGCTAGTTTCTCACTTCCGTAACTATCCATCAGGGTTGGCTCCAGCTCTTCAATCAGGCCCAGGCTGAAGGAGTGCCTCTGCCTAGGACATTGTGATGTCAGATGAAAAAAGAAAGGGAGAAAACCACATGCTGGCTTTTAAAGCTTTCCCACAGATGTGTCTTACATCACTGTTTAAATGCTTCCCATTCACCTCATTGTCGAGGGAGGGATTCCCGCCCCAGAGTCATGGGAATGGCTGAACACATGACACCTGACACTGGACAGATGAGATCAATATCAGCTTATTAGGCACACATACCCACAGCCAAGGGGAGGAGGACATGCATGAGGGTTGCAGGCAGAGCAGAATGAACACTCAGGGGCTGTGGGAGGCAGACTTTGTGGTATCAAAAGGATGAGGTGCCCCCTGGTTCCCACCGGAGGATGTGATTGCCTCTTTGAATAATTTTATAGTTGGAATTCTATAAGTAATGAATTAAGTAATTCCATAAGTGGCTAGTTTGAATAGTTCCTGGTAAGGAATTGAAATCCTCTGAAAAAGGACTGTCTGTGATCCCTTTGATAAGGAGGGTTGTTTGATGAGGGGACCTTATCTGAGGAGGCAAAGTGGGAAGAAGAGGAGGGAATAAGGCCATTCAAAGCCCTACTGATTTTACTAGATGTCAAGATAGCACATAAAAATATTGAGCCTTCATCTTAGGCCTGAAACCACAATCAGTCCTGCTGGCATTTCCTTGGCCCACATAAGTTACATGGAAAATTGAATCAAGTGTCAGAAAGTAACTTAAAGATCATTTTATTTTAAGCCAGTGAATTCCACACTTCCATGTCTGCTTGTGGACACTTTTCTTCAAAAGGATCTTATCGAAACATTATCATCTACAACAGCAATGATGGACTGAACAAAATCAGATCAAACAGGCTTGAAGCAGAATAAGAATCTGGGCATCCCACTGTCTTACCATCCACTGATATAGCCCAACTGATCTCATGTTTCAAAAATGAAAACATTGGGGTCCAGAGATGGGGGAGTGACATAATGAGTTGCACAGTAGAGTGCATATCTTCTGGGGGCAACACATATTTCTAAGCTAAAAATAACAAATTCCATGGTAAAAAAAATGTAGATAGAAAAAAATAGGAGGCCAGTGTATCTTAAAAGTATGAACATACGCCAGAGGAGAGGGCACTGCAGAAGCGGGGAGGTGGTAGAAGAGGGAAGGCCGGAGTTATGGAGATGAAAGGAAAGAAGGAGAAGAGGCAGGGCAGGAGGCAGCAAGGCCCATCCAAGTGTGTACCATACTGATGACTCCCAATCTCCCTGTCCAACCACAGCCCTGAGCTTCAGATTTGATAGTCTACCTGCCTGCTTAACGTCTTGACTTGAAGTCTGACAGCCATCCTAGTCTTATAAGTCTAGGACAGAACTCTCGATGCCCCACTCTCCCTGACCCTGCTCCTCCCTAGTCTTCCTGACCTCAGTAGGTTGTACCATCTACCCAGTTTCTCCAGCCAAATATGTAGACGTTAACCACTGACTCTCTCTTTTCCTTCTTCCCCAAAGCCAATCCATTAGCAAGGCCTGTTGGTCCACCTTCAAAATACATCCAGAAGCTGAGCCCTTCTCACCAGGTCTGCAACCTCCACCTCCTCCTGGAGCAGTGCAATGGTCTCTTGACTTGTCTGTCTGCTTTCAGTTTTGGATCCCACAATCCATTTACCTCACAGCAGCCTGAGTGATCTCTAGAAAACATAAGTCAAATCATATCACTTCTCTGACTGAAACTCTCCAACAATTTCTCATCAGTATGTGGAACATAAAACAAAGTTCAAACTCTTTATCATGACGTACAAGGCCCACTTGGTTGGGCCCCAGGCTACCTCTCACAGCTTATGTCCTATCACTGGCCACCTAGTTCACTCTGCGGACGCCTCTTCAGCCATACGGAGCTTCCTGCCTCTCCCAGGACATACCAAGATTGTATAGCCATATAGGCTGGTACCCTAGACTTTCATGAGGCCTTACTCTTCTTGTCTTTCATTCAACTAATATTTATTCAGATTCTAAGAATATAGCAGGCACTATTTTCAGCACTGGGACTCTCATCTGAAATGTCTTCTCTTCAGAAAAGACTTCCCTGAAACTTGACATCTCTCCAATCAGTTTTTATGCCCCATCTTGCTTTGTTATTATGCTTGTTACTACATAAAATTACTTCACATATATATATACACACATATGTATATATATTTTTTTTGGTGAGAAAGATTGGCTCTGAGCTAACATCTGTGCCAATCTTCCTCTATTTTGTATGTGGGATGCCACCACAGTGTGGTTTGATGAATGGTGCTAGGTCCACACCCAGGATCCGAACCTACGAACCCTGAGCCACCACAGCAGAGCACGAGAACTTAACCACTACACCACAGGGCCGACCCCACATATATTTTTTTCACTTGTCATTTTTCCCTGCTAGGATGTAAGTCCCACGACTATAAAATGTGCTCTAGGAGTATGAAATAATCCAACATTGAGCAACTCACGATTGGGAAAAAGAAGAATTTCAATATTTTATTTAAGCTTAAATATGCCACTATAACCAGATAAAAAGTGCATGTTTGGAATTTCAGAAAATGATGGTGGTATTGTGGATTCTTAGAGAGTAGGGGAGAGGAATTAATTTACTAACCTAGGAAATTTATTACTCACCACACTCTACTTCCTGCACAGGCATGCAAAAGGAATAAACTAATCAAAATTTAAAGAAATATAAAAACATCATGGTAATTCCTCAACAGTCTTGGACCAGTAGCTGAAGAAGAGTGTTTTACTTCTTTGGTGCTCAGAACTAGCTGCAAATCAGAATCTTTTGAGGGTGATTTTTATACATACAGATTCATCAGCCCCATCCCTGGAGATTCTGATTCTCCAAGGCTGGAGCAGAACCCAGAAAACGGAGTATTTTATAAAACCTCCACAAGGCATCCTGATGGTCAGTCTCACGCGGAAACCCCTAGGCAAGTAACTTGCCCATGTCATATGTTTTTACTAGACTAACCAGGTATTTGAATAAAGTGGCCAAATGGGTTGCTTTGGGGTCGAGCTTGGACGTTGTTGATCTGCAACTTCCATTGTGTTTCATGGCAACATAATAAACCTTGAATTCAGGGCTATAGAGAATCTCTGGGTTACGTTAGGTCCATAAAGGCAGAGTGAAATCCCTGGTTATCTCTCTCTCATGAATGTTTGCCTTTTCCCAGAAGAAATTTTACAAGCAAAAAAACCGAAGCAGCAGCTTCCCACGATTGAGCCCGAGGTGGTAGCAGAATCCTGAAATGTGGCGAGCTGGGCACTGACACCCACCTTTCCCTCTCAGAAAACTGACCCCTTCAGGTACTATGCGTCCTTGGTCAGTACCCACTAACTTTGGAATGCTAGTTCATTTGATTACTTTCTGAGATGTGTTAGCAACAATTGCCATGATTAAATGCATCAAATGGATTGAAGCATCCCATGAGGAAATGAAATAGGACAAAATTCTCATGCTAGCCTTCCTTTCTAACTGGGGGTTTATTCTCCATTGAAAGGGAATATAAATGCAAAATAGGATTCTCTAGCCTCCCAGCATGCTGGTTTTTGTTGTCCTGGACTCTTTCATGCCCCAGTGGCATATGCTGATTATATTTACAGGACACAAGTGATTTTGAACTCACAGTACATTTGGGAAGTAAACCTAATGGGCATGCAAACAGCCAATTGCAGTGTCAGAGAAACTAACTCAGTCCATTTCCAAACTTTAAAACTCAAGTTTTCTAAACTAGGAGTTGGCACAGCAGTACCAGGATTTGAGTTTTATGGGGCTGGATGAAAACTTTCAATTACTGTAAAATGGAAAGAAATACAGATTCTTCTTAAGTTATCTAGACATTTTATTTGAAGCCAGATTATTCCCAGTTCTAAAGCTAGACTGTAAATCCAGATAGATCATGGCCATGAATCTAGGTGCAATGGTGACAAGGGGGAAGGTTAATTGCAATAAGTCCTTCTTGACAATGTATTGATGTCCTAAGCCATCAGCAATAACTGACCAGCTGAAGGAGTTTGTCTAGGCCTGCTAGTTAATCTGAAATGCAAACGCCGCCAGCAGACCATCTGCTGCTCCATGAATTCATTTTAGTGGGGAAGAAACACTGCTAGAAGCTGGAAGCTCTCCCGCTTCTGTCTGATGTATGCAAATACTTTAAAACCCTTCCTCACAGCTGAAGGCAGTAAGTGAAAACCATCCCTGGGATTCCTCACTCTGGTCTCAGGCATGGGACAAGGGGAACTCTTTGTCTCTCCTAGTCCTACATTCCTCTCTGACATTCTGTCACTCACCTCAACAGGAGTCTTAGAGACAAAAATAAGTTTTCTCAAAGAAAATCCAAATGGCTCCATCCCACTGTTGCTTTCTTTATTTTTATATTTTTGGTCAGGAAGCTTGGCCCTGAGCTAACTTCTGTTGCCAATCTTCCTCTTTGTGCTTGACTGAGCTAACGTCTGTGCTAATCTTCCTCTATTTTGTCTGTGGGATACCACCACATCGTGGCTTCGTGAGCAATGTGTAGGTCCGTGCCTGGGACCCCAACCTGTGAACCCTGGGCCGCCAAAGCAGAGCATGAGAACTTAACCATTATGCTACCGGGCTGGCCCCCTACTGTTGCTTTTGATAGGTCGAGCATGAGACTCGTTTACATGCTACTGAATAATTAATAAAAGGTGCAGGAGAACAGCTGACAGAAAATATGAATAAATACATGAAATGACAAAAGACATCCCTTTGTAGAATAAACACAAATGAACTGTCAATAGGAGAACATTAGAAGTGACAGAACAATCTTGGCTAAAATAAAGCCCTTTAGCTACTATATCAATTATTGTGAACCAAGATAAAAGAAATGGCCTCTTATAACAGGCCAACAAATAGCTATAATACAAGGTGACAAATGCCCTGAAAAGAGAGTGCTAGGTGCTGGAGGAGTTCAGAGGTGAGAGAATCCCCACCCCCGCCTTGGAGGCTTCCTGAAAGAGGTAACATTTATTAAGATGAACTTTGAGGTGTAGATAAGACTTGGTTGTGTGCATTTGAGGTGGGGAAAGGAGCCTCAAGCAAAGATGACAGCGTGATCAAATGCAAGAAATGAAGAAAGTGGAGAGAATGTACAAAGAATAGTAAATAATAATAGTTTCTTTGTTTTGCTTTTGTTTTTGGCCTTGGAGAATGGGTGGGGCCAGGTTGGCACTAGGGTGAGCCTGGAGCCTGGGGCTGCACAAGTCAGCCCCATAGCCTGACACCATGGGAGTTGGGTCTGCTAGGGTCAGTCTGGTGCTGGGGCAGGCCAGGAGCCTGGATCTGTGGGAACTAGTCTGGAGACTGGGGCAGCAGGGGCTGGCCTGGCATCAGGGTGGACCAGAAGCCTGGAGCCAGGTGGGTTAATCTGGAGTCTAGGTCCAGGAGGTGCTGGCCTGGCTCTGAGGTGGACTGGATACCCGGGTCGAGGGAGTCTCCTGGGGCTGTGGGAGGTGGCCTGGTGTTGGGGTCTGTAGTGAAGAAGGATGCTTGCTTCACTCTCCTACCCCATAGAGACAGTGTCTTTCTCCTCACTGAGTGGCCTGGGCTTGGGGGAGGGGTGGTGGGGATAAAGGGAAACTGTCTGTCCTACCCTCTCCACTATGTCTTTTCTTATTTCTATCCCCCTCCCAGGTGCTGTAATCCCTCACCTGGAATCCTTAGTTCTTGTGAAGGTCTTTTTTTGCGTGTGGATAGTCATTCACATTGAGGTTTCTGGGAGGAGACAAGTGCTCGAAATTACTATACTGCGTATATCTTGCTCAGACATTTTTAATTTTCCTGGAGTCCAATTCATCTATTTTTTCCTCTTGTGCTTTTGGTGTTGTGTCTAAGGCATTGCCTAACCCAAATTCGTGAAGACTTACTCTATTGTTTCTTCTAAGAGTTATATAGTTTTAGGTCTTGCATAGGTCTATGATCCATTTTGAATTAATTTTTGCATACGGTGGGGTCCAATTACATTCTTTTGCATGTGGATATCTGGTTGTTCTAGCACCATTTGTTAGAAAGACTATTTTTTTCCTCATTGAATAGTCTTGGCAGTATTGTTGAAATTAATTGACCACAGATAGTTTTATATTTGGACTCTCAATTCTATTCCATTGATCTATATGTCTATCCTTATGCTGATATCACTATGTCTTAATTACTGTAGATTTGTAGTAAGTTTAAAAATTGGGAAATGTAAGTCCTCTTACTCCATTGTTCTTCTTTTTTCAAGGTTGCTTGGCTATTCTTGGTCCATTGCATTTCCATATCAATTTAGGATCAGCTTGTTAATTTCTACAAAAAGCCCAGCTGGGATTTTGATAGGAAATGTACTGAAGCTGTAGACAAAATTGGAAAGTGTTACTATCTTAACAATATTAAATCTTTTAATCCACGAACTTGAGATAGCTTTCCATTTATTTCATCTTCTTTCATTTTCTCAGAAATGTTTTATAGTTTTCAGAGCTCAGGTTTTGTGCTTTTTATCTTAAATTTGTATCCAAGTATTTTATTCTCATTGATGCTATTGTAAATGGAATTGTTTTCTTAATTTTACTTTCAAAGTTTTTATTGCTGGAGTATGGAAATACAATAGCATGTTGTATTGAATATAAATACCATTGTATACAATTTGTATATTGCTCTTATATCCTGCAGCTTTGCAGAACTTGTTTATTACTCTAATGCTTTTTTAGTGGACTCCTTAGGATTTTCTGTATACAAGATCACGCTATCTGTGAATAGAGATAGTTTTACTTTTTCATTTCCAGTCAGGATGCCTTTGATATTTTTTTAATGTCTTTCATGTCTTATTGCTAGAACTTACAGTATAACATTTAATAGAAGTGTCAAGAGTGTCTTGTTCTTGATCTTAGGGGGTAAACATTCAGTTTTTCATCACTAAATGTAATGATAGCTGTGGATTTTTCATAGATGTCCTTTATTAGGTTGAGAAAGTTCTGGCACATATTATTTTTATAAGAAAAATTTATTTATTTATTTTTGCTGTGGAAGATTAGCCCTGAATTAACATCTGTGCCAATCTTCCTCTATTTTATATGTGGGTCACTGCCACAGCATGGCTGATGAGTGGTGTACGTCCACACCTCAGGATCCAAACCCATGAACTGGCCACCAAAGCAGAACATGCCAAGCTTTAACCAGTAGGCCATGGGGCCAGCCCCATAAAAATTGTTTTTAAAATAAATATGCAGGGGGCTGACCCGGTGGCACAGTGGTTAAGTGTGCACGTTCTGCTTTGGTGGCCCTGGGTTTGCTGCTTTTTATCCCCGGTGCAGACATGGCACTGTTTGGCAAGCCATGCTGTGGTAGGCATCCCATGTATAAAGTAGAGGAAGATGGGCACGGATGTTAGCTCAGGGCCAGTCTTCCTCAGAAAAAAGAGGAGGATTGGCAGCAGATGTTAGCTCAGGGCTAATCTTCCTCAAAAATAAAAATAAAATAAAATAAAATAAATACACAAATGAATAAATACTTGATGGATTGAATTGAATTCTGTGACTTCATTCTCTTAGCAGGTCTGAGTAGGATGACATCTTTGGCCTCAAAAACAGAACCAATTAAATTCAGAGTCTTTGGAGAAAGTAAGCAGAAAATTTTAAGGCTTCCATTTTACCCAATTTTTTATGTTTCTTTCTAACCATCCTGTTACCTCTTTTATTCCTGTTACCCTGATCTTCATTATGGCTGTAATAATTTTTAATGATATAATCCTGTCTCTAATGACGACTCTAATGCTAATACCTAGCAGTTTCTTTCACATCATTCATTAGTCAAGCCTGATAAGCTCCAGGTGAAGATCCAGGGCAGTTTCTTTAGAAAGTAGAAGTGGTAGCCATTAATGAGACTTAGCCATTTCAGGAAATGATGAAAACTTGATAAAATGGGAACCTCAAGTAGACTACCTTCTGGTAGTTTCTTACAGCTTCTACTAACAATGAGACTTCAATTAATAGAAAAGTTACACCGATGGATAACATTGAAACATCAGACAGCTCATTTTAAATAAATCTTATTGCTAAAAATACATCTACTTTTTTTTTTCACCTACTTTTATAAAGAGTGGGAGCTTGGAGAGCTGCTGCATCAACAAGATTGCTCAAGGTCAATTGAATAATCCATATGTATACATATACACACACACATGAATATTCATATGTATGTTATATATATTTGCCCTCTAGACCCTTGTAGGTCATAATCTCTTTCATATTTTTGCTCATTTAGCTGGCATACTACCCAATAAAGAGAAGCCACCATTTTTTGTACATCAAATCCTGTTTTAAATGAGAAGACGTAAATATTTTGCAAAGTTCATTGGGATACATGGAAACAGAGGTCCCAAATGAAACACTTTGGCAATGGGAGTTTGGAAAGGAGGGTGGGGAACATCTATTGTCTTAGTATCAATGTTTTTCTCCTAATTAAATATAGAGTTTTGTGAGAGAGCTCTACTAAAGCACACAGCATGTTTTCTTGCTTTCTGGATTGTTAATGAAGTGTAGAGTGAAGCTATATGCAATTTTTAGGGAATCAGATTTGAGGTTTGGACCAATGAAACCGGAATTACAATTGTTAGGATGGATATATTAGCAGATAAGAAATTTCATCTTTTTAATTTTGCTCTAGCCAAGATTAGTAATACCACGTAGTCAGAGAGCTTATTTCTAAGTAAGAGTCGTGTAACTTTCCAATTATTAGGTGATACAGATAAAGAAAACAGTTTTCAAAAATTGGAATTTTTCTCCCTGAATAACAACAAAAAGCTCTCTTTTTAGTAGCTATCTAGAAAATCCCCAACAAACAGCATAATTAGCTAAGAAGTAACTGGCAGATTTTTGAACATAAATGTTCAAGGTTTGAGATGGTAGCAATCTTAATTTACATTTGTTACAGGTATACACAGTTGTGGCTCTAATATTATACGTGGAGGCCCAGCTAGCAAAACAAAAAAGGCTGCCTTCGAGGTGGATTAGAATTTTTTTTAAAAGGGAAGAACGTGAGTTCCTAAGCAAGTGATCCTTAGATAGAATTCAGAGGGCCTATGACATTGGATAACAAAACCATTATATTATTTCACTAATTACAATGGAAGTTAAGTATTTTCTTCAGTTGTGAATTGAAGCCAATAATAAACAGAAGTATTAATAAAAACTATGTCCACAATGAATAGGAACTGTAGATTGTTTTTATATCACTTTATATTTGTAGATATCTCTAAATATTTTCATTTGCTACTTTGGAATTGTAGTAGCTATTAGACTCTGCAATAGATCACTTACGTAAAACAGTAATGAAGCAGCACATGTAATATACACCACAAAGGTCGTTTTTTAAACATATTTTGATAGTTATTGCAATACAATTTTTTAGTTATATGTATTTTCTTTTATTAATTTAAAAATATTTATCTGGAAATGTTGGTATTACCAGACTCCCAAGGGGTCCATAGAACATGCGTTAGAAGCTGGTGTAGGAGGAATGGGAAAGGAGGCTGTTTATGTGTGCCCCTCGCCGGGACAAAAGGAATCCTCCTCACACTCCACTTTAGGCCATCTGGCATGCATCTGCCTGGCCTTGTTCCCTCTTTGCATCCCTCCTTTGTTACTTCCTGGTGATGGTAGACAACTAGTTGAGGATCGGTTTCAAGATCTTGGGTCTGTTTTCATCAGAGAAGACACTCTCAAATATGCAAGAAACAGAAAATTAGCCCTGACTTAAACAAAAAGGAAATTGAGTAACTGACGTGAAAAGCCCAGGGTTAGAGCAGCTTGAGAAAGGAGCTGTAAAGCTTTGGCTCTGATCCTCCAGCACCCCGGGCTCTGCCTTCTTTCTTGTGAGAGCTTCAACATCAGGCTGGCAGCAAGAGGGCTCCGGTGATCCTGGCCAGTGTGTGCAGGTCTACAATGTCCAGGAAAAGTATAAAGGGAGTGTCTCCCTCCATGTTTACAACTTAGAAGTAAGAATATATTTCTGAGAACCACCCATGATGGTTTCCTTCATGTCTCATTGACCGAGATTAGATTATGTTCCTATTTCTAAACCGATCACTGACAAGCGGACTCTGATCCTCGTGATTGGCTTTTGAAGGTGGGAGGGATATTGCAGACTCAACCTCTAAGACCCAGTACGTACGTACCCACCTCACTCAATCTCTTTTTACTAGAAACACAACAATCACAATTTTAATTTCAAACAAATGTAACATAGTGCTTTTATGAGGGTGACAAGTAATAACAAAACTTAAGCAGGCAAATTGAGGGTGTTGCAAATCTAAAATATTTATCCAATTTTCTTCTATGGCATTAGATTTATTTATCTGTGAGCAAACATCTTAGTCGTTAAAATCTCTAGCTTCTAGTTGAGAATTACCATGTGAACTCATTGGTAGCCTCATAGAGATGCTTGAAAGGTGAACGCCACATTCTGGAAACAATGCCAGGCCTCTCTCATTGTTCTCACCGACAGACAAATCTTGCTGACAGAGAAGCTTCCCAAACCAGCCATCAACTCTAAGACTCATCAGGCAATGCTGGGTCAGAATTCCCAGATTTGCAACACCATGGAGTGTCTCTAGTTTTCTCACTACGTGTCAAAAGATCCTGCAGATTGAGGAGATTTTCATATATGTTAATTAGAATAAATATCAAGCACCGTTAAAGGTGAGAAGAAGTACCCAAATTTAAGAGACAAAACTGAGATGTATGACTCCAAATCATTGAAATTTTAAATTTTAGAATGAAGGCCAGGATTTTTATGAAGTCCTGACCCACCAAGGACTCCAAACTGCCTTGATGCTCAGAGAGCAAAATCTGAAAATGAATGAGAAATATCATCTACCCTGCGTATCTACCTGCACACTTCAATCAAGAAAAAAGAGAGATTTATTTTAGAAAAGAGAGAGAAAACTCTGTCTTCAACAGAAAGAAGTAGAACTGGCAAATGGAAAAGCACAGCACATACCCTGAGACGATGTCTTGTAGAAGAGTCAGTGAAGCGACCCTAAATGTTTCAGGGCCTCGGTTGAAGCTGGCGTGTGGTCGCACACGTAGCTGAGGTGAGGGACCCTATGCTGCCAGCAGAGGGAATAAAGGGTGAACTTATGGAAAGGAGGTTGCACAGTCTTTTCTCTGGATTTCTTTAGCAATGCTGAGCCCAAGGGATTAGAACTGGCTTTGGCCTCCCCTGTTGGTGGTTGTAGGGGATCACATATTGCACTTATTCTAATAAGCCGATTCTGAAACTTGCAACACCTCACCCATAAAAGCTCTTGCTTTATTTATCCTTCTCCACAGTTGGCCAAGAAGACAACCAAGGGAAAACGAACTTGCATTTTGGAGACGGGTGATGGTGCTTCAGGTTCTGTGTCCTTAATACTCCTCCCTCTGCCTCATTCACAGGAAGCCCTGGTCTCCTCACCCGCTGTCTTTCCCTGGCAAAACTCCTCACTCCCTGCCAGGCTCGGTTGGATGATGCTTTTCTGGGATCTCATAACACTCTCCATGTACCTTTAACAGGATTCACATGGCTTGTTCAGAACTGATCTAATATTTGTGTGTCTCTCTCCTGCCAGAGTATAAGCTCTTCCAGGACAAGCTTCATATCTTCTTCATCCCTGTATCCAGCTCCTCACAGAGCGCCCAGCACATTTTAAGTGCCCAAATAATGTTTAATGTCGTTGAACAGGGATTGCCAAAACAATAAAATGAAGTGGCTTCGTTTTCCCAGAAAGGTTCTCAATGCCCTCCCAACTTATTCCTCTGCTCTCTTCCACTCTACAAGGCACATCGATCAAGATGTTTTGGTGATATGCTTTAGTGATCTGCCCTAGGCAGCTGTGTGGAGCTTTTCAGTAAGAATCCAGATAAATGAAAAGAAAAATCTCAAATGTTTCAGCTGAAAATACACCATCAAATCCATTGGGCTATTAATATGCAGCTAGCATAATAACCAGGCTTCAGTATTAAATATCATTATGATTTTTATTCATTCTAAGGCCATTGGTATCAATCTCTTAATAAATCAAGTCAAATTTAATACATATCAAAGAGCATGATTAATAGTAAGAAGATACTATCAACTAATAAAGGCTCCAAATTGGGGTTTGAAAGAATCTGAGAATAAGAAAAATCCAATGAGAGGAAAATTATCTGAAAGATATTTTTAACCTGATGGAAAAAAGAAGCAAACTAAAATTATACCATCTATTATGATATTTCAAACTCAAACATTCGAGTTTCTTTTGAAAGAAAAGAACTAAAAAAGGAACTATGTCTTTAAAAAGTGGAAGGTATGAGATCCTCTCATCCTTCCATGCCAATTAGTCTCCACTGGAGCCTGAGTAGAAAGCAGAACGTAGAGCCATTAGAAGGTGTTCTGGTGATTCTAAGAAGGTGAAGGCGAGGGGCTTTGATGTGAGCAGTCAGGAACTCTTGAAGCAATATTGGCTATTTTTTAGAAGAGAGGCCCACAGCATACAGGAAAATCATGGTAGCTGCACTGTGGGGGAAGAACTGAGCCCAGGCAAGACACAGATGTTTGATGTTCTTAAACACGTGGGCTTTCCATGCCCCTTCATTTATATCCTGTTATCTGAGTGCCAAGGGCAGAAGCCACCCAGGGTCCCCTGATACAACAACCAGATCCCAAAATCAGTTTTCTTTGGCTGTGGCCATTTAGAATCCATGTAACTGAGATGGATTTACCCTGCTCAGAGGGCTACTTTTGGCTGGCAAAACAAATTCATGGAGATAGTACAGTAGCTGAAACTTCTACCTATCTCAAGAGTCATATTTATGTTAAACCATAGATTTCAATACTTTCTTAACCCAATGATGTGGTTAATGATGGAACTTTCTAGAAAGTTAGAGGAAGTGCTGTATTTGAGCAGAGAAGGGTTCTTTACACTGGAGAACAGCAAAGTAAATTACATTCATCCAAGGGGTAGCTCAACGTACTGCATTGGGAAGAAAATATAAGTACTTTAATTTATATTTTTCTTTATGTTATCCTTTTAAATTTGTTTGACAGTACATAATTTGTTGGTATAGTAGGACACATCTACAATTTGTGGATAAATAAATTTACATATATTGGGGTTGAATGTGCTATGTTTTTTTCCTGATAACAATGTGCGTTTCTCTATTTAAACATTGCCATCGTGATGGCTTCCTACTTTATCTCAGGCTGCAGAAGATTTTCCCATTCTGATCTGACTGCTCTGGAGGTTCTGGGTTTGGCTATTTCTGCTCCATTTCAGTAAAAGTTTAAGGTATTGGACAGCTGGTTATAAGAGCTATTTTCTTTTTTGTATAGAAAGAGGACATGGAGAATGGAGCTAGGATATCTCCATTCTCCATGAGTTAACAGTCCAACAATATTGATCTGTATAGATACTCTGCTCCAAGTTGCAGATTGAGCCCTGGTGAAGTGGTTATGTTTTCTAGATGCACATTGCATGTGAGTGCTTGAGGCATTTCCTTCTTTATGATTACTACTTTTTTCTTACTCACTTAAAGCCATCAGTTTGAAGTGATAACCTTCTTTCTCTGGTAAAGAATTCCTACCCTGTCTCAGTCTGCCTAGGGAATACAATTAAAACCATTCAAAACAGAACTTCAATATTATAAAAACACACACTTAAAAATTTTTTGAAAAATTCTGGATTCGAATTATGAAAGTACAGCATAGAGATGAATGGAATCCAATTTCTAAAGGGAAAAAAATATATCTAACAAAGCAAGAGGAAAGCTCACTGACTGTTCAAAATAGAACACTTTGGAATGTTGAAATAGTTCTCAAATTCAAGTTCTTGTGCTGCCAGTGTTTCATACAATATATTCTATAAAATATGTTGGCAGCTACTTGAAACTTTCTTTTTCAGTTGCTTTGGGTTGGTGAGAAGGCTAGGATATCTTAAAAAGGAAAAAGATTTATCTGGTTCATAGACTAACTGTCCAGCTGAACATTAAGACAGCAAGGACATGGCATCTCTACCCTCGATCCAAATCCACATTACGAATTCAGCTTAGAGAGAGAGAAGAGAAAAAATAAAACTCTCTTCTCCTTTCCACTCCTTTTAGTGACAGAGAATGGAGTAAATATTGTTAGGAGAGAGGGGAGAAATCAGCCTGCTACTGTGATTTCCCCCTTCATTTAAAGATGATTATCTTAGGGCATCTTTTCTCATAGCTCCTTTCACGTTCTTAGTCTCTGGGGGATTCAGCTTGGGCTCCTCCCTATGCCCATCTTCAAGAAATTACATAAATGTAGAAAACCTATAGATGTTACTAAAATTGGTAAGACATGGTCCACAGCCTTGAGACTAAAATACGATCACAGCCCAGTTATTTTTTTCAGTGATTAAACTTCAGGCTGAAGAATTTGCACCACTCAAACATTTAAATTTTAAAAATTCACCTACATATACTTGCCCAAAGAAAAGTGTGAGAATATCAACTTAAATAGTATAGGCAGGACACTGGAGACTGCTTTAGCTGGGTGATGCTATGAGTTTCTCATACTCTGCTTTTTACTATTGGGTATGTTGTAAACTTTTCATAATACTATAGCTTTTACAAAAATAAATCTCAGGGGTAGTTCTGTCAATCATTACACTCAATGAGCTGTGCCCCAGAAGAGGCATCAGCTGGTCCCTCAGTGGGTTTCATTTCCTGCCTGCTATCAGAGTGAGAACAACTTCTCATGTGAAGAGTAAGTCTAGAATTCTGAGATGTGTTTCTCATACAACATGGATGCCAGCTGAAAGCCGACCTCTTTATCTGTTGCTCAAGTGAAGACACTCCAATTTGTTCCATGGCTGGAGACAATGTCTGCACATACCTAAGAGCTGGAGGAGAAAGGAACTTTTTTGCAGTGAATGAGAGAGGGTTTCAAAGGGGGCATTCTCCCTTTTTCAAGGGAATTTCACTATATGCAAGTTTGCCTTATGTATTGACTTGAGACCCTAAATCCCTTTTGAAGCACCATCCCCACCTCCCCATGCCAATTGTCAATGACTTGCTTGGGGTCAATGCTTCCGAAAGCCAAAGGGACCAGGAATCTCATTCATCTCTAACATTAATCTGGCCTTGTAATGCCCCACAATGTCACTGTTGAAAATTCCTTCTGTACAATCCACAGCTATTATTTCCAGGGTCCTGAGGGGTTTGTTTCCTTTTCTTCTATATAAATTCAAATCTCTTCCTCCCAAGAAATTCCCTCACTCTGATCGAACAGTTTTAACCACTGACAATGCTTTTGACCTGTCTCGGTTACTGATGGTTGGATATAAGGAAGAGAAATGAAAGGGTAGGCAGGCACCAGATCTGTGCTTCATAGTTTTCAGAGGCTGGAAACAATCTCCTGTTTCTTTCCTGGAGCAAGGCCCCAGGCCTGAGATAACTAACTAGGCTCCAGGGTTCATTTGAATTAAGAATAAACAAAATTATTCTTTAATCTCTGCAGTGAACTGAACCATTTCAAACCCAAATTGGCTAAAACTATTAAAAGGAGGCAAATGAAACAAGAAAATCAGAGAAGCAAAGACTAAGGGTCATCTAATGTGAGTCCCTAAGGACGCAGCCGGAAGATGCCTGAGAGGCTTCTGGGAGATAGAGAGGCTTGTCCTGAAAAATCCATGACCAAAATATTAAGATCTGTGCATAAACAGTCTATTCTAATGCAGTTCAAGGCATTGTTTCATCTTGTTACTAAAAGAGGCCAAGGAGTGAAGGAGAGGCAGACTTGGAGGCGGAATGTGATGGACACATCCTTTGCTTACTGTTTATTGTATTTCCATGAGCATCCTTCTCCTTCCTAAATCATTTCAACCACTGAGACATCTTTGGTTGATACATATCATGAATCTCTTTAGAATCAGTTTTCGTACTGAGGACATTGTGTGCTTGTGTGTTTCTGTCTAGATAGACCTATTTTAAAATCTCAAAACCTCTGTCACTTACTAGGTGTCATCTTAATTGATTACTTAATCCCTCTTTATTTTTAAAACAGAAGCTAAAATATATACAATAGTCTCCCCTTATCTTCGGTTTCGCTTTCCACGGTTTCAGTTATGTGTTGTCAACCATGGTCCAGAAACAGATGGTCCTCCTTCTGATGAATTATGAGGAGGTCAATAGTAGCCTAATGCTACGTCACAATGCCTACGTCATTCACCTCACTTCATCTCATCCTATATGCATTTTGTCCACTCACGTCATCACCAGAAGCATGAGTATAGTGCAATAAGATATTTTGAGAGAGAAGGAAAGACCACGTTCCCACAACTTTTGTCACAGTATAATGTTATAATTGCTCTATTTCATTATTAGTTATTGCTGTTAATCTCTTACTGTGACAAATTTATAAGCTAAACTTTATCATAGGTATGCAGGTATAGAAAAAAAACACATATAGAATTCAGTACTATCTGTGGTTTCAGCATCCGCTGAGGGTCTTGGATGTTCCATATCCCCCATGGGTCACAGGGGACTACTGTACCTCAGAGTTTGCTAGCAGGCTGAATTTGGAGAACATTTGTAAAGCAATTTAATTCACAGTGAACACTCAGGATATCTTCCCCATCCTATCCTTTAACACTTTAATTCACTGGGTAGCCGAATCTACCCTTCATCCTTATCTCAATTCCCTTCATTTTTTTGAAATGTGAATTTGAAAACTGAGCAGTCTTCTATCAATGAAGTTCTGTTACAGGAAAAATGACTAAGAGAAACCTAAAGCTATGAAGATAGATGAAACATGGGCTTTATTTCTCTGGATCCAAAACAACCAGGCAGTTGGAATAATTTAGCCAAGCAGTAAACCAAATCAACAAAAAAAAGCATTAGCCAAGCAATTTGTTGAATGGTTGGTTGAGGTGATGTCATCAAAAGAATTCCAAGCAGAAGATTTTTTTGTGAACATCTCACCTTTATCTTTCCTGCTTCTCCTTTCTATACTGTTTTGTTCTCTTGTGTTTTCCTGGGAGTTTGAAAATTGTAAAATAATACAAACTCATTGTAAAATAAATAAGCAAAACAAAAATACATCAAGTCAAAAATGGAATCTCCATCTTACTCAAGCATACTCTTTAGAGAGAGTCATAATAATATTTTGGTGCATTTCTTACAATACTTTGTACATATTGTTCTCTAATGTATTTTTTTTCACTTAGCAATATGTTTGGATCATTTTTCCAAATCAGTGCGTAAAGAACTACCTCATTCATTTTTAACTGCAATAAGCATTACATTTTTAACATATTTAACCAATCTCCTGGGCAATGGACGTTTTCCTACTCTTCTCTGATGAAGTTCTACTGAACCATTCATTTCACGTGCAGAGGAAAAGTAGGAATATCCCTGCCAAGGATACGTCTTTGGGTCCCTGGCTCCAGTGACACATGCAAGGCGAAAAGTCTCATTGGGCAATGTGATTTTAGCCAAGGTACATTTTTGTGGGTTAACCAGCATTTCTGTGTGCTTGATAATTTTTGGAAACGCCTCAAAATTCTGTTAAATTTACTATATATTACCTTTAGCTCTCAAAATGTTGTTGTTCATGATCTGGCTCCTGTCCAGCCTCAGTTCTCATTTCTTCCTCACATCCTTTCCAAGCTGCCGTCATCAAAGCTTCTGGCTGCTATGCACAGAGGCCATAGTTCACCCGCTCTTACCTCTGCATATGGTGTGCTTTATGTCACAAATCCCCTCTTCCCTTGGTCTCTCCAGTGAAATATTCCACATTCAATGCCTTCGACTATTGTTTCCTCTGTAAATCTCTTCTTCTTCTTCCTCTCATAACACCTCAGGAAACCCAGATTCCTCTCCACTTCCATTTTACCGTGTACATTTCTCAGAGAAGATACTTTCTGTATTCTATTGTAATACCATATTCAAGGCCGGCTTCTCTGCAGAACAGGCTTCTTGAGGGCAGAGACTGCTTTGCGAGTATTGAGCCCAGTGGCTAGCCCAGAGAAGGAACTGTCTAGATGTCAGGTGATTTGAATGAAAAAGGCAGCTGCCTGGAGATCCTTTTCTCATCCTGCATAGGCTCTAGAGGAGAGAAATTGACAGGGTACCACTATGCTCTGGAAGTGCACGTGGACATTTTTATAGGATTGTTATTTCAAGAGTTGCCTTTTCTGCTCAAGCTGCCATCACACTGAGAATTATGTCATCCATCCTTTACTGTACACGTTTCCCACTGCTAAGTAATGCTCAACAATGTACTGTCGCATCCAGTACAATAGCAAGTTCCATATGGCTCCTCACACATTTACTTTTACTTTCGCTGGCAATTTAGAATGGCATTGTTTATTATATTTCAGATGTCAGCCTGGCTGGAGCCTATCCAGGGATGTGTACTTAGACTGTCAGAAAGCGAAAGGCTGACATTGGGCATGACTCATTACTGTGCAATAGATGTGAGAGAGCATTTCAGGGGAAAATCAGCTTTAATCAGTGTCAGTAGCTGTCGTGTGATTATTCCCTGCACTGATAACAATGCATCAATTCAGAAATGACAGCTGCCGGACACCAGCCATTGTGTCATTTATGCTTCTCTGTATCACAGTGCTCCAAACTCTAGTCATTGATCTAATTTGCTTCTGTTTTTGGAGAATCAACAGTAACAACAATAAAAATAAAAAGTAAGAATCTTTTCTAAAGAAATTAGGTATGTAACCAGCATAATTATCATAACTGTAACCATGTACTGGCCTTTACTTTCACCAGGAAGGCTCTCTGCTTACCTTAGGATTGCGTGGAAAAGTAAGATTTCCCCATTTCTGGAGATATTCCTCGGGGTAATACCCTATGTGCTTTCTAATAGCTTATCTTATATAAGTTTGTACAAGCCCTGAGTGGTAGATCGATAGCATCATCTCCATTTTGCAGCTGAGGCATCTGAGGTTCACTAAAGTTAATAATTAAATGCTGTGTCCCACTGAGAATCACTGAGAGTCAGGAGGACCCAAGCCAAACCGTTCTGCCTCCATGGCTTTCCAGAAGAGGATTCATGGCAGAAAAGTTCTGGATCAAATCATTCAAAAACCCAAACTGCAAATACCCCAAAGAGCTCTAGACAGGAGCAGCAAAGTTAAAAAAATGAAAGAAGACAACTTTCCCTGAGTTTTTCATTTTCCTAATATTGGCCCTATCCTTCTGAGATCTTAAAATGAACCCAAGAAATGGAGCCATCTCTACTTTCCCACAAAGTGCCACAGGAGCACCTTGACAAAGTATCAAGAGCTACATATTTTTCCATTTTGTTGCTAACATAGAAATACCGCCTGTTCAATTCTTATCACATTAGTCCTATTGGTAGTACCCAGAAGGAAAGGACTATGGATGTGCCTCTTTATAAGAGGACTTTGAAAATAGATAATCAAGCATTTCTTCTGATGGTGCTATAAAATCTGACCAAAGCTATTTTCTCCTCAAGGGATAGACCCTCTGAGGATGCCACTTGGTGGACAAAAACCTGAGGAATTATGATGACATGCTCCATATCCTTGCCCCGAGGATATCTAGTATGAAATCCTTTTTCTTCTCTTCCCTGTAACTTTCTTTCTTACTCTTCCTATGCCTTAATAACCCTGAGAAATGGGAACTCTGAAAGTCATGGCTGTTCCAATTTACTGGGCTTTTTAAAGACAGCTTCAGGAGATCCCCAAAGGTCTTCAGCTGCGTGGCTGATGGATTCCAGGATCTCTCAGACTGGGAGAGTTCCTTACTTTCTACAATCATTTTTAAAATGCAATACATAATTCCTGAGCACTTTGACAAAACTTGATTCTCACTGGAAGACAGCACAGGTAATAATTTACTCACTAAGCCACAAAGGAATGGCACACATTTTTGTTTGTCTGTTTGTTTGTATTAAAATAGGATCAGTAGTCACACAGATCAAGATAAAGTTATATATACAGCTACTTTCCTTCAGCAAAACATTTGACAAAGTGGAAATTCTCGATGTCTTTAGAACAGTGTGGAATATTGCTCAATGGATGATAATATAGCTAGCGTATGCACAGCTTGTTAAATTATTTTATAAAATATTTTGATTATGAAATTGGAGGAAATCTTAGTGTACATTGTATATCTCAGGGAAATATTAGAATATTCCTGTATTTTTTAAAAAAAGCTGTTTGTTTCTGCCAATAATAAATGCCTCCAGGGTGATTAGATTTTTAGGAGGTCATTTTCGTGAGCCTGATAATTATTAACAAATTAATTTTGAAGTAATACTTTAAATTGTGTTTTGGTGAGAATTGACTAATTAATGGTAATAGATTAATAATTACAAGAGAAAGATTATTTTAAGGTAATGAAATAATTGCTGCATGCTGGATAGATGGCTGATATCTCCTCAGTTGATGATTTTCAAATATTTTAAGTATGTGAATTGGTTGTTAGAGAATGTTTAAAACATATGAAAATAACTAGATATTTATGTCACTCCTGACACCATGGACATGTAACTGTTATCAGTCTGTTATGCAAGTGACAAAGAAACTTGTGTTAAGACATTGAAATTTCTTACTTTCATCAGACCTGGTGTTACTTTAAGTAACATAGGTCAAAGTTCTGTGAAAGTTATTGCTTTGCCTATTAAAATGGGGGCAGACAATCTGATAGCACCTTAGTGGTATTCTAGATTTAGTGGTCTATATGCGACAAGGTCTGGCTAGTGGCAATTCTCTCACCCACTAGAAAATGCATGACCCAGTGTCTAGAAAGTAAAGATTGCCAGGATAACTGTCCTCTATTTCTTTCTTTTTTTTTCACCAGTTGCATGAATATTAGGAGTGTAAAAACATTTCATGTTTTCTGTTGGGCTAAAAGCTTTTACACTGATTTAGAGATCCTGGGACCTAGAGATGGTAAGTTCTGGAAATATAGGTTATAAGTGTTGGAACGTCAATTTGTCCCACATGAATCATTTTCTTACCATGCCACGGCATGCAAGAGCCAACACAGGCATATATTAAATATTTCATCAATAACTTGGATGAGGATATAGAATGCATGTTTTTCAAATTTGTGGTAGAGACAGAGATTAAAGTTAATTGAGTCAATAATAGAATATGTCATTTGCTTTTACGCTTCCACTCTACTGTCTATGCCACTTATTTGACTTAAAATTTCCTTGTCCTTTCTTCTTCATCTAGTTAATTTGTCCATATCTTTCAAAATTCATCTCAACTACCATCTCCTCCAGGAAGCCTTCTGTCTTCCCACCAATTGCTGATTTAGATGGTTTTTCTTTGTACTTTCTCAGTGCCTTGCACTCGCATATAACCCCATAAGTCTCTGATTTTATTTATTTATTTTCTAGTAATTGATAATTTTTCTTGTGTCAGGCATTTTATCTTATTTAACTCTGTATCTTCTAAATCTAGCACGAGCCTAACCCTTTTTTAATTTATATCCTGTTATGTTCTAAGACTAATTGGAGTTGAATGAATGAATGACCAAATCAGGACATTTAAAAAAAAATAAATAACTACAAATGACAAGCTCGAGTAACCCAGATGAAACAAAAGTAGTTGTTAAGGTAAAATTCCGTTTTTAAAAAAGTAAACACAAACAAAAACATCCTTTATTGAAAATAAAGATTGCAGAATTCATGGTTTCACAAAAATTAACGTAAAAAGGATCTGGAAGCTCAGAAGAAACTAGAGAAAAGATCTTGCATAAATAGACGTAGAGGATCCTGATCAGCCCAGAAAAGAGTGCCATATGTTCTCCAGGGTGAAGGCACGTTTACAATATTCTTTACAACGACAGGTGCCATTATTCAGGAGAAACCAGAGGATGCCCAAAAGACAATGGCCAGGATAGTGACCAGGATAGATTTAGAATTGTTTAAAGGAAGACCTTTCAATTATCTGAGGCCTCTCATGTATAAAAAGGTTGAATTACTTAGTTGAATGCTAGAGGTGCAAACTGGGACAAATACATAAAAGTTGCAGAAGATATGTTGTGCAATTTTGGTGAAAAATGTTCTAATAATTAAGGCTTTTCAAAAATATCATGGGCTACCTTGGGCAAGTTGTTGGAGTTTGAGCAAAGGCTGAATAACCTTTCATCAGAGTTGTGATAGAAGAGATTCCTGCATTAGGAAGACGGTATACCAGTTACGTTTTATGGTCCTTTATATCCTGAATGTTCTAGATTGGCTGCAGTGAATCAGACCAACCACATCTTGTTCCAGTACGTGCATAAAACTGTTCTTTCTTTCCTGCCTCTCTTTCCATCTTTCTCTCCCTTCTTTCTGCTTCTGTTCCCTTCCATCTTTTCTCTATTCTTCTTTCTCACTAATGCCTACTAGCAACTACTATGGGTCAGGCAATGTAGTAAGAACTGTGAGTTCAACAGTGAGCCAATTAGACAAGGTTGCTTCTCTTCAGAGTTCAGTCTACTGAGAGGTATGAACAGGTAAACAAGAAAACACAATAAATATTGTAAAAGGCTATTATAGGAGATTTGTAGAGTTGTCTAGGAGCACTTAGGAGTGGTTACTAACCCAGGCATGGAGAGTTCAAGGGGAGTGACATTGAATTTGTGGGCCTCTTGGAGGCAACCTCAGCTCTGCTGGTAGCATTGACATGCAGGCCCTTGGTGAGCTGCGTTTACCTAGTTCTTTGCATTGACTTTTTTCAAAGATGCTCCAAGCAGTTTCAAAATTAATTTCTTTAGTCTTCAAATATCCCTGTGAGAGTAATACACATCATATCCTTTTACCTCCATCTGATAACTGTCAGTGCAGGTATTCGGTGCTGGACAACTGGGTTTGAGCGGGAGAAAGAAAGAGAGAGAGACAGACAGAGAGAGAGAGAGAAGGAAGAACAAAGAGAGGAGAATTACCTCCGTCTCCCAGGACACATTGCCTCTTGTGATGAGACAGATTTTAATTCCAGGGCTGGGTGTAAGCTAGCCTTGAATATATAACGGTTAGCGTGATTGCCTACCGAGCCACCGTCAATCCAGGTTTGAAACTCATTACTGTAAATTGCTTTGGGATACCTTGAGCATGAAAAATGCAATAAAAAACAAAATCTATTTTGCAAAGAAGGTGGTAAAACTGTAAGGACAAATTTCAGAGCTCTCCTTACAGAAGTGAGGAGCCAAAGAGAATACATGGGAAGCAGAGATATCTGTTGAAAGAAGAGGAAAAACAAGATTAAAATAGTTTACAATCTTCCCCAGAAACAACAAGGAACTAATTAACTGAGCTGGTCTCAATACACTGACCTTTATTATTTGCTGTCTATTAAGATGTTTCTACCAGAAGCCAGTAGTGACACATGCTAATTGCATCCTATTTGTGTTGACTATCATGGCCTCTATAATGACCATTTGTTTTTACAAAATTGCCACATGTCAACACTTCAACCAAAGAGTCCAGTTAAGCCACGTGTGACCTCCAGTAGGCATAATTTGGGTTCGTTTTCATTCTTTGTCAGTCTGTCAAGGAAAAGCAAGGGATCTGGCCAGCACAACTGGAAATGACATTAATTTAGTACTGAAAATCTGTTACAGATGTTCTTTTCCTCCCACCCCCCTGAGCTTAACCTTTCCTATGCTGCTACAAAATACCTTATTCTAGCTGGATGGCAGTACCACCTTTCTGCAAGAAGACTGTTACTGAAATAATTTTCTTGAAAGTATTGATTTTACTTGGTCATGAGAGACAGATGCTATGTTTTCTGAGCACAAAATCTTTACTAGGAATCATGATTGGCCTAGGATCATTCCAAATCAAAACGCATAATGTCATCTCAGAGCACAATGTTTGTATAGTGGAGAAAGCAGTAGGTAGGGATTCAAGGCTACTAGGTTCCAGTTCTGGCTCTGATACCAACTAGCTGAGAGATCTTGAGCAAGTCAGTCTCTTTTATATGTTTCCTCATCTATAAAACGTGGATAATCTGTTTGAAGACTTCACATTTCCTTTATCACATACTCTTGGAGCTCTATGGTCTTTCTTTATAGCTTGTCACAGTTGTATTTATAGTATTATTGTATGATTCTTTGATTAAGGACTATCCCTCTTATTGATGCTCCATGAAAGCAGGGATCATATCTAATTTCGTTCATTATTTCATCAACTTTCTAGCCCAAGTTCTGGCAAAAAGAGGTACTCAATGAATACTTCTTGAATAAATGAATAAATAAACAGCATCTAGAAAGGATTCTATGATTAGATGAGTCCTAGAAATGATATTGCCTCAAGAGGACTTACTGAATAGCCCAATCTACACACAGCTTCTCTATATTTTTGGAGCAACTTATCTATGTCTGTCTGAAAGAGTTTCTACCATTCTGTCTTACACTATAATTATTTAGGTTTCTGAAAGATGCCCTGAATGACTGCACATTGCCTTGTACAAAGTAGGAACTCAATAAATCTGTGTTGAAAATGAGACAGCGTCAGTGCCTTATTTATCTTTGTATCTTAAAGCAATAGATGCTTAATAGCATTTGCTAAATTAAAGCTGGTGACATTTCACTGGTTTGTCAGGGATATTTAGATTTTAAGTAAGAGAAGGCTCAACTCAAATAGGCTTAATCAATAAAGCCATAATTTATAACTCGTATAACTGAAAAGCCCAGAGTTGGGCTTCAGAAGAGTTAATGCTATCACTAAAGTCCCAACTTTCTCTCTCTTCTCTCTACCTTCCATAATTTCTGCCCCTTCCTAAGAGTGGCTGCTCCAAAGATAACAGCAGGCAGCTTCCTAGAACTATATTTATTTTCTTTAATAGTGCTTACTATGTGCCAGGCATTGTTTTCAGTGCTTAAAAAGAATTAGCTCATGTAATCCTCAAAAACAACCCTACAGGTAGAAATGATTAATAGTCCCACTTTACGTATGAGAACACTGAGGGACAGAGAGATTAAATAACTCCCCCAAGGTCATACAAGTGGAGTAGCCATGATTTAAACCCAGGTAATTTGTCTCCAGAGTGTCTGCTCCAAACCACCCTACTTCCTCATTCAGTGCAACAGAAAGAAAGCATCTCTTTTATTAGATTCTAAGGAACAGGTGGAAACATCTTTCCCTGAAGACCCAAGTGAATATCTCTTTGCATCTCATCGCAGCCTGATTGGATTATGTTCTCATTCTAGTTGTGCCTTCTAGCCAGTGGTAAGGACATGAGATATTGGCTTAAATCTATTAGGACCAAATTCAGGAGCTGAGTGTCCTGGAAATCTTACGGCCTGAATAGGGTGGGGTAGACACCCAAGCAGACTCATTGACACTGTTACCATGGGTACGAGTGAGGACATGTTGGGTGTACAAAAAAGATCAACTGTCCACCGTGACTGCTAAACCACAAAAGATATTTTAAGAAGAGTTACATATCAAACCTTCTGTGTCTTCAAAGAATAAACGGAAGCCTAGATAAGTCCACTGAGAAACAGGAATTTTAATTTGTGTATAATAGCTGTTCTTGAACAATTCTGTAACCCTGATCAGAGGAAGTCTATCTGCATGGTGGCCAAATATAATTGATTACACTGGCTAGGTGGACCAAGAGATTTATTTGGTTAAACTTTAGAATTGGAATTGTTCCCTGAATTGGTCCCTGACTTAAGAAAACTCAAAGGCTATGTTTACTGAGCTTTGGTCTGAAATAACGTGGTGAGAAAATGTTATAATAAAACCAGCTGATAGCTAGTTGTAGTTTGAGAAAACCAAAAAGGAACAAATAATTGAGCAACTAAATCAACATAAATCAGAGCTTTAAAATAACAACAAAAGAGGGTCTTGCAATCAGTTTATGGACTTATACCTCCACATTGGCTCCTCTGCACATAATCTAGAATGCATCTTAATTTCCTATATGCTCAACTGAAAAGATAAGAGATCTGGATTAGAAAACAGCTGACCTGAGCTGAAAACCAGATGCTCGAAACTCAGCTGAAATTTCTGGGGTAAATGAATTATGGACAAAAACAACATTTTAGAAATTCTGGTGTCAGTGAGCTAATGGGCAGCTCCAGACAAAGACTGGAGAAGAAAAGCATTGTTATTTGAGAATGGTAATAGAAGTAATTATCTGTATGTGCCAGGAAAAAAATAGCACTAAAAGGCCATGATGAGTCCATAGAATCAGTCAACAAAAGACATTTTCTAGAATTATTTGACCTAATTACAACTAAGGATTTGTTGGCTGTTTTTTTGTAAATGTCTTGAGGATGTAACATTTGCCACAAAATGAGCTATTATCAGTAATAGGTTGTGTGATGTAAAACCCAGAGCCAAAAAGAGCCTAAAGACTATAGAACAAAGAGCAAATGAAGCAGTGGGAATAAAATGAGCAAGTCAGCCATACAGAATTAAGACACATTAAAGAGCGTAGAAATAGGAAGAGAATCTGAATTTCTGGCTGTGCAAAACTAAAATATAAGAAAATAAATGCAGAACCAAAGATGAATATTGAGTGAAAGGACATCCTAATTCTAAATTTGGTTTAGATTATCAGCTTAATCATCCAATTATCCCTGATTTATTTGGCATCTATGCAGATACCAAAACAAATGAAAAAAGAATTAAAACTATGGCTGAAGAGTAATTAGCGGGAGATATTATTCCTGATCCCAAAGGATTATTTTAAATTCAACAATCATTTAAGAGCCTAGGTACTCGGGACTATACAAATACATATAAGACATGACTTGTGGCGGGGACGATCATTCCAAAAAACTATTTAACCACGTGCTAACTAGAATATTCCTCTGGTGAATGCACCTTTCTGGGAAGTCCCGTATCCTGGCAACTCCAAAACATCTGTTTCCTCTGATACTGTACGTAGGTTGCTGAGTGTTGCCTGACAAAATCATATTCCCATGTAAGTTGGATCCTTATAAATCTGTAATTTCAAAACTCAACTTGTTCTTTAATGCTGCTTAAGAATTACTTACACATCTCTCTTTTGTTTTCGTTTACGATCCCAAACTTTTACTGATTCAAATTTTACCATCCTCCTTAAGGTCTGTTCTGTTTATCATTTTCCACTTTCTCTGCCTTCCCCCATTGTATAGGGGGATAACTCCCTATTTCCCAGCCATAAACTGCCTTGGTCTCCCTCATCTACTTCTTACATATGTCCATATTTTTGCCTGTTTTTTGTCTTCCTTCCTATCTGAGAAGGGGAGGAGTGGTGGAAACTCCCTCTACTGTCCAAGTTTTATCCCTCAATTATGCTTTGGAATATATTGTCTCCTATCTTCACCAAACATTACTTGACCAATTATCCTTTATTTATTTTCTCTTTCTTTCCCCTCGCCTTCTTGTTCCCCTTTCTCTTATGCTCACATCTCCTGATTAAGGAAACCTTTGTTTCTTCCCCCATAGCAAGTGACCATCCTCTTTCTCGTCTCTTTACAACCAGACTTTGAAGTCCTTGTCTAAAGTAGGATTTCTCAACCTTGGCACTACTAACAGTTTGGGTCAGATAATTTTTTGCTGTGAGAATCGTTCTGTGCATTGTAGGTTGTTTAGCATCCTTAGCTTCTACCTGTTAGATATCAGTAGCACTTCCCTAGTTTTGACAACCCAAAATGCTTCCAGACATTGTCATATGTCCCCTGAAGGGAAAAATCATCCCCGGTCTAGAACCACAGTTCTAAAGTCACCGTCTCCATTTGTTTACATCCCAGTTGCTATTCAGCTCAGTACAATATAACTTCCGCTCTGATAACTGTATGCAAACTGCTCAATTACAGAACATCAATCAGCATCCTCACGGCCAAATCCAATGGTCTATTTTCAGTCTCACTTTTTTGACATTTGACTTTGTCAGCAGTTTCTTCTTATTGAATCCTCCTTCTTCAATGGCTTCCATGAACTCCTCTCTGAGTCCTTCAGTCTCTCTTACTGGTTCCCCTTCCTCTACCTCACTTTTAAATTCCACAATGCTCATCTCTCCTTGAAAGCCTAAGTCCATTCCCATGACTTTAACTACCCAACTGCATATAGGTTAATCACTTCACAAACTTAACTCTTTCTCACACTATTTCCCTAAACTCTAGACACATATTGATAGCTGTCAAAGCATTTACTTCTAGTTATATCCCAAATGTACTTACAAATTTAACATGTGAAACTGGAATTCTCAGGTACATATTCTAAAATCAAGTCTTCTGTGTTCACTGCCTCGGCTTAATGTAACACTGTCCACCAGCCAGCTGTCAGCTAAGCTACCACTTTATAATCAACATAAACTCCTCCACCATTCCCAATTCCTAAATCTGTCAGTCACAAAATCCCTTGCATTTCAGCTCTGAAACTTCTTTAACTCTGTTCTTTCTCTTTCATTCCTGTGGACATTTCCCCGATTCAAATAATATTCCACTTTTACCTGAACTCATGACTTTAAACTTGCCTCTGATTCATCCTCTTCATTGTCAGTATCTTTCTGCTAAATTATATATCTAGTTTTGGCACATCCATGTCAATAAAGCTTTAAGAGTTTCTCATTGTCTACAGCTGAACTTTTCAAGCTGTGATACTCATAACTTTTGGTGACACAGAAGATGATTTCAGGGGATGTGTATTTTTTTTATTTGAAAAGTTTTGCATGTATTGTAGTTTATATTAGGAAAAATATAGCTAGTACACCAAATCTGTGATTTCATACACATATCACTGAGAACGAGGCTAAATAAAAACACTGAGTCTATTTAAAATCACTCTAAAGAAAAAATATCAAGTAAAAAATAGTATACAATGGTGGCAAAAATTATGGAGGTGGGGAGTGATGTCGGCATCATGGCAGAGTGAGCTTCCCCAGTCATCTCTCCCCTCCAACATACAACGAAAAGGACATTCATACTCCAAAAGAGGACATCCAAACACAACACAAAAAACATTGGAGAGACCCACACAGCCATACGATGGATGGTGGAGAGGCTGGAGCCCTCCTTGAAGAAGGTGAAATGGGGTAAGAGAAAACTTTGCTCCCTCCCCTAAAGATTACAATCTGGGACCTCAGGAGGCCACTGAGAGGGAAGGAATGGGGGAGGAGATGTTTCACTGTGGGAACATCAAGGATCCCCAGTGGGCCCTTGCAGCCTGTGTGGAAGCCATCTAACAGGGCAAAAGCTTTCATGGGGGGTGATCTTATCAAGCCAAAACCCCAGGAAAGCAGATTGCAAGAGGAGAGTGAGAAAACCTGGAGAGCACTCAGGAGAAAGCACCCCTTCCCCCACCCACCCAGCACTGCTCAAGTTCCTGGGATCTCTGTTGAAGGCAGAGGGCTCAGAATACACAGTTCTTGATGCCCACCCAGTGGCAATAGAAAGTAACTGAGACCAAATAATACCAGAATGCTAAAAAAAAGAGTCACCCCCTCTAGCAATAGCAAACATTCTATTAAATCTCCAGACCAGAGAGAAGATGACAGGTAACCAAAAATCAGTCTTGAGGACACAGAAATATGTAATCTAAATGACAAAGAATTAAAAATAGCTATCATTGAAAACTCAGTGAATTAAAAGAGAATATAGAGAAACAATTCAAAGAGTCCAGGAGCTATTTCACAAAAGAGATTGAAACTATAAAGAAGAATCAATCAGAAATATAGAGATGAAAGACACATGGAAGAAATAAAACAACATATGGAATCCCTGAACATCACAGAAGAGCGTATCAGCATAATCGAAGACAGACATGTTGAAATGCTCCAGATAGAGGAAGAGAGAGAACTAAGACTAAAAAGAAATGAAGAAAGTCTTTGAGAAATATCTGACTCAATTAGCAAATGCAACATAAGAATTATAGGTATTCAAGAAGGAGACGAGAAGAAAGGAGTAGAAAGCTTGTTCAAAGAAATCATAGCAGAGAAGTTTCCAAACCTAGGGAAGGAGATGGAAATCCATGTGGAAGAAGTTATCAGATCTCCTAAATATGTCAATGTAAAAAGACCTACTGCAAGGCATATAGTAGTGAAACTGGCAAAAGCGAATGACGAAGAAAGAATACCAAGGGCAACAAAGGCAGAACAAAACAGCCTACAAAGGAATCTCTATCAGGCTTTCAATGGATTTCTTTGCAGAAACCTTACAGGCTAGCAGAGACTGGAATGATATAGTCAAATATTTGAAGCACAAAAACCTTCAGCCAAGCAGCTCTATCTAGCAAAAATATCCTTCAGATATGATGGAGAAATAAAAACTTTCCCAGACAAACATAAACTAAGGGAGTTCATAGCCACAAGACCACAAGACCCACCCCCAAAAGAAATCCTCAAGAAGACCCTCATACCCGTAAAAAAAAAGAGAGAAAGAGGTTACGAAGAAGTAAGGAGATAAACAAGTAGAGAGAATGAGAGCAGGATAGCAAATATTCAAGTATAGCATTAAAGACAAAGGGAAGGAAAACACACACACAAAAAGATAATCTTGTCATTTTAACCACAAACTCATAGCACAAGGTGGAATAAGATGTGAGAAAAACAACTTAGGAGAAGAAGAGGAAAGGGACCTAATCAGTTTAGTCTAAGGAAATAAGAGGCCATCAGAAAAGCAATTATTTTATCCACGAGATTTTGAATACAAAGCAGAACAGAGACACAAATAATAAATAAGGAGAAAATAAAGAAACACAACATAAAAAACTACATAACTCGACTGGCAGACCAAAATACACAGGATGAGAAACAAAGGAAATTCAGGAGAACCAGAAAATGAGTGATAAAATGGCAGCATTAAGCCCTCATATATTGATAATCACCCTAAATGTAAATGGACTGAATTCTCCAATAAAAAGACACAGAGTGGCAAGATGGATTAAAGAACAAGACCCAACAATATGCTGCCTCCAGGAAACACCCTCAGCTCCAATGACAATCACAGACTCAGAGTGAAGGAATGGAAGATGATACTCCAAGCTAATGGCAAACAAAAGAAAGCAGCTGTTGCCATACTTATATCAGACAAAGTAGACTTCAAGATAAGACAGGTAAAGCGACAAAGAGGGGCAGTATATAATGATCAAAGGGACATTTCGCCAAGAAGAAATAACACTTATAAATATCTATGCACCCAACAAAAAAATACCAAAGTACATAAAGCAACTATTAACAAACCTAAAAGGAGATACTAATAATAACACAATAATAGTAGGAGTCCTCAACACTCCACTCATATCAATGGATAGATCATCCAGACAGAAAATCAACCAGGAAACAGTAGAATTAAATGAAAAGCTAGACCAGTTGGAATTAATAAACATACATAGAACACTCCATCCAAAAACAGCAGAATACACATTCTTCTCAAGTGCACACAGAACATCACCAAGAATAGACCATATGTTGGGAACCAGGCAAGCCGCAATAAATTTAAGAAGATTGAAATAATAACAGGCATCTTTTTACAACCACAACGCTATAAAGCTAGAAATTAATAACAAGACAAAAGCTGAGAAAGGGACAAAGATGTGGAGACTAAACGGCATGCTATTGAACAAGGAATGCACCATTGAAGAAATTAAAGGAGAAATCAAAAAATATCTGCAGGCAAATGAAAATGACAACATGCCATACCAACTCATATGGGATGCAGCAAAAGCTGTCTTATGAGGGAAATTCATCACAATACAGGCTCACCTTAACAAACAAGAAAAATTCCAAATAAGCAATCTCACACTATCCCTAGTTGAGTTAGAAAAAGAAGAACAAACAAAGCCAAATGTCAGCAGAAAGGAGAGAAATAATAAAAATCAGAACAGAAATAAATGCAATTGAAACAACGAGGTGGTAGATAGGATCAATGAAACAAAGAACTGGTTCTTTGAGAAGATAAATAAAAGTGATAAAGCCCTAGCCAGACTTACAAAAGAAAGAGAGAAAGTTCAGATAAATAAAATTAGAAATGAAAGAGGAGAAATAACAATGGATACCACAGAAATGCAACGGATCATAAGAGAATACTATGAAAAACTATATGCCAACAAAATGGACAATTTAGAGGAAATGGATAAATTCTTAGACTTTTACAACCTCCCGAAGCTGAACCAAGAAGAGATAGACAATCTGAATAGACCAATCAAAAGTAAAGGGATTGAAACAGTAATCAAAAGCATCCCAAAGAACAAAAGCTCAGGACCAGACAGCTTCCCTGGGGAATTCTACCAAACTTTCAGAGAGGATTTAATACCTATCCTTCTCAAGCTATTCCAGAAAATTAGGGAAGATGGAATGCTTCCTAACACATTCTACAAGGCCAACCACTCTGATACCAAAGCCTGACAAGGACAACACAAAAAAGGAAAACTATAGGCCAGTATCGCTGATGAACATAGATGGAAAAATCCTGAAGGAAATATTGGCAACCCAAATACAGCAAAACATCAAAAAGATCATACATCATGATCAAGTGGGATTTATACCAGGGACACAGGGATGGTTCAACATCTGCAAATCAATCAATGTGATACACCATATTAACAAAATGAGGAATAAAACCCACATGATTATCTCAATAGATGCAGAGATAGCATTTGACAAGATCAATATCCATTTATGATAAAAACTCAACAAAATTAGGATAAAAGAAAATTACTTCAACATAGTAAAGGCCATATATGACAAACCCACAGCCAACATCATACTCAATGGGGAAAAACTGTCACCATCCCCCTGAGACAGGAACAAGATAAGGATGCCCATTATCACCACTCTTATTCAACACAGTACTGGAATTTTGGCCAGAGCAATTAGGCAAGAGAAAGGAATAAAAGAAATCAAAATAGGGAATGAAGAAGCAAAACTCTCATTATTTGCAGCTGACATGATCTTATACATAGAAAACCCCCAAAATCCATCAGAAAACTAGTAGAAATAATTAACAACTACAGTAAAATTGCGGGGTATAAAATCAACTTACAAAAATCGATTGCATTTCGTTTCTGTATTCTAATAATGATCTTACAGAATCACAACAAAAAGAATAAAGTATCTAGGAATAAATTTAACTAAGGAGGTGAAGGACTTATGCAATGAAAACTATAAGACATTATTGACAGAAATAGATAACAACATAAAGAAGTGGAAAGAGATTCCATGCACATGAATTGGAAGAATAAACATAGTTAAAATGTCCATTTTACCCAAAGTAATCTACAGATTCAATGCAATCCCCATCAGAATCCCAATGACATTCTTCACGGAGATAGAAAAAAGAATCCTAAAATTCATATGGGGCAACCAAAGACCCTAAATTGTTAAAGCACTCCTGAGAAAAAAAGAACAAAGCTGGAGGAATCACAATCCCTGACTTCAAAATGTACTACAGGGCTGGCCCAGTGGCGCAGTGGTTAAGTTCGCATGTTCCTCTTCTCAGCTGCCCAGGGTTCACTGGTTTGGATCCCGGGTGCAGACATGGCACTGCTTGTCAAGCCATGCTGTGGTAGGCACCCCACATGTAAAGTAGAGGAAGATGGACATGGATGTTAGCTCTGGGCCAGTCTTCCTCAGCAAAAAGAGGAGGATTGGCAGTAGCTAGCTCAGGGCTAATCTTCCTCAAAATAAAAAATTTAAAATTAAAAAAAAAATTTAAAAAAATGCACTACAAAGCCATAGTACTTGCTACTGGTACAAAAACAGACACACAGATCAATGGAACAGAACTGAAAGCCCAGAAATAAAACCTCACATATACGGACAGCTAATCTTTGACAAAGGTGCCAAGAACATACAATGGAGAAAATACAGACTCTTCAATAAATGGTGTTGGGAAAATTGGACAGCCACATGCAAAAGAATGAAAGTAGACCGTTATCTCATGCCATATACAAAAATAAACTCAAAATGGATCAAAGACTTTAAGATAAGTCCTGAAACCCTAAAACTCCTGGAAGATAATATAGGTGGTACACTCTTTGACATTGAACTTAAATGGATCTTTTCGAATACCATGTCTTCTCAGACAAGGGAAGCAAAAGAAAAAACAAACAAGGTGGAGTTCATCAGACTAAAGAGCTTCTACAATGCAAAAGAAACTAGGATCAAAACCAAAACACAGCCCACCAATTGGGAGAAGATATTTGCAAATCATATATCTGATAAGGGGTTAATCTCCATACTATATAAGGAACTCACACAACTGAACCACAAAAGAACAAACAGCCCCGATCAAAAAATGGGTAGAGGATATGAACAGACATTTTTGCAAAGAAGATATACAGATGGCCAATAAACACATGAAAAGATGTTCAACACCACTAATCGTCAGGGAAATGCAAATCAAAACTCACTAAGATACCACCTTACACCTGTTAAAATGGCTATAATCACTAAGACTAAAAATAAACATTGGAGAGGGTCTGGAGAAAAGGGAACCCTCATACACTGCTGGTGGAAGGCAAACTGGTGCAGCCACTATCGAAAACAGTATGGAGATTCCTCAAAAAACTGAAAATAGAACTACCATATAATCCAGCTATCCCACTACTGGGTATCTACCCAAACAACTTGAAATCAACAATCCAAAGTAACATATGCACTCCTGTGTTCATTGTAGCATTATTCACAATAGCCAAGACACAGAAACAATCCAAGTGCCCATCCATTGATGATTGGATAAAGAAGATGTGGTATATCATACAACGGAATACTACTTGGCCATAAAGAAAGATAAAATCATCCCATTTGCAACAACATGCATGGACCTGGAGGGAATTAGGCAGAGCATAATAAGCCAGACTGAGAAAGACAAACACCAGATAATTTCACTCGTATGTGGAATATAAACAAACACATGGACAAAGAAAACAGTTCAGTAGTTACCAGGGGAAGGGGGTTGGGGGGGTGCACAGAGGGCGAAGGGGAGCAGTTATGTGGTGCTCAGACAAGAAATAATGTACAACAGAAATTTCACAATGATGTAAACAATTATGAACTCAAAAAAAAAATTTATGCAGGTGGTATATAAATGCCTGAAGTATGAACCTGCTAGATAAAATGGTAATTATGAGCCTACCACATAAAATCTAAAATCCTTCATAGGCCATAAAATTGCTTTCATAATCTTGTCCAACCTGCCTATTGTGCCTTCTCCCACAATTCCCCAATATCCACTCTGTATTCAAGCCAAATAAGAACTTTCTATTACTGAACATAGTATATAATTTTATGCCTTCCTGTCTTTGTTCTTGCTGTTTCCTCTTTCTGGACTGGCACTATGGCAGATCCAATGGATTGCTTCTCTCTGTATCCCTTACAACATCTTGTTGGAAAAGGCCATCGAGAGGATGTGACTGCTGGTTGACCTGTAAGCGAGACTCAGCCAGTTGGAGCTTCCTCATCCTTCCTCTGTCCTTGGTAAGTACCCTCTGCCTACTATTCCTACAGTAGGAGCTGTTTTCAGGGACACAGCCTTGAGAGAGCAATGTGTTGTTGAGACCATCTAGATTGTATAGTGACTCAATCTTGTTAAGGCCTCCATAAAAACTTTTTTTTTTAATTTTTATTTAAGATTTTATTTTTTTCCTTTTTCTCCCCAAAGCCCCCCAGTACATAGTTGTATATTCTTCGTTGTGGGTCCTTCCAGTTGTGGCATGTGGGACGCCGCCTCAGTGTGGCTTGATGAGCAGTGCCATGTCCGCACCCAGAATCTGAACCAACGAAACATTGGGCCGCCTGCAGAGGAGCTCGCGAACTTAATCACTTGGCCAGGAGGCCAGCCCCCATAAAAACTTAAGATTCTTGTGGGGGGGTGCGAAGATCTACTCATCTTGTGGCCGCCTAAGACACGACTTCTAAGTGAGTTCCTTTTGCTTTTAACAAACTGCCACCTGCCAATCTGGAGTGGTCTGCCTCTGTGGTCGGTCTCTCCTTGCCCTTCATGTACAAGACCAGTTTCAGATTTCACCCAGGAAGCCCCTGAGGCTGTGAACCAACACATCTTTCTAGTGTGCCTTCCAAGTGGCAAATGTAGAGCATTTCCCAGATTCCTTTGCAGCTGGAGTTCTGGATGTGGGTTAAGACCTGCCACTCAGAGAGGCACATGCATGAGATTTCAAAGCCAGAAATGCCTCCTATGAGGCCGATCTTCTGTTGCTTCTGCTCCTTCTACAGCAGTACAGTCATAGAGAGGCTGGGTTTTCTGAAGAAGCTGATGACGCAGGGTCTAGCATGGGGTTGAGATACAGGGCAGAAGTCAGGCACTTGTGGCAGGTCATGGCTGAGCTAGAATGGTCCCAGAGACCAGAGATGTGGGGGGAGGGGTTTCAAACTCTAGCTTCTGGATTATTCTCCAGATTCTTAATGGTGATGGAGGTATTTGCTCTTCTGTCAGCCAGTTCCATGCTATTGCTTTGGAAATGTTCTTAGAAACTCAGCCTTGAGCCTGACCCTCCAGGTTCTTTAAGGTTTCTGTGAGGACCTAATTCCTTATATTAAATGCCTTTCAGCTTAAACTAGCTAGAACATTTTTCTGTCACCTGATACTCAACACTGACCAAAAGAGGTTTTGCTTCCAAACACCCTCTCCAATTTGATTTTTGTTCTACTTTTCTGCACTTTTAATGATTAATATTTATTACTCTTATAAATAAGGAACTTTGTATATACTATTTGCAAATATTTACAAATTTTGTATTTACATATTTGTATATACAAATATTTACATATTTGTAAATATGTACATATATGGGCAAATATAAATATCAGGCATATATGATACTTTCACAGGCTTATTCAGAAAAAAAAAAATGCACGTACCAAAGAACCTAAAATTCCTTGCAATGAAAAGTGCCAAATGTTTGTGTTTCTCTTACCATATATTGCACCAAAATTGCAGCTTCTTTTGGCATCTCTGCTGCAACCCTATACCACAGCTCTGATTGTTTTAAATCCATAATTCATTGAGTGAGTGGGTGGCTTGTTATCTCCCACATCTTATCAAAGAGTTTATGATGAACCCCCACCATCTCAAAGGAAAAGTTGTGTAAGAAATCAAAACCCCAGATGAGGTCCCCTGTCCCTTTGCAAGCCTTCTGGCCAATGAAACAGGGGCCCTCGTCACCACGGTGAGGTTAGATTTACATCCAGAGAGAGCAGAGAGTGAATGTTTCTTTCTTGGCACATTGTGCTGGTTATTTCAAAGTCTTTAAAAGGAGATGTTGTTATTTATTTATGTCGGGTTTTCAGCACAGTTCCACAGGCACTGCCCCTCTGAGTTCCGCCTCTTTCTTGATGTTTTAATTCACTGCTAGCAGAGATGCGTTTCCCAGCAGCTTGCAGGTTGAAAGGCTGACCTCAGCCTGAATGCTGCTGCTAATCAGACTCCCTGTTTGGTCCAACATTTTAATTCATTTCATTTATTTATTTATATGTCTGTTTATGTTTTCTCCCTGCTTAGAAGTTAACTGGATGTGTCTACCTCTCTCCACAGCTTAGTAAGGAAAAATTCAAGCAACTGATGCCTCTCTATACACACAAAATAGGCAACTTCTTCCTCCAGAGTCGTTGTTAGGGATTTATTTAGGCATTCTATTATGCTAAGGCAAATAAAAAATAATATTAGCAGCTAGCATTAATTGAATATTTAATAGGTTCTAACTGAATCGCATGCAAAAAATCACTTAATTCTGACGAAAGTCATATGAGTTCGAGCCTAATTTCACAGTTGAAGAAACTGAGGCTTAGAAAAGCTAAATAAGGCTTGAAATGAATATAAAGGATCCCCAGGTGCACATCTGTGAACAACACTGTTATTTCTCAGGCCACAGCACTCTGGGGGTAAATTAGTCTCCTCACTGCCTTAGAAAAATCATAAACCTCTTATTTTGACTGTATTCTTAGATTTGTGGCCAGTTCAGACTTGAGCAAAGCACTAACAACCAGTTCTAGGAATGTTCTGAGGGTCTCTTGTGCTCATTCTCCACTGGGAAACCGGATAGTCCTTCTTTTTTTTTTTTTTTGAGGAAGATTAGCCCTGAGCTAACTGCTGCCAATCCTCCTCTTTTTGCTGAGGAAGACTGGCCCTGAGCTAACATCCATGCCCATCTTCCTCTACTTTATACGTGGGATGCCTACAACAGCATGGCTTTTGCCAAGTGGTGCCATGTCAGCACCAGGGATCCAAACCGACGAACCCCGGGCCACCAAAGCGGAATGTGTGAACTTAACCGCTGAGCCACCAGGCTGGCCCTATGATAGCTAAAATTTACTCAGGGCTTTCTTATTGATCAGGCACTGTTCTAGGTGCTTTACAGACATTACCATATTTAATTCTCACACAGTCCTACAAAGCAGGCACTGTTATTATCACTGTTTTCTAGGTTAGATTATTGAGGCACAGGGAGATTAAAGAATGTGTCTCAAGTCAGACAGCCAATAATCAAAAAGCCTAGGATTTAAACCCAGGCAGTCTGACATATACTTTTAATTCCGAACTAGATATCCTCTAAGGTCTCTTCCAGGCTGGTATTCTTTGACTGTCTATTCTCTTTCACGGTGCTGTTAGAGACATTGGAACCATATCCTCACCTGTGGAGGACTAAGAGACGGAGACAAGACATTTAAATAAATTGAAATCTTTCCATTAATATTCAGAAAGCCAAAATGAAGTATCTATGGATCATGGGACACATGCCATTTTGCAAGATGGGTCTGGGGAATCTAAGCTGAATCTAAGCTATATCTTCCAGGTCCTCCAGGAATCCCAATGGTTGGAGCACGGTTTATTGATGTGTCGTACTGGTCTCTCAAAGTGGGTCACACCAGGTGAAGGCCTAATGCTGGCTTGACTGACTCTGTCTGGGACGGCATGCTCTACCTATTCAAACGCTCTAACCTCCATAGAGCACTGACTATTTCTAGTAACTTCAAGTTTGAGTTTTCTTACCCTGACACATAGGTTATACATAAAGAAAAGTGTATTTAACATTTGATCTTTATCTAAGGATGTGGTATCCAGGGTTAAGTGGAGAATAAAATGTAGTAATCAAGGGAGAACAAAAAATTATGGAAAATAAAAAATAAGGGACTGTTTAACTAAATTCTGATAAAGCCATCAAATGGAATATTCTTACACATCAATAGTGTTGACAAGTCCATGTTTCTTAAAATAAGAGAGAATGTTTATGACAAAATACACGAAAAGAGTAGAATAAAATATTGAACACAAATATGACCATAACAATGTAACAAACAAGCAAATAAATCAAGCACGGAAAAAAGACTGGAAAGAAATTAACTAAAAATATTATAATGTTTGATGCTATGTGGGAAAATTATACTTTTTACTTTTTCTTTCTTTTAAGGACTTTCAGTTTCCAAACTTTTTATAATGAGCATGCATTTTTATTATCGTGAAATAAAAACCCAATTTAAAAATATGTAAATATTTTTCAAAGGCTCTCTGAAATTTCTAACAAAATCTTTACTAACACATGTAATTCTTGTGGAAGCCCTAACGATGGCATGACATCCAGCAGAAGCAATACATAAACGGCAATATGAAAAAAATACAGAAAGAAAAGTACATTATGAATCAGATGAAATGGTTGCTTGGATTTGCTATTCACTAGCTCCGTAACCTTGAAAAATCATTTAACCTCTCTGAGCCTCAATTTCTTCATCAGTAAAGTAAAGATAATAATATTTTCCTTGGATACTACTGAGAGTTATTGAGAAGATTGAATGTGTACAGAAATGCTTTAGAAAATTTAAAGTAACACACAATAGACCCTATTCTTTTTAAACAGTAACAGTTAACTATTTCGATCTCTGTGAATAATAAAATAATTCCTATTTATGTGTTCCTTAACTCTGATTATTTACTTTCCCAAATTCCCTTGACCATTAGTGGATAGTTTTATCTTTGAGTGCAATAAATGAAGGCTAGAATTTATCAAGTTCTAATATGAGTGGTGATAAATTGGGGAATGGAGCTCATGTGACATATGAGTGAAGGAGCCCCACTGAATCCAACATTCCCACTGGAATGCTGGTAGAATGATAGAGGAAATCTTTAGACTATTGAGAGGAACAGACATAAAACATCCTCAGAGGCAGAACGTGCCTATATGAGACAGGATGTCAGGAAAAGGGGATCATTAAATTAAAGAAAAAAATGCCTTCTTTCTTTCTTGTACAAACCTGCCTTTACAACCAGTTTGAAAACAAATCATCACAATGCCATATGCTTAGGGCTACACTGGTAAGTGCAAAGGGCTCTAGAAACATGGAGAAGGCTAGGGACCACCCTGCCTACAGAAGCTGAGGAAGACTTCTTAAAGTAGGTGATGGATGGAGCTGGATTATGCAAGATGTTACGTGGGGAAAGGGGAAAAAGCATTACAGGAAGAGTGAAGAGGCAGTGTAATGACAGGGAGGCACAAACGGCATGGTCTGTCGTCAGGACTACCTGAGATTCTGTGTGTCTGGAGCTAATTGAGAAAGAAGTGGGAGATGAGGCCAGGTAATAGTTGGGCCCTGTGCGAAGTGCCTTATATGCCTTTATAAAGAATTTATGCCTCAGTTTAAAGGCAGTGGTAACACAACTAACATTTTAGAGCGTTAGAATTACATGGTGATATTAGGTTTTTAGAAAGATAAACGTGGAAGCAAGGCAGTGATTGGTCAAGATGGGGATTTTTCCGGTAGGCAGAGACCAGACAGGAACCTGCTTTTTGGTAAGGGATGATAAAAGCCTGAAGGCAATAGCACAGTGGATGAACAGATTTAAAAGACAACTGGAGGACAATAAAACTAGCTCACATTTATAGATCATTACTATGTGCCAGGCACTGTGTGATGTGCTTACATGGGGTATCTTATTTTATCCCTGAAACACTATGAAGTAGCTATCATGATGATGGCTATTTTACAGATGAGGAAAATGAGGCTAGGAATTTGATGTAGCTTGTCAGAGGACACAGAGTGCTGGAGGTGGGGTATGGACCCAGGCTGCCAAATTTTTTGTGTTTGGTATGGAGATGGGCTGCTTGAGAAAATAGGAGAAGTCTAGGGGATTTCCCATGGTTCCAGATTGGGGTGGTCGGTGGGAAGAAAGTGAATGAGAGGGAATATAAAAGAGGGGCATGTGTGAGGAAACTGATAATATAACCATTACTGGAATTGTTGAATATGAGATAGCTGCGTGGAGTTTCCAAGAGACAAGTGGAAATACTGGTTTACCATCAAGGAGAGAGAGCTGGGTTGGATATAAATGTTTAATTAACTAATTGAGAAGCTAACTGTTACTAAAAGAAAATGTCCAGAAAAATTCAGCTGTATTAATTGAGAGAAAGAGCAAAGAAAGGAAGTTAGGGGGAGAGAGAGAGAGAGAGAGAGAGGGAGGGAGGGAGGAGGAAGGAATCTGTATGGAGGGTGCCAGACCACCAACCTCAGAGAGGCAGAACCCTAGGCTACAATGCACTTGTCAAGCTACATTGAGGGTCACTACACTTGAGGGACACTTTCTTTTCTTGAGGCAGAAAAGAGGCCTAATGAGATGCAGGCTCCATTGTGACCATGCCAGGATGATCTGAGATTGATAAAGAAAATGTCTTGCTGACCTCTGTGCTTAGCGTGGCCTCCAAAACCCTGAGACATTTGTTGTAATCCATTATTTTTCCCCACACAAAAGAACATTGCTGTTCCATTTCAACTCTGTATTTGATCAGTTAATGAAGAAATCCAGTGTTTATTCTGAGACGCAGCTAAAGCCACATCTTGACTTATTGACTGTTCCGGCTTTGATGGAGCAAATTACATACCAACTTGAAGCAGTCAGAATATGCTTCTCTGAGAACAGCTACCTCCCAGCCTCCCAAGTTCCTCTCTATTGATTCTTTAAAAAACCCACAATATCTAAAATAAAACAATGAAGCCAGTCCTCATTTACATGGGTGAAGTAGTTTAAACTCTGCACTCTTTCTAAGTAATATTCTCCAACGTGAAAGCTATTAATTCCTTCTGAATTTTAACGAACCCAAGAGCCTCTTCATCAATTTCATGTGAGAAGGGCTGGTGAGGGCCGTTTTCCACAAACTTTAATTTTATAATAGAGTTCTTCAGTTCAAATGGGCTTTTGACCTAGCTAATTTAATTGTCTCTGTTATTGATAGCTGCAGAGTGGTAAATAAACTTAGTCTAAGAATGTGCTTGTGAGGTTTACTTTCCAAACAGTATTTTGGATGACCCTCCAAGTGGCAGAATTTCCCTTTGTTTTTACAAGGGTATACTGTTTTTCATCATAATCAACATAAGAGGGTGATGTGAAGTGTTTATTATGGCAGAATATGAGACATCAAAGTGCTTTCCTCTCTTAGAACCATGCTCCCACTGGGATCATCCTGGGATGGTTCCATCACCTCTTTGTCGGGGGAAAACACACATAGTTAAATAAATTAAAACATCCAGTTTTTTGTACCCTCCTGCTCCATCTGACTCATGCCTCCCCCAGCTGAAGGAGGGGGGTGGATACAAAGTGGTCTGGAGGGGACTGGGCTTTGCTAAGGTGGGGTTAAGAAAGAACGTCTGGAAGAGTAAGTTCTCTTCCTCCAGATATCGCCTCTGGAGGTTGGTTGAGCCACTGGAGCTTCTGGGGTGTGAGAGAATTTAGGGAACAATGCCTAAGTGATGGTGCCTGGGAGATGGAGCAAAGACCAACATCTGTGACCTTTGCATTTCTTGAGGGCTGTTTTTCTGTTTTTGTTTGTGTTTTGTGTGTGTGTGTTTGTATGTGTATGCTGTTTCATTTGTTTGTTTTAGTCTTTCCTACAGAGAGTTGAAGAAAGCATGGCATTTGTCATCCTGTCATCATGGGTCCATGCAAGGCCCTCCTTCTTGGCCGTTCTTCCCTCCTTCCCTCTCACCCTTTCTTCCTTTCTTTCTTTCCCACCGTCCTCAATCTTCGCTCCCATTTCCCATGTCACCAACAAATAGGCAACTATTCAAGCATGTTTGATAAGTATTCTTTCAATTATATGTACTCTTCTAAATAAGATTTATGTGTATTTTTAATGGATACAAATGGAATTATGCTCTAAATCTCATTGTTTCTCCCTTAATTCACTCGGCACTGTTTTTTAGATCTATGTATGTTGCTGTGTGTACATAGAGTTGGTTATGTCTAAGCACTCCATAGTATTCCATAGGGGAATCCACCATGTTTTACTTAGCCAGTCCCCTGGCTATAGACAACTTGATTGCCTCCAATTCCCCACTCTCTGAAAAGATGCCACACTTAAATGCCCTGAGATGCATCTGTCTGCTTTTCCTCTCTGATATATATCCAGGAGGTAAGTCTCTGGTTCATAAGGCATATTACCTGGCATTTGATTCATTTAGGCTAGAGTGGTTTCCAAAAGGACTTCCCTAGGCTTCATCCCACCAGCAGTACATGAGGGTTCCCATATTCCCACAGTTCCACCAATGCTTGACATTGTCCAGAATGGTGAATTTAGCAAACATAATTACTGAGAAATTAGATTATCTCTTCATATGCTTGCTAGCCTTTTGCTTTTTCTCTTTTGTTAATGACCTGTTTACATGTTTTGCACATTTTTCCACTTAGTTCTTATCTTTTTTTGTTGATTTTCAAGAAAGTTTTTAAATATGGTATCTGTAAGTTCCTTATAAATTTTTGTCATTGTAATTAACTTCTCCTAATCTGTGGCTTGCATATTAATTTTTTCCCTCATGTCCTTCATTGAGCAGAAATCTTTAATTTTAGAGTGATAAAATGAATCATTTCTTTTGTTTTTAAAGTCATCTTACTTTATCTTCTATGATTTTTATAATATTAACTTTCACATTTAGATCATAATCCTAAATCTTTAATCCTGGAGTCTTGTGTCTGGGAATATCTATCTGTCTACCTACCTATCTATCCATCTCAGTTTAATCAATTCTCCTATGTTCTTTAATACAGGTGCATTTTTTTCCCCCACAGACAGCTTGTGTATTCTTTAAGTTAATTATTAAACTCTTTAAGGGTTTTGTTCCTATTTTTAATGGCATCCTATTTTTGGTTATATTTTATGCTTGTCTTGATTCAATCGTTTCCCTCCCTTTTCCCTGGGTTTAGGCTTATGTCTGAAAAAAATCCAACAGCATTCTCCCTCTGTAGAAGGGCTAGTATTTTCTTTATCTGGTACATCTAAAATAAACTGAAATCCCAAATCTGGTGGAGGCTGAAATTTTATACCTTTATCTAGTCCAGGACGTACAGCAACAACATTTTTATTACTAGAACAATTTTAACTTTCTTTTAGAGAGTTTAAAATGCCCTGCAAATATCATCCCCACAAATTCCCACAGCATTTCTAAGAGATCAAGATGTAGGCGTATAGGTAAGATATTGTCTTACCTCAGTCATCCAAGGCCAAATCTTGGCCCCATTTGATGTACCAATTAATGGGAGTCATGGATGAGCCCTTCAGCAGTGAAGACAACTCCCTAGGTAGTACAATCAACCTATGTACAAGCTTTGAGATGGGCTCAATACAGAGGAACTAATGACTGAAGCCGGACCAATGGCCCTCTGAGGAAATATTTTGCTTTGCCTGTATTTGTTTCAACTTTTCCTCCCACACTTTTTCCAGCCAACCTTTTAGACATTTTTCTTTTTTCCAAACCCAGATATAGAAAGAAGTAGTCAAAGTTAACCCAAAGCAAACTGCTAAATCTATTTTATAAGCTACAGTGTACCACTTAAAATGCCAGACTATTAAACACCAGACATAGAGTGCATTCTCAAGGGCCATGGACGTAGGTGGAATGTTTTTACTAGTCTTTAGCTAACAACTTGCTATTTTTGTGCCTTTAAGTATTATTTTACATTCTTGGGAAAAATAAAAGGTCTTCCTTCTCCTAATTCTCCTTCTGCCTCTTCTTATTCTCCTCCTCCTCCTCTTCTTTTTCCTTCTCATCCTCCTCCTTTTTCATAATGGATTTTTATGAGTTGAGGCAATACAGGCAAAATAATGTTATAAAAGCATAAACACATATTACGACCATTTTATGTTATCAATAATATCCAAAGACATTGATAGAAGAAGTGAGAAGAAAATATGTCTTCAAATTTTGTCCAAATAAAATGGGAAATAAATTAAAGGAAAATATAAAACAAAATGCACTCATTTTATTTTTCTTAGGATTTAAATCAAGATGTGGACTTGGGATAAATTCAAATTTTTAAAAGACTATTCTCCCAAGTGCTTCTGTGGTGTCTTCTCCAAAAGATGAAAACAAACATATTTTGATCACTTTGATAAAAAATCCAACTATAAAGATAATGATAATTCTTTGCCATACAAGACTGCTGCTCATTCTACATTCTAGTATACACTTATTTACCTCTGTGTAGCTTTCCCAGATTTATAACAATTTACCTTTGCATATTCTCTAATCTCAAACCACTTGATTTGGGGATGATTAGAAGGAAAAAAGGATGGAAAAATTAGGTGAAGTTTCTTCAGTGCAGACTTGGAAGATATGAGAATGCTTTTGCTTTTAGAACTCATTCTAGCCGCCTGCTTATATACTGGGTATTGAATCCTATGGAGAAAGGGAAGATGGACAATGAGCTCAATTCAGGAAAGTTTCAGTGTGCTCTAGCTTGAAGTTATGATGAACAGAGCAGATATTATAAATAACCCTGTCCGTGAGCATTTGAGAAATAAAAGTGAATTTATTAAAGAAAGATTGCATCAATCTCTTTCCATCGCAGATATACAAGTTACCCTGTGCCCTTGGGATGGGTTAGAGAACTCCAGAGAAGAGTCAATAATTTCAAATCATAAATAAGAAAGGTATCAACAATTTTTGGAGAAAATTACACCAATATGTTTTAGCTTACACACAGATCAGATTTAAAATACAGACCAAATTTGATCCAATGAATTAATTACTTCAAAAAATATGGAAGTGCCTAAGGAGTAGTTTCTAGGCAGAGGTTCCAAGAATAAATCTGAAAGCAACACTGCAGAACTGACCCACCAACGGAGCTGCTGCCACTGCTATGAGAAGAAAGGTGAGGCATGATCAGGAAGTTGCGGAACCAGGAGTCCCTTGCCTCAGTGGTAGGCTCTAGCTTACACTCCTTCTGCCACCATCGGAGGATCAAGAAGCTGCTGCCAAAATGACTGGTTCCAGAACCACATCATCCAAGCCACAAGCCATGCCAACAAAATGGATGTCCCATGAAACTCTCAACACCCAAGAAATTATGGACTGGATATTTAAAGCCTTGTTTCTGTTGTTGATGAAAAGCCAAATGCTTCCACCACCATGACCACTAGCAAACTATCAAAAGTTTCCCATCTCACTTTTGCCTGTCAGTTCTTTCATGGGTGCATCTGCTTGATGAGAACCAAGTATTTGCAGAATCTAGACTATAGGGCAGTTGCGCAATAAGGCATAACACAAGGGGATTAGAACAGAGCTGAATGAGTCAATATCTGCCAGATGCTGCCATATGCATATTATCTGCAACCAAACAAAACAAATTTATAAGCATCTCATATAAACTGTGTGGCCGGAAGATGGTGCAAAGTTACCAGTGGACAAAAATAGCAATAGGAAATTTGTTGTAGGCCCAGTTTGTATTAATTTTAGATGTATGAAACATCACTGGACTGTTCTTTATTTAGTATGTATTATTTTAGTTGAGGTAAAAAGCTATTTTCAAAGGCTTCCATCAGTCCATTCACAGTCTCAGTCCCCTTATCTTATTTTTCTCCTAAGTTCTTATATTTCCCCCCTGTAGTTCCCCCTTCGTCAGAGTTGTCAGAACCCTAACTCTCAACATTAGAGAGGGCATATTCAATAAGAATCATTTTTATTAGTAAAAAAGTTTTACACTTCTAGTAAGATATCTTCTTGAAAGGGCCATCTTTGTGCTTTCCTTTTTCCTTCTACATTATATAGGACTTTCCTCTTGACCAGTTAGAGATACCCAGATTGGTTTGAAAATGCAAAGTGAAGGTCTAATTACAGAAAGATGCACAGGCCATCCACTCAGAGACAAAAGCAGGGTAAGCTGAATCGGAGAGTGAGGTGGATGGGTGTGGCCTCAGAGGAACTGGTCTGACAGGGGTAGGGGTGCAGCATTTGGAGAGGAGTAAAGTCAGCATTTTCCAGTCCCTCATGAGGCCTGTGCAGAAAACTGATTGGGAACTGAGCCCCCAAAATTAACTCTATTGTTGTCTGCAGGACTTATTGCTATTCCAGGGAGTCTCACTTATTACCTGGGCATTAGTGAGTGTGGTCACTGAGGTGAGGCCTTCCTCAGGTCACGAGAATAAAGCTCATTTATGCCACAAGACTTTGCTTAGTTTCATATCAACTACTGTTTGAGAAAACTTTGTGCATTTTCAAGAGCCCAGAACACCCATAGGCCCAAGACGTTAGAGTGTGGGTGGACCTATGGCCAGGGAAGAGGTTGAATGCAAGGGAAATCCTAGCACTAGCATCAGGTGGCCCTTGACATTGGTGACACACTTGCCCATTACACAGAATAAAGAGGTGTTCATCTACATAATCTTTGACCCTTACAATATTCCCAGGCAGAAGTCACAGAAGTTACTATCTTCATCTAATAGGTATAAAAATAAAGCTCAGAGAGGTTTAAAACTAGCTAAGAGTCACACCACTGATAAACGACAGAACATGGAATGGAACCGAATTTTTCTGACTCTAAGACCTGTGCTTTGTCAATGCATTGACTCTGTTGATGTACACCCTTTGCAGAGGGGAAAAAGCAAAGGAAACTGTGTCACAAAGTTGAATTTAGTTAAAATTGTTATTTTAACCACAATAGATAGAATTCAGTAAGTAAATTGTTTTATTAAAAAGAATAGGGTTTTGGAAACCTGAATTCAACTTTCGTAGGAATATCTTGAAACTATGTTATTATGAGAAAAAAAATTTTTAGAAAGACATCAATGTCAAAGCAATGGCTCATTTGGTTAGTTCAATTCAATTACCAGTTAATTACATAAGAAAAGTGTTTAAAACTTGGAAAAGATGCAGTCAAGGTAGTTATTTGATGACATGAAATCAGGTCAACTATCATTACCTTTTTTTCACTTTTCAGATAATGGTATTGGTACAGTGTTGGGAAATAAACTATGGACTTTTAGAATCCTTTATTAATGTTTCTTGATATATTGTGCATCATTTATTAAACTCTCTGTGTTTTTATACCAGGCTGAATTACCAGTCCTGATTTTACTCCCTTCTCCTCTACCTCCTGCACCAGAAAATTAATTTGGATAACTTATTTGATATTCATTTGTTTCTTTATTCACTCCATACAGTTTTAAGCACTTGCTAGGTGACAGGTGTTGCGTGACTGTTATAATGAAGATCTATGGCGTTTCTGCATAAGAGAGAAACTGACACTGTGGAACTGTGCTTGAGCCAGAGCAGATTTCTTTCTAGCTCTAAGCAAAAGTTCTCAGGAAACCCAAGAGAGAATACTAGACAAAGATATCAAGGGGACGTTAGCTGTAATAATTAGGAAAGATTTTCAGTTGAGTGAAGGCAGGATTTCGTCATGGTTAAGATACTGAGGTCTGAAAAACTGGAAACAACCCAGCTGTCCTTCAGTTTGGGTGGATGAGGAGATAAACATACTGTGGTACATCCATGGAATGGAACAGTACTTGGCGATAAAAAGGGAGGAAGTGCTGATTCCTGCAACATGAATGAATCTCAGTGTTTTATACTAAATGAAAAAAGTCAAACTGAAAATGCTACACACTTTATGATTTCATTGATATAACATTCTGGAGAAGTGAAAATTATAAAAAAGGGAAACAGGTTAGTGGTTGCCAGGGGCTAGGAAAGGGGCAGGGGTTGACTACAAAGGGGTGTGCAGGAATCCGGGGAGATGACGAAACTGTTCTATATCTTGAGTGTGGTGGCAATTACACGATTGTGCACATGTGTCAAAACTCATAGAACCATACACCAGAAAGGATGACTTTTACTCTGTGTAAATTATACCTAAAAAATGAGATTGGATTCTAGAGTTTGATTCGTTAGGTTCAAGTCAAATCCCACATCGGCTATTTGTTGTTTGTATACCTTGGGCAAATTACTTTGCTTATTTGTGCTTATTTTAGAATCTTCCTTTATAATCTAAGTGTCACAATAATATTGACCTCATTGAGTTGTCACAAGGATTAGGTGAAGTAATCTGTGTGAAATGCTTAGCACAGTTCCTGACATGGATTTTCTTTTAGCAAAGAGAAAATCACAAGTTTTGCAAATAACAGCAGCATACTTTTCACTGCTGCCTCTTTGTCAGGCCACTCGTCCCTCCAGTATTTCCTCACATTCATCAAGTTCTTCTAGGACCAGAATTCATGTCCTGGGCTTCCCCATTTGCCCCCCAGCAACAGTATGGTACCCTGAGCACACCGCCATCTCATCCTTCTACTTTTGCTATTCACTGGGACTTAGAATAGCTGGTTCCATGACACGTTTTTCTCTTCATGGCAGCCACACACTGTGCTTGTCAAGGCTGGAAAGAAAGAGATGACAGCACACAGTTCAATCATCTCTCACTGCTGATTTATTCATGATGACTGCCTTTTTCTATTTTTTTCCTTATCCAAAATATCAAAGAATGTCATTTACAAACAAAAATAAGGAATGCTTTCAATAATATATGCAACTCCTTCTTTGTAATTCACTTCACAGCACTATGTTATTAGGTCCTGAAAACTCTTCTAAGCAGCATTATTTGGTACTGCAAAGAGTTGAGCTAGTTTGGAGGTCAAGAAAAAAGGAAATTACTTTTTTTTCAATATCAAGGCTAATGGTGAGGAACCATGGCATGAATCCTCTGAAACAATGGATAGTGCCCAAATTCTCTACATGGTACAGTGCTTCATTTTGGAGAACATTATCATTTCTTTTTCCAACAGATTGCTTTTCTAATTATATTTTGCTTATGTCATTGCTATTACTTTGCATTTTCTGAGAACTCGTCAAAGGACAGGTGGGGGTGAGAGGAAACAAAATGACTTAGAGATACTAGACTCATCTTCTAGAAGTCAGAAACCCCAATGTACAATTTTACTTCTTCAATTTGATGCCCAAACACAAAAGAAATGCATTCATATCATAAGCTTTGGTCTTGTGTTAAATGCAAATTATTCTGGAGAGATAACATGTTCAACTTTATTAGTCATTTACATCTTAGTGAGAACAAGTTTATAAGATGATTTGTTGCTGAGGATGAGGATGGGAAAGGGGAGAAAATGACAGCTTTGGGCAACTGTAGAGATTGGGGGAGACATACTTGTGAGGATTGTAATGATGCAGAAAGCAGATTCTGGGGTTACCAAAGTCCAACTTTTCATACTCACTTATCAACCCTTGGGTCGTAAAGTGGCTTGTGTTCTGAATGTACTTGGAAGCTGGTTGTACGTTGAAATATTTTTGAATTTTTTTCTACATAACTAAATAGTACTCATTCTAGTCCTGGCTTCAAAAGCAAAGTGGTGGCCTCCAACTAGTCACATAGTCACATTTGATGCAATATAGCCTTACCTGGGACTTTCTGGAGAGTACATACACCCCCCCTCCCCCAACCTGTACAGACTCTTTTGCCTCTTTTATAAATAGAGAAAAGTTTAAGTCCACTCATTATCTGTACCCTGCACATGACCCAGCATTTGAGTGGATATTTGGTAGGTAATAAAAGAGGAATACACACAGATAACAATGTGCTTTGGTTACCACATACCTCACTGTTATTTCAATCATCTGCCAAAAGGCCTTTATTCTTGGAAGAAGATAGTTTTCTGACAAAAATATTTTTACAGCTTGCTGAGTAAATGCAAATATTTGGGGCACAAATATCTACCTGTAAGAATTGTATAGTATACTTTCTGTGGTAGTGTCCAAAGATGGTCAATGGCAATTTTTCCTTCTTCATACGTGCATTCCATCCGACCCCTCAAGAAGGAGAGTAGATTTTTCCTTGAGTCTAGATGAGAACTCTGACTTGTTATAACCAGGAGAGTGTGGTGAAAGAGATACTTGGCACTTCTGAGGTCAGATCTTAAGGAGATTGACAGTTCCTGCTTCCTCCTCTCAGAAGCCCATTACCATGTGAAAGGTCCAGGCTACCATATAAGTAGCTTTTAGTAGCTGGTCACTTGGAGAGGCCACATGGACCATACATATGAGTGAATCCTAGTGAATGATCCTACTTGACCCCACATCAAGCAAAAGAAACATCTAGCTGAAACTATTCAATTCACAGAATCAATAAAAAGTTGTTGTGGTTTTAAGCCACTAAGTTCTAGAGTGGTTTGTTATCTAGCAATATGAAACTGAAACATTTTCCTTCCCCATTCATTTCACATGTGTCACTTCCAACAGGATTAAAAAAAAGAAAATTAAATAAACATGTATGCCAATAATTAAGAAGGCACACACATTCATAAGTAATACTCTATTATCAAGACTCAAGTAACGAAAATTTTTCAATTTAACCTTTCAATTTAAATTAAGCTATCATGATCAATAACTTTTTTAATTAAGAAATCAGCCTTCATATCCGTTATGTCTGGAAGATTCCCTTTCTATGTGGTATCTCATTCTTCTAATATAAGCTGAAGGCAGTAATAAAACCGGAATTGCATGTAACTGAAAAGTACATCCATCTATTCACTCATGTTGTTTTCTCTGATCCACATTTAAAAAAATTTATGAGCTTGTTTGGAAAATGTGAAAGAAAAACAATCAACAGAGTAACTGTGATTTATAAAGGTGAAACCTTCATGTCATGAATATTTCATCAGGGAAATGTGGAAGCCATCAGATTTTATCTGAGTGTATTCCTCAATCTGATGTGATTAGTTCATAAATGGACCAACACCCATTATTAATGGAGATTATCACTGGGTACATTGGAGGGCTACAAAACAAACACCAGATTCAGGATGTTTTGGGAATTTTGGAAATAATCTGGGTCAAAAGTGATGAAAGGCCATCAGGGAGGAGAGGACAACAAGGAGAGGCCAAGATTTTCTGCATGCCTTGCAGAGGAACATCAAGGTAAGTCAAATCTCATAGTCTGCAGGAGAAGAGGGCCAAACCCTCCCTTTTTTTTCCTAGGACTGGATCAGATGCCTCTCTCAGAAGCCGTTTCAGTGGGGAACCTAGTCACCTATATTTGTCCTGACCATAGCTCAGTTTCCACAAGTACCTAATTGTCTTTAAGCTCCTCCACTCAGTTCTCAGGACTCTGTAGACATTAATATACAAAATGGAGAAGACACAAACCAACCACATTCAAGAGGTTCAGAGTCAAGCAATTAGTAAAACAACCAGTGGCACAATAAACGCTCATCGATTTCGGGAGAGTGGGAGACAGCACAGACAATAAGGTAAATTAGAAGCAGATCAAGAGACGCACATTCAATCAAGAGCTCAGGGAAAATGCTGCCAAGGTCAACTCAGCACCAAGCTTTCAAACGGCAATGTCACAAGGGGCTCCTTGGCCCAAGCTGTGTACCACCCTCAGTAGAGTTTTCAGAGGTGGCCCATGGTGATGTGATTTCATTCTCAAGCTATCGATTTTATTGAAGAAACTCTAAACTTTTCAAGAGTCATTGGGAAGGACGTAGGAAAGGTCACAAGATAATTCAGCAGCAGGGGCACTCACTGAGACTAGCATGTTTCCTCGCAGAGGAAATTAATCATGGATTTGAAGGCAGTCTTTTCATGGCCCCGAAAAATGAAGTCTGCGCAGGAGTTTGGGCCTCCCTTAGAGCTGAAAGCAGTCTGTTTGAGTCGACAACGGTACAGCACAAAGTTGCAAGGAGAGTGGGGAAGTAGATTTAATTATGGAGGAAGGGATAGAGGACATAATGAGAAGGTGTGTCAGCTGGGGGGAAGCACATAGACGGTGTGCACCAGCCTTCTTGATTCTGGTTGGCTGTCCCTTGTTGGCAGGGGGAATTGGTGGTTATCCTTACCTGACGGACTGACCCCAGAACAGAGCTTGCCCATTCTAGAGTCAGATGTGGATAGCAGAAACATTTAAAACCTTTTAGTATGCAAACATGTTCCTTAGTCTTTCTCTCCCTTTCTATGAGTCAGTTTGTATGTGTTACATATATATGTATATATACCCAAATAAATATATGTATTTGCTTATAAACTTTATGTGGGGAAAATGGAGTCTGTTTTATCCTCTCTTCTATCCCTGGTATCTAGCAAGTAGGTACTCAAATTTTTACTAAATGTATGAAAGGAATGAATGAATGAAGTTCTTGAAGTCTTCTAGAAATATAGGATGCATCTGTATTTTTACTTAAATATTTTGGTTTGCTTCCTTGATTACACTAACCAATACATTCTCATATACTACGATGAACTGACTCAGCGCCAGAGTGATGGAGGGAAAAACCACAGCAAAGCAAAACAGAAAACAATGAGCTGGACAGAAAGGGATTTAGATTCTTGTTTCTGGAGTGTCACTAAGTTGCTCAGGCCTTGAGAATTTCATCCCTCTGGGTTTTAGTCTCCTCAGCATGAAAGCTAGGAAGGGCAGCGGGGAAGAGCTATTATGTTCAAAGTGCTTTCCAGAGACAGTATTCTGTGATTCCATAAAGAAGGTGTATTTTTAGAGCATGACATGGGACTTGTTAGTAACTTCATGAGATGAAAGAATCATAACATGTGAAAGCTAAGGAATAATTTAAATTCAGAAAATTGAACAGGAAGAAAATATTTTAAAGTACCTGGTTCAACATCGTAACTTGGAGAAGATAAATGATTAAAATATGCAGGGTTAGTGGTGGTCCCATCACCCTTAAATATTTGCAATCATGCCTATTTATTTATCTAGAAGCTGATCTGGGATTGCTTAAATGATTCATGTGAACTAGAAAGCCCCAATGGTGTTCTCTCTCTCTCTGTCCCCCTCTTTCTCTGTCACTCTCTCTCCCACCCAAGTTCTTTCTGTGTCTCTGCTTGTTTGTCAGTCTCTCTGTCTCTGTCTGTCTCTCTTTCTTTTACATCTGCACACACACACACACACACACACGCACACACACACACACACACACGCCAGACCAGAAAAATTCCTGGGGGCCACCTTCAAACAGTCTAGGAAGTGAAAGCGTCACATAGCCTCTGAGATGCTTTGTGGTCTGGTTGCTAGCCAATGAGACTTGAGGAAGAGCATCTTGCTTTCTCTCACTCTCCATTCATTCAGCAGCAGATTATTCTGATTTTACCCTAATGGCAAAGAGATGTGTGAACAAAAAAATGCTGACTTTATGTCTGTTAAGAGTCCCATATTTTTGTTATGCATGTTCCATTCTATAATCTTCTAGACAGTAATCTGCTTATTGGATGATAACTTCTACCAATTGAAACTAAAATGGACTAAATCAAAACAAAGACTAATTCCTTCAGCTTTCCTCATTTCCATCACCCTAACCCTCCCGTCCCTAATTGGCTGCTAAAATGGCTCAAATTGTAAACATGGATGAAAAGTGTGCAAAACATCCTCTAAAAAGATATGTTGGCACTTTAGAATATGCCATTTTAGACTTATAGTCTGTTATAACATTTGATTCATCCATCAAAAAGGAAAGATCCGTGCTAGGTTTTTTTCCCTTCATTAGTAAAATCCATTTTAAGGTCTCCGGGAGGTAAATTATTTTTAGAATTAGTTTTTATTTTATTAGTTAGGTTGCAGAGTGTCAAAATTGCACTGAAGCCAGTGGCACTTCACCGAGCTTATTAATATTGATATGATCACTCTGTGTTCTGTGCTGAGTGACACTGCTAACCTTCTGGGATGGCGAGGATTCTTTTTAAAGGGACAACACAGTTTTTTAAACTAGGTCCTCATGTCTTTTCTTCTGGTGCTTGTGAAAAGGGCAAGTAGAATGTCTGCATCAGTTTTCTATGACTCAATTCATTCAAACAATGTTTCTTAAGGACTAACTTTGGGCTAACACTATGCTAGAGCCTGAGGCTGCAAAGGACCTCCAGTACGTGTCCCCCCCCCCCCCCCTTCAAGGAGGTCAGTCTATTCAATAAAGATTTCTCTAGCACCTATTATGTGCCAGACACTGTTGGGAGCTGCAGAAGATTATAAATGGTTATGATATTGTCTCCGTAATCAAGAGACATTAATTAGTAGAGGGAGTGAAAGAATTATTTCGTTATAAAAAGCCCCAAGGGATCACTGAACAGAGAGATTATGTCCATTGGGAGGAAGTCTTCAGGGTCAGATGATATTTGAACAGGGCTTGCAAAGATGGGTGGATTCTGAGAGATGGAGATTAGGAGTGGAAGTAGGGAGGGAAGGACTAAGGAGATGTTCAAAGGGAACAGAATGAGCAAAGAGAAGCAAAATCTAACTGAAATGTAGTTACAGAACAGTGAGAAGCTCCATTTAAATAGAAAATATATTTGGGGATTTAGTGGGTGATGGCAGAAATTGGGTTGTGGCCATGTTGCTGAAGCTGACATGCCAGCTGGAGTAGTCTGAGCTAAATTTCCACAAAGTGAGTATCTAGCAAAAGTTTCCAAGCAAGGAATAAAAGCCACTGCTTATAACCACAGTTTTTGATATAAGGTTACATTAATCCTTTCATAGGTAGGCATCATAGTTAGGACAGTATTTTGCTAAATAATTCTGACTGTATTATTTTTTTTGTAACTGGAATCCAGTTTGTCATTTCTGGTTTAACCTATGAGTCAAAATAATGCTCAGTAATTATGGAAAAAGAGATTCAACAGTCTGTTTACCATAGAAGATGAAGTCATTTTGCAATTTATATTAAATATGCAATCAGGAATTTCTTAAAATGTAACTTCTTTCAGTGTGGTCTCCAGTTATTTGTTGACAGCATGTCATATATCTACAACTTAGACTTCAGAAAGAAGATTCTGAAAGCTTCTTTCACAGCACGGGAGAAGAAAGTCCAATGCCATCTTGTCTTACGTTGCTTGGGAATCAGTCTGGACCCAACAAAAGACTTGAGAAACCTAGTCTTTAATCATAGCTTTGCTAGTTACTATGTTAAACGTAAAATGCATGCAAAGAATTCAGGTCTTCCTTTTTTGTGTTTTCCAAATCTCTTTCTGAAAAATAGAATAAAGAACTTTGAGTATTCAGAACAAACATTATAGGAATCAGCAGAACTGAAACTAACACAACCAATGTTAGAAACAGAATTCCCTTACCTTGTAAAGCATACTACTGTGAAAGATGAGATGTTGACGATCGACTCAGTTCTCATTCTCTCCTAAGCACTAGCTAATAAATAAATTAGCAATAGCATTGACTGAATAATCACAATTCAGCCAATAACACTAACCTTATGGTTCTCCCAGTCTAATTGGAAAGACAGGCATGTAAAGAAATAATATAATATGAATTGGTAAGTGTTACAGGAGATAGGTATAGGTATTACGGGAAGAGAAATGAAGGATCATCTGACCTGCTACATCGGCAAGATGATATTCTTTCCAGAGTGATCTGTTCAGGAGAATTAATAAAACAATTTTAACAGTGTTTTCACTCTGCTGTAGAAGCCAGCATCAAAGCCAACCTTCTCCAACCTTATTTCCTTGGGTGGTATGGCTCTAATCTACAGCAAAAGGAAAGCATTCTGGCTTCCTTGACCTGAGTGTTCTCCTTTCTGCCCTCTGAAACACTCAGCATCCTCCAACTCTTTGTCCATGTTTTACATGATCATCTCCAGAAACAAGGCCTTCATTAAGCCTCCGAGTGAGTGTGTCGCCATGGTGGCACCACACAAAGGGAACTCGAAGTACCCTGTCCTTGAATGAACCAGATATGCAAAGGCAAACATGCTGGCAATTATAAAATTTGAAGGACCATATCCAGGCCAAAGCTAAGCAAAGAGACCAGGTAAGCACGTGAGATCACAGAGTAAGGCTGCAGGGCAGCCAGGAATGTGGTTCAGGGAGTTCTACACGGCACCCAATCTCCAGACCCTAAGGTGGGAGAGGGGATGTGTGGAGGCAAGTGGAGGGGCTAGCCCATCTACCATTTTTCCATTCTTCTCACCTCTTCCTCTTCCTTCAGTCTCCTCCTAGGGTTTTCCTAATACTAGATCTCTAGACCAATCTTATCTGGGATAAGGAAACATTTATATATATATAAGTATTTACATGTACTATATAATTATAATTATTTTTCTCTAGCTATTCTCAATTATGTCATTTATATTCCCAAAGTGAGCTGAGAAATAACTTTATCATTGTAATATGTGCAAAATTTGACTTTTTGTGACTTTGGTTTCTGCTTTCTCCAATGAAAATTGTGAAGGCCCAACTCAAAGTGGGATTGGACCCTGAGAGACTGACTGATTATAATGGAAAGTAAGCGATACCGAACAGAAAGGCATGATTATAAAAGGAAATGGTATGGTAGAGAATTCCCTTCTCTGTTGCAAACATGTAATTTTTTCAGATTTTCCTAATTGAGAAAGTGGTGTGTTTGGCCCTGATTTGTTGGAAGAGAGCAAATATTAATACCTCAACAGATGCCAAATAGCATAGATTGAAAAGCTCTGACATGAGTTGATATAATGGAGATCTTATTTTATGATGTAATTGTGAATTATGTGCTTTATGCATTGGTAATTAGAGAGCTGAACAGATGGGGAAGGTTTAGCTTAAAGTGATGTGTCCATTAAAATAACCTGCACTGCCAAGAGTCTATTCATGTTCATGAATACAGCAAATTTGTTCTATTAAAATATGATTGGACGATAAGGACTTACTGTCATTGTGTTGGAGTCATCCATCTAATGATGGGAGTGAAAACCCTATGTAAACGTCAAATCCACCTATTATCCTGTTTTACTTTGCAGAGGGTCTTAACTGGACATTTTGGCTGCTGTGGAAATTCTCATGTTTGGCATCTCTGTTTTCCCATTATTTAGGCATTATCACAGATAAAATTAAACTAGAAATCAAATGAAAACAGCAATTTTAACCATTACTTTAAGTGTGTTTCTTTTAGTTTATTGTTGAAAGGACAGATGGCAACTAATTTTTTTAATGTGAATATTGTATTTTTCTATTTTTACTAGACATGTTTGTTTCTATCCCCCACATATTTTCCCCAACCTTTTTGGATGGCATCTAGGGCTGCTTTTCTGCTCAGCTTTAATCTGCTTTCAACAGGAGGAGAAAATGAAATCGTCCAGATTTCTCATGTGCTCCATCTGGATATAATGCCACATCTAAAGCACCACAGTTGTGAGTGTAGAGGCAGACCCTCCCAGCCATTGTTGGTGGGGGTGCAAATGGGTGTGTTCTTCTGGGAAGGAATTTTGCAATATGGATCTGAAGCCTTAAACAATTCACTACTAGAAATTCCAATCCTGAGAATCTATCTTATGGAAATAACCACAAAAAATATAGACAAATACACACAGGCCCAAGTATAGCCAAAAAATACAAAGAGCTTTAGACCTAAAAATTACCATTGCATCCAATATATAATAGCAATAATAGGAATTAGGCTAAATATACTATAGAGGAGAAAGTGAAGAAAATCATGGTATAGACATATATAGAACTACTGGATAGAAATTTAAATTATATCTGTGAAGAATCTGTAATAACATAGCAAAATGGTTATATTATAATGTGGAATAGAAAAATAGGACATTTAAAATACTAATAAATAAAAGTAGTTAATAATTTACAGAGTGTTTTTTATATATCAGGTACTCTTCTAAGCACTTTGTAAGTAAGATGCCATAAAATACTCAGGTAACCTGCTGAGGTAAGTAGTGGTAGAGCTGGTAGAGCTGGGAGGAACTGGGAGGAGCTGGAATTTGAACTCAAGTACTCTGATTTCAGAGAACTCACTTTTAGTTTTTATGCTATATTGCATCTCAGCAAGATAACTATGTAAAAATACTACTAAACACAGACACACACACACACACACACACACCACAGAACAGCGAAGAAAAACATTATGCAGTTTTTCCCATAAAGAGATAGAACCTATTCCTTTACCCTGGAATTTGGGGTAAGGCCTTGTGACTCACTTTGAAAATAAAATACAGTAAAAATGATTCCATATGGCTTTTGAGGTGAGGCCTTAATAGGCGTTACAGCTTCCGCTTTCACATTCTTGCAATGCTGCCCTGAGATGGCCATGTAAGGGAGCCAGTCTACCCTACTGGAGAATGAGAGATGCCCCAGCCCACAGCCAGCATCAACTGCCAGACATGTGAGTGAGGCCATCTTGAAACTTCCATCTCAGCTGACCCAGTAGCTTAATGTGGTCACATGAGTGAGTTCAGGTGAAATGTACGTAGAAAACCACCAAACAAATCCATTGAATCACGAAATATAATAATTCATTGTTGTTTTAATCTACTAAGTTTTAAGGTGGTTTGTTATACAGCAGTAGATAACTGATATGCCCAGAATACTGTCAGATGTCTCAGAGGGCAATTATGGAAATATGTGTCATATTTTTCTTTTTTGTAGGAAACTAATGAATTCTTGTTATAGAAATTTTTTAATTTCTTTAGACTTTAGGACCTAACATTTGACACCCCTTTGAAACAGACTCAACAGTCTTCTCAGGTTTGTCAGACTAAGGTGGAAGCCTTTCTGAAAGAACCAACCCTCTTGAGACATGGTTAGTAGGTCATTTCATGGTCACTGAAAATAAATCTTCCTGGATTGGGCACAGAATGAGCAGCTGTTGGGCAGTTAAGTGTTGAGATGAGGAATCTGCAGTCTGGGGGACTGAAATAATGCTATGAATATTTGTCCCTATCGGCAGTAAGAAGTGCTGAGCCAACTCTCAGGATAAACACTCAGCTGGGGACCAGTTCACATTGGATCACATCTCTAATATACTGCCCCTGTAATTTTATGGTTTGTACCAGGACTCTCATATTAAAAAGAAGCTGCATTTCAAGTAGTACCTGCTTATGCGCAGGCAATTCTGCCTCCCTTATTGAGTCCTAGAAAATCTGAAATTATAATTAGGGTTGGGCAAGGCAACAGTCAACAATCAAATTAGGAAGTCAGTATTTTATTAGAGAATTGTGATGAGGATTAAAATGTCAAACTGGAAGTCAATTTCCAGCCAAGTGACATTTGTTGCTGTTGATCATTTCCTTCTCTTAGAGAATGCTCTACTCCCTTGGCTTCCATAAACTTTTCTCATGACTCTCTTTCAGACTCTGGCCATCCTTTCTACCTATAGCGTACTCTTCTCTAAATGCTCACCTCACAATTTTGGTCTCTACTCTTTTTACCCTACACACTCTTTGGGTGGTATGATCCACTTCTGTGGGTTTGATTACTGGTGATTCCCCAACTTTCTTCTGTAATTCCTGAGTTCCAGAAGCGATATCCTACTCTCCACTTGGTGTCTTCATCTGAACCTTTCCCAACTTCTACAATGTTATCATGATCAAATAAAATTTATTTTTTTCTCCCAGATCTTATTCTCTCCCATTATTTCTATCCAGCTTCTTTATAGCCTTTTACTAGCACATCTAATCAAGTTTTATCCATTGTGATTCCTTAATATTTCTGAGAAAAGCACCAAGCCCATTCCCCATAGTGTGGCACATGTGGCATTCATGGTCTGGCCCCTGTGTCTACCCAGAGCTCTTCTCTTATGCTCTGAGCTATATTTATGTCTGATGGGTTTCAGACTGGAGTGTGCCCTCACACCTTCCTGCATCGGTATGTGCAGTGCCCCCTCTGAAGAATGCTCTTTCTTTCTGCCCTTCTCTGGCCAATACTTCTCAATCTTATAAAACTCAATTCATAGGGGCTTGTTTGAAGAGGCTTCTCTGACCTCTCTTCCCTGAAACTGTGTGGAATAGGTGTTCCTCCATGCCTAGTGTGCTATGCATAGCTCATCATTGCATTTTTATCATGCTGCTTGTAATTGATTCTTTTCTTACCTGTCTTGCCAGGTAGACCTACCTGTTTTCTGAGGGCAGGGACTGTGTGTTTTATCTAAGTAACTCTATTACCTAATATAATATTTGGTTCCTAGTAGGTGCACAAGGCGTTGTTTGTGGAATGAGTGAATGTGATATAGCCAATCCACAGAGGGGTTATTCTGGAAAGCAGCATGGAGAGGTATTGGCCCAGTGTAAGTGTACAAGGTGTGATAAAAAAAAATCATGAAGAGTTCGAATATAAGACTGAGTGAGTCATGATGCCCAAGTATGGGGCTGGCTGTATTTCAGCATCAGTTAAGTAATCAAACTGAATCCAATCTAGGATGCTTTGCAAACAACCATGTGACTATGTTTTTGCTAGTCACATTCGCAGATAGAAGAGATCCCACCTTAGCCATTGGTCACAGGGTCAAATGTCTTATTCCTTGCAACTTGCTGGTCTTGTAATCCCATGGTAATACATTAGTAGCACTTGTCACACACTCTTACAGCTACACAATAACAGGCTTGTCTCTCCTACAGACTTTGGCACTAATCACTCCAATCTGAGGGCACCGGCTGGTCTCCACTCTCTCTCAGATCCCATGAGATCCCCAAGTTCACACTGAGCATTCTGGGAAGGATTATTTGTTCACCTTTCATTGACTTGACTAAACCAGAAAAATCTGCATGTAAAACTGCTTCTTCAAGGCATACTAGACACTTTTATCTATGGTATTTGTCTCTTTTCACTTTAGAAACCTTCCTCCTTCTGCCACAGTTGTGGCAAGAGCCATTCAAACTGCTGAAGTTTTTTTCTCTCCACTCTATGTACCACGCCACAGCCACACACACTAACCAAAATGAGAGTGCATATGTTTACAGGTGGGATATAGCTCTGTTCTTTCTGCCAAAGTCATTTACATGGATTAAAACCTCAAGCCATCAGTCTACACTGCCTGGGCAGCAGAGTTTTACAAAGCACTAAAAGATGTAGTATAGGATAGAAACATGAACAAATAAGACCCATGATCCTGATGGAGCCTAGGATCTCCTTAAGATAAAGAACAAATGAAGGGCTAGCCTCATGGCCTAGTGGTTAAGTTTGGCATGCTCTGCTTCTGCGGCCTGGATTCAGTTCCCAGCACGGACCTACACCACTCGTTGGTGGCCATGCTTTGGTGACGACCCACATACAAAATAGAAGAAGACTGGCACAGATGTTAGCTCAGGGTGATTTGTCCTCAGCAGAAAAAAAGATAATATATGAAATATATAGTAAATCACAATGGTAGAGGGGATATGATAAATTGCTTGAAAGTTTATCGGCCAGATCTTCAGCCATGACACTTTTAATTTAATCCTCATAACCAATTGATGAGGTAAAGTACTACTAGGCTGGAATTATAGGTGAGGAAATTGGAACTCGGAGGTGAGAGGTAACCTTCTTAACAGCACACAGCCAGAATGAATCACAGCTGGAACTTAGGCCCAGGCCATGATTTTATCACTATTCTATTTTTCCTCTTGGAGCCAGAGGAGTTTGGAAGAAGATGCAATTGCCATGAGTTGGAGTGCTTGGGCAAACCTTCACAGAGAAGGTGAAATCGAATCTAGTCCTTAAAGGATTGCCAAGATTTAGAGGAACAGAAAGGAAATAAAGAATATTTGGAACAGCAAATATCTTTAATAGCACCCTTTTGTAAAACAAAGGATGGAGATGAAGCTAAGAATTCCTTGGTAATTGGTGAGCCCTTAGAATTCCCTCTTCCAAAATAATGACGTTCATTCAACCTGCGGTCCAACTAATTTGCTGGTGCATTCTTCTCTACACAGTAACACCAGGGTCACTGGCAGCTCTGGAGGCCGTAAATGGAAGGGATATTTGCAACTTCACTCTGCCATGATAACGCCCGTTTGCTCTCTGAACCTGTCAATTTAATATCCCTCGCTAACACTGAACAGGATTGAAAATAAATGTGTCAGATAGCCACTGCCTGCAGCTTATGCAACATAAAAATGAAATCCTCTTGCAATAACACCAGCTGAAGAGAGCAGCCATTAAATAAACACGGACACTTCTTTCCTGATCAACAAGCACATCATTGACCTGTGAGAGGGCTTTGCTAATGGGAGTCAAATGTTGACTGATTGGGAAAACCTAATATTTAGTTTATGAGGCTTTTGTCCATCACTGAGGAGGTCCGAGAGAGTCACAGTGGGATTTGAGCTACAGCTTTGTTTGCTTGGTGAAATGAGTTCAGTGGCAATGTCTTCCTGGGTACGCCTGGCACTGAATCTGAATTTTTTCCCCAAACAGGTTGTAGCCAAACAAACTCCACCACAAATGTCTGATCTTATGGGTAGCAGGAGAGAAAGCTGACCAATGACTAGGGAATCAAACTATTGGAGACACACACTGGCCTAGGCCTCTGTCTCACAAGGAACTGAGGTTCCCTCAATAAGCAGGTTTTCTTAAATGTGTCTTTCATTAAAAACATTTGATCTGATTTCCAATCTTCACTTCAGTGAGTAATTTCAGTTAGTTTTTAGACCAACATATATGGATATCCTTATTCTCTGTCAGGGAAATGAGAAATCAAAACCCTGAACCATAAGTCTCAACCCAGGTCACTCTTGAAGTCTGCCTCCATCAGTAACATCTACTTCTGCAGCGCATGGCTTCTAGTATTTTTCCATGTGTGGAAAGAGTCACCAAGAGACAAGGCCACATAGTATCTGTTTTCTCAAGTGTGCTTCTTGACTCAAAGTATGATACTGGTGTCATAGAGCAATTCCCAACCACTACAAGTACAACCTTGCTTTGTTTTCAACTCTTTTTGAGGTCAAACATGCAAATACCAGTATACCTGCTTTTTCAAACCACCTTCATGAGCAGCTCCCTGTGAACATAGCATAAAACACAGACTTGACTTAAATGAGATAACCTATGTTGAACATTTACCACCTTGCCTAGTGTGTAGATCCTACTCGTGAGGCATAGACACTTTCCAGAACTTCTTGAAGAAATAACACATCTGTCCCTAACGGTGAATGCAAGGTTGCATTTACATCCACCCTTACTTGCCCATCTCATAATCTACTAGTTACCTAAGGCCTGAAAGTCTTGGAAAATTCTCTGTCTCCCTACAGAGACTTCACTTCCAGAGGTGTGGACTTGGCAATCAGAATGAAACTATTTGAATTTGCTTTAAGAGCAGAAGTACATCAAATTTAATTTACAGGATATGTGTGTCTGAAAGGAAATTTAAAATCCATGGGTTAATCTCCATTTGAATGTACCAGGTGTTTAAATTTGTATGTTGGCAGTTCATTGTAACTGGTGGGCTGTCTATTCCTGAGACTGAAGGAGCAACAGGGCTCCTTTTGGTCTCTCGTGCTTCCCTTTCATAGGCATTACCCAGTGCAGTAATTGAAAGCAGGTCTCTGATAAACACAGTGTAATGAGCACAGAAGACGTAAACCCAGTTTCATGTATGTTCAAGTCTGTCATGCATGGACCTTCATTTTTACCTCCCTTGTCCCTCCAACTTCTGAATTTCATTCAGTGTATGTGTGTGTGTGTGTGTGTGTGTGTGTGTAGTGTTTTGGTAATTAATTTGAGAACTATACTGAATCTTTCTGTCAGAGGCATTTGTGCAGGGTGAATGAAGATAGATGCAGTAGAGATAAAATACAGCTGTTTTCAGGAAGTATCTCAAAGGGGGATAAAAGGTGGTGGAGATGGGAGAGGTGACCTATGTGCTTGCTGTTTTCCTTTCCCTATAAATTGGCAGGCACTCAACCTGGTTTGGCTCCAGGTGAATGCTTGCTCTGTGGCCTTGGCCAGGGTACATGACCTCTTGAGCTTCTCGTCTATAAAATGGGACTAATACCTTGTAGGATTGTGATGAGAATTAAGCGGCAAACTATATGTGACATTTGGCAGTTTCTTGCTGCATATCAAGTGCTCGATAAATATTAGCTTCTTCCACCCTGAAGCTCAAAAGCAAGCCTATGAGAATGGCCCATTCTACTGAAGGAGACCAAAGGCATATATCAATTCCACTAGAATGTCAGCATGCTGGTAAATGTGCTGTATCTCTGCAAAGAGAATGAATTGAAATGGTTCATGTAAATTCTATTGAGATTAAAAAAAAAATCAAAACCACAGGCAGGATATACAAAGAAGATGATTTCCTTTAGATCTGAAGCCTGATTTTCTTTCAACACTCTCTGATTTCTTTTAAGCCTGGGGCACACAGGCATATATTTATGTTTTTGGCTGCTTGGAAGCATACTTGGTTTCTCTGGTGACTTGGCATTCTTCTTTTCCCAGATTTCTCCTTTATCCTCATCTCACAGAAGCACTGCCATCCTTCTTTCAAGTGATAGGTGCTTGATACATACTCCCTAGCTGTGATCTGCGGTTAGGAGGCTGGCTTTGCCTCCTTTTTCTACTCATGGGTAGAATATGTTCTTTTTATGATACATGAACTTGGGATTGCAGAACTTTGATCGGGTTCCTTTATGGCTTTACTGGGTAATGGGTGAAAGGATTGGAGTGAGGTTTGGGAGAAGAAGGAATGAGAACATTTCTCTCTAATTCCATGAAAGACCTGATTTAGAATATTTCCCTCTGGTCCTATCTGGAGAGTGCTGCTATAATTATGGATTGCTTTGATAAAGCCTTTCTTTAAAATGCACTAAAGTGAATTCAGAATCCCATTTTTTATAAAAGTGAAGTAAGTACAGAACATTTATATACTTTGCTGATTTACTTGTTAAAAGGGTTCAAAAAGATTTCAATGAAATAATTTAAAGATGGTCAAAATCTGGGCAACCTGGTAGATATGTACTTGGCACTGTGTTTTACTTCAAAAATTATTGATGCTTAGCCTGATCACTTGCGCGTCTAGCTAGAAGTTCACTAGACTTCCTCATTCTTATAATTTGTATCTTTGTTAATGTTTTCCTATCAGTGCTAATAATAATAAAATATTGTAAATGTATTAAATGATTGTATTCAAGGCTCTATATATTATTTAGTATTCCCACCAACACTTTGATGAAAGTGCTGTTATCATTCCCACTTTATAGATGAAACTATTTAGGCATTGTAAGGCAAGACATTTTTCCTGAGATTACACAGATATTAAATTTTAGAGCCAAGGGTCAAATCCAAGCAATCTAGGTCCAGAATATCTGCCCTTAATTAGCAGCTCCCCACTGGGCCTAGTTATGTTCGAGACAAGAGTCTGATTGTCTACTCTTTCTTTCTATAAAATATTAATACAACTAAGAATATATAGATTGAGTTTACCTGTCTTTATTGTGTTGTTTTGCAGATTGATTGCAAAAAGGTCTCCACTTTCCACCCCTCCCTATATCCACAGCCCTCGTTAAAGATTTTGCAGCTATTCCCATAGAGACTGTTTTCCACCACCTCTTGAATCTAGGCTACGATTTAAGCCCAAATTGAGTCTGGGCCTTGACTTGCTTTGATCTATAGAATGTGGAGGAAGTCATGGTGGGCCAGCTCCCTGTCCAGGCTTCAGGAGACATTGAGTCTTCCACTCTAGTTTTCTCTCGGAACTTGCCACCACCCTGAGATCTGGCCTGAGATAGACTGCTGGAAGATGAAAAACCATCCTGGAGCTCCCAGCCTCCAGCTGACCTGCCACCTGACTATACATAAGAGCAAGCCCAGCGGAGATCCACTGAGCCTGGCCCAGATCAGCAGCAGGTCCTTGCTGACTTTTAGAGTCACCAGAAATAACAAAGGGCTTTTGTTTGAAGCCACTGAGTTTTGGAGTGTTTTGTTATGCAGAAATAGCTGACCAATGCAGTGCTGATGTGATTGGGAGTGTTTTTTGTTAGTGAGTTTATGCCCTCGATCGTAGAGTCATGTTCAAACCTATCTTCATCAACTTCCTCATTAAAAAAACAAAAGCAAAAAGTAATACAAAAAACAGAATTCAAAAAACAGTATAAGAAAATCAAGGCCCAGAAAGATCAGTAACTCTCCTTCTTCTCTCCATATTCCCTGTCCGAGGCCCTTGGTGTTTTTCAGGTTCTACTAGGTAGAATGTATTAAAGGCTATTTTAAGACTGTAGGTTAGAAACAGTCTACACTTCAAGGCATATAAAAACCATGCTAAATGGATTCACCAGAAGTAATAGTTTAACACATTTCTTAATGCTGAGCATGTATACACAACCTTTGTTCTATTTTTTGGTGAGTGTCCAGACACATGACACTTGCTTTTTATTCTTCTATGGGGACCTTATGAATGGACTTGAAATATGATTGCCAACTAGGCTTAGCAGACCTTACAAAGGAAAAGCATTGTGGGACTTATCCATCAACTTAACACTCCCATCCTCCTTAAATCATAGAAATTCTAGAACTAGTATTTATTAGCTTGGTCTTTCTGTACATCAATTACCTTAGGCCCCATGTGCTGCAGCTCCATCAAAAGCATTAAATAGTTCCCAGTGGCAAATTCCTGGTTATCTTTAGCTCATGCTGTTCAGTAAGTTTCCACAGTCTTTATAGCTCCAGCTTTTATTGTATTTTTAAAATGACTTGGTTTCGGCTGTTAAAGCCCAAGACGTTGACTTAAAGAGAAAATGCTTGCCAGCCTGTGAGCGCAGAATTTGACTTTTCAGCTCCACCAAGGTTTGGGGCAGCCCTGCTATATTGGAGAGTTTCCAAAAGCTGTTAGCTTGGGTTTCTGACATTAATATTTACATCTCGCTAGGTCCTTGACCAGTTAGCTGGCCTGCCTCAGCTTCCTCCATCTAAAGGACTTTATGCTTCACAAGCAAACTTTCTGCGTCTTTTGATTTTGCTGTTTTATGGATTGTGTGATTAGGGGTGAAAGCCCCTCCTTAGCTCCTCTGATCCCCAAGAGCTTCATCACAATGCCCCTCGTCGTCTTCCTTTTTCCTCTGAGTTCTTAATATGACCAGAGTGATGTTCCTGTTACTGTATCACCCCTAATGTGTGAAGCAGCTGGTTCATCTGGTTGTTCTTGCAGGATGCTGCTCTTCCCTCTCCGCTTCCTCCACTTTTCTCAACAATATGAAATTTGCCTTTCGGAGATGTAGTTACTCTTTTGCGGGGGAGGGACACAATTAAACTCCGTCACAATTGTGAGGTGGTATTAATATCTACAAGGTCCTTCCTGGAGTTTTAAACTTTGTTGTAGTGTCTAGACTGATTTTGCAGTCAATGCAGCAAGGTAAAACAGTTGACCAAGAATATTATAACTTACTTTTGAAAAATGCTGTAACCTTTTCCTTACAATTCCATTTCCATTGGGTAAGGGATTTCGAACTACTCTAAATAGAAAAATAGGCCAATCAGTTAGCTTAATGATTCCCCTGCCCAAAATTTAAATTTTTTATTGGTATTGCAATTTGCCATTTCCTTCATTCAGTTATTTTGGGAAAATCCCTGTCCTGCACTGATACAGCTTTTATTGCAGGTGAGTCGTTTGCTTTATATCCCAAATAATTTTTCTACCTGCTTAAAGTCTACTTGACCAGGGTGGCTAAAGTATTTCTTTTCCTCTATGCACACATCTTATTTTCTTAGAGCAATGGTTTACAAACTTAACACCCTTGAACACACTACCCAAATATATTGATATTTTTTCTTAAAAATTATATAATGTATATCTAATATATAAACACAAATGAATATATCACGAATATTATAAAACATTATTAAAATGAGAATTGAATAATGAAGATGTAAAAAGTGCCTATGTTTTCTAATATATTCTTCCTGAATATCTCGTACGCCCCATTTTGGACGCCCTAGCTTGGAGACGGTACACTGACTGCATGTTATTTATTTGGTCAAACATTTTAACATCATGTGTCTCTGAAATGGTGATAGGTAAGAACTTGGAAAATAAAGTCATCTTTAGACTCCAGATTTGCTATGCATAGTTTAAATTAAAAATAGCTTTCTATGTTTTTATTCACCATATAGTTATTGATACTCAGCAAGCTACTTGCTGCATAGAATTCTATTGTAATCTATAATTCCCTGTACTAGGAGAAAGCCACATTTTTTTGTTATAATAAAGTTAAGAGTTTCATGTCCTCACCAAAAGGTATTAGTTGGCTTCTCTTTAGTTGACAATCTTTTGAAATTGTTGAAGCCAAGCACATTTTGCCAACAGGGAAACTGAACTCCATTGAACATTTTCATGGGCTCTAACTTGAAACAGCTTTATTGTGGCAAGTGCAACACAGGAACATCTGAGAATGAGTGGAAACACAACAGACTTAAAGACATTATAGAAGAAATATTTTTATTTTCATATACACCTGTAGGAAGGAAAATGGGAGTGATTTGTTATTATTTTACATATATAAATAAATTTAACTCCATTTTTAAGAGCCACACTAGAAATATTTATTACATTTTAATAAATTTTCCAAGCTATGACTATCTTCAAAACCTGTACACATACATTGTTCTCTGTTGATCTCTGACTTTAGTCTGTGTAAGAATCACTTTACGGGAGAAATATACATACATACAAGAAGAAACCTATATATATATATATATATATATATATATATATATATATATATGCGAAGTTTGGTTTAACACCTGGGATCCCAAGGTGAGTGTATTGGAGATGGATCAGGAATGCATCTTTGAAAAAGATGTACAACTTGTTCCCTCTGATTTCAAAAGAAAGAAAATGAGTGCATGAAATTTTATTTAAGTTTCCTTTTAGAGATGTGAGCAAAAAACCTTTATTTCAGGACCTAATCTATGATATTTCTTTTCTGATGTCTACTCTAGCTGTATGTGCTTTTCTGTACATTAAATACACACGCACACATATCCTTGCATGTACACACGTGCACCCCTCATATACCTCTGTTTGCATCATCCCATCATACCACACCACAGAGGTGTACTTTGATAATAACTTAGACAGTGCATAAGTAACAGCTGTCAAATGAACATGACTATTATATCATTTAGTTTGGACTTTGCTTTTATTTTTGGCTAGCAAAAACAACAACAGGGAGAGATGCAAGTGACTAAAGGATTTATTCTTGGTTCCTGCTACTAGACTTCTTTCCTCATTTCTATCCCTTCTTTTTCCGCCTTCTATTGTTGTTAAATTTATATTTTTCTCTTTATGTATTTGTGTTTGGGTTAGAGGCCCTTGTTCTGGAGTAGAATGTACCAAGGGTTTCAGAGCAGCATGTCTGTGTTCGAGTCCCAGCTCAGCCACTTACTCTGACTTTGTCTAATCTTTTCATGATGCACGCCCACCCAATTTCTTTTATTTCAAAATATAAATATAAGTCAAAAACCTTGAAAAAGTTCAAGAATTCAGAAAACTATAAGGAAGAAAATTAAAATTATCCAGACATGTATCACTCAGATGTAATCACTACAAACATTTTCATGTATATCTTTCCTGATTATTTTTAGGTATAAAAATTGCACACCTAAGCAAAACATATATTTATAAACCTAAGGTCATATTTTATATATTGTTTTGTAATGTCTGTTTTTCCTTTGACAATGTATTGTGGTCATGTAACAGGAGTATACGTTTATTTTACTTAATGACTACTTAATGTTTTGTTGTGTAGATGACCTGTTTTTATTGATTTTAACTTTAGACATTTCAGAATAAGTGGTAGAGAAGATATATTTGCATAGATGTGCTGTAATTGTAATTGGAGAGATACATATTTGCAATTTCTGTGTATATGCTAAGTTCAATCTATTAATTTCTTCTACTTTGACAAATGAGGAGAATTGGGAAGAGTATAAGGTTTTAAAAGGAGGGAGACAGGAAGAAAGGTGAATAGCAATATGGAAGAGAACAAAGCAAAACTAAGATACTTGCTTTCTTGTTGCTTCTTCATGAGTCCTTGGTACATCTCTCATTCCTGGAAGGTAGAGAAGTTTCCTTTATAGACCCAGAGAGTGAATGCCATGCATCATCTATTGTGTATTTCCCTTCTCATAACCTCATCTCTTATAAGATGCTGAGAGTTTATCCCTCAAAATCCTTTCCAGAGAGAAATAACCCTTAGTGGAGACTGGAAAGACTGGCAAAAAGGAAAGGGAAAAGAAATAAAGAGAATGAGGAAGCAGGAGATAAAAGGAACGGAGTTCGTTACTTTCATTGGGCCAAAATGATATCATTATTCCAAAGTATGCATCACCACATATTTGCTAATATGACTTCCATTCCATTAAGAATATAATATTTTACTCATGTTAATGTTTGCTATGACATGTGTTGTCTCTATCCTGACTATATTGTTAGGAAGAATCATCTTTCTTGCAGATATTTTCAGAATTGTTCACAGAATTGTTTAACAAGTAAAAGATGTCAAATGCCTTGCATGGGTCCTGGCACACAGCACTCAAAGATGTTTATGGAAGAAGATTCTGAATCTTTCAAAGAGAGCCACCACCGCAATCTCAGTCCCTTCACTTTATGTCTACAAAACACAATTCAGGTAGCATCAACTGCTTGTTAGCTTGTTTTCCTGCTGAATGGATTACTAGCCTGCTGTCTGCATGTATAGAAAGGAATGCCTTTAAGTCCTCATGTACTTTAACAGCTATAACATTTGCAGAGGCTCCTGAATCAATCTTCTCTCTTTCTGGTTTATTGTCATTTAAGAACAGATGTGAATTTCCTTCCTGTGTGAAATTTTATGGCTGGACTCAGTAGCACTTCTCGCTGGGCCTTCAATTCGTCACTCTGTTGGGCTATGCTGAATTCCAATGATGAGAAATTGCTGTATATTTCAGCAAGGTAATTTTGTTTGCAAAATCTCCGGTACCTTTAGGTAAAGAGGGGAACACTCATGAACAGGAAGATTTAATTTACATCAACATTTAATGAAAACTTCACTATATTTCCTCCTTGAGCCCCTCCCTATGAGTCATGAAATGATAGTATAGCATCAGCTCCTTATTTTTGTCAGTGCTAATCTTTCTCATTCTAATCAGGCACTGCCGTCAAGACTGTGGGCTCACAGTGATAAGTGCTCATGAAGTAAATAGACTGTCAGACTCACCCTGCTTAAGTGATCTTCTGCTGCAGGGTATGAGCATTTGCCCATGTTTTACTTGTTCTGCATTCTTTCTAAGCAGAGAATTATTGAGTTATTTTATTTTTCTGCTCCTAATCACTAATTGCATGTAGTTGGACCTGCTTCTATTTCTAATCTAGTAAATTTAATTTTTATAGAATGATATGCACGTATGACACTAGAGGTTATCCATCTATCATTTATCTACTTTAAAAAATATTGAGAGCCTGCAAACATATTTTTATATTTTTTATTTCAATCTGTTTCTATTTAACGTTGGTCTGATAAAATTTCTCATGTTTATGTTTTTTCAAGTCCAATTGAATGGTTCATAAATGCCTTCAATTTATGGTGGGAAAACAACTTTTGAATTATCAGCTATATATATAGGACAATGGCTTGATCCTTTCTGTTTTATTTAGGAAAATAAGCAAGAATATAAACACACAGACACAAAAGATGGAGATGTACATACTGAGCTTTTCCAATCTGGTTTTTAAAAAGACAGACTTACTCAAGAATAAATAAATATCTCTTTCTCATTTCATATATAAGACCATGGGAAGGAAACCATGTGATTCATTTCTAGGCAGCACAGATTAAGAAGACTAGACATAAGGTGAAATGCCTTATGAAGAGATTAGATTGTGAGAGGAAGGAAACCCAAAACATGTTATTGAAGGATCTGGAATGATATACTTTCATAAAAAAGAAACTCTCAAAGGGGACTTGGCAGCCATCATTAAATATTTGAGTGGTTTTCAGGTGAAAGTGGGCTTTTACTTTTATGTCCAAAATGTAGCATGAACACCAGAGACTATAATGTCTTAGATGGCAGAATCAGTTCAATGATAAGTATTTGGAATTCTGAGAGGGCCACTAATAAATAGCATCCTCCTTCCCCACTGGTGTTCTGAGGTTTTTGAAAAGAACAATGAAAGATGGAGTTCAATTGGAAGGATGCTCTTAATGTGAAAGCCAACCTCAGAATTAGGCAGATTTCCCACCCCAAGCAGCATTGGACAGGGAGACCTCCCCTCAAGGATGGTGCTCCCAAAGAAAGGAGGGATGTGTATTCCTGTGTGTTCCCAGCTGTCATTCCTAAGAGGAGGAAAGTCAGGGTTGAGCCAGTCATGCCCCTTGATTCATCCCAAGTGCATCCATTGGAGAAGCCATCTGCCTCCTCAGATATAGAGTAAGCAAATAGGGCAGAGAGAGCCCATCGGTGTGTTTAGGAAAACTACCATTAAGTGGAAATCAGAATGGAAGACAATAGATCCCTCTAATGATAATAAAAGTCTTTTACTGATCAGTGCTCCCCAAGTTCTGTGTACTCCTTTTGGAGTGCACTGAAGATTTCCACTCATTCAGTCGATAATTGCTTAGTGCCCACCAGTTTTCAGGCTGTATGCTAAATGCTGGGAAGATAATGGTGCAGGAAAGTTGTCACAATTCCTCCCTCTTAGAGTTTAAAGTACATGAGCATTCGAGAGTAGATAATCATTTGGTGGGAACGTGATAGAGCCATGACTCTTCACTTTGGTTACACTTCGGAATCAACTGAGGAACTATAAAAAATATTGATTCTCAGTCCCCACCCAATTATGATTCTGATTCGATTGGTCTGAAATTCAGTCTGGGCAGGAGAATTTTCAAAAGTCCCCAGGTAATTCTAACGTGCAGTTAAGGTTGAGAATCACTGTGGTTGAGAGAGTTCAAGGGTAGGATCACGGATGAAATAGATGCCCACACATGTCTTGATTGTGTTGATATTCCCAGGGCTGGAACATATTATAGTACTCGAAAATGCCTGTTAAATGAATTGATGAACTGGAAAGTCAAAGATTCTCTACTCTTTCTTGTGATCTTAAAGTCTTTATTTTTTACTTTAATGTTTGACTTCCAGGCAAGGACTTACATACCTAAAATGTTTTCTCCTTCATTCATAAATTTTCTACTTCACTGCCCTTCAGAGCTTCACCTTCTGGGAAGATTCCAAGCTTTTCTGCTTTGTGGCTATTAGTGCTTGATCATCTACAATGGCTCCAAATTTCTTTTATGAGGAAGATATTGAAGTAAGCAGATTAACCACAGTGGAACAGTATATGGCAGAGTTCTTTAGCTAAGTTAAAATTCTCTTATTCATTCATTGAACATGATTTTACCTGCTTGCCTTGTTGCTGGTTGCTTGACAATCTAGAATCATTCCAAAATTCCATCTTCCAGAAAAATGTTCAAAAATACAAAATTAAATATAATATCTTCCACAGCTAAATCTTTTGTAACCTACATATAATGAATGAATGAATGATTAAATTAATCAATAAGTATTTATTGAAAGCCTCCATGTGCTAATTACTAGTCCAGGCATATGTGATACCATAGTGTATCAGATGGTCAACGTCTTACATATGGAAGATGGAAATGGCATTCAATGAAAAAATAGAAAAATTGAGAAGATAATTTCAAATAAGAAAATGCATTGTAAAGACAATAAAGTAAGATGACAGGGATGCCTCATTGATAGACCACTTTTCTCAGCAAGGGCCTCTATGTTGAGAAAACACTTGAACTGAGACCTAAGATATCATAGGAAGCCAGTTTCTGGGAAATCGTGTTCTAGGTCGAGAGAACAGCAAAGCGGGTGCGTGCCTGATGCAGCTGAGAAATGTCGAAGGCTAGTGGCTGCAACATGGTGACTGACAGAGGTGGAGCACCTCTTGGGAGTCATAAAGTGGACTACTGAATTAGAAAAATCTACAGGGGCACTTTCTCTTTTGACAATATGGAAGACTTAAAAATCCTGAATAAAAATACAAGCATCTTTTTAAATTTAAAGCTAAACTCATAAGAAAGGTAAGAAAATTCCCAGAGGCCGGAAATGAACAGGGAGCTAAAAATCAGAAATGTAAGCAAAAGATGAAGCTAGTGCTTTGCCATGGTGGGAGAAGGGGAATCCAGGGTGCAGAGGGTGAGTAACTATGGGGCTTCTGTTTTAATGGCCCCGTCAGTCCCAGGAGACAAGGCAGGCTTCCAGCCCACACATGGCGAGGAGTTGGAAAGGGTAACCAGCTACAAAGTCAGAACTCATGAAGGGTTCTGCCCTCAGTGAAAAGGTGGACTAGTAAACGCTCTGCCCACTGGTAAAGGAAGACAATGGAATCCATCTTGGTCTGGGTGGTGGGGGTTAAATAAAGACTTTGAAAATTTGTAACCACAAGTCTGCCTCAAGGAAGGACTGTGGTACAAGTTTTTATTACGGTGTGATGTAGCAAAGTACAAACAGAAAATTAAATTAGAGTTCACAGCTTGGTTCTCTCTGATAGGGAGAAAGGACAATAGGATGAAGAGGCACCTAGAGGGCTTCAAATGAATTAGTGACGTTTTATTTCTTAAGCAGAGTGATACTTAGCAGGAGTTTGTAGTCTTAATATTTAATTGTATGTCTAAATTGAAAATGATTTTTTAAAATATTAATATAAAAGATAAATTCTTTAAAATGATGGAAAATGGTAAACTTTATAGAAAGACATAATCAGTTGCTCTAATATTTGGCCAACAGATTTTCATTATGCAAATTCCTATACTGTGAAGACTATTCTATAGATCTACTACCAAGTATCATTTATTTCGAATTATCAAGCGCAAATACTCATATAATGGGTTATCTATCCAAAGCAAACCTCAATTCTTCGCAACCTGACAGCACATAGTTTCTTTTTCATATCCTTGAATCTCTTCTTAGTAGCCACCAATATCATCATCATCATCATCATCATCATCGTGTTGCCTCAATTCTTAACTCTTATATTAGACCGTGAGCTTCTTGAGGGCAGAATCCACATCAGATTCATCTCTGGGTTTCCCACAATTCCAAACACAGGGCTTTGCACACAGAAGATATCACCACTGTAAATCAGCCTTAATAGACCCTAGGTTGTACTGAGATATAGGAATATAAGAAAAGGATGTGAAGTGGTCTGGCCTAGAAAAGCTAACAGTGTAATTAGATAGAGAGGGCATGTAAGGGTGCAGAATAATGGCATCTTAACAGCTGGCATGAAATTTCCCTTCGAAAGGAGCTATCTTTTGGGGGAAAAAATCTTGATATTTTCAGATAGAAGGTAAGATCTTTGTGGTGGTAATATCCAGGAGCCAAACAACAAAAGCAATGGTTTAGGTTCTCTGCATGAGAAAATGACAGAAAGTTTGTTCTGTTGTGAAAAGGAAGGGAGGAAAGAGAGGCACAGGGCGAGAGAGGTCCCAGGCAGAGGATGTGAGCCTGGGGCACAGCCTAGTCAATAAAAAGCCCCTGAAGGTGAGATGCTGAGGAACAGGGATCTCCCACATTCAAGTTGAAGCTGTTTGTGTTGCCATGAAGTGGGTCCCTTCTCCATCATTCTAATTTGTCAGTGATGGCTGCCACGTTATGAATGCTTTCATTGAGGAAGGGAGACTCTGTGGAAACTGAGAAGAGGCTCAATTTTAAATTTAGTTCTACTGAAACAGGTCAAAGACAGTACTCTGAGGCAGGAAGAGGATCTATAACCTGAAATATTTCAAAAGGGCTATACCCACAATCAGAGGTGACCAGATGAAATGGAACCTCTAAAGGACTTTGAGAAAATCCTGAGGACGGCTTTGAATTTCCACTAAGTGTTAAATGAAGTTTAAAATTGAGGCTGTTTAGCTCTTAAACTGCCAAGAGACCCTTGTTAACATCTGGGATACATTTTCAAAAGCAAATAGCAATATAAGGTGGAAATTATTAAGAACCAAATGAATGGAACTCAGTGTTAAAGCAACACAGAGGTGGGAAATATTGAAGTCTGAGAGAGTCAGGGATGGAATTCTAGAAGAGATAGTTGAGCTAGATCTCCAAGAAAAAATAAGATGAAGAGGAGGAGGAGAAAGCAGTGAGGAAAGTGTTGGAAGCAAACAGAATAGATTGGGCACAAACATGAAAATGGGACGGCTGGCCACCTGACAGCTATCTGTGCTCAAGGCAAGCAAGCAAACTCTAACAGTAGTCCAAGCAAAGCATAAATTACTAAAAGAATCGTGTAATACATCCCCAATCTAAATAGTAATGGTGTTAGGAATTTCTGTTTTTTTGAATTAACTACTCTATGGCTTCCCTCATTAGTGCATAGAACTGTTTCTATGAGTTATAAGGTGCCAGCCTGCACACACAGGTATTGCCAGATGTGAGAAATCTGTGTTGTGTGTGTGTGTCTGCTGTATACAAGCCAGTCACATATTTGAGAACAGATAGAAAACCAGCCTATTTTGTCAGCATTATCTCGGAGGAGTGAGGGTGTCTAGGAAGGGATACAAATGCTAATGGTGTTCCAGTGGGCTGCTCTCTAGAGGAGACCAGGCCTGACACCAGGCCTGAGTTTCACAACATTGCTCCTAAGGCCACATGTAGTGGAGCACAGCTCTGGGAGTCTGAGAGCCAGGCTGTGGCCCAGATGCGATCAGCAACAGGCAGAGGCACCCAGGGAGGAGTGAGTAACAAACAGATGTGTGCAGCACTACCAAGCACACATCAGTGGTCTCCTGCTGCAAGAATAGTAAGACTACTTAGCATTTATATGGACCTTTTCAATCGTTAATTAGTTAATCCACATAACTCCCCCATGAGGAGAGTATTTTTAGGTTTTTTTTATTTCCAGATGAGGAACCAAAGACATTGTGAGGTTAAGTAACTTGCCCAAAGCTAAACATCAAGTCAGTAAATAGCAGGAGTGTGGTGGGAATGCAGAGTTTCTAAATTCTCACTTTGTCCGCTTAGTCCATAAATGCCATTTGGTCTTTGGGGAAAGATGGTCAAGTTGATCCTCAGAGAGACAAGACCTTTCACTACAGTAAATGGTACATTTTCTTCTAACAAGACTGACTTGGGGAGATTTTCTGTTTCAGGAGTAGATGCTTTTTGTCCACTCTGAAACAATTAACCTGAAATAACATCCACTGGAGCAGGGCGTGTGGGGTTTGTGCATTGGGCTGCAGGGGCTGCCGGTGTGTTGTACCTGCCCAGGGTCTGAATCCATCAGTTGTTATGCATGGGGATTTCAGTGTTGTACATTGCAAAGGAGAGAGAGCTATTGGGAGTAAGAAGAGGCTGGATGGAGAGGGGAAAAAGAGGGCAGATAATAGAGTTTGCATCCTCTTGGACAGAGTCTGTGTCCTTGTGGCCCAAGGGAGGGGAACAGAAATTGATAGAGAGATTCTTGAGAGTTTGTGAAGTAGAAGCACAAAGATTATTGCTTCAAGGTCCAGCTCACCAGGCGTGGTTCGGAAAAAGGAGGAGGCCCTTCTGTCTGGTCTACAAAGACTGAAAACACTGGAACAGTTGGACACAGTGGCCTTGGCAGGGACTTTGATCACAGGACCATCAGCAGAGGCCATGATAAGGCTTCTCCAAGCTGCTTAAGAGTCAGCGATGTCAAGGAGAAGGAACAGGAACAGTGAAGGAGAACCTGGGCAGAGGTCTTTCATGACTCAGGTTGATCACTGGTTTGTGAGGCACCCTTTGAGGATTTCTAGAAGTTCTTGGCAGGCATTTTGGGAATGTGTTAAGTTGATCACTGAGAGTCACAGCACAAATGGGACCAAGACATTAAATTTATGGGAAAAGGTTAGAAAGGGCAGGGGCCATTGGGAGTTTACCACAGCAGTATAGACCCTCTGTCCCAACAAGTCAACCATCCTTTCTTTTGAATGTTAAAAATGACGAGCAACCCATGTGCTTGACGCTTGATCATGGTATCTCACAATTACATCTGAGAAAGTTGAGGAACTATCCGATGAGACTTTCCTTGTGAGAAATGTTATTTCAATGTTAGTGCAGTAGAAAGAACACAGCTTTGGACTCAAGAGTCCTGGGTTCAAGTCTCAAATCTGTTATTTGGAGCCATGACCTTGGATAAGTCACTTAACTCAATTAGCTTCAATTTCTTTAATTATTAAGTTAAACATAATGCTACACTCCTATCACATGTGTTCTGAGGGCCAAAGGACATGAAGTGTGCAAAAATGCTTTGCAAAGTCCAATTTATAATTTATAATGGCTTCTTTTTCATAATTACCTGCTGTTAGGCATGTTTCATGGATTACCTCAGTCAGGAACTCTAGGATGTAGGCACAATTACTATGTGAATTTGTAATGCTCAGCTCCTGCAATAAACAAATAGCACACTTAAACGAGGATCACCTTAGGAGAGTTTAATAAAGGAGCAGCTTACAAAGTTGTGGGCATGGTGAAGGGAAACCACAAGTGATAGTGCGGTTCCCTGGGACTGTGAACAGAAGGTGCTGCGACTACCCCTGAGGGGCGAGGGAAGGAAGCAGTTACTGGAACCTGGGAAGAGCTGCATGGAGAAACCCACCTGATAGCTCTTGTGACCTTTGGTTAATGGTCTTAGCCAGCCCTTGGCAACACCACAAGAGAAAGTCAGGGAAATCAATACCCTGGCATCATTCTGTTCTCTTCGTTGAATCTCTTGGCAACCAACTGAAAGGCAATGTGAGAGTGCAAATGAACCCACTGACATAGCCCATTTAACAGTTGACCGTATTTTGGGATTTGTCTGGAATCATATTAGTTTATACCCTTTTTCTGACATGAATAGCCCCCTCTGTTTTACTTCTATGTGTTTCATTTTGAACAATAAATTAAATTTCTCTTCTATCTGTAATGGTTTGCCTCCCAGTGTTGGTGAAAGATTGGAGAAGGGTGTTTAGTGGATCGAGGGGGAAGCAGAAAGAAATTCCACATATGACTTTACAGAAGAAGAAATAAAGACTCAGAAGCCAAACAACCTGCCCAAATTCACACAGCCGGTAGGGGCGAGAGTGGTGTTGAATACAGGTGGTATCAAAGCAGTTTAACTGCAGAAGCTAAGCTCTTAACCACTGCTGCAAGAGGCCCTGGGCCTGCAGAGAATATTTACCATGAGGGGGATAGAAAGCTTTGTTCTGAGACTCAGTGGCTGAGACCAGCGAGCATTACAGGAAGAACTTCAGTTGCATGGGTGAATCTAGCATAACCAGAGATCAGATTTCGTTCTTATTATTGCGTTCAGCTGTCACGAGGCTAACTCCTTAAGGGTAACAGGGGCCAAATCTGCAGTTCCCATGGCAGGAGGATTTCCTGGATGGCCCCCCTAAAGGAGTGTATCAAATCTGCTCATTTAAATAAACCTCTTAGATGTACTAATTCAACACTCTTACAAATAGAAAACCTCAGTTCACCCTATGATTTTGCTCCATTTCAGTGAATTCTCCACGGCCCTTTGCTGGAGTGAATCTTCCTAATGACTTACGCTTACGGCCATAAGTGGAAATGAAGGAAATAAAGAAAGCCCAAGGATGTTTTATGACTCTGGTTATTTTAAAATGCAGTCCCCTAGAGGTAAAAAGTTGGGTCTTCTAAGGTAATCTAAGAGCTTCCCACAACTTTTTAAGCGGCTCTGCTTCAGCCTGCCTGCCAAAGACTGGATCCAGACCGTATGCACTCAACCAAGCTCTTAGCAAGAAGCTGTGGCCTATCCGAGAACGTGTTTGCTTAAACCAAGTACTGTAGGACTGACCCCATATAAAATTGTTTTGGAAGTGACTCATCACCATTGTCAGAAATAGTTAACTGAGCACTTAATACTCTTTGCTTGGAGAGAATTATGCAAATACATAATGCCCACCCCTAAGTCATATATGTATGTATGTATATTTGTGAGTTAATTTTAGGGGTGGCTAACAGGGTCAATTTTTATAATGAGAAATTGGAGGCTTCTTATCTGAGCACCAATGCCATATTTCCAGCTACCTAAAGAATATCTGTGCTTGGATGGTCCATGCTCACGTCAATCTCCACAGAACTGAAGACAAGCTCTTTCTCTAATCAGATCTCTCTCCCAAAAGCACTCCGATGTTTCAGAGTCAAAGGGATTTCTGAGCAAGGATCATCCAGCTTAGGCTTGAACTCTTCAGTTCTCAAACAGTTAATTTCAGCATTGACTCTTAGGCTCTGCAATTCCCTTCAAGACAAATGGGCCCAGGGTGGATTCGTGGAGGTCTTGGCTGGGCAAAGGGGTTAGGGGAATTAGCTGGCATGGAGACTATGGAGTTCAAGGTGACCTCAGAGGTGGTTCCCAGGCATTAAAATAAAATCAAAAGCCAGCCATCCCGTCCAATAGACTGCCCAATAGACTTATCTGAGAGAGAGGAGCCAAGTCTAAGGCAATGGGGTCAATTCAGAAAATACAAAACTGCATTAACTGGGTTCAAACTGTGGGTCACAGGCAGCATACAGCTATTGGCTCCCTAGACACAATTTATAATTTTATCTAAGGTTCCTATAGCCTTGTTAAAATATTAAATAAGCTTATTCTAACAATGTCTGAGGGGGAAAATATATAAGTGGGCTTTTTTCCCCTCAGCCTAGCCCCCAAGCTTGCTTTGATAGTATTCTTACCTATTTCTCTTTCATCAATTATTTTCACGTCTTCTTTATCTTTAATCTCTGTTTTCATTGATTTCTTCCTCAGTCACATAAAGTTGCTCTGACTTCTTCTTGCCAGTTCTGTTACTCCTGCAAGTTAGCATGGTCCCCTTTCTCCTTTTCAATGTTGAGCACTTTGAAAGAATAATTGTGCTCTCAATGGCTTCTTGCTTTGCTCCCCCCTATTCTTTTGTCACATGGTACAATTTGGCTTTCACTCTTAAGAGTTTATTTAAAACTACTCTCCACTAAAGACACCAGGGGCTTCCCGAATGCTAAATTCAATGACATTTCTCAGTACATATGACCAATCCGTTCATCTCAAAAGCCTCTCAACATCTGGCATTAGTAATACCACTGCCTTGTTTCTTGTCCTAATTCTTAATTCCTTCAATGGTTTCTCCTCTTTTTTGCCATTAAATGTGTTTATTCCATAGGCTCAGGTCCAATCTTTAGCCGGTATCTTCTATGTTCTTGTTTTGAAGTAATCTCATTAAATGCCAGAGATTCAATGTTAACACTCCTCTATGGGTGAAATTCATTCTACATCTATAGCCTTGACTTTTCCTCTAGGTTTCAAGCAAATGTTTTATGTTTATTTTGGACATTTACATAACAATGACCTATCAACACCTCAGACTCAGTATGTCCACATTAGAATTCATTATCCTATTTCCCAAACCTGCTGTAGGTCCATATTCCCTATTTCATTTCAGGATGTTACCACTCACTCACTTACACAAACAAGAAATCTGAGTTGAATGGATGCCTCCCTCTTGCCAATCAATGTTGTATGCAATTAATAGTCAGGCTTTTAAGATTCTACGTCTGCAGGGATTATTAAATTGTTTCCTCTATTGTGACTATTTTCACAGCTCCTAGTCAACCTTATGTCATGCTGACCTTCTCATCACCAGTGTCTTCTCCAGTCCCTTTCCAAAAACCATCTTCAATGCGTGATCAGGGCTATTGTTATCATACATAAGTTTGATCGATTAGTTTTTCTGCTCAAAAATTTTGTGTGACTCCCCCATTGCCTTCCTGATAAAGTCTAAATTTTCTCCTAAGACTTTGACCTTCTCACAATTTTATACCTCCCACATTCCTTGTGTTATCTACATTCCCCCGCCCTCCTCCTTGAGCTAATCTTATACTCTAAATTCCAATTCTGCCTCCATTTCTCAAGTTTGCCATGCCCATGATGTTTCCAGTTTACCCTGATCTTCATTTTTCATTGTCCCAGTGAGCCTTCAGGAAACCTTGTCTAATTACCTTAGATGAAATAAAAGCCTATCCCCTCTGAATACCTGTAATTCTTTTTTAAGAAGTATGTATGGAACCGTCTTGCTTAGCACTGTACTCACTGCTGTATATCTATAACCCTCACTTCAGATTTTAAACTCATGAAACACAGCCTTGTTCCTCTTAAGGTTTCTGCAATGCTTTTCGTAGTGCCTTGTACATTGATATATTCAATAAATGTTTATCCTATTGAGTTAAAGTCTTACTGTTAGTTCCTTTAAAATATGTAGTAGATTTTCTGTTCTTTTTATCTCAGTGATGCTGTTTCCAAGTGAGGCCTAGTCACTGCCCACCTTACTTACTACTTTTATGGACTTTCCCTTTCAACTTTCTTTGTGTAAGTTATGACTCTCATTATGTTATTCCCCATTCCCATTCCTAAAGTGACCTTGTTTGGGTTTTGCACCAAATCCAGAGTCCTCTATCTGTCTCTCCAGGTCACCTGAGATCCCCATTCCCTCCGTCTCCAACTCAAATTTACTTCCTACTGCTCCATAAACTTCATTTTTCATATCAGTCAGATCGACTTCCCCCTAAATTCCACATGCCATGGTGTTCCCACCTTCTGGCCTTTTCTCACCCTGTATCCTCAACCTAGACTGTCCAATGTTCACATCGTGCCATATCTAGGTCAAATTTCACTTTCTTTCTGAGGCAATTCCTCATCACTATTCTTTTATGCATGGCTATTGTAATTAAAATCAGTATCCTGGGTGAATAATCAGTTGTTTTCTCAATGCTATAGGTTAGTATGCTTTCTCTCTCCCACTGGCTCTATGAGGCCAGGTGCTGTCATGCGTATTCTTCTCTATACCTGCCAGCACTTTGAAGCAGACTGCTGTTCACATAATGCTTACTAATTGATTAAAAACAATGAAGGATAGGGACTCCAGCCCTTTTAAAATGGGACCATATATCTCATAGAATATTCCAGGAAATTATACACACCGAGCAGCTTTTAGAAGGGCTGCTGTGCTTTGAATTGGGATGACCAACTCAAGGCCCAGGTGGACACAATGCTGGACCAGAACAGCAGCAGTAAAGCCTGCCCACCTCAATGAAATGGTTTGCTGTGCCAACCTCATCTGCCGATCCCATCAACCCTAATTATAATCAACTAATTCCATTAGCTTCTTAAGCCTATTTCAAGAGAGAGTGCATTATACTGAGCAACCATCATCGAGTAATAAGTGATGCTCTCTCTACATCAGGCTGCATTCTAGCCAGTCAAGCAGAAAGAACGTTTTGCATTAATGTTCTCATAGGAGTGTACAGTTTTCACTTTTTAAAACTTTGTTTCTTTGGTCAACTATTTAAGTCTGCAAAAGCCCAAAATAGGTGTGATATTTATCTGCTGATTGTTAAGAGAGATGGGCAGAACAACATAAAAGGAGAACATTTTATTTCAAGCCATCAGGGAAGAAGAACCTTTGATTCTGCAAAGCTTATTAGCTGGAGGTAATAGGGAAGGATAGGTGGTGGGGGAATGGCGTAATTGCTGCCTTTAAGCTCTTATGCAGAACTTTGTGCCTTTGGGCTATTTAAAATATTTCCCCAATCCAGAAAGACACTGTTATTCTCCACTCCCCAGAGCTCTGGAATGCTTAACGTGAAATTTAATAGAAGTATTGGAATGAGATTAGGCTGTGGAAGTAAGAAAGGCAAACACGCTGTCTGTTTATCTACACATTGACAGGTGATGTTGGTGACAGAGGTGCTTGCCAGGAGTGCGGTCCCAATCTGCAGCCTAGAAGAAAGTGGTAAAGGATCATTTCCAGAAAAGATAACATCATGATTCTTACATAGGTACAACATGAAGGTGCGTTGAAGATTTATTGAACTGCTTAATGAGGGAGCCGGTCAGATGTTACAACCAGTCCAAAGGAAAATCCAAAGAACACCCACTTTTGTAGCTCAGACACAGTGAAAGCAATGCGCAAATGGGGCAAAACTAGCTCTCCTCGGTGCTGGAGAGGGGTCAGAGGAACCTTCTCTGGGTGGAATTTGCTTATCTCCAGATGACACTGTTCTTCACTGCTATCAGCTATCTACAACTCGCAGAGTTGTAACATAGCTACCCTCCAATCAGAATACATACCCTGAAGGGTTGTGATCTAGACAATGCGCAGTTTTCCACTGAAGCACCAACTTTTCACCAAGAAAGGCTTCTAGGACAATATGTGAAATATAATGCGTTCTTTCTGAATTGAAGAAGTGGGGCTTCTCTGAGATACTCAGAAAGGAAACAGTATTAAAAATTATCCTAGGTGTACTTTAGACACGCAGCTATGTATGTCCAGATCCTGACCTGAAGTTTATCCCTGAGCGTAAGCTCTGCTGACCAGATCTGAAGATTTCTCAGTGTGACTTGACATGCTTTCTTTCTCTCTACTTCTTTTCTTTTCTTTGATTGTTGTTATCTCTATTTTCTTCTACCTTAAAAAGAAAAGAGTGACCACTTTCACACACAGAAGGATGGTTAAACTGGTCCATCAGCAACAGGGGGTGGGAGAAGAAGGAAGCGGTGGGGAGAGGTGACAGCTGGCACCAGTAGCTCTGGCCACCCTTAACTGGGCATGGAACAGGCTTGGTTCTGCCCTTAGAGCTAATCAAGCTTCTCCATCTAGTCTATGTCCTAGTTTTAGAAAAGCACAGGACCCACTGCAGAGTTTGAAACATTTGTTCCAATCTGCACTCGAGAAGGGGAAGAGCTATCCTGATATTTGGGAAAATTCTTGAAATGGTGAGCTCTCTCTCTATATCACATAAACCCATCATAACACTTCATGCCTGAAGCAAGGACTTCCTGAATGTCTCTTTGATGGTGAGCAGAATGTTTATGTTTGATAGCGCATCAATAAAAGCAAGCAGGAGATGAACAGACTTGTCTACTTGTCATTCTTTATTGCTGATCAGCTGCTTACTCAGGCCGACGAGCTATCTGTTGTCCCTCCTTCCCCCTCCCCAGCCTCCAGAACACAAGGTTAGGCTAAATTGTATTGCTTACCTTGGCTGAGAAAGCTTACTACATCACAACACTAGAAAGAGCTTTAAATGGGCTCTCAGAGATCAATTTCTTCAGTTCCTTACCATATTCTTTCAAAATGGTGATTCTTTTTGATTGCCTCTCTCCTCTGGTCCATGCATTCTTTCCTAGACTCCTTTCTCAGAAACATTTTCCTCTCATCATATGATTCTTTCCTGTTCCCCCCAAAGCTTCACTTATGCACCTAGGAGGCCCTCTGTGGAGCAAGAGAAATCCCACTTTAGTAAACATCACATCCACCCAAGATGAGCACTTACACAAAAGAGTTAATTCTTCTCCCACCCAGTCTGCATCTTAATTTTGCATAAATAAGGTGTCCGTTAAAGGATCTCTCCAGGTAAATGGCGCCTCCATCACTAAAATGAGACTTCAACTATCTGGGAACAACCCTTAAAATACTGAGCTTTTTCTTTTCCCTCCAACTGCTTCTTCACCTAATTATAGTAGATTCTGGAGCTGGACAGGCAATATGCTAAACTCCCTGAGACAAGGCCAGGAGGTGTCTCTGCTCTAGGCCCGTTCATTTAGAACAGAGAACAGTGAATTATGGCATGTGGGCCAAATCCAGCCCACTGCCTCTTTTTGTATGGCCTATAAGGAAACGTTGGGAAAATGTCAAAAGAAGAATAGTGTTTTACGACGTGTTGAAAATATATGAAATTCCAATGTTAGTGTTCATAAATAAAGTTTTATTGGAACACAGGTATGTTCATTGGTTTATGTATAGTTCATGGCTGCTTTCATAAAACAATGGCAGAGCTGAGTAGTTGTGACAGAGACCATCTGGCCCACAAAGACTGAGATGCTTATTACTCATCTGGTTTAGAATCTTATCTCTGCCACTTTATCATCCCAGTGACTCTGGACAAGATACGTAGCCTCCTGGTGCCTCAATTTCTTCATTTGTAAAAGGAGAATAATAATAATAGTATTCTCTCATTGGTTTGTTAAGAGAATTAAAGAGCTAAAATACATAAACTGCTTAGCAGAGTATCTAGCATGTGGTAAATTCTACACGAACATTAGCTATTATCACTACTGTTATTTCTATTTTTTTTTTTTTTACTGCTGATAGTATTTCTACTATTGTTCATATCTCCATTTACCAGGTGCTTTCTATGTGTCATGTATTGGGCTAATAATTTTAACATGGAATTTCTCTAATTTACATAGAATTTCTGTCCTCCCCATTGTCACGGGTGAGAGAACAAAAGGCTCGCAAGATTAAATAACTTGCCAGAGTCACTCAGCAAATAAATAGAAAAGCTAAGATTCAGATACAGGTCTGACTCCAAAGTCCAAGTTCATGCTACCATACGAGTACTTTTTAACTCTTTTTCTTTTTTTTGTGGAATGGAATCCTTACTTCCCCCCCAAATGAATTTTACCCAATATCCTAATTTCTCTGATGGCTGAAAGTGTCTCCCCCTCTGGTTAATTCGGTCTATGTCTCTGCCTGCCCCTTGCTCCCCAACCTGCCCTTGAGTCAGCCCCAAGGAATTGTGGGTCTCCTTGAATGCAGTATGACAGTGGCTGCACAGGCATCTAAGCTCTGCCTCCTTCTGTAACACGGAAATCTTGGATCTTCTTGCTGGACCATTGCTTGAGGGTGATGAGGCACAAAGGTGAGACATCTTTCCAATATCTTATCTGCAGATTCCTTAAACTCAACCATGATAATAGCGTACTGTGAGGACTCAGAATATGGAGGCAGAGTACCTATGTTCAAATCACAGCTCTACCACTTTCTTGCTCTGTGACCTTGGGTAAATCATTTAACTTCAATTTCCTTATCTATAGGCCTCCCCCTAACTTTGTGCAGCCTGAGGAAAGAGTACAAATGGAGGCTTACATACCATGTGTCCATTTAAAGACCATAAATCAAGCTAGCACACTGTTATATCTTCTATCATCCTAGGAAAACAAAGTTCATATTTAGAATTCTCAGGTGCCATACCGGAACATGGTGGCACTAGGACGACTGACCAGTAACCACACTCCTTTCTTCCACCACATTCTTCCTTTAGAATGAGGGTACAATGTTTATACCTCTCTGACCCATGAACACTGAACACTGCTTCCTTCCATAACTCCCACAAGCAGCTACTCTTGCCATCCATTGACCATCCGGTTGGGCATGTCCCCTTGGTCCCATAGACTCTTTGTCTATTAGAAAGGGCATAACTAGAGAAGGGTCAGAACAGGGCCCACTAAAGCGCAAGGCCCACTAAAGCACAAGGACAGAGACTCTGCTTGCCCTGGCCTAAGAGCCGTGTGCTATTTATCACTATATTGGAGATAATAATGGAGTATCCATTACTGTGAGAATTAGTAATTTAATATGCGTAAAAAGATTAGAACAATGCCCAATAAATGGTAAGAACCATATAAATAATTGTTTTCTATTACCATTAATTTTAACCCCACTGTCAGTGATTAGAAATCTATGCTTTTGCAAACAAGTAATGAAGAATGTGACTGATCTAAGATAGATCTAGGAGCAAATACCAATTTAAAAAGAATCATATAAGATGGAATGACCTTATATAAAGTTTTAGATTTTTGACCAACTCTTCTCAAAACAACTGAAAAAACATATAGAGGGATGCTATATGAACAAGGGCTCAGTACTTTAGAACAGGTGATATAGGCTATGGCAGTTGAGAATCTAGAGATTAACCTCAGTGTCAGGGAACTGATGACAATCAATTGAGATGCAGATTGTATCCCTCCAACTACAAACTCTGGCAAGGCTTGTGATCCTCTACTAGTATTCCTAACGAAAGGAGGCATCTCTTGATCCTGTTCTCTGTTACTAGTTCTATTAAGAGCATATCTATAAGCAAACTGCTGGCCTTTGGAACTGTGTGTAGAACAAGTGCCTAGAGAGATAATCACTGGGAACAACAAAAAAGTAAGGCTAATACAACCAATACAGAATCTTTTTAGAGCTGAATGAGAGTGACAAGGATAATTACCATTTATCAAGTGCTTTACGTGTTTAAAAATTAGTCCCATTATTTCCATTTTGCAGGTGAAGAAACTGGGGCTCAGAAAGGTTAAATGACTCTTCCAAGGCCATGCAGTTCATGAGTAGTGGAGCTGGCATTTGAATCAAGAATTATCTTGTACCTAAGCCACCTTTTTGACCCCAAAACATGCAGTCTCTTAAAATACAATGAATTTGAAAAGATGATATTGTGGGGGTTTTTTGTTTTGTTTTTTTGCTGAGGAAGATTCACCTTGAGCTAACATCTGTTGCCAATCTTCCTCCTTTTGCATGTGAGCTGCTGCTACAGCATTGCTGCTGACAAGTAGTGTAGGTCCGCGCCTGGGAGCCCAAGCCAGGCTATTGAAGCGGGGTGCCCCAAACTTAACTACTAGACCACCAGGGCTGGTCCAAAGATATTATTTTATGTACACCATTGTGCCTAATGACTGTCACCCGATGCAATCACCCCTGTGTCAGTGAACTTCAATTCAGGTTTATATGCCTCTCGCATGTGGTTGCTTCCCTTTTGGTTCAGTCCCTGTGTTGTCAAAATCTTCACTAATATATCCATCATGGTCCCTGGATTAAGTTGTTCTACTAAACTTTCACTTAAGGGGCTTTTCATAACCATCAAGGATTCCTATGGACAAGCATAAAAAAATAGTCCCTACTACAAACCACATTGCTAACTATACATTCTATAAGGTTTCTTTGTCACATGTCTAGTAGGCAAAGTTGGTTATTTCATTTTAGTTCTCGGAAGGCATGACCAGAATCATCCCTTGAACTTGACACGCATCACGCAGACCCTTTTCTTCTCTGTAAAGTCGTGTCCTCTTTCATCCCATGTCTGCAGTGTCCCTGCCACCTGGCTGCTCACAGAAAAGGAACAGATTCTAGAACATCACTTCCCAAGGTGAGGTATATCCATTTCATTCTCTAAATGAGGAAACTGCTGGTGCAGAAAATCACTAAACAAAAAAGCATCTCCTTCAAATGCCCTCATGAAAGGACACATTCCCTGGCAGTGGACTGAAGAAGCAAGCAACCATTACAAAGGGGCACCAGCACAAGGAGAATCTGCTCATTCCAAAGCTGTGTGCCAGTCTCCCAGATCTCTTAGCCATTGGGTGTTATGCTATGCCAGGATGGAGGCACCGACAGCAGGAGAAAGATCTCAGCCTTTATTGTAGAGTCTTGGAAGTGGTGCCAAGAAAAGCCCTTGCTTCTAGTAATCACAACCTCTGAGATCCAAAAATCAATGTTTAACCAAGGCCAAAGTCACCTCGACTCCTTCACATCCCATTTTACGCTGGTGTGACCTCCCAGATAATGTGTTTCTAAATAAAATCTTTGTTTTCCAGAAATAACCTGTGCTATAATGAAAAGAATATTCTAACTTGATGTAATACTTATTTTCGATTCCTAACTTTTGCCTCTTGCTATCTTCATAAATTCCACGAAATTCTGTGACTCTGTTTCCCCATTGACATTAGGGAATATTAATATCTGCTTCTTGGTGCTCTTGTGAAAATCAAATAGGACATTGCATATAAAACCTCTTTGTAAAACTGATAACATCCAAAGCTATGCTAGTATAGTCCACCTACTCTGTTCTGTATGTCTTCTCCATTTTAAATTGGCCTCTCAGTTTAGAGAGGAAGCAATTATCAAAAGCTGTGGAAATTGAGTATGGCCCTAAGTCTCCTTTCTTTTCTCCTAATCTGATAGCAGTGTTTCATCATAAAGTGGTTGTCACCAACCCTCTCTTAAACAGCCAAGATCCCCATGTGTAGGGATTGTGTTAGGTGACAATGAGATATGAGTACAGCTTGTTAAAGAGAAAGGGGAAACTCCTTTCCCATCTGGCTTCTGTGATTAAAATTACACCTTTCCTTGACTCTTCAGTGTTGTCAAGGAGTTTAGCTGTCATCCATCCACTGTTTACTCCAGATTTTTTTTAGGACTGCTGGCAATATGATTGCTGACCGACAAGCAAGTCTGAATATTGAGGTTGGTGGATGATTGACATCCTTACACATGGTAAACATGAAGACTTTTCATCCAGAAGATGCTGATTTTGCTTCTGGCGGTGATGAGGGATGGGCCATGTCATAAACCAAATGAGAATCTACAGTTCTGTGAAAAAACAGACTTCTCAGAGAAGTCAACGGCTGAGTCGGACTTAATCAGTCTTCTCCCGAGTCTGCCTTCTCCCCATTCCTTTTCCTTTCTCTTTCCCTTTAGAAACTGCTCTTTACCTGTTCTCCTCTCTTGTCTCTAATAAAAGGTGTAATATACAATCAACACATAACTGGTTTACATTAAAGTGTCTCCTCAGGACTTGTGTCACTGACATCTCAGCTCATTCTCTGATGTAGCTGCGAGATCTTGAAAAGCTTATTTTACCATTCTTGATATGAAGTTGGCAATGCCATAGGTTTCCCCTGCCCATTCCTCACGCACATATACTCACACCCCATTGGGGGAAAAATTAAGAAATAGCAAATTAAAAACTGATTCAGGATGGAACTAAAATCTTGTGTCTTTTGAACAAACAGGAAATAGTTGATCAAATCTAATTAGCTTTCAGGTCAACAAAAGCAATGGAGCTACACAGATGGGAAAGGATGAATAATTTTGAAGAGGAAAACAAAATACTTTGAACTCGAGAAATTTCTTTGTTTGTTTCTTTGTTTTCAAATTTTCAAATTCTGCAAACATTAAGCACATTTTATGCCGGGCACTTACCCCCCATCTAAATTCATTGACATTTGTATATAATGAGCTGCCTCACCAAGTTACTTTGTTTAGTGTTTTATAAAAATAGAGTTAGAAAGGGCCTTAGACTTCATCAAAACCAACGCTTTTGTTTTACAAATAAGTAAACTGAGGTCTAGAGATGTAAAATGACTTGCAGAAGGTCACATAGTCATGGCAGAGTTGAGCCTAGAAACCATGTCTGTGGACTTCCAATCATGATTCTTCCCACTACACTGAGGCTGCAAGACAAATCGTATATACACAAGCCAAGCATTTTGTTGGGAAGCTGAGTGTTAGGTCTTTTCCAAAGAATGAACAGAACATGAACCTCTCAGCAGAAAATTGCTGAAACTTAGTATTCCTAAATTCTTGTGTAGCCCTGCAACTTGGCAAATATCTCCTCCTGTTCCAGAAGATTTGCACCATTATCAAGTATAAATGGGTGGCCACTTAATTAAAACAACACCAGAAGAAAGAAACAGGAAAGCGACTTTAGAAGCCCTCATGTTGCACAGCTGACATGCTCCAGGAATCTCCTATAGAAAACCGTCTTCCAGGAAGGACCAACTGAACTCAAGTGGAGACCTAAAATCTTGCATAAAATTTACAGCTTGCAATCCACAGGTAAGACTTTGAATTTTAAATTCTGTGGTGTGACAATGACATAAGCAAGTTGGTTTGTTTCCCTCTTTCTTAAAAGCTTAATAAATACATTGTACAGAATTCATTATAAGATCTTGGCTGGAATCTTTAATCTGAGCCCTGATGCCCTAAGTTCAACCACCACCAAATGCCCATCCCAGCTGGTATGTTGACCTGAATGCAAGTTACAGAGCTGATAGCATTGGCAAAACAGCAACAGCTATACACACACACACACATTATATACCCATGTGTGTATGTGTGTGTATATATATGCAAGCCCACCCCATTCTCTTTAATAATAAGAATCTTTTACCTTCTGAAGAACTGCAGAAATCTGAACTACTACTGTAGCCCTGTTAACAGCCAACTCCGTGACAAGGGCTTACTCAAAAGAGAAGAAAGTCAATAAAAGTAAAGTGTAAGTGTACTGTTAATGACAGGTTCTTGCAGGCACTTTCTCCCAAATTATACCATTCCTATTCAAATACCATCTCAAGAGTCTCAGACAGTGTCAAGTGCAATCATTGTTATTGCAGTTGCCAAGGTAATCAATTGAAATCATAATGAAGGGAACAGAAGGAAATCAATAGAGTCTGAAATTACAAATAAAGAGAAGCTATCGTTTAAGAGCATTTGGCTGAAATCTTCCATATTAATGGAGTCAGAAATGGCTGTGTCATTCAGAAGCAGTGTGGTGCATAATTCAGCTGAGTGCATTAGAACACCTAAAAGCGACTGCAACAATTAGGGCTGCCTACCAAGAATCTGTCCACCTTAGAAGGCATATTGCTGAGTTGTTTATTATAGTTCCAGTGTGTTTTCATATCTTAATATTTTCAATCATCTCCCAGAGCACCCTTAGGCAGGAGGCAAGATTAGCTTGCTTAGATACATTAAGAGCAGGTTGTTAGTCCAGTTTGATTCTGAGGTTGGGAAGGAAGAGGGATTAATCATGCATTTTATTTTAAAAGTTTCTTGTTTTTAAAAGTTCTGTTGACTTGTGTACATGGTACAGGTAGTGGGGAAATCAAGGGATAAGTGTGAAAATAGATTATAGGAAAATTAATGATTGCCTTCTCTTTAATCACAAGCCTGAAAAGTTCATTGGACTGTATTAGGGTGACATAAAATCTTTCAATTTCACTGTTATTTGTAAGGGTGAAATGAATATTCCAGAACTGCCCAAGACTTATGATCAACTACACCCTAAGGAAAGCATAGCAACCAAATGACAATAAAAATTGAAAAGCTATCCAGTTCTTTTATCAGGAAATAGTCCATAAAAGGGATAAGGGATTATGAAAAACTCTTGTAGACTTTCTTATATTGGCTTATCATTGGGAAATGAAAATGACAGGTTTATGGATTTCAGCAGAAATATGTTTATTACGTTATTCACTATTCTCTGACAGGCTTTCCATATTCCGCTCCACGGCTCTGCAGGCCTTGACTTACAGGCTGTCTGTTTGAGAAATCCTAAACTTTTGATCTCAATCTACAGATGGCAGGAATACATAGAAAGCTTACATATTTGGCATTCATACTTTGAGAACTCTGGAACTACATGCATATAATTTGTATATATTTAACTATACCCCTTCAGTCAAAAATAGAAAAAGAAAGAGAGAAATACAACAATTAACCTAGTGTGAGTTCTGCTTGCCAGTCCACTCAGCAAACCTATATTCAAGAATGGACATGAGATGGAAGATTAGAGAATATTTTTCCCACAGCAATCTTAGTTCCCACATGCTTTTCAGAGAGGGAGCATTGTAATTCTAGTGTTTAAATATATTTATTTATTTATCATTTTTTATTTTTGTTCATTATAATCTCTACATGTAAACTGACTTCTTCATGTGGTGCTCAACAAAAGAATTATCAAATTTCTGCAGATAAGACAGTGAATAAACTCTCCACTTCATGTTAATTAAGAATAGTTTTTCTAGTTTTAAATATTAGCTGACACAGGAAAATGTTAGGCTCTAAAGCCTAGGTGCACAGTCTCATGGAACTAGTTAATTATGTGCATTTCCTGGTCCTTCATCAGTTTCCAAACACTGAATGGTCAACCTAATGTTATATTGAACTTACTGAGAAAATTGTGCACCTCTCCACCATGGCACCTTCCTAAGATATTTTCAAAGAAAATTTTAACTGTATTTAGGGTTGGCTGACTTTAGAAACCAAATCTCATCTGAGATATAAATTCTTCATGTATAAATTTTTTCTAGGCCTTAGCACTCATTCAATTCTCACAGCAATGGAAACGTGTTTTCCAGAACCTATACAGCAGGTGTATTGTCATCTCCTGGGAGCTTGTTAGAAATGCAATCTTAGGACTCACCTCGGATCTTCTGCAACAGAATCTGCATTTGAACAAAATACCCGGGTAGTTTATATACACATTGCATTAGAGGACATATGAGATGAAAACGCATGGCATAACAGACCTCCTTAGAACATTATCCAAATATTCACTAAGAAGAAAGCAAGTGAGAGAGAAAGAGAAAGCATATGCACATTTGTGCAGGTGTAATAGTTGTGGCAGAGTACTATTGCTACATGTACCAGCACATTATGATCATCACATTAGTTTTGGCATTATGGTTATTAGTAATCATAAATAGATTCAGAATGTGTTCATATTTTATAATATTGAATCATCTCTTCTCCCACCTCTAGACCAGAAGAATGCATGTAAACAAATAATTAAAAGGCAACATGATTAACTGCTATAATGGAGATATAAATAAAATGTTGGGAAAGCTGAGAAAATGGAACCATTCATTCTGCCTGGAGGGACTGAAGAAAGGCTTCCTTAAGCAGATAGCGGTTCAATTGAATATTGAGGAGAAGGGCATTATAGACAACAGGGACATATGAGGTATTGAAAGGCTTTATAATTTTGGAGATGCCAAGAACTTGAGTGTGCCCAGAGCTTATGGTACATGTGGTTTCTAATCTCTTTAGGTTAGGGGAGGTAGGACAAGAAGGGATGGATAAGAAGAGATGAGGCTGGAAAGGTGGAATAGGATGGAGGGAAGCCAGAATCTAATGCTGAGGCATCACTACAAGGCCTAAGACTAACATATCAGTGCTGTCAAGCCCAAGATTCAAACTTATCGAAGCCGGTATGATCTGGTCAGTTTTTTAACAGTTTAATCAAAACTACTTATATAAACTTGCGCTAACATAATAAGATTGAGTTGCTGAAAAATCAGTGGCTGTTCCATCCAATAAAATTGAAAATCTGGTTTTTAGAATATAAAATAGATTGCAGTGTTTGATATTTTTTGCAAAATAATATATAATAAGCAGGATATAATACCCAAATATATACTTTATGTTCCCAAAGTCAAGGGCGGCTACTCCTTTGTTTTTAAGTATATAAATAATCTTGGCTTTAAACCTCCAACTCTAATGTCTGTAGATATTCAAATCTTTCCTAGGATACACATGTATTACTTAGGTGATTTTGTCTTCATACTCTTCTCTGTGTCTGGGTACTTGCACTCTCATGTGCTATCCAAGCACTGCACCGTGTGGATTTAGACAAGAAACTCAGTTCCTCTACCAGTAATGGCAAAAAAGAAGCCGCTCAGGGGCTGGCCCCATGGTTAAAATTCCACGTGGTTAAAGCTTCAGTAGCCTGCGTTCATGGGTTCGAATCTCAAGGGTAGACCTAAACCACTTGTCAGCCATGCTGTGGTGGCAACCCACATACAAAATAGAAGAAGATTGGCACAGATGTTAGCTCAAGGCTAATCTTCCTCAGCAAAAAAAATAGAAGCTGCTCAAAGCATTCTTAAATGTTTGAAGGCTCCAGAGAGATTAATACCACTCACCACAGAGTTTTGCACTATTCACAACTTCTCCGTCTTCTCTCTCTCATCTCATCACTATGGCCCTTCCCAAAGACTCAAGGAAAGTGTAAATACTTTCCCTTCTATTACTGAACGCAGCTTTTTCCCCCTCAGGAGCTCACCTTATACTCCAAGCACTTACTACAGTGGTTTTCAAAACAAGAATTATTCTCCCCCTTAAAGGAACTGTGATAGCAGCTATTAAGAGAAAAACTGTTCTCTTTTTACACAGTATATACGCTATATATAAATCTATGGGGGGGTGTGTGTGTGTATGTATGCATAAACATATGTGTGTGGACAGACAGTTGGAAGGGTATGTTCAACAATGTTAGCCATGGTTCAATCTGGATAGTGGGATTGTGGTAATTTTACTTTTCCCTATACATATTTGTTACATACAGGAATATGTAATTTTAGAATTGGTTAGTAAAAAGAGAATGTGTTCAATAGCTAATTTTATTTGAAGGAGCAGTTTCATTGGACTAGTGAGCAAAAGCTGAAGCATAAGGTCTTACTGACTCAATAGGTACTGATGGATTTGAGGCAATCTACATAAACTATGGCTTAGAGAAGTTGTGCCTTGAAAGAAAGGGGCAATTGGGATGGCAGTTCTAGAATAGTACTTACTAAACTAATTCCAGAGTTGGTTCTTAGGCAAATACATCTAGAAAATCCCATCATAAAGAAATTCTGAACTATGAGCTTAACATTTCCAAATGTATTTGACTTAGAATCCAGGTTTTGCATCAAATGCAATACCTTGAAAGGGTTATTCCATAGAACCATTTTGGGAAATGCTGCTTTAAGGAATCGTGGCGTTAATGAAAGGTTGTAACTACTAGACTTGAGTGTGCTTGTGGGCCTAGAGGAAGGAGGAAGTGGAGAAGAGGAGATTGAAGATATAAGACAAAAGGAAAATTCATTTTTTTGACCAAAGTTCCAGAGAAAGCGCAAAGGGATGAAATCTAAGACCTTCCTACTCAGAAGAACGGTCTCTAAACCAGCCGTTTCAGCATCACTTGTTAAAATTTCATTTTAACAAGGTTCCCAGGAGATGTGTTTGTACATTAACATTTGAGAAACATTAATCTAAGAAGAAAGAGTGAGATCAGAGGCCTGAAGAATGTGGGAAAATGTTTGAAACAGCTGCTGTGGGGAATGCGATTTGAAGTTGACGAGGGCCCATTTGATACTGATTCTAATTGGTGTTTTGGTTTGGTTGTTATTTAGGTTTCTCCAGTGAAGCTCAAAACCTAGGAGTAGAGAAACAGAATTACGCTTGTGACGTAGAGTTGAGGATTAACAGAGGGAAAATTACTGAAGAGAAAGAGAGCAGGAAGTTCTAAAACAATCAGGACAGTAGTATCAAAATACCTGAGTTAAAGTTCCTTAGAGGATACAAGAAAGTCAGAAGGAAGTTGATGCATGGGGGTATCAGGAAAAACCTCAAGAGGTGTGAGCTTGAGCAAGGGACAGATGAGGAAGTTGAGTTTTGAAGCATAGAGTTCTGGGAATTCGACTGTGAAGGTAGATCACCTTTGCGTGATGGTTTTATTCAACTTTTTGTAGCTCAAGTGGAAGAGGAATGCAAATCTCAGAAACTAAAAGTCAAAGAGCTGAGGAATTTAGAAGTTAGGGCTCTGCTTTTCTCATCAACATGGAAGTTGAAGTAGTCAAAAGTAAAGACAGGGAATGAATGAGAAGGAGAAAGGCTGTTGGTCAGATGCTCAGTTCAGCCAAGCTCCATCTCAGAGGAGAACCAGATGAAAATAAATTCACTTCTTTTGCTCTCTACAGCTCTCAGGAGGATGAGCCCAAGAAAAGGAGAGAACTTGGTGAAGGGGAGAGATGAGGGAAACAATGGGAACACAAGGAGAAGAGATGATAGGAAAAGTCCAAGCGGGAGAGATTTTCCTGCTGTCCACAGAATTGTCACACAGAGTTCTGGGTGGATCTGAATCTCTTCCTCTCTGTGGCCCCAGGTTGGCTTGGAATATGCCAGTGTAACCCCAAATTAAAGGCTGTTACTATACTCTTCTAGATTTTACATGTGGCCTTAAGCAGTTAACAGTAAGCCTCTTGGGTTATGGCATTTTCCCACACTGGCTATCAGAGATCAGAGCATAGAAGCTGGATTACTAGAGTGAAACCAAGTTTTGTGGGAGAAGCAGTAGAGAACACTCAAAGCAAAGTTTCAGTGCAGAGAGGAGTAGGGCCACAAAAAAAAAAACGTAATCACAGAAAAACTTTACAGCTGTGCAAGATATTGCTACTAGGGCTACTGCTACTGCTACCAGTAGAACATTGACTATTTGCCAGGCACCTCTAAGCACCTTGCATATTTATTATCTCATTCCATCCCCAGAATAACTCCATAGATTTATACCATTAACACATTCATATTGCAGATGAGCAAACTGAAGTAGAAAGATGTTAAGTAATTTGTCTGAGGCCACGCAGCTAGTAGGAGGTACAGCCAGGTTTGGACCTATTTAGCTAATTCCACATTCCATGCTCTGAATACATGTCATCTGTGTGGAGATGCAGTGGCTATTTTCGACATTGGCATTATCCTCCTCATCATTATTATCATCATCATTATCATCAATAGCTTTTACATAGTGATTTATAGAAGTATTTTCTTCATCTAATGAGAAGGCTTTTAGAGCATAAATCCATATCTATGGTTGCAACATACAATTCTTTGCTCTCCACAATCTTGCTATTACTCAAGATACTAAATCAGCAACACCAGTATCACTTGGGAGCTAGTTACTGAATCAGAATCTGAATTTTAACAAGCTTTCGAGGAGAATCTACATTAGTGTTTGAGAAGTTTTGATCTACATTATTCCATGTTGCAATGTCTTGCCAGGTGGGGCCATTTCTGGGGAAAACTGAAGTAAGAGTTTTTATTATCAGGCCTTCCCACTTTCCCCTCGCACGACTCCACTTTCCTCTCCTGTGAACCAATATCAGTTTGAAAGCTCTCAGCAGCAAATATCAGAAAATGGTGAGTGTAACGGGCTTCAGCTATGAGGAAGTGAATTATCCTGCATAGCAGGATGTCAACAATTCAGAGTTCAAGTCTTACTTGATTCAGGTATTTGTCCATGCGATCACCAACTCCTTCCGTGAGCTTTGACCTCAAGCTGGCTCCCCTAGGTCATAAAAGGGCTGCAGCAGTTCCAGTTTTTTACCTTCCTTCGCAGAAGAGGTAGAAATAGGATGAATAAGGGAACACTCTCTTCTTTGTATCTACTTTATAGGTGAAGGATGCAGTTATTAGAAGACTCCCAGTATATTTTCCCTCATGTCTGTCTTACCAGAATTGAGTTGCTTGTTATTCCCTAAACAAATTATTGGGCAAGGAAAAGAGATTGATTGGGCCGGTTTGCACTAATCTCTGGGGAGGACTGGACCCTGGGGAATCAATGAACATGGGCACTTCAGGATCCAGTGCACCTTTGCAGCCACTGGCTTCCGGGAGATGACTGCTCAGATCTGCCACCCTGCTGTCCTGGCTTTCTGCAGTCTTCTCCTACCCACTCTCAGCCCGCTGTCAAGATGCTCTTATAAACTAACTCAGAAGGTACTAGTGACCAGTCAGATTTTGCCAGCATAACCCTGTTGAAGAGCTAATCCAATCCCAGGGGACCGGTCCCAGTCATTTAGACAGCAACATCCCTTAAGAGGAAAGCTGAGTTCAAAAGGTAGCTATAGCTAGATAGAAAAATGAAACAAAAACAGAAGACTCCCATGCTTTGATGATGCTTGGAGTGCCAAGAACACTGCACTGAGGGACCAGGGACATGGCTGCTAAATCTGGAGAGAGGCGGAGCTATGCAGATGTGCATTAGTCCTTTCACCTATCTGAGCCTTGGTCATTCATCTTAAAAGTGGTCATACCTTGGCCTGGTTCACCTCATACCATGAGGACCATAAGTGATGCTGCACAGAAAGAATGTGAGGAAGCAAATCTAGGGTGTTACTGTTACTACTCCTCTGGTCCTCAGTTCTCCTCTAGTACAGAGAACAGTGCCTTGCTCTAGGTGTTAAATACGGGTTTGTTGAGTGAATGAATGGTTGACTGTGTTTTCACCTTTCCAGGGAAAGGTATTGGAATTTAATCTGACAAAGTATATTTTACAGCATCTATCATGCATAGGTAGCAGGTGGCTAGAGACCTTTCAAAAGCTCAGCAAATCATCCTGGCCCGTTTAGGAGAGTCTATCTCTACTCTGGTCGTAGCCAAAGGAAAATAGCAGGTTTATATTATTGTGAATAAGGTAAAATATATATGAAATTTCATAAAAAGTTAAAGACATGTCCTCTGTTTACTTTTTGAAAATAAAATATATTTATTCTTTTGGCTAGAGAAAGTAGTACTCGTTACAAAAAGAAAATAGGGAAAAGCATAAGACACAAGTTTAAATCTCATATAATCCGATCGCTCAGATGTAACTACTCGTAAAATCTTGGCAGCTGTAAGGCTGTTGGCTTTGAATTTATATTAATTTCTATTCTGTTCTACCCACACATACACACACAATTGTACAAGTAAAAATAGAATCATACTACATATAGTTTATCAACGAGCTTTCTCACTAATCAATTGGATTAGGTATATATGTTCAAATCAGTAAATATAGATCTACATTATCATAATTCAAGGTGGCCTTGTAGTTCTTTATGTGGATATTTGATGACTAATTTAGCCAATCCTTTGCAAATGGACTAATTTAGCCAATCCTTTGCAAATGGAATATCAGGTTTTTCTCCATAGCATTTTGTTTTTTTCCTTCCTGAGGAAGGCAGTACTAACTGTCATTTTAAGAAGGACGCTTTGGAAAAAGAGATGAGCTTCAGAACTCCTGCTTCTTCCCACCTGAATGACAATGTGCGATGCTGTGGAGATGAGATGTCTAGGAGCCAGAGAGATGAGTGGCATCTGACCAAATAACATCTGTGTAATGGCAATTATGCCGCGGTCATTATCTGAAGTGCCATTGTGGCTCTGAAGAGCAGTAGAGAAACAAACACACAAAATGCAGCCGGCCATCGGCCCATCAAGCGAAGCATGCTTATTAGAACACTATGGAAATTAAGTCATTTCAGAAGAAAAAAACTCCTTATTTTCCCCATTTTTGGCACCTTCTCTTTAAACACAAAACTCATCAGAGATAATTTTCAGACTTCCTGCTTTGCCCAACAGCATCATAATTTTAGCTACAGAGCGAGAGGTTGAGTACAGAGATTCTCTAGTTTATTACATTCTTTTCGCCCCTGAACTTGGAGTGTGAGTTACCAGTTACAGAGTTTGTAAGAACCAGTTTGCCTGCGTCATTCGATGGCTCTGCCACTCTCAATTGTTTTCATGCCAGAGGAAGTTCGTCTCTTGTCAGTAAAGTTCTCCAGGAAACCATAGAAACACCACGTCACACAGGTATCTGCTCCCTTCCCCACGAGTCTCCAAAGACCTGGTGTGCTTATTGCCATTTTTAGGGCCCTCTTCTTCCGCTTTTTCCTACACTCATCATATTCTCTGGCTTTTTCCCCACTTCCTTTACCAGAAGACAGCCAGCATCCTGCTCTCTTTACTCTCTTATGGACCAAAGCTTTCTCTTAAATAGAACCCTTTTGATTCACATGCACTACTATTTAGCTATTGCAAGGATAATGCTATATTATACTGCCCAACTCAGTGGCTTCCATTAAAAATGATTTATTTTGAGTCTGTGGATCAATTGATCCATGCTAGGCTGGGCTGGGCAGCTCTGCTTTAGGCTGCAGATTGGGTTCAGGTCTGCTCCACATTTCTCTTGCTCTGTTTGGACCAGCAGACACTCAGGCATGTTCTCCTCATGGTGAAAAGTAGGCACATGGCAGGACAAGTGGGAATATTCCATGCCTTTAATGGTCTTGGCCTGGAACTGGCACACTGTCGCTTCTTCCACATTCATGGGCCAAAGAAAGTTTCATGGTTCAACTTTACGTCATGGGCATGGAAAAAAATGGCAGAACTGTAAAGTCACATGGCAAAGGATATGGATGTATACTTCTAATACAGGGAGGGCGTGAAGAATAGGGAACAATGATCTAGTTTACCATTCACCTGAGGATGCGGACAGATTGTTGGCCCTTCTTGGGGAATTTTTTAACAGAGGGCTTTAAGCCAAATTCCAGTGACATTCTAAGTGTACAGCTACAGGTGGCGATATACTAAAGAGGAGAACATTCTAGAAGCCTCTTAATGGGCAGCATAGATAACTCCTTCCCTATCTGTAAAGTAGAAACCAAATGTTAATAAGTCCATGGATGGATGAAAAGTCATCCCACTGGGAACCTGAAAGTAAACCCAGGCATAATCTTGGGTTTGGGATTATAATGGTGATTTAGGTTTAAATCCCACTATTATAAGCCACATAACTTAATATTCCTAAGCCTTAGTTCCTCCTGTAAATAGAGAAATTAGCAATAACTACTTCTGAGGATGGTTGAGGGGACAACATGAAATACTGTATATAGATTGCTTTGTTTTTAATAAAGTGCCTGGCACATAGTATGCATATCAGTAATGGTCCCTTCATTTACATTTTATCTTTCAGAAAAGAATTGCCATGTTTACTATACTCTGAAGTTGACATAAACTGCATGTGTTAAATAATTGATCCAGAAGCCCATAGCAGGCTCTCCTTCACTTACTTTGTGCATTTCCTGTCAATTCTGATGTCCTTCCCATTGAAAATGTCTCTAACACAGCCCTCCAAACTGTATACACACGTGGGCTTCGGGTACGTGCCAGATCTTGAGGGCCAGAGAGAATGCGTTAAAAACACAGTGACACTTTATCCTACTCCTAGCGACTAAGCTGTGAATCAATCCATGCACAGCGTTTTCTCCTTCTTTTCCAAAGCTGCTACCCACGGCAAATACTTAAAGTGGGAAGGAGCTACAGCAGGTTCCATCTGTAACCCACTAACCACTACTTCCACTTTCACCAAATCCTCCTAAACTATTCTACATCAGTTCAATCTTTAATCTGGATGCAAAATTCAATGCAACTCCTATGAATTAAATGAGAAGTTCTTAGAGAAATTGCCTGGTGTAATGCCTAACACGGAAGAAGAAATCAACAAAATTCTTCTGAATCTAGGAAAAAAATCTGAAATGTATGTCTAAAATCATAAAAGAAATAACCTACACATGTACGTTTACTTGCGTTATAGAAATCTAGGAATTATCTCACTTTTAATAATGTTGAGACTTGTGCCCTTTAAGTTGGGCAAAAGGACTCACAGAGGTAGAAAACTTTCCCAAGGTCACAGAGCTGAAGAATCGTAGAGTGGGGACTTGAATGCAAGTCTTTCCACTCTAAATTGAATACTCTCCCTCAATCTCAGCCACTTGTTTTCCGAAGTCAAGTTGCTGATTCAGTCTTGACAGATCACAAAACTATAGAATGGCACAGAATGATTCATGCTTTACTACCACCCATTTTAGGAAGGATAAGCTCTTTTTAAAAAGCAACGTGCTTTTTACTTATCAACATAGCTCATTGAGCAGTTAGGGGAGTGTGATGCCAATAGGAAGAGACAAGCTTGAAGGGATGCTGAATTTGATGAAAATCATTTTAGATAATCTTGCAGAAGTTTGGGGATCTGGGAAATACCAACTATGATCTGCTGATCAAGTTCCTGTTTTAACTTTAAAATATATGCATTTTGTGGGAAACACGATTCTTGTGTTAGTATGCATGTGCTTTATGCAATGAGTAGAGTCTTGAAAATTGTGTAAAATAATTTAATAACACGAATTATTCTATGCATACACTGGGGTAGCTTACTCCTTCAAGGAATCAATGAATGCTAGAGCTAGCAAAAGTCTTCAGCACTTCACCCACAGCCCCATTTTACAGATGAATACTCAGACCCAGAGAAGTTAAGGAAGTGACCCAGACATTGGTAGTTAGTGATGACCAGAACCCAAGTGTTCCAGGTTCCAGCCAAATGCTTTTTCCATTGTGCTCCTAAGAAAACAAATAAATAAACAAAAATCTTTATAATAAACCATTTTGCAAAGAAAACGCTATTTTTGTACATATTTGATCTTAATATATCTCTTCTGAGTCTCAATGTTGTATATTGAATTGCTTTTAAGTAGAATGCATATACATGTATGTACAAATGCATACACCTATATTTATTTTGGTTTCCACAGTATCTATTTGCCTGCTTCAAATCATTAGATCCTTTGCAGCATGGACTTATTTTTTCTAATCCCCAACAGTCCCCAACACATTTATGATATTGCCATATGCATACTGAGTACTTGATAAATATGTGTGGCTGCTGATGGAACTGCCCCTGCTGATAAACTACAGTTGGAAAAGCCTGAGGTCTCTATCAGAGAGAAGCTTTTCTCTTCTAAACCATTGATTGACTCTTGCATGACATTTAATAAAACCTTTCCATTACCAGTTGCATAACAGCAATTAAAACCCTCATCAAATCTATCTTAACTGCTTAGAGTCTTCCGCTGGGGAGCATTTTCCTTGGCAAACATCTGCAATAAAAGGCTATTTAATCTTCATAACTGAAACAGTCAGTTATGCTAATTCGTCTCTTTTATTGTCAGTTTACATTGGAATCACACACAGCTTTGGTCCTTTGGAAAGGTACAGAAAAGATCACAGCATTTCTAGCAAAAATAGCTAGTAGTGAGGTCCCTGTCACAGGGAACAGCCGCATCTGGCCCAAGTGACCATTTGTCAGTAATGCTACAGAACGGATTTCTCACTGGCAGTGAGTTGAACTAATTAAGATCTATGATGTCTTCTAATTAGAGATTCTTTATTTCTAGGCTCTCCAGGCCTAAGAATAATGCTCTCAAACACTGAGAGAGCCACTCCATATTAAAATTCTGGAACCAGGTTTCAGAGATGGGTAAAAGATTCCCTTTATGCCTCATTTTCCTTTTTATTTTAAAAAGGAAGGTACTTTTAACTTTAAACTTTGCCCAACTTCATAATAAGATGGGGAAATGCTCATTTTTAAGTGTTTAAGTAAAAATAAAGAAAGACATAAAACATAAAACTGTATACACAATATAGTCTTAAAATAATAATAATAGTAGCAGTTTACAGCTATCGACACAGACATGAGCCAGGAGCTGTGTCAGGGGTTCTGGTTGCTTCCCTGTCTGCTCGCACATTGATCTTCTTGAGGAACTCCCACACTGTTTTCTGTAGTGGCTGTACCAGTTTGCATTCCCATCAACAATGTCCAAGAGGTCTCCTCTCTACATCCTCACAGCACCTGTTATCTCTTGTCTTTTTGAAAACAGCCATCCTAACAGGACTAAAATGATATCTCATTGTGGTTTTGATTAGTATTTCCCTAATTATTACTGATGTTGAGCAACTTTTCATGTAGTTGTTGGTCATTTGTATGTCTTCTTCGGAGGAAAAGTGTCTATTCAGGTCCTTTACCCATTTTTTTTTGTTTTTTTAAAGATTGGTACCTGAGCTAACAACTGTTGCCAATCTTCTTTTTTGTTTTTTCCCTGCTTTTTTTCCTCCCCAAATCCCCCCAGTACATAATTGTGTATTTTAGTTGTAGGTCCTTCTGGTTGTGGCATGTGGGACACTGCCTCAACATGGCCCAATGAGCGGTACCATGTCCGCACCCAGGATCTGAACCCAGGGCTGCTGAAGTGGAGCACATGAACTTAACCACTCAGCCACGGGGTCAGCCCCCCATCCTTTACCCATTTTTAACTGTTATTTATTATTTGTTATTGAATTGTTCTAGTTCCTTGTGTATTATGGATATTAACAACCCCTACGAGATATATGATTTGCAAATAGTTTCTCCCATTCCATAGGTTGCCTTTTCATTTTGTTGATTGTTTCCTCTGCTGAGCAGAAGCTTTTTAGTTTGATGTACTCCCATTTGTTTATTTTACTTTTGTTGTATGTGCTTTTGGTGTCAAATCCAAGAAATCATTTTTAAGAACAATGTCAAGGAAATTTCTTCCTATGTTTTCTTCTAGGAATTTAATGGTTTTCTTCTAGGAACTTCTTATTTTCAAGTCTTTAATCTCAGGTGAGTCAATTTTTTGTGTATGGTGTAAGATAGGGGTCCAATTTAATTCTTTATCATGTGGCTGTCCAGTCTTCCCAGCATCATTTATTGAAGAGACTGTCCTTATCACATTGTATATTCTTGACTCCTTTGTTTAAAATTAACTGACCAAATATGCATGGATTTATTTCTAGGTTCTTGTTTCTGTTCCATTGATTTACATGTCTGTTCTTATTCTAATACCATACCGTTTTAATTTCTATAGCTTTGTAATGTAGTTTGAAATCAGGAAATGTGATTCCTCTAGCTTTATTCCTCTTCCTCAAGATTGCTTTGGCTATTCAAAGTCTTCGGTGGTTCCATATGAATTTTAGAATTGTTTTTTCTACTCTGTGAGGGGGGGAGTTCAGGAGCTTCCTATATTGCCATCTTGATTGACTCCCCTTTCTCTTTTATACATTGGGTTCTCCAAAACTTTTGTGTATAGAGCTGGGTTGAAGTTTCTCAACTTCCTCCTCTTTCTCTCTTTCTTTTGCTGTAAAAGGTACATTCCTAAAAGTATCTATTAGACCAGAAATTTTTTTCTTAAAAAATGTTTGATTTTTCAAATTCAGTTTTTACTTCTATTAATTTTATGAATCCATATAGTTTAAGCACAAAAAATTCTACCTATCTTCTTTATAAAACAAACAATTTTTAAAAAAATAAACAGTGCCCTAATCCACTGTCAACTCTTTCTGCTCCCCCAAGTTAAAACATTCAATTCTTTCAGCCAATAATATGACATTTGCTTCCATATTCCTAAATATCATGCAAACACTGCAGCTTCTTGATTCTCAGGTTTACTTATTATCTCTTTACTTCTCCCATTTGCCTTTCTCCTTACAAAGGAAATTTTGTTGTAATTTGGTTACCTCAATATTGCATGTTTATGTTCTTATAATCATGCCACTCTCTTTAAGAGGTGAGTCATGTAGTAAATTATCATTTATTTTCCTTTTCTGATCAACTTTTTGTTTTCTCTGCAGTTAATATTTGATTTTTGTTTGCTTAGATTTCTATGTACATGCCATTCAAGGAGCTCCAAACTCTCTACCACTAGTGTAAACTTCCTCTCCATACACTGAAATGTGTTTTCTATTAATTTCATATTCCTAATGATGTCTCATTGGGAGCTCTCTGACCTGCTCCAATATGGACTGCTTATGATTTAGTCCTGCCACACCGCTGTCTTCTTGGGATCTCTCTGCACCATCATCCTAAGGATTCTGCCCTCCTGTCTCTTTCATTAGATCTCACATCTCTTGCATTCAATGTTTTCTTCTTTCTAGGTTTACTTGCTTGTTGCAGTGTAGCATAAGCTCCAGGAAATATCTGAGCTCAATTGTACAAAAGATAAATTTTCTTCAGTCTTGCGTCTCTAAATCTTCCTATCCCTACTCTCAAACTTTATTCAGTCTTCAAGCTATCAAATCTCACTGAGTTTGGAATTCTAGTTTAGAAATCACTTTCCTCCAAAACTTTAAATGGGTTTCTCTATCGTCCCCTGGCTTTTTTTTTTTTTTTTCCTGTTTTATCTTCCCAAACCACCCCCCCGTACATAGTTGTATATCTTAGTTGCAGGTCCTTCGAGTTGTGGGATGTGGGACACCACCTCAACGTGACCTGACAAGCGGTGCCGTGTCCGCACCCAGGATCCGAACCCTGGGCCGCCGCAGCAGAGTGCACGAACTTAACCACTCAGCCATGGAGCCAGCCCCAGTCCCCTGGCTTCTTTTAAAGCAAATGTTGAGAAGTTCATTATTCTAATTTTCAATCTTTTAAAACTAAATTTCATTCTCTTCTTTCCTCTTCTTCCCTCTTCTCCCCTCCCACCATTTCTCCTCCTCCTTCTTCTTTTTCTTGTCTCTGTCTCTCTCAACTTGTAGAATATTTTCTTCATCTTCAGTGCTGTCAAATTTCGTGATGTTTTGCCTTGATATGGCTATATGTGTATTCCTTGTGATAGGCTTTTAATTGCCATTTCAATCTGGAAATTTATTCACATCTTCAACTCAATTTTCTTGAATTATTTCTTTGATTTCTTCTCTTCTTTTACTTTTTTTCTTTCTTCCTGTAATTTCTTAATAGGCAAATTGAATGTCCTAGACAGTTTTTCTGATTGTGTATTTCTTGTCTTTTAATTCTAGTTTCTGGGAGAATTTTCTTTAATTTCTAATTCTCCTATTGATTTTTCCATTTCTTTATTTTATTTTTAGTTTCCAAGAATGTCTTTTTGTATTTTTGAGTATGGCATTTTCATTGCAGCCTGTTGTTTTCTTGTTTAATGTTTGCATAAATTTCTTTTATCATTTTAAGATTATTAACAGTTATTTGTCTGATTGGTTGATTAACTGATTGATTTTACATTTTATTCTGTTTGTATAGTATCTGTTTTGTTTAATATTTTTTTCTCTTTGCTCATTTTGGCTTATTTTGTTCATATTATAAGTTTTCCTGACATACCTGGCGTTTGTTGGCTTACTACTCACATTTAAGATTAGGGCACTAAAATGATTTTTGCATGCAAGCATCTTTGACTGACAGTAGTCTTCGCTACTGTCTGTGCCATTTTGTAGAAGAACTTCTTATATGCTAGATCTTTTGTCTTGGGCGAATCAGTTCCCAGATACTTGTAATATATGGACCAATAGTTCCAATATACATTCTGGAGAGTCACTAGGGGCCGAGTGGGCAAAATGGCTAATTGTTTTAATATTTATTATGCAAACATTTATGTAATCCTCTATTTTTGTATTTCACTCCTATCCTTAACTTTGCTGAGTCTTCTTGTCCGAAGATCTCTGTTTTCCTATCTTCAGGGTATAAACGTCCCATCTTCTGGGTAAATAGGAAAGAATAGGCACCTGGTTGCTCAAAAGTGGGGAAGAGATCCAAGAATTTAATTACCTCTTAAATAGATTTTTTTTTTCTCTTTTTAAGATTGGCACCTGAGCTAACATCTGTTGCCAACCTTCTTTTTGTTTTTTCTTCTTCTCCCCAAAGCCCCCCAGTACATAGTTGTATATTCTAGTTGTAGTTCCTTCTGGCTCTGCTATGTGGGACGCTGCCTCAGCATGGCTTGATGAGTGGTGCCAGGTCTAAGACCAGGATTCAAACTGGCAAAACCCCTGGGCTGCTGAAGTGGAGTGCGGGAACCCAACCACTTGGCCCTTGGGCCAGCCTCTTAAATAGACTTTTGATCTGTCTTTCTTTGTGAATCCCATCTCTGTCTCCCACTTCCATAACTAATTTGCTGCATATTCCTGAGCCTTTGGAGGATTTCTGTGATATAATTTGCTTCTCTGCTTTCCTTATCGTTGCTTTAGGATTTAGCTGTTCTAGGACTGATGTTAATTATCACTCACACATAAGTTTGCCTTATAGTTACAAAATTGTGTTGCTATGTCTTCTTTCCCTTTCTCTTTGCCCTTATGGATTTCTTTTTTTTTTTTTTTTTTTTTTAGAATTCATTTCTATTTTTTTTTTTTTAAAGATTTTATTTTTTCCTTTTTCTCCCCAAAGCCCCCCGGTACATAGTTGTGTATTCTTCGTTGTGGGTTCTTCTAGTTGCGGCATGTGGGACGCTGCCTCAGCGTGGTCTGATGAGCAGTGCCATGTCCGCGCCCAGGATTCGAACCAACGAAACACTGGGCCGCCTGCTGCGGAGCGCGCGAACTTAACCACTCGGCCACGGGGCCAGCCCCTCCCTTATGGATTTCTACCTTAAAAATTTTTCACTAGGGGCTGGCCCAGTGGCACAGCACTTAAGTTCGCATGTTCTGTTTCTCGTGGCCCAGGGTTCGCGGGTTCGCATCCCAGGAGCGGACATGGCACCGCTTGGCAAAAGCCATGCTGTGGTAGGCGTCCCACATATAAAGTAGAGGATGATGAGCATGGATGTTAGCTCAGGGCCAGTCTTCCTCAGCAAAAAGAGAAGGATTGGCAGTAGTTAGCTCAGGACTAATCTTCCTCAAAAAAAAAAAAAAAATTTCAGTAGTGTCATGTTACTGGAGTTTTGGGAGAGAGATCTAAATATCAGTTTTCAATTTGCCTGGCTGAAATTATGGATGAAGATTGCCAAAACTTCAAGAAATATAAAACCCATGTAGTTTAAATATTTCCAAAAGTTATACTTCTGAAATTCGCCAACTAATAAGAATCTTTAGAGCTTTTTTAAAAAGCATACTCCTGGGTTTTACCTCAGATTTACTGAATTGCTATCTCCAGGAAAAATGACAGGGAATTTGTATGTTAATAAGTGCACAAAGTGATGACTATGATCAGCCAGTTTGTGAAACCCTATTTCAAGACATAGGAAAAGAAGGAAATTTTCACAAATAAAGTAGTCCCCCCCAGCCTCAGAATGTATATTTCAAGACCTCCAGTGGATGCCTGAGACCACAGAAAGTACAGAACCCCATATAATGCTATGTTTTTTCCTCTACATACATGCCTATGATCAAGTTTAATTTATAAATTAGACAGTAAGAGATTAACAACAATCCCTAATAATAAGATAGAAAATTTGTAACAATATACTGCAAGAAAAGTTGCCATAGATCTTAGCAACCTCAGTATGCGATTTTTTTCCTTTCCTTGTTAAATCGAGAACTTCCAGCTTTTCACTCAAAGGGAGGATTTTACGGCTTCTCTTTGGCATATGTGAATTGCCAGCATCACCACTCTTGTGCTTTTGGGATTAAGAAGTAAAATAAGGGTTATTTGAACACAAGTACCATGATACTGCACCGGTCGATCTGATAACCAAGACTGATGCTAAGTGACTAATGGGTGGGTAACATCTACGGGGTGGATGATGGACAAAGGGATGGTTCGTGTCTTGGGCAGGCCGGAGAGCGACACGTGAGATTTCATCATGCTACTCAGAATGACGTGCAATTTAAAATTTATAAATTGTTTATTTCCAGAATTTTTCCATTTAACATTTCTGGATCACAGTTTACCATGGCTAACTGAAACGGAGGAAAGCACAGATGAGGGAGGACTGCTGTAATTCTATGATTTTAGCGTAGCCCTCATCCTAAAGTAAACATTTGCACACACACACTAAGTCACTCTCAATTATAAACACACTCAAAAATTCTAAATAAATATTAGCAAAATATAATAATAAAAGAATAATAAATTATTAACAAGTTATGAATCTTCAAAGAATTGCTAAGATGTATCAGAAGTAGAAAGGGGTTTTTTTTCCCATACAAGCCACAACATTAACCTTTTAAAGAAGAAAATCTATGTGATTATCTCAGTAAATGCTGAAAAGCATTAAATAACAATCAACATGCATTTCAGATAGTAAGCAAATAAACATTTTTCTAGGAATAAAAAGAAAGGTCTTCGACCAGGTTAAGAGCAATCTACCAGAAACTAACAAATAAAATATCTTACTCAATGAATTAACTTTAGAACCATTTCAATAGAAAGTAGGAAAAAAACAAAGATGTCACGATTATCTCCACTATTGAATATAGTCTGGGAAGTCTTCATCAATGCAATAAGATAAGAAAAAATAATAGCAGTATAAATATTGCAAAGAAAGAAACTAGTCTGTGATTTTCTACTTAGAAAATCCAAGAGAGTCATCTGAAAAATAATGAGAATTCATTTAAGAGTCTGAATACAAAATTAACATTTAAAACTTTAATAGAATTCTTAAATACAATAATTAAATGGAAAATAGATTGATGAAGAAATGAAAAATCAGAAACAGTACATAATAAAAGCAGCACTTCAAATCAGTGCAGAAATGATGGACTATCCATAAAATGACTCGGAAAATATAGTCTTTTAATTTAGGGAAATCACATTCAACAAAACAGAAAAGTTTGCTAAGAATCAGACCAGAAAATTCTTGATAAAAGATATGTATAAGTGACTAATAAGCATACTTACAAATTAAATCTCACTAAGCATATTTAAAAATCTCTAAAGCATTTTTATAAATTAAATTTCCCTCATTGGGAAATAGAAATTAAAATAATCAAATTTTTTTTTTAATTCAGGTGAGCAAAAGTTTTTAAACTGATACTATCCTGTGTTGATGAGAATGGTGGGAACAAGATTCTGATATATTTTTGTAGTAGCACAGAATTATAAAATCTATTTGCACAAATTTGGCATCATCTTCCAAAATTTAAAATACATGCAACATTTACCCAGGTGTCCCATTTCCAAGAATCTCTTACATAGAAACATTCTCACATAAGCATAGAAATCTGTGTCCCAAAACATTAAGTGAATTACTGTTTTTAATGGCAAAAATACATTGAAAATAGCCTAGACGTTAAACAAAAAGGAAACTTGAAATTGTTATGTACACCCCATGCAACAGTATGTAATTCCTTAGAAGAATGATGTGTATATTTTGAAGAAAAAATGTCCAAAGTATCTTAAGTAAAAAAAGCAAATCACAAGGAAACATAAAATGCTACCATTTATGTGAAATTTAAAACACAACTAAAAGGTTATATAAGAAATGATTAACAGAGGTTACCTCCAGTAAGAGGAATGGGAGTTAGGGATATTTACATCTCCATTCTTTAGCTTTACTACAAGATAAATTACCCTTTATGTTGCTTCAGAAATTGTAACTAAAAAAGTCATTGTAGTTTCATAAATTCATTAGGAGCTGTTGTGAGTTTTCTCTTAAAATATTAGAGCCTGCAGTTGTTTATCTACATGGGAATGTGGCAGTTGAATTCTACCTCACTTCCTATTGACTTGACAGAATAGAAGGAAAATCTTCTACTTCCTGTCTTCCCAGATTTACTAACTGACCCTCTTTTCTGTTCCATTAGTCCTTATTCACATTCTCACATCCTGAGAGATCCCTACACCACCTTTCTCTCTGGACCAATTAAAGCTTTTATCAAGCGAGAGAGTGAATGCTTATATCCATATGTGCTGTTTCTCTGAGGATTTCCACTTAAACCATATTAGAGAAGAGACTTTTACTTTATAATGGCTGGAGGGAGATGGTAAGAGTCCTGCCTCCCTGAAGAGGAGATCTTCCTAGGACTTGCTTGTCTGTCGGCATCAAATTTGAAGAGTCGAGTCATCCTTATTTCCTATGACTTAATTATACATTTAGGCGCACGTCCATTAGCCTTCCCTTTTCCTTTGATTTTTCCTCCATATCTCTTCAGCCTTTGAAAATGAAACTCAAACAATGTCATAGGCCAGATCTAAACAAAGCATTAAAAGACGGAGCGGGGACAAAAGCCAAACAAAAGAGTAAAATTGTGTTACAAATGTTTGGATATAGGTAAAAAAATAAATCAAGTAGGTATTTACACTTTAAGTAATGTGCTGAATGCTTCGCTACTGGAAACCCCTTATGGCAGATCAATACCGTTTACACCACTCACTCGCAGCCAGCGGTAAATGTCTTTCACCTCACCTGTTTCTAAGCATTTAACATTGTTAAAAAGACGGCTGGAAACAGCAACTGGAATATTTCTCTTGAACTGAAAATGGGTCAATTAGTCTTGGTGACATTCACTGCGTGGAAACAGGACCTAGAGAAGGAATGGGGGAGGAAAATCACACAATGAATGTAAATGCATTCGTTTTCCGAGTTCATGAAAGTGAAGTTGGACTTCAAGGTTCAGAAAAACATGCTGGAAAAGGAAAAATAAAACCCAGTTCTGCTCTTGTGCTGTATGGCTAACTTGTTTGATACATTTGTACTATGGATTGCCTAAAATATTGATTATGCTATATCAACTTTAACAACAGCTCTGAACCTCCAGTCCTGGACGTTTGTCAGCCCTGCTAATTTCCACTTCCTTAAGCAGCAGTGGAAATTGGTGATCAATGCCATTTTAAAAGGAACAGATATTCATTATTAATAAACATGACAAGGCTGAAATGAGGTAATTAAGTAGAAGTAAATTAAGTTCTACTCTATTCCAAGGGAAAAACCTGCCAGGAGATTGCTGCATTCATTTAATTAATGTTTTAGTACAATTCAGAAATAGAAAGATTGAGGAGTGGCACATGCTGTATGAAGTTCCAAAAGGGAGTGAGGATATTTTAGGATAAAAAAAAATTGCTTCTTTGCCAAGCTTCACATTGCCTACATTAATTGCTTAATTCTGGCAATATGATGTTTATTTGAGTGGATTTTATTCTCTGGGGCCCCAAACCCATTTCTGCTATGTAACCTGGCTGAAGGAAGGAATGAAACCTTAACTCTTGGCCTGGGTAAATTATGGCAAAGTTGATGCCTCTTTTAGTTTGTGAACAAACTCGGTTTTCCTGACGCCCAATGGGAAACGTGCTGAATTGTCCGTTGGCAACTTGGCGTCACCGTCAGCTCCTTCTACCTCACCACTGCATTGCAGTGAAGAAGCTGCTAACTACATTCCCTAGAATCCTCTTCCCCTTGTTGTTCCAGGTTCCAGTCAGCCAATAAGAAGCACTTACATAGAGTTGGAAGGCATTAGAAAAGGAGAGGCCGATATTCTGCAGGCAGATTTGTGGGATTAAAGCAGATTTCCAGCTAATCCTTGAAAGCCATCTGTTTTACTCTTGTAGACGAGACACCGAATTGCCCAGAGATTCTTAAGATCTGCACTGGCTTCTAGTGGAGCAGTTGAGAATCTTTTGCTTCACTGGTCCTGAAGAAGATACTGTTTGGTGCTCCCTGACCCTCATTTCTACATGCTTTCCAATGATCGATAAACCTACTTTCTTTTGTTAAAACCTTTCTCACTTGGAATACATAGCGTTGCTTTTATTTTCTTTTCCAAAATCCCCTGACTGATTTTTCATTGTTGGAATCATTTTTGGATCATTGGAATGAATTTTTTCCCTTCAATTTTAATATATACCTCATCCAGAGCTGAGCACTCTTGGATGCAAAGCTAGAATTACAAATACCAGAACTTTCTAAATCTCTCGCCTTGGTCACTCTGAACATGATATGACACATCTTGTGATTAATAAAGATCACATGACACCAATCAACATGAATATCTTTGCTGTATATCAGAGTTGCCTCTGTCTTTACAGCCAGGAAAAGGGTGGAGAGCTGCAAGGGGCAGTGGTATCCTCAGGGGAGAGTGAAGGCAAAGGAGTAGTCAGGGAGAAGACAGGATATGGAGGATGTGTTTACCATGTAACAATGATTCTTGGGGTGATAGAGGCAAGATAAGAGAGGAAAGGAACAGTGAACATGTGGGTCAGAGTTGGAAGGAGTGGGAGTAAGAGGTGGCAACAAAGACGTGAAGCATGAAATAGGTAGCTGGTACAAACTGTTACCACCAAAAATCACTGTAGTTGATACTCTTCTGTCAAAACAGTCTGACTAAATCAAACAGTAGTCAGATTTTATTCATTTATTCAGGAAGCATTTTCTACGTTCCAGTAAGTGTGTTAAATGGCAGATTTACACAGATAAATAAAATGGACATGATTCTTTTTGAAAGTGTTCTCCAAAGTGTGAGAGGTTATAAAGAAGACCTAATGTAATTCCTTCTGGATTGTACCCATTCAACTGAACCTAAAAATCATCTCCTGTTCTAAGGGAAAAAATTGAAAATACTCAGCATCCAAACAGTCAAGATGTTCTCAAAGTTCTTACACATCCCTGCTGATCATCTCTGCTGCCCACTGGTCAATATCGAATCTTGTAATTAACACTTTTGGTTGCAAACAACAGAACCAATTTAGTTTAAGAATGAAAAGGAAATTGTTGATCATCTAGTGAGTGTTGCAGGTTGGGTTCTCCAGAAGCAGAAGCTGAGATGGAATTTGGCATTTAGGAAATTTATTAGGGATCCAAAGGGGTGGAAGCAGAAATGGTCAGAGGGAAAAGTTGAAGCATGATGTAGACCTGGCAAAACCTTCGTCAAACTCACAAGGAACTGTGGAACAAATACATAGCCCAGCTGAATTTTCCTGTGGAGGGTCTAAAGGGCTGAGATTTTATCCATTCATTGTGATCAGAAAAGGTTTGGACCATCCTGGAAAGGGTAAACTTTGGGGTAAGGCAGCTCTCTGCAGCTGAGGCAAATCCTGAAGTAGCTGACAGTATCCTCGGAAGTTCAGGCAATGAGCCTTTCTTGAAGGGAGGTCTAGGTGGCACATCTTCAAGTCTACCGTACTAAGTTATCTTACGTTGTCCAGAGAAAAGGGGAATAAGCAGGTCTTCTGGAAGGTTGGGAACTAGGGCAACCCTGGACTACAGTAGTAGCATTTTGTGGACTTCGTTTCTGCATCTCTGCTTTTAACTTTATTGACCTTTCAATCTCTAATCCTTTGTCTTCTAATTCCAATTACCAAAAAGAGAATTTGATTAGTTCAGATTTGATCAGGAGATCAACCCAGAGCCAATTCTTTGTAGCCAAGCTCCTGTAGTGCAAACATGGCTTCCAGGACCTTCTGAGTAGATAAGTGGTGATATTGGCAGTGAGTTAGTTCTCAGGAAAGAGAGAGTGCCTCATAGATTAAAGAGACACCTCAAAAGGCAATCATGTAATCAGTAGCCATTACCAGCGTACTGTGATTAAGTCTCCTAAGGATCACTTATATCTGGGGACTACAATCAATCAATGCCCTGGGATCTTTGCTGAAGGGAAGATATTTGCAAAGCTTGCCCTTGCCCAAGCACATCAAAAAGTGTTGATAATATCTTTCACTCAACAATATTAAGCACAGTTAGTTTAGAATTTAAGTTACCACCATATATTTCCCAGGATAGTTTCCAGGAGACCATGCTAAAATTCCAAGCATGACAATACATTTTCATGATGAACCATTGTGAGCAGTCTCTAGGAAATAACACAAGGTATCCATGATGTAGCTATCTGAGTGAGGCTGGAGAGAGGGAGAGAAACGTGAAATAGGAACTTTGAGTGTCATATTCTTTCATTATTGCTTCAGACATTCATCACAGAAATGTAAGATGTGACTACGCCAAAAACAAAGGAAGAGTCACAAGGCTTCTTAGAGCTACTCAGTTTCTAAGGCATTTTTTGTACGTGAAAGGCTACAATTATTGTAAATTTCCTGGCCTACCAGATAAGGGCAAGAGACTGCTCAGCAGAAAGAGAGAAGAGCAAAGGTCAAATAGTCCCTGGAGTCTGAGTCTTCGTTAGTAGTTATGATGAATAGAAATCACGGGATTTTTTTTTAAACAGTGGATACTTCACTATATAGTGTTGAGGCTGTGCTTCCCCATGAAAGGCCAGATGGCAGAGATACACCAAGTGTTTACTCCTCAAAAACAATGTCATTTACAGCGTGAGAATACACAAAAAGCCCATCAATCAAAAGCTATCACCTCCAGGCAGTAATGTAGATGAAATACTCTGATGGTCCCTCCATTATAAAACAACTAGATTCAGGCAAAGGTGAATTTTTAATGAATTGCTAGGGCTAAATAAGAAAAATTGCCAAGTGAATGAAAAAAGGTGAGATTAAAGAGGGCTAGTGGTAATCTTTTCAAGCATGTGCAAAAAAAGGTGAGATTACCCTATAGACAACTGTAAATCTCAGCATTGCAATGAGGATGAGCTGGGGGGCATAGTAGAGAGAAGACTATGCCTTGGGCCAGCAAAAGACGGAGAGTTGACTCTGAGATTCCTATCGTAAGTCAGAATCTGAAATGATTACAGTCTGAATAGCTGAAGCTGACAGGGTTTACCATCAACATAAGGCCAGATTTTTATAAGATATTGGTCAGTTGACCATACCACTAAGTGACACACACACCCTAACTTTTGTTTCCTTTCTTTTCTGTACCCAGAGGAATAAAGCAAATTTATGGCTATAACCAAACACTTTACTTTGGAAAGCTTTGAAAAGAAGCAAAATGCAAAGGTGTTGAGTGTAAGCAGTAAAGTATCTATGATGGGAAGAAAGTTTAAGGGTTCTTTAAGAACAAGAAAGAGTAAGAAAGAAGAATGTGAATTCCATATAACGATGACATAATAGTTTGGCAGTTACTAAGCTGTTGTCCCTTAGTTTCAGATCTACCCCTCTCTCCTCTACTTTGGTGATACTGGGGCTGAAACTCTGAAAGCCACATTTCTCCTTTGCCAGCTGGGTCCCTGTCATGGTTTACCAAGAAAGAATATAGATGGAGACTACTAGGTAGGAGAAGAAAGAAGGGACTTGCTCCCTCCTGTTTGCTTTCTGTGCATTCCACTGGAAGCTGTAGATCATAGCAGTGTTTCTAATACTCACAAGCCAGTCTTATTATGCTCCTCAGGAACATTGACACAAGCCAGCCACCTGAGTGGCTGAGTCCCAACTCTGTAGGACCCCTCCTGCAAGCTCAAAATCTCTACCACCAGCTAAGCAGCACCACTTGGAGCAGGTCTGAGTCCCAGCTATATGGGCCTGCTCCTCTAAGCTTCTAAGTTGCAATTATTCCAACCTCTTCCTTTTGTGCCTCCAGCTCTAGGGAGTGGCAGCTGCTTCCTGCAATTGTCACCCTCATGGCCCCTTATTACTCCATTTTTACCTTTTCAGTTCTTCAATACCCAATTAACAATTCTTTACATTAAATTCTCTCTGTTGAAATAACTGGTACGGTTTCTGTCTCCTGACTAGATCTTAATGGATATGTACGTAGAACTCCTTATTTTTATTTATTTTTTAGTGAGGAAGATTGGCCCTGTACTAACATCTGTGCCAGTCTTTGTCTATTTTTTGTATATTGGCTGCTGCCACAGCTTGGCTTGATAAGCGGTATGTAGTTCCATGCCCAGGATCTGAACCTCAGGCTGCTAAGGGGAGTGCTCCGACTTCACCACCATGCCACCAGGCTGGCCCCTGGAACTCCTTATTTTTTTAACCAACTATTTTCATCTTTATTTTAGTCTTAGGAAAAGGTGACCAAACACCCCAAAGATCAAGCAATTTGGGGAAATGATAGAGTGGGGAGTATGGAAGGAAGAGAAGGGAGTCTCAGGGTTCTCTGTTTCCTGGGCTGGGAGGTATGAAAGAACAAAATATGGTTTACCTCAGCCCCTGCTCCCCAGCAACCTGAAATAACAATTGTAATCTGGATTTTAATGAGCTCACTACTAAAAATCAATCAGCAGTTGAGATCAAATGTTGAAACAGGAAAAAAATACAAGCTATCAACGCTCACATAAAAATTCTGTCTTCTTTAGAACTGATGTTTCCATTTTCCAACTATTTAAAAATGAGACTGCAATGAGCAGGAGCAATTGCTTTATATTCAGAGCACTTAAATGAATGTTTGATATAAAGGGAAATTAACTTCCAATAGTATTTTTCTGTACATTGCATTAAGTGTGAAGTTTTCAGTTCTGCACCATGTAGTAAGAGAAATGCACACATAGAACATTAGATCGGAAGCAATGACTATTCCATTTCTGAGGACCGTTCAGCACGATGCGGCTCCATTCTGCTCTATACAGAGAAAAAGCTGTGTGCTTATGGGGAGTTGTGGACATAGGACAGGGTGTCAATCCAGACTCTCTTGAAGATCCTGAGGTATCAAGCTAGTCATTGCTGCAGTATACTTCAAATACTGGGTACGACAGACTGCACACCCAGATAAAAGGTGGCAAGGACATTTGACATATTTTCAGGCCCTAATTGGTGGCATCGCTGAGAGTGCCTCAGGGTAATTCTTGTGCTGAATTAGGCTTTCCAAGATGGAGAAAGTTGTTCTTTTCGTTTTTTTTAAAATATACCACTAGTTGATTTGTTTCACTGATAAAGATTTCTTCCTCCTGTGTTTTTGTCTTCATGTTCTGGCAGTTATCAGGTAAAATTTAGAAGCCATCCAATTTGGGAAAAGAGAAAAGAGTTTTTAGTTCATAGTTGAGATGAAGTTGAGGAGAGGGGAAGAGAGCAAATTAACTGTAGTAATAAGAAAAATAAATGTATGTTGCTATGGATACCATTAAGACTCTAAGAAATATTATTTAAATGAAAAGTATTTTGAGGATTAGAAATATGAAATGGAAAATGCAAATGTTAGGGCACTACTCATTGCTGTCCAGATGGTTTTTAAGGAACTCCTGGGTAGAAGGTCAGGCTGTCCTAGAAGAGGGTTAATATTGGCCTCTATCCAGTCACCACAGGCAGAGTAATAGCAATGTCCTTGTGCTGATGCCAGTGATACATTTCTGGCTCTGGAGAAAACCACTTGCATCTTAACATGCAAATACAGTTGTCTTTCAAAACAGTGAACCTATTGGGAAGGAAAGTTATACATCCACTTGAGTCATAGAGGAGAAAGTCAGATTTGCTCTGACATAAACAGCTATAGTGAATGAAAGAAAGAAAAAGTAACTTGATGAACATTTTAATAAGTTTGCAGATTTGCGAGGGCCATGTTGCTCTATATGATGGTCTACGATGGTCTACATGTTTCCGCCCACCTCAAAATTCATGTGTTGCAATCCTAACACCCAATATGACAGTTTTGGAAGGTGGGGCCTTTGGGAGGTGATTAGGTCATGAGGGTGGAGCCCTCATGAATGAGATTAGTGCTCTTATAAAAGAGATCCTGCAGAGCTCCCTAGCCCCTTCCACCGTGTAAAGATAAAGAGAAGTCTACACCGGGCCCTCACTTGACCATGCCGCCATGCTGACCTCAGACTTTCAGCCTCCAGAACTGTGAGAAATAAGTTTTTTATTGTTCACACCCTACCAGTCTGTGGTATTTCATTACAGCAGCCTGGACAGACTAAGAGATGGTCTCTGTTAATTTTTATTCTTTCAGTAATTTTGACCAGGTTTAACAGAAGGTTATTGGGTGTGTTTTTACTTGAGATATTAGAAAATATTTGAAGTAGGTGGAATACAGCAGCGTCTTTTAAGGTTTTGGGTCTATGGGTAAAGATACTCATTTGATGCTCAGATGATATTACTCTAATAGGTCATCAATCTTTCATTCATCTCTTTGACATATGTTAAGTGCCTATTATATACCAGGCTGTGCTTGATGTTGGCAATAGAGAGATAAAAGATTGCCTTGAAGAATTTTATTTTATGATAGAGATTTTAAAACATTAATTCAAACAACAATATAAAGTGGTAATCCTGGTGCTAGAGGAAAGCACAGAGTGCTGTGAGAGCTCAAGAATGGGACATGTGAGTGTTGGGATGGGTGGAGGGAAAGAGATGGGTTAATAAAGAGTTCCTGGAGAAAAAAACGTGTTTGAACCGAAGGACAGAAGGTGGGAGATGAGACAGGGAGGTAAATAAGCAGTGAGCAGGACTAAGCAGTTACTTTCAGTTTTGCCCTGTCTGGTTTCCTAGTTCTACACCTTGCTGAAATTGACTCCATTCCCAGCTTCCCCATGCTCCTCTCCTCCTTACTGTCAGCCCGACTCTTCCTTGAACTAAGCATCAATTCTGTGTTCGTTGGAGAGCCACACTCATGCCTCACTCCTTCCTAGTCAGGTAAAACACACTTGGGGGAATGACAAGATGCTGTTTGATGTTTGTAGGGGCAGTTTACAACAAAATATCTTACCGGAGTTTCTTGAGTTCCTTTGAAGAAAGTTCCATTAGAAAATAGAGGCATATGGGGCCGGCCCTGTGGCCAAGTAGTTAAGTTCACGCCCTCCACTTCAGCGGCCCAGGGTTTTGCTGGCTGGGATCCTGGGTGCAGACATGGCATCAACCATCAGGCCATGCTGAGGCGATGTCCCACATAGCACAACCAGAATGACCTGCAACTAGAATATACAACTATCTACTAGGGGACTTTAGGGAGAAGGAAAAGAAAAAAAAGAGAGAAGATTGGCAACAGATGTTAGTTCAGGTGCCAGTCTTTAAAAAAAAAAGAAGTAGAGACATATCCTTAGATACAGTGATTCCACTTTCATGAATACATCTTACATAAATTAAGATGCATAAATTTCACACACACACACACATAACACACTATATATACCTGGCTTCTCTGCATCCTCCCCATCCCACCCTCCATTGGGGTCATCCTTTTTCAGAAAGATTCTTCTGGGTTTTAGTGGTACAGAATATGGAGGTTGAGGGGAACGTGAAGAAGAATGAGAAACATATAAGTTGGGCAAAGGGGGATATTGAAGAACTTCCATTTTTATAATAAAAAAGAAACTATACGTATATACTTACTTATATTTAAAGACATGTCTACTCATATACATTTATGCAGTTTCTTTAGAATACGTATATTCAAAAGATATATTCATACACATGCAGAAAAAATATCCTGGAAGGATATCTTCCATGTTGCTAACCTTTTTTTCTGAGGAATGGAATTAGAGTGGGGAGTGGATTTTCACTTTTCACTTTGTATTCTTTTTGAAATAAGCATGTGTCAACTTTGTAATTTAATAAAATCAATAACAATTTTAAAAGAAAGGCACAGATCCACAGTTCTAAAAAATATCCATGGCATTAATTTTGCCTCCACAAAAAAATCATAGATGCCGAGAGCTGAAGGGAGCCCAAGAGACCACCCAGCCCAGACAGGGCTGTGTCTAGCCCATCCAGCAGATGGTCGCATATCCTTTTCTTTGTGTTGCCCGGGAATGGAGAGATTCCCATGGTAGTCTATTCTTGGGTTCAATTATCCTTCCTCTCTTGAATTTCCTCTTCCGAAGAAATTGATTCCCAAAGCTAAGACACATTGTTAGCAAAGGATTATTTTTAGTTATTATTCTGAAGCATATGGGTTGAATGATGAGGGGTAAAAAATTCAAATACCTGATACGAGTGCCAAGTAGAAATTATCTGTTGAAGGACTTCCAAGTGACCCAACATTAGCAAGTCCTAGAAGGAAGAATCTGAGTAAACTGGACAGGCTTCTAACTATGACTTAAAGACAGGTCTCCAGTGTCTTGACTTAGTTCTATGGTATTCTGGATGCCTGAGTATTCTAGCATCTACCATTTCACAAGGGGATTAAAACCAGCCACTAATTCTAATCTAAAAAAACTTCACAGATACATAAAATTTTTTTCAGAATCCTGTATCTCAGGAAAGAAATCAGAGAAAGTGATCAAATTCCCTGGAAGTATTCCTCAAGACTAGCTTCCAGGGTCTTTTTATACTTCCCTCTGCATCTATATAAAAAAATATTCTTGGGACATTTTCTGCCCAGAACATGAATTCTCGAAGGAAGTCATTTCTAGTGGAGTTGTTGCCATGTCCGAGGGAGAAATTAAGGGGGAACTCAAACCATTGGGGTCACTTTAGAGTTGATCTTGATTAAGGTTACACTCATTCAGATGCTAGTCCTCTTTTTGGTTATCCTCATACAAATGGCAGCATCATAGATGTCTTGTTGAACTACTCATTTTGCAGCAATAAAAACACCTCTTAATCATGTGACCTCAGGAGTTGTAAATTACATACAAACTAAAGATTAAATTATTTGTTAATATTATATAAAGATTGGGAAGTGTTTCAGCAGATTTACTGTTGATATCCTTTGTTACTAGCTTCCCCTTTCCTTTGTAACCTACCTTTAGATAAATATAAATAAAGATACAAATCAAAGCTGCATGCAAACCTTTCACCGAGAACTCGAAAAAGACAGTTATTTTCAATTCAATTTTCAGGTACAATAAATACAATGCTTCCTTAATGAAATACATCATGTGTTAACTTTCATCAGTTTAAAGAAACACTGTTTTACTTTCATTCCAAATACTTATTATCCTATTAGGAATATAGTTTAATATTACACATTTCACCTGGTGAAATAAAAGCCACACAATATTGCTTCATATTCTGAGTAGAAAAATAAAGACAAGTCTTGGGGCTTAGGAAAGGAATCATAACTGACCCTTCAGGTTGGAAGCCTAAGACACTGTAGCCTTGTTTTTTACATATCCAGACATTATATTCAGGCCAGGAGGTAGATTGTGAGGCTGAAGCATTAGTCAAAAAAGCCTTGAGAGTGATGCCTAGGAAGAACTACCAAGATCTCCCTTAACACTTTTTATTCAATATAAAACTACTCTCCTCCTTGTTCATTCACTAGCCCAGTGGTCCTCAACAGACGAGGAAGGAGGACGATTTCGTCCTCCAGTGGGACATTTGGCAATGTCTGGAGACGTTTTGTTTGTTGTCACAATTTAGGAGTAGGGTTGCTACTGACATCTGTTAGATAGAGGCCAAGGATGCTCTTGAACATCCTCTAATGCACAAGACAGCCCCCACAACAAAGGATTAATTATCGAACCCAAGAAGTCAATGGTGCTGAGGTTGAAAAGCCCTGCACTACTGTGCTAATCTTTCTATTCTTTTGAAAAATCCAAAGCCCGCCCACTTGCTGTTCGCCGTCCATGGAAGGCTCCTTCCCTAGCTCCCCATGTTGCTAGTAGCCTCTCCTCTTCTCTGCTCAAATCTCATTCCTCTGAGGTCTTCGCTGCACCCCTACCCCAGATTCCACACCCGAACCCACCCCTCCCCATTTCAGCCACTCTCTACCACACCTCTCTGTTTTATTTTCTTCAAGAGATACACTGTTTATTACTTGTCCTGTTCACCTTTAGATCTGTTGTGAAAAGAATCATGTTACCACATAATAAACTCCCAATAAACATTTGTAGTAAGAGTGAATGTATACCTGTTTATATTCATTCACATTCACACCTGAAATTAGTTAGCTAAGCCTTTATCTAGGAGTAAAGTATTTATACCCACTCTTTATTGTGCACTTGCCATGGAATAAACACTCTCCTAAAAACTTTGCGTGCATATCTCATTTAATCCCCACAACTCAGTCAGGTAAGCATGCCAACAGTTTCTGTTTTACCAAGGAGGAGACTCAGAGTGAGGTAAGTTACCAAGGTCAAGTAGTTGGTCCATGAATAGGCAGAGGCCATCTGGATGGTCTGTGCTTTGAACCAGAAAGCCTGCTCGAGCTCCTTCGTTATTAAATAGCAGCCAAACTTTGTTTAAGAAAAGCAGTTGGAGGCCAGGGCTGTGGCACAGCGGTTAAGTTCACACATCCTGCTTCTCCGAGGCCCGGGGTTTGCCAGTTCGGATCCCGGGTGTGGACATGGCACCACTTGGCAAAAAGCCATGCTGTGGTAGGCATCCTGTGAAGGACTGGCAGTCGTTAGCTCAGGGCTAATCTTCCTCAAAAAGAAAAAAGAAAAGCAGTTGGCTTTCCATGTGGGTGACCAAAGCCATAATCATATGAATTTTATTCAATTCATTTTAATTCAAGAGAAATTTATTGACTGTCTTCCAGGTGCCAATGCTGTGCTTGGGGCTTCTGAGCACTCAAAGATGAATCATCTCTCCCCATAATAACCAGACAGACCCCAACTGTTCTCAGGCAGATGACAATCCATAATGCTGGGTGGTCTCAGGGTCCTCTTGCAACATGAAAAGTTGAACAAACAGAATTCTCCTGCTCTTTCATTTTATCAAAATGCCATTAACACATATACAAAATGCGCATATTGTTTGTGGGTTAGTAAAACAGTTTATATGTAATGGAGCCATCGAAAGTGCTGAAACAGCAGAGTTCACACTGAAAAGTGCTGCCCATGTCTTGGGTCCCTCACATACTTTTTAAATTAAGAAACTTCTCCCTCTTAACCTCTTATAAATACAGTTCACAATTATATTGAATAAACCCACAGGCTGTTATTTGGAAACATAAAACAGGCACACGAACAAATTCACGGCAGGGTAACAATTTTCTCTTTCTTTTAACCTCTTGCAAATGCCAACTTGCCATTCCTCAAATTGCTCTTTGGAGAAATTAAAGGCGATACACTTAAAACACACTGTCTTTGAACTCCTAAGTGTGCTGTCAGGAGCAGAGAGCTGAAATGCACGCAGCCATCTCGACTCTTTGGGTGGGTTTCTTTTCCCATGACAGAAGAAACTGTTCTGAGGGTCTCTGCCTTCACCCAGGGAACCCAGGTGTTCATGAAAGATCAAACTATTTTCCTGACCACAAGGCAAATGTTCCAACAAAAATAAAAATAAAATGTACATGGCCACCACATCCTATACTATACAAGGATTCCTGGCAGTTACGAAGTAAATATTTGAACCAAATATTACCATCTTTCTTTCTCTTCCTCATTTCAAACAAAAGAAATTGATGAAACACAGTCTTAGAATCTTACAATACACTTTGTTACTATTGGATATTTCTTATCAGAGATCATCTATTTCCTCTTCCAGCTTCAAGAAACAAACCGTATATTTGGTCTTCTTAAAATTCTTCTGAAAAAATATTGTATTAACATACCCTTATTGTCCCTCCTGCCCCCACCAACATCTAATCGCTCTTATTATCAGTAAGATGATTCTTTCGTCAACATGAAATACTTCTCCTACTCTTTAATGCAGTTTCTCTGTCCCGGAAGAAGACGGAGATATGTAACAAGCTCTCTTAGCAAAGCACGGTAATAGCAGAGAATATTTTTGTAGTGCTTTAGATGTTTATAGAGGACTTTCACAGACATTTTTTTATTTGAGAGTCAAAACATCTCGTCTCATTTTAGACATGAGGAAATTGATACTCACAGAGGAGAAGGCCACATGGCTAGTATGCAGCAGAACTGGAGTTCAACTTGAGTTACTCTGCCTTTTTTCTCTTGGGGGAAAAAAGCGGAACTTTCATTTGTTTTAATGGGTAATATTATGACACCATTTTCTCATTTCCTGAGGTTCTTTTTGAAATTTTTCCAAATATTCCACATTTCTTATATTATGCAAAGATTATTCTGGACGTTGCTGAGGATAATAGATGATAAATTCCCACAATTTACACTCCTCAATGTGTGTGGGGGGTTTTTAGCTCATGGAGCATTAGTTGTATAAAATGACAGTTTGTAATAATGACTTGTTTTCTGCTATTAATTAGTCATGTCTTGGCAAAGATCTCACTCTTGGGACCCCAGATCTTTACCTGAGAAGTGAAGAGGGAAGTTTGAAGTCACTGGTTATAACCTATGAGAACAGAAGAGGCCAACTTCTTGGGTCTGGTTGCCAATCTATAAAGACCTGTTGAATTTCACTGAATTTGATTGTGCCTCTGAGGAAATAGCAGCCTGGAGAAAATGAAAAGTTTGGCCCAAGTCATACAGCAAGAAGACTACAGGATTCTGGCTCCTGGCTCCCAGTTTACATCCTATGGTCATACTCTCTGATCTCTAAGAACACTCCTCCCTTTAAAAACCTGTGATTATTACATGTTTTCGGTCTAGCTCGCCTTTCCCTAAATTGTGTTCTGCATCTTATTTCTCTTCCTAAATGTCTTGCCCACTTGTCTATAATGAGCTCTCTAATGCTTGCTCAGACTGCAATTTTTTGTTGATATATATATTTTTTATTTCCAAGGTACAAGTTTTTTATCCCTACTTAGAACTAACAATAAATCCAAGACTGATTGCTACTTCCCTAGAGATGAGACAGACGTATCTTAAAGCCCTACCTAAATTATTTTAGAAGTTTAGTATGAGAGGAGACCTAACAAAACGCTTGAGAGAGTAAGCTTATCATAATTTCTAGTATTACCAGAGATTCAGTCAACAACACCATGCTTTTCCAATTCATTCATTTATTCATTCGTCCAACAGCATGTTGTAGTGGTTAGGAGACCAGTTTGGCGCTCCCACTTTCATTTAATTTAACTTAAGGCAAATTATTTACTAAATCTAAGCCTCAATTTGTTTTTTGGTGAGGAAGATTGGCTCTGAGCTAATATCTGTTGCCAATCTTCCCCTTTTTGCTTGAAGAAGATTGTCCCTGAGCTAATATCCATTCCAATCTTCCTCTATTTTGTATGTGGGATGCCACCACAGCATGGTTTGATGAGCAGTGTCTAGGTCTGTGCCTGGGATCCGAACCCAGGAAGCCCGGGCCACCAAAGCAGAGCATGCAAACTTAACTATTATGCTACTGGGCCAGCCCCAGCCTCAATTTCTTAGTCTGTAAATTAGAAATATTTGTAGTGCCTAGTCATGGGATAGATTGTAAGGAAAAACAGAAATAATGCATATGAAACACTCAGCATAACAGGAGTTTTCACAGTAACTGAGTAAATGTTGGCTATTTTTATGAATAAATAATTCATATTTATGAGATTTCGTCTGGTGCTGTGCAGACTTTAGGACACAACTGTGGACAATATTTATTTTCTGTCCTGGAGGAGCTCATAGTCTAGCAGTGAAGATAGATATGGAGTCAAGTGGTTGTAACAAAGGATCTAAGTCCTATGACAAAGGTGGTACCAAGCCCCATGGTGACATACAGAAAAATGCGACCATCTTGGCTCTAGGGGAGTCAGAGAAGAAGTCTTAAAGGGAGGGTGCAATGATCAGACAGAGAGAGAGGAAACTATGATCAAGGAGCAATGAGGGACCAGAGCACGGGACACGTGGAAGGAAGCGTTGGACCATCAAACTAGAACTGGCATGCTGGGGCCAGGTGGTGAAGGGCCTTGAGAACCATGTTAATAAGGGGTTTAGCCTTTTATTTTAGATGACAATAATAAGTCCATGAAATAGAGGCACAACATAATCAAATGTGTTTTTAAGAAGATGACTCTACTGGGTAGAAAATACACTAGACAGGGAAAAAACAGATGACAGGAAAATCAGTTCAGGGGCTTTGTCATGGCTCAGGCAGGAGATGCAGTGGCCTGGACAGTGGTGTTGGCTGTGTGGACTGTAGATTGTAACAAGGGGCATAAAGGTCATAGCAATCACACCACATGCTCCAGGGTAGACACCTCTGCAAATATATCCCAAGTGTTAGAGCTCCCCAAAAGTTGCATTAGTATGCTTTAAGGCTGCTTTGATGGTGTAAAAGTGAAAAATTGGATGATATGGAATATTTCTTTTTCTTTTCAATGAGCAGACTAAATTAGGAGCTCTAATTTCCCCAAACATTCCCTGGACTGTTCTAAAAGGCAAAATTACGTGGACCTACTCATTCTTAATGACTGACTCCCACCTCTTTCCCAGGTAAGTGAGGTTCTTCTTCCTTATATTCTTAAGGTGCCCTGAGCTTCTCTCAATTCAGCCATTATCATGCTTGTATTAGAATTGCCTTTTCCCTGGTGTCCATTAATGTCCAAGCTTCATGAGGGTGAGGGCAGAAATTGCCTGCTGCCCATCGTTGTACATGTAGAGGAGCTCTATGAACGAATGGGGAATAAACGAATGAATGAGAGGAGACAAGGAAACATTGTCTAGGAAGAGATGAGAATCATGCCTGGTATCAGCCCTGAATATAATAACTAATTTTCTCCTCTTTTGCATAAACAGATGTACTTGCCATCCCATATGAATGGCAGAGACATACTGGATTTAGACTGCAGGCTCAAATAGTCTCAAATTACCTTTTTTAACAAAGATTTTATTTTTCCTTTTTCTGCCCAAAGCCCCCCAGAACATAGTTGTATATTTTTAGTTGTGGGTTCTTCTAGTTGTGGCATGTGGGACGCCACCTCAGCATGGCCTCATGAGCAGCGCCATGTCCGTGCCCAGGATCTGAACTGACGAAACCCTGGACTGCCGAAATGGAGCATACGAACTTAACCACTCGGCCACAGGGCGGCCCCCCCAAATTACCTTTTATTACAGCGAAAGAATGTGGTTTCTGGAGTCAGTTATATGTATGTTCAGATTCTGCCTTGGCTAGATATTAATTAACTCTGAGATTCAATTTTCTCTTCTGTAACTTATAGATAAATAGTAATTATATCACAGGATTGGTAAAGGATTGAATTAGATAGTATGTTAGATAATATGGTATGTCATAGATGATCTATCTATCTGGTAGCTGTTATTATTAGGCAATTCTTAATAGTTTCTAAGAAGATGAAAAGCTTAAAAACTTTAAAAACAACTGAGAGGCCAAAATTGATGATGGTTTCCTTCTGAACAATGAGGAAATCTCACCAGAAAGAACAAAGTTTTTCAAGAAAGAGTAGTTTTTTCTTTCTATCAAAACTGCTCTATGTAGTCACCTAATAAACCAGATAACCGAAAAAAAAAAATTCTCAGCAAGACACTAACCACCTGAAACTTACAAGTTGGAAATATTCAGAATATAATTCTGAACTTGAGGAGGTAAAGCTTTAAGAAAATGACAAATGAATGTCCAATAGTCAGAATTTGGGTCAAATTTAACATTTCATGTAGAGAAGTTGTAAAATAAGTTCCAGTGACTGAAAAAAAAAAATCCATGAAGTGACAAAGAGCTACTACGGGTTCAACAGCACTCCTTAATGAGTTAGCAATTCATTAATTGTATCAGCATCACGGAATGTTTGAAAAATAATAAGGTATTTATTCTATCTGTAAGCAACATTGGGTAGGCATATGGAATTGCAGATTCTATAATATACAAGAATCTCTTAGGCTCTTCTGCTGATAAGCTGGGAACCACTGATGTGGAATAAATAAATAGCAAAGGAATTCAGGACACATTTAAAATGTAAATGTCTACTTTTTGTACATGCTTCAAATATTTTAATCAAGAGATCTTTTGTTAGATAATATGAAGAAGGACAAAATAGTAATCAGGCTGTTTGAGCAGCTCTCCTTTCTTGAACTTCTCTCGTTCACAGTCTACTCTGTACATTTTACAATAGTCTAAATTTTTGTGATCTACTCCATATGATTTTACATATATTTACATTCATACATATATATTTCATATTTTGTATAGAACAATACTTATTCATTATGGACTCATTTCAACAACTTATTTCAACGATTCATTATGAAAACTCTTTGTGGGTAGAAGCAATATCTTTTACTTCTTTTATATTCCTAACAACTTGTGGTAGAGTGTGGAAATAATAAATAATTGTTAGTTGATAGGTTAGTTGGCTTTTTAATGTTGTTAATGATCCTATGGGAAATTTAGTTCAAAATGCAGTTCTCCTTTGGAATAAAGAGTGAATAGTGTTTAAAGACCAGAAGAGACTTTATTCATGAGCTGTAGCTCAGCTTTGAGGTGCAGGAGAGAGAAAGTACAGCTGATGGGTGTGGGGCCTCTGGTCCACGTGGCCTGCAGTCAGCACGGTATCTCTGCCCTCCATGCTGATAACTGCCAAATTAGCCCCCCTCCAGTAATGATCCCCAAGTTAGCTTTAGTTAATGAACTGAAAGGAGTTGCAGGTACTCCTGGCCATTAACTGCCTTTCTTTGTGGCGCTGTGCGCTTGCAAGCTTTCTCTTGTCCCAGAATTCGATGGCAGCCATCTAAGGGGCCTGCTGTGAGGCAGATTGCAGTGAGACAAATCTGTGTGAGGCAGGTTCTCATTCGAGAGCCCTTGCCAGAGCCAAGAAGCTCATGCTTTAAGTTTTAATTAAAGACAAACTGAACCATTTTGGGGAAAAGTTTGGGCACTCCTGGCCGGGAAGACAGCCATGTACTCTGTGTGGCTGGGGTTATCATGGGCTCATCTCCATCTGCGTAGTGGGAGGCTAAGGGCAACACAACTACCAGACATTAGGAAATGACACATTGGTCTGGTCCCCAAAGAAATTTAATAGCACAAAATGGACAAAGGCATATAAAATACATAGAGAAATGCAGGCATATTTTCCATACAAATACAGCCAAATACAAAAATAAAAACCTTCAAAGGAAAAGAAAAGATACTATAAAGATGCGAATGGAGAGTTTTCCTTTTAAATAAAACTTATTGTGTTTTATCATTAAAGATGCAAGTTAGAATTTATGAACATAAAACAAGAAGAGTGTTTCAGATATCTTACTCTCCTAGACTATATACTTTCTGAAATTATTTCTCATAAATTGATTTTAGATGCTCCTATAGTATTATTATTGCAACTCTTGTATCCATGAGCCCATGACACCTGGGGCCCCAGTCACTTTATGGGTAGGACTCACTTCTTTTGGTCCATACTCTTTCCCAAAATCTGGAGAACTCTTGCCTCCAGACAATCTATTGGACTAATCACCACTTATAAGTATACCAGAGATAATGTGAAATTTATATATAAAGAAAAAAACGGGGACCGGCCTTGTGGCCAAGAGGTTAAGTTTGCACGCTCCGCTTCAGCAGCGCAGGGTTTCACCAGCTCGGATCCTGGGTGCCCACATGGCATCACTGGTCATGCCACCCTGAGGCAGCTTCTCACGTAGCACAACCAGAGGTGCTCTCAACTAGAATACACCACTACGTACCGGGGGCTTCACGGAGAAGAGGAAAAAGAAAGAAAGAAGATTGGCAACAGATGTTAGCTCAGGTGCCAATCTAAAAAAGAAAAAAGAAAAAAACAAATCAAGCATGATATCCCATAGGAGTCAAATAGTACTCCCTTGAAATCTCACTATGCCTCCCAAGTCTTTTCAGTGTTTCTAGATGAAAATTATTTTGAAAGTGTGTCCTTCTATCATCCTATCCATGTTGCTTTTCTACCTTCTCTGTGGCTCACAGCTTTTTGGTCCATTGCCATGACTGACCTAGTTTCCCTTTGTTGATGGGCTAACTGCTTCCTGGGCTGGGGTCTTCTCCCACCTAGAGTTGTATTTCTTCATGAGCATCCTCAGGTCTTCCTGGACACTTAAGGGATTCACGAAAGTGATATGACCAGAGACCACAGGTCTCTCAGAAGAGTGTACAGAGTTTTCAATAAAGCACACAGTCAAGGTTCTTCTCCTGTAGGTTGTTCTACCCAGTGATAGTTCAGCTGCCTTTGCACACCAAAAGCTGACTCCAATCTTTGTGTCTCCTGGCAGAGAAACAGAGACACCTCCAAGCTCCTACCTCCTTCTCTAACCTCTAAGGAGGTCTTCATCACTGCTATTTATAGATGGAATGATAGGGCTGTTCTTGTCCCCAATTAACTTCCTAGATCCTAATAAAAAGATTGACCCTCTTCTCTCTAAGAAACTGCTTCCTTTTGACAAAATATTACAATATTCTGTTTCATGAGCACACAAATACACTGATATAATTATGTCCCAGGTAAGGTTTGGATTCCAGCTCTATTACATATTAATTGTGTAACTTGGGTAAGAACCTAGTGTGGTAGAGACTGGCTTATTGTTCACCAAGCTGTTTTTCCTTTTCTCCTGTTCTCACAACTAGACTATATTTCCCACCCTTCCTTGCAATTAGGCACAGTTATATGACTATGTTCTAGCCAATGGAACACGGGAAAAAATAATGTATACTACATGTGATTCTACGTTCTCTTTCCCATTAACCAGCTGAAGAGGTCTTCAAGCTACTTCTATCCTGGATGTGCGAGTTGCTCTCTGAAGATTGCCAGGAACACCATATTGGGATATTTGAATAATAAACAATTTTTTGCTTTGTTGAGACACTGAAATTTTGGGGTTATAAGTTATCATACAGCCCACTCCAACCAACATACTTTGATGTTCTGGATCTCAGTTCCTCATCAGTAGGGTAAAGATAATACTTTCCGTGGTAGTTGAAGATTAAAGGTAGGTTTAAGAGGCATCTGTTTCAGTTTCTGGCACAGAGTAGGTATTAAAAATAGAAGCAACCATAAAACTGTAGTCATAAATCCCGGGGGCTCCTCAGTGGGGATGTTGATCACCACTCCTCTTTCAAGTGAAGGCGTGTTATCAGGGAGATGGAACATGAGGGCCAGCACTTATCATTGAGAATTTGCACATTGACCAAGCCCCCACGCCTCTGAGTATCTGTCCCAATGCACTTCCAGGCTTCCCCTGCTCATAAGATAGAGGAAAGGAGACAATAAAACATGCATTTTATTATGATTTTTGAGGATCAGACTCTATCCAGGCAAGCCCCAGCAGAGGGAAGGATCTGGACACTCAGACTTGTAAGTGAGTATAAGGACAATATATGATAGGCAGCCAAAGTTTTGTTTTTTGACAACTAAAGTATCCCAATACCACTTCTTAGCCTCCAACTCCTAAAGGCCACCAAGGTGTGGGATATAGGGAATTTGAGATTTTCCCAAGTTAGAAGCTATATAGTATCCATTTGCTTGAACTGCACCGGATGTGTGGCTCACTAAGCTTTGGAGTGTTGGGGAGACTGCGTAGGTCACCAATGTCCACCAGTCACCAGGGTCTCACCATCGAGGATAATCCTCCTCTCTTCACAGCTCTGCAGTCAATATGTACCTAGTGCCTAGTGTATAGTTTGTCTTCAATATCTATTAACTGAATGAATGATGGAATAAAAATAGTATAATATCTGTAAATCATGGTAGCAGACTCCCACCAGTTCACCCCAAGAGAATAGAGAATGGAGACAGCCAAGCTCAAACGGTGCAATGACATTTTGTAACCAGCATTATGTGCTGTTTACTAATGAAGGGGTAAACAGCATAGTTAAATGCATCCAAATTATAGAAAATCATTTATTTCAAAATTTAAGCACTTATATCCAGGAAGAGCTGCTTCTAAACTAGCCTTGGAATAGTTTTCTACTCTATTGGAAATATTTTCAAGGGAGAAGATTCAATGAGCTCCCTCAATAAATGACTCTAATATCTGACCAACTTACCTGATTACCTACTTTCCCTTGAAGCCATTTCTCCTTCTTCTGTCCTTTGTGGTAATAGCAAATAGCTAATAACCACTGACTCCACATCCAAAGACCTTTTGAGGTAAATTATAGAAGACACAATTCCCACTTCCAAAGAGCATGCAATCTACCAAAGGAAAAGAACAAATGTATAAGCTATGCTCGAGTGCGAGGGAGCTATTCGGGGTAAGGCAGTTTGAACGACTCTTTACATATGGCAGCAGACTATGGCGCATTGTGAAGAGTTCACTGTCAGTAAACCACTGAGCCTTCTCAGGCTCTTACAGGAAAGAAGAACATATAAGTATCCCAGTTAATAACTGGGAAAGACAGGAAATGTGTATAATTTTGAGGTCTTATTCTTGAAACAGGTAAACTTCTATCTTATTTATGCCGCTATAATTTTGTTTCTGTTACAGCAGATAAAGCTATATTCAAACTAATTCATATGTAATATAATATATATATTATGTATCTGAATGTATACATATATTTATATATATTCACATATATATGTGTAAATTGTGAATTTACATGAAAGAAAGAATGACTTGAATCAAGGAAAATGCTTTCTGGAAAGTGTCTGGCTACGTGTTCTGCACATAGCTGATACTCAATTTTCTTAAGCTTTTCTTTCCTTTCTGGTATGTATCCTGATACAGATTTATGTTTAAACCAGTGGTAGTTTCTAGAACCTACTCACACTTGGGGTTGCCATTTTCAGTTTACAAAATTGATGTTGGTTGGGTGGAGCTGCCCATTTTGTTTCTAAGCCTGCAGCTAGGGCCTTCTAAGCCCTTCTAAACCCTAGCCATTTATCTTAATTTGGTAGCAGCAAAGTGAGGAACTCTGCTAAAATGAGTTATCATGAAGTTCCTCATCAAGCTTACAGTGGGGCCGTTGGTAATCATGCACCAGCGTTAGAGAGCCAAGCCAAGAACCCAGAGACCATTTCTTGAGGTAAAACAGGTCAGTCCCAAAGAGCTGAACCCAGAGGCTGATGATAAAGACCAAGTTGTCATAAGAAGCCAAAACCAAACTCCTAAGAAACTTCACAGAAAGACCAGTTTGAATCAAAATTCAGGAGGAGAAGCTGGACAGCAGGGCTGCTGAAACCATCAAAACTTCTAAACAAGAGGAGAAAGAACCCAGATGGAGTCTGGTGCCATCTACAAGGCCTCAGTCTAAGCAAGATTGAGTTTTATGTGCAATTTAGTCTTTGCTTTGGGCAGGAAACTTTCCTAAGTTTCATGTTTGGTCAAGAGGCAAGTCTGGCTAATGTTGAGGCAAGTGGAAACACATGGCCATAGAAAGAAGTGTTGAAACAGACCAGGAACACAGTTGACAGCACTCCTGACCCAGCCAGAGCTGACACACAATCTTGCCATGTTCATTAGTTGCCATCTTTCTTCCTCTAGATAAGATCTAATAAGAGATTTGAGTTTTCCATCTTCTTCTCTCTTTACTAGACCGCTGATGGAGCTATTAATGAGTGTGAAATAGCCACAGGGCAGGCAGCCTTAGAGAAGAATAGATGAAACAGATGGCGAGACTAATCCACAAACTGGATAAGGCCATTAAGAATCCACTCATCATCACTATTAAACATTCAAGAGGTGGTTTTTCCGCACATTAACTTGACAGTGTAATATGAGTTACACCCTTTCTAGGGCTCAGTTTCAATATCTGTAGAATGTGGAGCTCCGACTAGCTCAGTGGTTATTAAAATTGCTCTGAGGAGCCCTCGGGTTCTAAGACAGGCCTTCAGGTCACCTCAAGAAACAACAGGTCCCAGGGCTCTACTTTAACCAAAGCCACACTGCATTTATACATTTTCTGCAGTGACACGGCAGTCAGATTTCTTCTGGGGTAAAGAAAAAAAAAAGGTCCCACTGCTAAAATAAAGTTTGTGAATCACTGGGCACCGCAAATCCAAAGGACTTCCCTGACTCTAACAATCCGGGACTCTGCACTGAGCAAGCATCACACCTCTTGTCTACAGCTGCTTATCTAACCAGGCAACACTGACAGAGGGAAGGGGAGAGAGCATCATTTTCAGCCCAATGAAAGGCAATACGGCGTCTAATAGCCAATGTTCATGACAAAAATACAAATCTGCTGCCGAATCTCCAATCCCCAGGTAGACAAGATAAAAATAATAAATTAACGTTTACAAAAGTAATATGTCTTTAAATTATGCAAAAATAGACCATGTTTATATTTTTCAGCGCTACCTTGTTGTCAGAGCTGTAATTTAGAACAAAGTAAGTGGTGTGGGCACTCCACCCAGACAGAGGGCAGTGTTGATTTTAGGAAGTAAGCACAAACTTGAATTTGGAAAAAATGGGAAAGAACATCAAGAATGTCACGCATTGCTCCATCTCCACTTGTCACCTCCTCCCATATCCCCTCCCCTTCTTTTAGTATCTGGGAGAGTCGGTTGCTTTGAACTTAAGTTAAAAACAAGAAGACTTTCACTCAACTCTGGCACATGCTGGTGCTTATAATGCATTTAAATACAAAGGAGTTTGTGTTTAAATTTATGCCTCTTTATTCCATTCATTTATTTTACATCTGTTTATGTAGCGCTTACAATGTATCAAGTGTCAGGTTGTCTCTCTCTCTCTCTCTCTCTCTGTATATGCATATACATGTGAATGACTAAGACACAATTCCTTTCTCTCTAGGAGTGTCCCATATGTAAAAATGTTCTGTATTCTTAAAGTAACATAAGCTCATTTTAAAAATCACACTCAGTATTGATAGCAATAAAGTAGAAAGTTCAATCACTTAAGTTCTGCCTTTCAGAGATAAATACCATAATATTTGGTATATCCTTCCAGACTATTGTATCTATCAAGATAGCTATATGGACATATCATTTAAAATGAGTTTCTATTGCTCTTTTGTAATCTGATTCCTTCCTGTAAGAGGTAAATAGTAGATAATACCAAAATGTATAACTGAGTCCAATGGGCCAATTTTGTCAATGACACCAAAGTCAAAAGGGCAGCCAAAAGCAGATGCCTGACTTGAGACCCAAGTCAAACTGAGTCGAGAAGATGGACTGGAGGAAGCAGAGGGCAGAGGCACAGTCTTAAAGGAAGATCAAGTGGGAATGCTCCACTGTTAGCTCAGGGCTCTCGGGGGCATCTGCTGGGCCTTCCTCCACATCCACACTTGTCCCTTTTAAAGCTGCCATATTTTTGTGCTACACCTTGACATATCGGGAATATTCTTATCTTTTGGGCAATCTAGAGATTCACTCTAAATCAGAAATTGCAAACTAGTAGCCCAAGGGCTAGATTTGGCTCAGAGATAGTTTTATTGGCTTGCAAGATTTAAAAAGAAAAAATAAAAAAGATCTATATTCATAAATTAAAAGGTTCACGGGGGCCGGCCACGTAGCAGAGTGGTTAAGTTTGAGCACTCTGCTTGGGCAGCCCAGGGTTTCACCGGGTTGGATACTGGGCACGGACCTGGCACCGCTCATCAAGCCATGCTGAGGTGGTGTCCCACATAGCACAACCAGAAGGACCTAAAGGAGAATATACAACTACGTAATGGGGGGCTTTGGGGAGAAGAAGAAGAGAGAGAGAAAAGAAAAAAGATTGGCAACAGATGTTAGCTCAGGTGCCAATCTTTAAAAAAATTCAAAAAACCCCCCCAAAACCTGAATTGCTGACCATTCCTGAAAAGGTCAGAAGCAGGGGGGCTGCAACCCTACAATTCTGCATGGCAATATTTGGCTGAAGCCTTAGGGCAGAGGTTCCCACACTTTGTTGCACATTAGAGTTACCTGGGAAGATTTTGAAACTCCTGAGGCTCGGGTTGGACCCCAAGCTAATTGAATCAGAATGTCTGGGAGTGAGAGGAGCCAGCTATGTCATTTTTAAAGATGCCCAGGTGATTCCAATGTCCAGCAAAATCTGAGAACCACTGCCGTGGAGCCCTTTGAACTTACTATTCTCTCTGCCTGGGAGATCTGCTCTTTCCTTCCAAATATCCACATGGCTTGATGGCTCACATCCTACAGGTCACTTTCCACCCTAACTGCAAAATCCCCTGCCCCAGCATCTGATATACCTGTACCCTACTTTGCTTAATTTGTCAGCAAGTGTTATCATTTAACTTATTATGTATCCACTTACTTATTTGTTTGTTACCTGTCTCTTACCACTAAAATATAAAACTCCAGTAAGGCAGGGATTTTTGTCTGTTCACTGCTGTATTCCCAGTATTTAGTACAGGGCTTGGTATACAGAGGGAGTTATTTGCTGCATAAGTGCGGAATGACACCAAGAAGCAATTATTTCCTATGGATGTGTCCTTCTGTTGCCACAAACTGCTTCATTCCTCTAAGTTATCTGCCTGACTCCTTTATGAATCTGTGACTCTCAATTTAACTGTTGCTGTTAAGTTCAAATGGAAATAAAAGTTATAGGAAATATTCAGCTAAGCTCACTGTTGGTTTAAGCTGAGATGCTAAAATCCTGAGGAAAAAAGACATGGGTAAACTTTCACAGTTGTGATGTATTTGAGTGTTTCTTTATTTCTGAGTTACAGAGATAAATCATGACATTATCACACCCTCTGATTTCAGCTCAGTTTGGTACTCGACATACGATGAATGTAGTGTAATCCATTTAGTAAGTTTTTCTTTTCTCGCCAAGGGTCTGAGCAAGTTTTTCTACAGCGGAGTACTGATCAAAACTGGCAAACGTCATTATCCTTGGCAGATTACCAGGAGTTCTGCAATTAACAGGACCACGAATAAAACTATTTTATTGACTTTAAAGTAAATGTAGCTTGATGAAGCAAAACCGTATTCGTCTTGCCAGAAATTAACCTAGTGTTAGAACTCTTCGCATTGAATACATTTCTAAGGTTACTGAGAACTGCTGTGGAAAGAAAAGCAAATGGAAACAAGAAATAAAATAAACTGTCACCTTGCGAGGTCTACTTCTGTGAATTTATTAGCAAACAGTATTTATTCAGTACCCCTGTACACAGAGCGCCGTGCTGTGTGCTCGGGGGTGTGTAAGTCAAGAAAGAGAGAATATTTGTCCTTTTGCACTTACATAATACAGGAAATGAGTCCAGGTGACAATTTAGACTAAGAGGACTGTGTGGCTAAAAACTTGGATAAATTATGAAGAAAATAGAAATAATTAACAACGAACTGACTCATAAGGATCATTGTATAAAATATTTTGAATTTTGAAATTCCAATCTCCTTCTGAGTTTATGTAGTAGGTAATTACATAGAAATATGAGTAAAATATTTATGCTTGCAAGGCAAGATCTGACAGTGTTTGGAAAAGAGGAAAATATCTTCTATATTGGAGATCATCTAATTCTGTAAGTCTGTTTTTATTTATGTAGTACAATAGGCCCCCTTATGCACAGTTTTCACTTTCCTAGGTTTCAGTTACCCGTGGTCAACCTTGGTCTGAAAATATTAAATAGAAAATTCCAGAAATAAACAATTCATAAGCTTTAAATTGCATGCCATTCTGAGTAGTGCAATGAAATCTCCTGCCATCCAGATTCGTCTCACCCTGGATGCGAATCATCCCTGTGTCTGGGGCATCATGCCGTATAGGCTACCTGCCCGGTAGTCACTTAGTAGTCGTCTAGGTTATTGGATCCACTGCCATGGTATCACAGTGCTTGTGTTCCAGCCACCCTTGTATTACTTAATAATGGCCCCAAAGCCCAAGAGTAGTAATGCTGGCAATTCGGATATGCCAGAGAGAAGCGGTCAAGTGCTTCCTTTAAGTGAAAAGGTGAAAGTTCTCAACTTAAGAAAGAAAAAAAATGATGTGCTGAGCTTGCTAAGATCTATGGTAACTTTTATTACAGTATATTGTTGTAATTGTTGTATTTTGTTATTGGTTATTGTTGTTAATCTCTTACTGTGCCTACTTCATAAATTAAACTTTATCATAGGGACTTATGTATAAGAAAAAACAGTATATATAGAGTTTGATATTACCCGTGGTTTCAGGCATCCACTGGGGGTCTTGGAACATATCCCCTGCACATAAGGGAGTTCTACTGTGTATCACTTTACCCAAGGGTAAACGAACACATATGTGTACGTGCCAGTTAGGTATCTCTTTGTTCCCAGAAATACCCGTTGACATCCTTCTTAGCTTTATATTGCGGGAGGCTGATGCCTGCAAACTGCATTTCCCAGCCTCTCTCCCCAGCCAGCTTCCTGGGAGATTCAGAAAGAGGCCTTAGTGGGAAATGAGAAGCTGGAACAAAGAGAGTAGCCAGGATGTTCCTCCTCCTCTCTTCACTTTAGGTGGCTTCGTCAGCAGTGGCCTCATCTCCTTCCTCATGCCAGTTCCAAATGGGCAGTATATCCCTTCCTTGATGAGTTCCCCAACATAGTCTAATTCTGAGTGGGCAGAATAGACCCCTTCTGCTTGTTCCTTCAGCCTCCTGGGTAGCAGTGGCTTCCCGTTATTGTTAATGTTCAGTTTGATCGTACAAGACTTGTGTAATTAGTTACTTAGTTTAAAATCCCTCTACTGACCAACTGTATTTTCTAGATGCTTTCCTCGGTGACTCTAATTAATGGATACATATTGAGTTTGCATAAAGTTATCCTGGTACTACCAAAATTGGCCTAGAGTGGAGCTGAAGAATTACCCACTTTTTCTCTCTCTTTGTGAGGAAGTAGAAAAATGCTAAACTAGAAGGTAGGATTCAAGATGAGATGAGAAATGAAAGCCAAAAACCACACACGAGCCATCTTAAAAAGGTAGGAGTTCAGAGATATATCTGTAAGTCAGTTCTCTATGTTTTCTAAGCTAAAAAAAAGATCATCCATTCTAAACCTCTCTCTGTTCTTCAAACTTTCCCACCATCTGATTGGTCCCTAAATTCTATCTATTGTACCTCTCAAATGTTTCTTGAATTTTCCCCTTTCTTTATTTCCTCTGGTGCTCCAATGTTCAGGTAGACTCACGTCACGTATTCTTATGTCCCCAAAGTGACTTCTTTAATCCATCCTCTACGAGGCTGCCAGTGAGTGTTTTCTAAAAGTTAACTCTGCTCACATAAATACCTTAATTAATGTCCCCTAAGGAAGCCGATTTTCTATACAATAAAATTTAAACTCCTTTGAATGTCATATGTGGTCCTTCAAAATTTGGCCCCTACCCATCTCTTATTTCTACTCGTGTCCCTATTTCTCTCTTGATGCTTCTCTATTTCCTATCACTTTGGCTGTCCTGAACTACTTGCAGTTCCTCGAATAAGCCAGGCAGTCCCTGCATGTGTGGAATGTCCTCCCCTTCTTCTTGTCCATGAGAAAGGCTTACTCATCCTTCAAACTCAGTTTACCTACCAACTCTGCTAGGAAGTTTTTCCTTGTCTCCATAAGCAGGATGGACACTCTTTGGGCTTGTTGAGTACCTTACATCTTAACTGTTGCTCTTACTCACTATTGTTGTTATTGGTTCGTGTTTCTCCCTAACGTGTCTCTACTCTCTATTCTATTTACCTTTCTATTCCCAGCATTGAGCCCAATGGGTGGTACTTAGTAGGGCATTGCTATATTTTTATTAACTGACTAGATGACAGTGTTGACTCAGTGACATCTACTTTGATGTTTGTCTCCCCAGAACTTCTCTAAGGCCCCCCTCAAAGAGAGAAGGAAAGTTCTCCAGGCCATTGGTCCAGTTATATCTCAGTTGTGAACGCATTATAGGTCACCCTTAGCCACCTACTCATTTTCCTGTCCTCTCTACTTGTAGGAGTTCAAAACATGAGGGGAAATATCTGCTGTGGTATAGGAAGTTGTAAGAAAAGAAGACAGTCTGTGTGTGTGTGGGTGTATATGAATGTGTGTGTGTGTGTGTGTGTGTGTGTGTGTTGCTCTGTAACTTATTCTTTATATATACCATCATTTCATAGCCAAGTGCTTTACATATATGGATAAAGACACCCAACAACTGTTGATGGAATGAATGATCTCTCTCACTACATCTTTCCGTATACGCAGAACTGAAGCCATACCAGATAACAGATCGTTCCCAAAAAAGCCATAGACTTTGAAACTTCCAGTCCTTACCTCCATGGTGTCGCCTCAGCCAGCATGTCCTTTCCTCTATTCTCTATCCACTCATCAGTCAGAACTGAAATCAAATGCCATCACTTCTATGAGCATCTTTCTGATGTGTCAAATAGAATAAACAGCTTTTTTCCCTCTCCCATAGCCTGCTGTCATTATCTCTATTTGGCATTTACTGTGGTCTGCCTTGTATGTTAATATTAGGTTTTTTTGAATGTCTGTCTCTTCTATTTGTGATTTTCTTGAGGGCAGGACACCTGTCTTCCTTATCTTATTTTCTCAGAACTTAGCATGCTGGTTGGCACATAGAATATACCCAGCAAATATTTGTAGAATTAAATTAAATCAAAATAAATTAATTAATCAAAGAATTCACATATAGATTATTTTTTGAACCAGTAAATATTTTATATTGTATGAAGATACTAAAAAGCTGGATAGGCTCTCAGCAATTTTGTGAGGTGTCAAGGCTTGAACATGGCACCTTCAAACTTGTGTTTTCATTGCTTCTCTGCTGACACCCTCAGCCTCATCTGACAGTGTCAGGTCTCAACCACTCGAGGCCTTGCTAAGGTGTCAGATACTAAAAGCTTAATGTCTAACCCTTCCAAGAGCACCTGCATTTTAACTGGAAACTCTTGAAAGACATTTAACCAAAAGGAACCAAAGGAACAAACCGTGGTGGGACTTCAGACACCTTGATAATTGGTGGAGGAGGGATAGTGAGTCAGGGATGAGCTCTCATAGCCTCCCTCAAAGCACACAAGACCAGCAGGTGCTGCCTTGCTTTTTGTCTGAGATGACTGTATTTGAACTTGAGTGTGAATGAAGCAAAGAATTCTAAAAGCAAAATTTTAAGGAGTGTTTTCTCCTGAATAGAAAGCCATCCTTAGAATAGTTTAAGCATTTGAAAGTTGACTTCTATTATTTTAACCCTGCACAATTGATGGGGAAGTGAATGGAAGCCAGTAGGTACCCTCAACGTGGAAAAAGCTATCAGGTGAATGTTATTAGCTTCTCCCTGACTTTGGTCCATTACACAGCTGCTTTGCTGGTCTCCCAAAGGGGCACTAAAACTGAAGGCGTGAGTAGGGAATTGCTGATATTTATCAAGTAGGAGCGAGTTAAAATGGGAAGGAGGCAAAGTCAAAGAAGTAAAATATGCAGAGCTTTCACCAGACATCTTGCTTCCAGGGACTAGAACACATTTTAAAAACCTCATCTCATTAACCTCTATTGAATTTTTTTTTTTGGTGTTTTTGTAAATACCTGTAGTTTTAAACAGATGTGTGTGTCAGAATGTATTAGTGACCTTATTGAGCAATTAGTGTTATAGACTCGGTTCTTTAGTACTCATCTTAGAAAATAGCCATTGGCCAAGTCAAGGCTAAGAGAAGCCTGTAGAAAGCAGATAGGGAAAGTGGACAAACCAAGCAGGGGAGAGGTTCAATTATTCTGCTTCTACGGGTTGTCAGGTAAGATTAAATCCTCTGAAGTTTTAGGTTCAGCAGGCAATTTCTTCTTAGACACTTGCTTTGTAGTGTTGCCTTGTCAGGTTTTTCTTTGTATTCTATGTATACAAATCAGAGAGACCAGACGGAACGTTTATGAGTTTATTACTCCATCATCATCTGATTTAGGCAAAATAATGAAGAAATCAAAATGCACTTTGGTGGGATCCAGTCCTCCCATGAAGCATTGCCTCCCACACCCGAGGTCCTGTTTAAAGACTTGTGTGGCATGCTTTCCTACTATCATAGATGACCTGAAGAAAAGACTAGAAACACTGACAGTATCACCCCCTCTCAGAGCAATGAGGCTAAAACTTTTTAAAGGAAGAAATGAACGTGCTAGAGTAAGATTTCAGGTAGCAAAAAGGAGGTAGGCAGATAGTCCAAGGGCCACGTAATCCAAGGCCAGCTCTGCCACTGAGTGAGACGGTCTAGCTGCCTAGAATGGACCAACCAAAATACAAATTTGGAAAGCCATTATGACTCACAAACCACAGTGTGTGTGATACCAAAGACATTTGCTTTGTCATCGGCTTTATTGTCAGCAAACCTCAGGACACTTGTCCTTTTGATGTATCTGCAGCCAAAGCTTGGGGAGAAAAAGCATTCCCAAAAGTCTGCCAATAGAATAAGTACACTCTGCCCAAAAAGAAAAGAATGAAGAAAACAGAAAAAATAGCAAGTAATTATCACACTACTAAAGGAAAAAATAAAAGAATAAAAACTACTATCCCCATGTGACTATAGCATCAAATTCAGCATCTCTGAACATGAAATAAATATTTATTCATCATTGTCTTCTAAGCAAATAGTTGAATAGCCTGGATAAGATTTAGATTTTATGATCAGTATTTGTTTTACATAACAGAGAAAATAAAGCTTTTGTAAATTCAAAAGAAGTTTCTACTACTTTACTTAGATTTCTTATTGAAGAATATTAAACATATTCGTATCGACAACTAGAACTTTTGGACGTCATTGGTAAACGTTTCTGAACTCTCCATGAGTTATACTCTCCCGGTGGAGAGTAAGCATCCATCCAATATTGTGCCTACACGACAGTTCAAAAGGAGTCTGAAAATGGTCAAAGGTGTGAAAAAGTGCTTTCCAAGTTATTGGGATGGCTCAAGTACTCAATTTTAGTCTCAACTGAATCCACAAATTCTTCTCTTTTTCAATGGAAAAAGCAGTTTTTCGGATTGCTTGCTGTCCCAATTTTCTGTGCTTGCTGTCTGGTGGTTTATGAGTGAAAGGATTGACTAGTGTAAGTGGGAGAAACATAAGTGGGCATGAAATTGTTGCCCAGCAAACCTCAGCAAGGCTGAAAGGAGCACACTTTTAAGTCCATCCAACAGCTACATGGGGGCAATGTGTGAGAGAGGGGGAAACCAAAGAGACAAGCACACTAAAAATACATCAGTTGGGAAAGAACTTAAAATCAGAGATGGATTAAATTAAAATGGATCCTGAAGTATACCCTTTGGATACCTGAAGACACGGAAGTCTGCAAACACCCTTCCTCCTGAGGAGTGGGCATGTTACAGAAGACTCCCCACGCTGATGTTAGCAAAGCATGTTTGCCACGAAGCAGCACTTTGTGGGTTCATGCTATAGCTGGCAGGAGCAGGGCAATCAACACACGGTTGATTAATCCTGTCTCTGGCAAGCATGGAGAAGATGTGCTCTCAAAACTGACCTTCAAGGCAACTGAAGACAAGTAAAGGGAGAATTTTTCATTTTAATTAGCAGGTCATCTCTGATGCGAGAAAAATGCAGAACACCATGGAGCAGCGTTGGAGGTGAAAGCAGAGAAGAACCCACGGTCCATGTACACAGAAATATATTATATACTGTGATTACTTAGGATGGTATTCCATACTGAGTATCAGAACTGGGAACTGAGGCACACAGCTGAAAACAGAAACCACTAAGTTGTGTACAGTATAAGGATAGAAACCATCCCTTTCATGGAGCCAGCCCCTGGAGCAGGATTTGCTGACAAATGTCAGTTCAGAACTGCCACTGCTGCCCGCCCCCCCCAACCCCCCCTACTCTGGTAGATAGAAGAAAGGAGCTGAGACAGAGATGTGGAGATCCCCTGTGGGTAGGGAGAAGGCAGTGCAATATTCACAAAGAAAGGATATTCCTTTCCCCAACTTCCCTTGCGGGGGGGGGAACCATGTGAGGAAGGCCCCAGGAAAATCACTCACACAAGCACAGGGAGACTCATGTTTATCTGGCAGCCTGTCACTTAGCCTCTGGAGCTTGCTTATGGCCAGCTTTCCATCAGAGCAGGGGAGAGATGGTGTGGGGTGGGATGGCTGTGTGTGGAGGGGGCCAGAATCAGCTGTCTCAAGTTCTAGAAGCTCCAGAGGTACAGAAGATGGGATTCTCCGGTGTTTGCAGGCTCCAGGGTAAGGAGGTTGCTGAAGGTGCGTAAGATGGGGAAAACATCATAGAGACTGTCAAAGAGGCTTAGACAATAGAGTAATGAGGCATGATGCTGCCAGTTAGGGATTAGCTGGCAAATGTGGACAAACTTCTTAAGGGGCTACCGATAGGGCATTGCTAAGAAGTGAGGCAATTGCAGGGCTCATTGGAGATGCCACCCTTTCTATGCTAAGCCCACAGATGGCAGCTAGATCACCATTATGGACAATCAAGGAGACAACTGCAACATAACCAATGGCAGTGGATCAGTTAGAAATGCATTAGGATACAAGTAATACAAAACCTACTTTTAAGTGGCCTTAACAAATAGAGATTTGTGTTTTGCCTGTGACAAGATATCTGATGGGAAGTTGCTGCTGGCCTTGGTTCCATGTCTCAATGGTTCTGAAATTCTCTCAGCCTTTCCCTCATGGCTACAAAGTGGCTGTCTCAACCCCAGGCATCCAGTCCATATTAAGGAAGGAAGAAGTCTAGGGATGAGAGAGGACAGCCAAATCTTACTTTTATCAGGAAAATAAAAGTGTTCTGAGAAGCCTCATAGCAAACTTATATCACACTAGCCAGAACTGGATCACTTTGACACTCCGGCTGCACGGGAGGCAGCAAGTGTTTAGCTTCTTTGACCTTCATAGTGGTGGAGTAGCTTTCGCACAGTATCTCACACTGGAGGTCCTGTCGAAGGAGGCCCTGCCTCCCAGCTCCCTCATTATGCACTCCTACCCAAACTGAGCAAGCAGAGGAGACAGAGGTGAGGGTGAATCCGCCCACCCACCCACTCAGACCCCAGAGGCATGCGTTTCACCTGCGCTGATGGGGACATGGGGATGGGGAGAGGAAGAGAAAGGATTTTACACTGCATCTGTGTTTTAATGAAGTATTAAAATGGACAGGACAGAGTCTTAGAGATCTAAAACAAGGCTCTTCAGCTATCTGAAAGGGACAAAAAAAGAAACAGAATTGGATGAGAGGTTGTTAAGGGAATCTTCCACCAGCTGGAAAGGAGGCTTTGACTGGATCCAGTTAGTAGTCACTATTAGCAGAATAAAATCATTTTATTCCCTTGAGTCTAACAAATTCAGACTCCTCACTAAATTAGTTACACCGAAGCTTGCTGTTTGTTTATGAGAGGGTCCCATTGGGTAGATTCAGGTCTTTTTAGCTAAACCTCTCTTATTTTATAAAGTTCTGAAATGAAAGGAACCCTTAAGAAGACAGACTTCATTAAAATACATTTTTTGTGTGAGATCCTCAGGTGGGTTGCTATGTAATCAAGCACATGCTTTACACGTTTGGGAATAATGTGTGACTTACCTGTGATAGATTGATTGTTATTGCCAACTCGTCTGTTTCCCCAGACTAACTTTGAAGGATTTGTCCCCTACACACACACACACACACACACACAAACACACAAATCCAACCTACTATTTAAGTATTTGGTGTTCTATCATTTCTAACTGTGACCCTAACACATCTTTTCTTATCCTTCCTCAAAGAACTAGATATACTCTTTCAGGTCTAAAATCAAACTCAATGAGAAGTCGTCTTCCAATTAAAATCTGCTCCATTTAATTGAGGCAAGCTGTTGGAGTACTGTGTTTGTCATAGTGCCTCAGGCATAGAAACTTAGAATTCTTTAGGCAGTGCTAACATTCCGAAGGAGAAATAAAATGATTTGGTCTAGTATAGTTGAGACTTCTAATATTCTACTCCATAAACATTCATAGAGTTTCAGCCTTGTGTAGTCACTGTGTTATGCGGTGAGAACACACAAAGGAAAAAGATATTCCTTGTCCTTAGGAAATTCAAAATTCAGCTGTGGCTATCCTGGCAACAGCGTAAGCTAATATCCTTAACACATTGTGATAATTACCATGACAAAAATATTTATAAAGGGTATGGAAACACAATGGAGGCAATAACTATAGCTGTGTAAAATTTATTATTAATTTATGAAGGAAAAATTAATTAAATGAGTTAATCAAGGTCTCAAAGTCAGCTAAATTCTTCCCTGTGTTTGAGAGAGCAGCATGTCCTTCTAGGCATGAAAGGAACCATTTCTCACCCAACTCGAGAAAAGATTCACAACCTAAGTGCTGGCTGCCTGTGCAGAAACCTGCAGAGAAATCTTCTTATACTGCATCAGGTATAGCAGAAGGAAACAGCTGGAAGCTGAGGGGCAAATATCAGCAGCTTTGGTGTGATTAAAAAGAATCGCCAAGTACAGTAGGTCTATTCCCACTCCTAGCAGTGTTTTTTTTCCATAGTTATGTATTAAGTCCTAAAATAGTAAATAGCAACAGTTATTATTTCTTGAGTGCCCACACGTCATTTATATAAGTCTGTCACTGTAAAATTAAATTTACATATACTATTTCTAAATTTTATCACAATTCCACTATAAAGTAGACACTGCTACCTCCATTTTACAGACGAGGAAAACATGAAATAGAAAATTATCCACAAGAGGACTCAGGAGTTGAGTTCAGTTTTGTCTAACTGCAGTGCCTATGCATTTCCCACTACGCCGTGGAAAAGACTAGAACTTTCTTGATGCATCACTTGAAGAGCAAGAGGGAGGCATTGCTCTTTGTGCCTCTTATTAGTCGTTCATTAGACATGCACATGAAATGACCCCTCCTCTCTTGTGGTATGAACTTGGACCTCCTTGGCCAAAGGTAAAATCAGTGTTAGAGTTCAAAAACTGCTCTAAATAAGCAAATATTCTTCTTTCCATTGCTGCCAATTGATTTTTTTCCCTCTCAAGTCTGCTCTTGGTTTTGCTAGTAAATATTGTTTCTGTCTCCACCCTCACTAGCAAACACAGCTGGTTTTGGCTGTCAAGAATTCAAAGAACCTTCTGCAAAGATTCAAGCTATATGAAAACAATCAGAATGAAAAGGGGAAAGAATGTTTAAATGGAAGATAACATCTTAAAATATAGGTTTGGCTTTGCTTGCATTTTGTGGAAGCCAGTGAGAGTTGAGAAAGAACCGATATTTTTATTGTGATTCTTGTCATGTGGTTCTTCTGAACAGAAATGTCCCAAGAGAAAGACAGTCAGCAAAGTCAATATTCAAATCTTACATTTTCCATTATCTTGCAGCAAAGAAGCGTGTCTTCCAGTCCTCACTTAGCAGCCCACTGAACTTGACCTGGTCCCTTTCTCTCAGTGTAGTTTCCTCAAGTTTAATATGAGGTGCTGAACTAAATGATTGAGCTCTATCTCTAACACTCCATTTTTACACTTATAAATCATGGAACCACTATTTCTGAAGTGTAACGATTCTGTTTCCTGTAAATCCATGCTACTTACAGCTTTTACATACTGCTGGGGCTTAAAGCTTTGTATCAGTGGTGAATGTAGCCATAGGCTATACATGACATAGATTTTTGGGAGGATGGATGGAACTCAACCATTTTGGGGTAGGACAATTTTTAAAACATCTGTATCAAGGTATAACTGACATACAACAAACTACATATTTCAAGTGTACAATTTCTTAACTTTTGGCAAATGTATGCACCTGGGAAATCATCACCACAACAAGATAGTGAAAAAGAGTTTCCTCATGCCCCTTATAATCACTCCCTTCCCCTTCTCCACTCTCATCCCTACTGAAGTGCTTTGTGTCATGATAGATTCATTTGTATTTTGTAGAATTTAATGTAAATGGCATCACACAGTTTGTACACTTTTTGTCTGTCTTCTTTCACTCAATATAATCATTTTGAGGTCCAGCCATGTTGCTACATGTGTCAATAGATCATCCTTTTTTAATGCTGAGTAATACTCCATTGTATGGATATACCACTATGTATTTCTCTATTCATCTATTAATAGGCACTGGAGTTGTTTCTGGGGCTTGGTGTTTGCCACATTTAGCTCCAAGTGATGTCAGCCTCCTCTAGCAGTGAAGTTGCTAGTTTTCACGGTTCCATCAGTCATGGTTGAGCTATGATGGTTATGGAGCTAGAGATGGTGGTGGTGGTTAGGGAATGAGAGCAGCCCCAGGTTATAACACCACAGACTCCCAATGTTCTCACCTCAGATTTAGTAGCTTTTCTTGAATAAATGCTCCTTAATTTGTTGTATGCCTAGAGTTCTCAAATGGTTATTTTTAATCAATATTTTCCACTTTTATCATTGCTTTTTGGAGAGAGGATTTGCCAAGCTATTTGTACTGTCATTCTAGAAATCCCATGATTTTCATTTTGGTGTACTTTTTCTGACAAATTACATGAAGAGCAGGATGGTCCCTAGTTTTCAGAAAAGTTCCATCTAATAAGGGAAATTGAATTTGTGCCCACTTAACTAAAATACAAGATAACGACAGAGGCACTGCATAAACAAGCAACCAATGAGCTCTATAGGTGTTCAGAGGGAGGAAATAGCATTCCTTCCGGAAAAGGATTAGGAAAAGCTTCCAGGAAGGGGGAGCATTAGAGTGAGCATTAAAGGGTTGATAGGATTTCAATAAATATTGAAAGACTAAGCATAGCAGTTGCATGAGTAGCTAAGCTGAACTGGGATTTCTTTCATTTCTTTCTAGTTGAATTTTAAATGTAGAACATGAATACATTTTCATTGTAAAACTATTTAAATAATATAGTTGGTAATGTTAAAGTATTGCTATTTAGCTCTCTTCCCTCATCTCATCCCATTCCTTTCCCCACCACCATTTTAAGGCCCCTTCCTGTGCGTGGACATATATATACAAAACAATGGATTTCTGAAAATTTGAATGGAGTGAGTTCATCCACAATTAGATCAAGAAGCTAGGACTAGCTCTGTGTTGATACAGATGAATATTTGTAAAGATCAATAACTTGACTGGGGGCACCTGGCTAATATCATCAGCAGTAGCAAAATAGCTTACTCTCTGAATAAGCCTAAGCAAGCTATGCAGTAGCTAGGGACTTTAGTTTGCTTATTAGTCAAGATACAATAGGCTATGCTATCCCCCATGATCCCAAAGATTTGAGGCAATAAGTGATGATTTCCCACTCACACAAAGTCCATTGCTCTTCTGTGCAGCTTTCCTGAAGTGGAGGATTCCTTCCCTTTCAGCTGCACAGACTGGGGAGACAGAGAGAGTAGAAGATTGAGCAAAACATTCTATGGTTAGGTCTGGAAGTGAAGTATATCATTTCTGCCTGCATTCCATTGAACAGAATTCAGTACCAACTAGGTTCAAGGGGGGCTGGTAAATTAGTCTTCTTTTGTGCCCAAGAAAAGCTTAAAACAGGTTAGTGAATTCATAGCATTTTATCTGCCACAAGTTTCCTCATTTGTGAGAAGGATGGTCAACTAGATGATGGTTAGAGCCTTCCCAATTCTATCTTTTCATGAGTATTACATTCAATGAGAGAATTTGTCCTCACTTGGCATTCAAGTGGATTGAGTTTATTTTTAACTTTAGTAAATTGTGTTGTTTTTCATCTACTTGTCATTAGGTTGTATGTCTTATCAAGTTAAGAGATGTGTGGGTGATCTGGCTGCAACATCTGTCACCCCACTGAGTACCTGGGTTGGATTTGGGTGATCTGACTGGTTAGGCAGGTGTCCCCTTTCTCCCTCACCACTCCATGTGCATTCCTCCCTAAACTACACTCTTGGTTGAAGAGGAATACTTTCCCCCACTGAGGAGGACCATTCTTCAGTCAAGGGTGTACAAGCAGTTGCGCTCCCCTTCTAGAACCTCCAAACAAGCTTTCAAGGTCATTTGTAGGAGAATGTAGGGTAGTCAAGCTTCCAAGACTGCAGACATGTCCAAATGAGGTGCTGCATGTGGCAATCTCCCTTAAAAAAATAAGTTAAGAAATATCTGAGATTATTCTTCCTAAATTTCAAAAAGTAGTGAGAAAATGTTGAAGCAGAAATAAAATCATTAATTAACTTCTAGGCGATGTTACATAATTGAAAGAGTCAAGATTTCTGAACTTAAGTCCCAAATCCGCTATTGATGATGGATGATGTTGAGCCAATCACTTACATCATCTACCCTCTCTGAACCTCCATTATTTTCATTTTCATTTATTAATAGATATAATCAACTCACTGGGATGTTGTGAGGATCAAATGACAGCACAAGGGAAGCTGCTTTGTAAACTATAAGGACCTATACAATTTAAAAAAGAAACAAGGAGAGAGAATAGAAAAAGGCAAGCAAGTAAGAGAGCAGAGGGCTAGAACTGTGATGTTCATGAGAAACGGGCTCTCAGGAGGGAATCAGGGCAGCAATCCAAGATGGAAAACAGTTAGAGCTGGAATTCTGGGGAGGACAAGAGGAAGCTGGGGTGTGGGGTATGGTGGGGAGAAGAAAGAATGAGAAGAGGAAGGAATGGGACATTGTGAGTAAAAGGAATGAGTTTAGAAGCAATTTTTTAATAATAATTTTATTTTGGAACAATTTTAGATTTACAGAAAGTTTACAAAGATAGCATGTAGACTTTTTGTATACCCTTCACCCAGTTTCTCCCATTGTCAATATCTTATGCATTGAACTTCTGTGCCATCATGTCTGTTCTGACTCCTGGTGATCCTATGAGTGAGTGATGTCCACGATATCCTGTCCTCAAGAGCCCTACTCAGCTCCCGCAGACTCATGCCTATAGCTTCCTTTTTGGAGTCAACCCATCTCATACTTGGTCTTCCTCTTTTCCTGTGGCCTTCTACTTTTCCCAGCATTATTATCTTTTCCAAAGAATCCTGCCTTCTCATGATGTGCCCAGAATAGAACACACTCAGTTTTATCCTTTTTCCTCCATCAATAGTTTAGGCTTAATCTGCTCTAGGACCCATTCGTTCATCTTTCTGGCTATCCAGGGTATCCTCAGAGCTCACCTCCAACACCATATTTCAAATAAATCAATTTTTTTCCTGTCACCCTTCTTCACTGTCCAGCTTTCACACCACTACGTAGTTATTGGGAATACGAGATTGTGAATAACCTTGGGCTTAGTCTCTAATGACACTTCCCTACACTTGATAACTTTGCTAATTCTTTCCTTGCTGCCCTTCCAAGTCTCAGTCTTCTCTCTTCTCTTGATTTCTTGGCTTCAGTCTCCATTTAAATTGATGACTGAACCAAATATCTTGCATATAGTGCATTTGCCAAAAGTTTAACACATAGAACAGCATACTGAACACAGGATCTCACAGAAATAGCACTAGGGTCCTGATTCATGCACACCACTAGCACTAGAAAGAAACTGACACTGGTGCATTACTACTGACTAAACACCAAATTTTATTGGAAACTGTAACCTTTTGATAGTTGTCAATTCAGTTTATTGAGCTGAGCTGGGATTAACTGATCTCTGACTCCATGTGTCCCCACTTCCTTTGTCAATTTCTGGCTTAGTGACTCAGTTTCCAAAAATAGCTGGTGAAATAGAGTCATCACAGGAGCCTTTCCTTGTCCTCAGGACAACATATATCCATGTCCTGATGAACAGATGTTCTGAGAATAACTCTTCAATCTTACCCTTCCTGGGGAAGCTCTTTGGAGGCAGCAAAGTGAGGTGATTCAGCCAGCTAGATCAATAAAGAAAGTGCTATTATTTTATTTTTCTTTAACTTAGTCACAAAACACCAGGCAAAGAGCAATTACTTTGAACAATATAGGGCATATTGCAGAAGGCCCTAGGGAGATGAGGCATTTTGAGTTTTCCCCATTCTACATAATTATTAGAGGCAGTTTAAGAGAAAGCTCAGTATAGCAGCCCTCCAACGAACCACCCTATGATAATCCGAAGATCATTTTTGAAGTTTCATATATTTGCAGTGATCTTCAAAGAGAGACTCATGAAGAGTTTAGAAATGGAGTGTGTTAATCGGTTACGAGTCTTGGCATTTAGTGGGTCTGGAGTGAGAGATGGGAAGCATCTGCAATGCCCAGGATAATCTCACTCGTTGAAGAATTGTCCTGCTTAGCCATCAAGCTAATGAATACTGCTCAGAAAATCTACATCTTTGGCATATCCATAGGAAGATGCTAAGAATTCATTAACAGCTTTCCTAGGAATAAGCATCTCCTCTTTAGGGCTAGCTCTTCAAGGGAATACCCGTAGTCAGAAATGCAATGCCATGTGTAAACATTTCCTTCTTCAGCATATAGGAAGAAAGGAGGCAAATTTCTGAGAACTGTAAATCACAATAACATAAATAAGAATAGCCATAAATACATGTACACATTCCGCGAATGGTTTCCTTTTGTGTGGATGTGTCAGTGCTGTGGCAGAAATAATTATACTCTGGTGCTTACCAAGTTTCTTAATGCAATAATGGTTGCAAGGCATTCTCTTAAATTATTAGAATTCTGAAAGCAAATATCACTAAATATAGAGAAAATTCTTCTCATTATTTTCCATATTTTTTCACTGTATCTGTGTGTGTCAAAGGAACCCTAAAAGCTTCATGAGGGCAGGAGTTCAGCACTTTGATACATGTGCTTTTAACAATGTGGGAAAATTCACAAATTAATTTGCCAACTAAACTGTGTAATTGGATCCTGGTTTATTCTCGTAGAGTACAGCTAATAGGGTGGCTTTTTTCTTCCTTTTTTGAAAGAGGCAAAGAAGACTTACACGATTACAAGAAGAGTTTTGCCAATATGCAAAGCTTGCTTAAGGTAGAAATCTCAGTTCTCATCGGCTTAAGTTCATGGTATGAGGGGTTATGGAACTGGGCAGAAATGGCCATTAAAAATGTCATTTAAAAATCTATCCATTTCCTTTCCCACTATAGGCTTTGCAAATGCAACCCTGCTTGCAACTTCCAGAAGTCTAGCTATTTATTTTCCAGCCAGTACACCATTCAGAGTGTTACTCTAGACTTGTTTCTTGTAACAAACACAGACTGATTATCTCAGTCCCTTTGCCACTCAAACCTTAGCTAACTTCATTTTGGCTCGATATTTGTTAGCTTTGAAGGGGAGGGGCAGGGCTGGTATCCTTCCTATCCCCATGAACACACGCTAACTGTGTAATAGGAGGTAGAGACAATTTAGAAGCTTCACAGAGCTTCAACAAAAGAGAAATCCATGCAGTGAAATAGAAATTAGGCTCTGCCAAAATCTTTGCACATTCTCAGCATGATTCTATATGCAGTTAATATATTGATAAGTATTCCAAATACAGAGCAGTCTAGGTTTTAATTCAGGATATTAAGTACCACTGAAACAAAACCATCCTTTGGTTTAGCCTATGGATGCAGATCCAGTTCCTAGACCATTGACTTTTCACCAAAAGGTAGATGTCATATCTACCTCTGACAAAAAATAAGCACCTATACCAAGCTCCATTCTCCTTACCCAGGATAAATACTCTTCTTCAAAGAAATCCTTAAAAGATTCCATTTTCTGTCACAGAAAGTAGCAATTAGTTGTTTTCTATGATACACAAAATGCTATGTGTCCACTGTCAGAGACAATGGCCAAGTCACAAGGAGATAATGCATTAGTACTATTTTAATATTTTAACTGTGCTTTTCATTTTCTTTGTAATATGGTACTGTACTAGCAATTGGGAATGTCTTAAAATCAAAGGCTACCAGTGCTAAAAGGAAATTCAGAGACCAACTGGACCATTTCCTTTGCTTTAGAGATATGGAAGTTGAGGTCCACTGAGGTAAAGTTACTTGATCAAGACCATCCAAAATGATAGAAGATCTCCATCATAAAATTGCAACTGTTAAGAAAGATTTTCTAGTTTTTCTGGGAAAGAAAACTTAACTTCAACAGGGAGCAGTTAAAGTGTTTATTGCTACTAAGGAGAAGCTCTCTGTTGCTGGATTTTGGTGTAAGCCCTTAAGATAATGCAGAGGATGAATTTCAATTACTTACCTTATTCCTACCGTATGTGTTGCAACTGAGCCAACTTTGCTAGTTAGTCTCAAATGAGAAACCACAATGTTTTTATATTTTGGTCAGATTTCAAGATTCTTTCTCTTAGTAGAGGTTTATATGTTCTAAAGCCTCATACTTAAGATTCAAGATATGAGCCCTCTTCCTGATCATTATATAAGTCAAAATAAGACCTTCCAAATCTCATCTTCCATTATATTTCCCCCATCTACTACATATCATAAAGAAATGATGATATAAATTACATAGTGTTGAGTAGGAGAGAAATTGTTTGCTCTGATCAGGAATTTCATCTAAGAATCTATAATCTATTGGTTAGGTCACAGGCTTAATTACACACAGTTTGAGGAATTATAGCAAATGTGCCTTCTCAGGTGGTTAACACTGCTTACGGATTAAAAGGGATCACATTTGTTAAGGTAGTAACTGGCAACATAAGCAAGTCTATTGTAGAAAGGTGTTTATTTGAAGGGTATAGTTATAACTCTTTAATGAGAAGATAGTTATTGCCTTGAGAAGAGTTCAGAGATAAGAACTCTTTCCACGGGCAGACCAATGGAATTTCATTACTTTTTTGACCTCAGCCATTAATATTATGGCTTCTAGCCATGCCCTCTGTTTTGGTCTGAGTGCACAGGTGGCAATATGACAAATAAAACAGTTGGGGCACAAGTTAAAATGCCAGTGGCAGAATTTGAGCCACTATAACCTAGGGAGTTGAGTAATCATAACAGTACCACAGCATCTGTGAATTCAGACCTGTGGCACTATTCCAGAGAGTGAGAATTCAAGTTACCTTCCCAGAATGACAGTTCTGTCTTTCCTTCATGGATTTCCCTCTTGTAATAGAGGCTCAGTTTGATCCACCCAATTCTGTGGTAATGACAGACAGAATCTGGGAGTCACACTTTCTGAGATCAATTGACCTAAAAAATTTGGACAATCAATACTACTTTTGATTATAGCCATTTTCTCAATTTACCCTAGAGCAATGAACCCATTATCTCAACAATTTGCTTTATTTTTTAACCTACCATTAAATAGATAATATCTCTGAAGCTTATGCTGAATAACTATGATGTTTCATAGATTAAAGACTAGTCAAACATAATTCTAGCACCACCAAGATTCCTATCAGAATTTGTCATTGGAATGAGTCTCACCATTAGATGTCTTATAAACGTTGCCACTGTTCTACTTTTCATGAAAATAATTCTATTTATCTTGTAAGGGAGGAAGAAATTTTCCTCTACCCTTCTAGGTTCTTCTGGCTGGCCGAAGAATTAAATTGACATGAGACAGAATAACAGGAGAAAATCAAACAAAGTTTAATAACATGTGTACATGGGAGAAACCCAGAAAATCTGAGTAACTCACCAAAATGACCGAAGCCACCACCTTAAATACCATCTTCAGCTAGACAAGAGAGGATGTTGGGGATAGTGGTTTGGGACTCCAAAGGGTTGGAAGGCAATTCACGTGGAGATGGAAAAGCAAATGTCTGGTAAAAAAATGTTTCCCGTGGCTTGCAGAGACAATGGAACATGGAGAGGACTTTGATCAAATGGGCCTTGCTAGGTTCCTCCCTGTCTACCACACCTAGTTCACCTTATACTATAGTTATCTATGGTGATAGCTCCTTGTTGGAAGAGGCCTTCTAAAATTCTTTTAGACTGTTATGGGGGAGGTCAAAGTTTCTTCCTGAGTCTTTTGCTCTTAAAAATAATCAAGCCAAAGAGACACATTATTGATTAGCAAATTCTGTTCCTCTGCAATCTTCAGAGTTTTGTTTTACCGGTCCATAAAAGGACACTTGACTTAGTACCACAGTTGAAAATGAAAGTAATTATTGATGCAGTCTTTAAACAGCAGGAGTACGCATGTTCCATTTGCTTTGTGTTGTATCCTACCATACTGCCACAGACCCATGGGAGCAATACTGCTAGAGAAAGATGATTCTGATGCTGTTCCTTTGGGTTGCTTCACATGGAAATGTTTTGAAATCTGAAATTCTACTTTGCCATTTTCACAGTTATTTAAAGCATTCCTTCTGCACACTTGAGAATGATGAAGGCTTGAGGGTGCCAAGAAGTAGCTTAAGCTGACTGGGAGTGAATTCTTGTTTTGGAGTAGTACTCATATCTTCCTACCAATATCACACTCTCTTGAGGAATGCTAAGAAACTGTGTGTACTTTAGAGATTTTTCACATTGCTTTTTCATTTTCTTAAATATGCTTGATTTCATTTTTCTCTCATTTTGGAAAATAATATTTTAATAGAATTTCTGGCCTATGTGTTCTCTGGAATCAATGAAAGGAATTCATCCTCCTTCTCTCTCTCTCTCTCCCCTCTCCATCTTGTTGGGACTTGCTGTGACAATACAGAAAAAAGTAAGACCTAAGTCAATAAGTGGAGAGGCCACCGTTTGTAATCAAAATCAGAAAATATTTTTAGCGAGGTGGATTTCTTCATGAAAATCTCTCCATTTGCTCTGCCTCTCTGATGGTCACTCCTGACATTATCCCTTTACCTGTGTATTTAAGAATTGTTGTCAGATGGATCTCTTTCTGTTGACATGGTATCCTTTGCTGTCTACCTTCTTTATCTAGCTAGTAGCAGATGTTTACCTACTTACAAGGAATATTTCTCTAAGGAATGTTATGAAGGCCCTCACTGGGGTGGGAAAAGAATCCCTGACATCTTTAGTCTTGAATACCCCTGTACTTTATCTTCTTTTAAAATATACCACTGCACATGCATTTTAATTAAACCCAAACTGCACTCACAGAGGCATTTATGTGTCACCAATTATTCTAAACAAGGATTTTTTCTCCCTTTTGAGTGTTAAATCATCATCTGTCTTTCAACATGTGTGGATAAAGCAGCTATAATTATTGAAAATAATATATTTTCCTAAACATAAATTTGGGATATGGTCAGTTTTCGTTTTCCTTTTTCTTCCAGCAGCTCAAAAACTTCAATTGTCTTACTTCTGGGTGTTTTCTAAAGTACAGTCACAAAAGAGATTGTGAAAATGACAATGCTGTGTTTGATATTTATTCTCTCACACTGACTTCCATATCAAAACTGCTAAGTTGGGAAGACAAAGGATGCTTCCCCAACTGCTGGCAAGACAAAGCTCCTTTGTATGCTGACTCTTCTCTTCCTCTTACATCAACATCAATAAGTATTTTGTGGGAGAGACTGAAATGTCACTCTTTCCGAGGAGCAATCAAGTCCAGTTTATTCTTTGCTCTGTAATTAAAGCCTGTTTCTGTGAGAAAAGTAAACCAATACCCCAGCAGCCGAAGATAAACTGCTATGCTATTTTTAATCTACAGCAACCCTTTCAACAGTATGAACCCTTTGAGACTTGCTACACTTTTGCATTCTTGAGTCAATAGAAAAAAGATTCATAGAAGACAATAGTGAGTAACAGTCTTATGGTATTAAAATTGGGTGTCTTCTTGTGAATATGTGTTTTTAAACAAACAGCACTACAAAGGATCTGGATGAAAGTGGAGGATTTGATAAACATGTTTTATCCACCCAAAACGTGGATGCAACCTGAAGGGGAAGAGAATCTGTGACCCCAAAATATGTCTCTTTGACATAAGGATTATTTTGAGCTGATGATTTTTAAGAAACAGCAGACAAGGGAGATGCTCTGAAGACCAAGTAGAAGTTATCCTTTCGTAAGAAACATTTACATTTATACAAGAAATCTCCCTTTGTAAGGGTGTCTCCTCGCTCTGTACCAGGAAGAGGAAGATGACTACATCTCTAGAAACTCTTATTAGTGGAGAAGGCAGGGACTTAAATCTGCATAACAATCATAACCTAGTTTACTGTGCTTTGTCTGGTACCCTCCCCTAACTGACTGCCCCTCTGCCAATGTCTTCCTTTGTCTTTAGCTGGAGATGGTTTTTAAGATGGTGGCCTGGGCCATTTCAGAGAGCTACTTTTCTTGGGTATCTCCCAGGTATGCGGGAGGTATACATGTTATTAAAATTCTGTTTGTTTTTCTTCTGTTAATCTCTCTTTTTATTACAGGAGGATCTCAGCCAAGGGCCTAGATGGGTAGAGGGAAAATGATTTGTCCTCCCCTACACAAGTCTTTGTTCTCCTTCCCTGATGTGCCAAAACCAATTCCAGTGCCTGACTTTGCTACAGTCTTGAGAATAGCAAAAAAGGAATTCAAAGGCAGAAAGGGAGGAGAGCTTCAAATTGGTTATTAAACATCACTTCTCAAGTCCCACCATAAGGAGTCCCCTAGAGCCAGCTTCCTCGTCAGCCCCCAGCCAGCTGCCATGCTCCGCTTCTGGGCCACCCTCCTCCTAAGAAATATAGCTACTGTGTTCAGTTCTCTCTTTCTTGAATCCTAGTCTCCTTTTCTCCTGTTTGGTCACTAGCTTCTTTCTCTAGAAAAAAAAAAAGAAACTTAACCCCACAATAATCTCATCAATTCAAAAAACCAACCTTTTTAGTTTTTTTTTTTTTAAAGGTTGGTAACTGAGCTAACAACTGTTTCCCATCTTTTTTCTGCTTTTTCTCCCCAAATCTCCCCAGTACATAGTTGTATATTTTAATATTTTAGTTGTGAGTCCTTCTAGTTGTGGCATGTGGGACACCACCTCAGCATGGCCTGATGAGCGGTGCGATATCCACGCCCAGGATCCGGACAGGCAAAACCCTGGGCTGCTGAAGTGGAGCGCACGAACTTAACCACTCAGCCACGGGCTGGCCCCCCTTTTAGTTTTTAATACCAGTTAGGAATTCCTTCTCCAATCACTCTCTTCCATTATTTGATATTCATATAATCAAAGGGTACATTAAAAGGATTTGCTAAACCAAGCTGCAGCCTCTTTCCAAAGATACGTGGAGCCTATCCTATGACATTTCTAAATAGCAATATTTTGAACATGTATGTCTTGTCTTCTCAGTTCCTGAGTCCGAAAAGTGCCTCCTGACTACGAGCTGCTCTGCCCTGGTTATGGAAAGTGTGTAATATGTGAGGCTTTGTAAAGGATTTCGCAGGGAAAACATCCCTTTCACCCCTGAGACTTTAATCTGTCAATCCTCTATTCCAGAGCTGTCCAAGAGGAATACAATGTGAGCCGCAAATGTGACCCACATGCAATTTTAAATTTTCTCCTGACCATATTAAAACAAGAAGTAAAAAGAAAGATGTGAATTTAGTCTTAATAATATGTTTTATTTAACCTAATATATCCCAAATGTTATCATTTTAACGTACTCAATATTAAAAACATTTTTAATGTCATTTTTTTTCATAAAGAGGCTTTGAAATTTAGTGTGTATTGTACATTTACAGCATTTCTGCTTAGCTACATTTCAAATGCCCAATAGCCACACATGGTGAGCGGCTCTGGTACTGCACATTGCAGCTCTCCATCTTCACTGACCTTGATATAGACTGAGAGACTGACTGCACAGACGGACAATGGCCAGACCATGCATGACAATAAATTCTGACCCACACAAGGTGCCCAGGAAGCCTACCCATAACATCAGCGGCAATTGATCTGGAATGGTCAGGAGCTGGTCAATGACTGCCAACTTCCCTCCCCCTCTCCCACCCCATCCTTCCAGCTCAGGGCCAACCAGAGAAAGTCAAATATGCTCCCCAATCAATCACATAAGATGCTTGCTTCTAGTTAGCGGCCTCCAGTTTTACATACCAACAAACTCCAATCAGGGCATACCCGAATCCTTGCCCTTTTTCACTAAAAATCCTTCCCACTCCTCTGCCTGCCTTTGAGTCTTTGCCAAACGCAAATGGTGATAGCTGACTTCTTGCTTTAGGGAATTCTGAATGAATAGCCTCTGTTTGTTATCATTTGGGTGGTCTTAGGTTACTTCTATAAGACCTGAGCTTCACTTTTGATTATGTAGAAATTCTCCCTTATATTTGAAAACCCAAATAAGGTGAATACTATGAGGAGGGGTGGAGGGTGGGGAAGGGCGGGTACTCTTGACCCAAGGCAATAGGGAGTAGAGCAGCTACATTTTGCTAGCAACAGCATTGAGGTGTTTTGTTGTTGTTGTTGTTTTATATTGCCTTTTGGGTAGTGGCAGACAAATGTTCACCGAGATTAAGGCCTAAGGTGGCATGATGCTGGTAAGGAACTGAGCAAAGGGCCTGTCCTCATCTGTGCTTAGAGGACAAACACTTTCACACATGGAGAGGAAAGCAGTCCTTGATAGTCCTGGATTTTTCACAACCTGTTTGCCATTCTTTAGTCTGTGCCAGAAGAGACATTTTAAAACCTCTCTGATAATAGTGGCTGGTGGTTAAGGTTTTTAGGAGCAGGCAGGATGTCTGCATGTCTGCCCAAAATGTGAGATTAGCACTTCATTTTCGGCTGAGACTAAAGTGAGGAGAAAGCCCAAAGGAAAAACACATCACTTCTGTGGCTGTACAAACAGTGGAATAAGATATATATAAATGTTACCAAGAAAATCGAGAAAATGTTTGCAAGCCCTGCACTGTAAATGTTATTTTTAAGACTTGAATTCAAGGAAAATTTAATCAAGGCAAATAGGAACTGACTTTTTTCAGTTGAGTAAAAATTGGGTCCATTTCTTGTTAAAAAATTTGAGGAAATTATTTCCAAATAGTGACACTCTGCTTAGAATTCTGGCCCATTAAAAGTGACACTGAAGTGGCCAAACTGAAAACCTTTCAGTTTTAAAGTTGCCATTAAGTGGAAAGACATGATATCAGGAAGAAATAAAATGAAATCCATTTTCATAGCTAGACTAAGGAAATGATGAGGTTTTATAGAGAAAGAACATCTAATTATTTGCAAGACGTTTATGATCTGAGTCCAGGGCTTCCTATTACTGTATTTACCACAGCATAGCCATACCATGACACAAGGAACCTTGGGGACTTGAAAGGTCCCACAAAGTTAATCACTTTCCACTCCTGCAGTAGCTAGTTATCTAGTAGGCTCCCACCAATCTGTTTCAAATTTTATGAGAAATGCACTTTTTTTTTGAAATACACTATTTCTCAGATTCTATTAAAAAAGAATCTTCCTCTTCCTATAGTCCCGCTTTGAGAGATTACGACATGGTGAGAACGTAGCATTCCTGCCCTCTGAAAGATTTACAATGCAAATGTCACCCAAAGAGGAAAATGACTTCACCACTACGAAGATGAGCTTTATTTCATCAATCACTAATTGGGAAACTTAGTCAAATATTGATATGAATGTCGCATCTCTGTCGGACAGGACGCAGAGCAGTGGTTTTCGTTTGGTCATAACTTACATCATCCCTGAGCCTTGATGTCTGCTATCTTGCCTGTGCAGCAAGGGTCTTATCTAGGATGTGAATTTCATTGGAAAGCTGGCTGTCTTGAAAAGGAGAGAAGAGATGAGAAGGAAAAGCTAGACTCAGAGGACCGACAGCATTTTCATTCGCAAACAGTTCAGATTAACTCATAAACAACAGAAACATTTCATGACTGAGTGATGGCACTCTGTCTGCTGTCTACATTTCTTGTCTTTTGCAGGAAACTGGCCCAGCCAGGGTGACCTCTCGCCATGGTGGAACGGATACCCAAGCTGGTTCTAGCACATGGTTCTTGTCACAGTCTAGCTACATGTGCTGCTACATAGTAGGTAGTGATGGAAGAAATTTATTAATGCAATTCCCTCCTTTCTCTGTTTTAGACTTTTGATATCTGTTGATATTTATTGAAGTAGAAACAGTCACAAAATGATAAAGAGAGTAAGAGAAATTCTGCCCTACTGCCTCGTGCGCACATAATGCAAGAGATAAGACTGTGCCCTCTCATGTACAGACCTGTAATCAGGAGCTGGAGGCAACCTTCCCCACGTTCCTTTCCCAAGCCTCACCATCTCCTCTCTGACCAGCATTGTCCTTGAAAGGTGTATAGACCAAGTCCCTCCAAAACCACATCCTGTGTGATTCAAAAGCTTCTGGAAATTAGGTCTATTACGATATCTATTTTGTATCATAATCGTGTGATCCACAACCGTTGCTGCTAAACCTGAGCTTGCCATTTAATTTGCCTCTCATGATGTGTCCTTCCAGGCTTTGGGGATTTGTCTTCAACCTTCTCACATTAAACTCCTCTGGTAACTTACCCGTCTTCTCTATCAGATTATAGCTGGCTAAGAATATATATATATATAGTTTATATGTTGCCGGTATTTTATTCTAAGTCACTTTTATGCATTAACCAAATTCATCCACATAGGAAACCTTTGGAATAAGTACTATGACTATCCGATCTTACAGATGAGGAAACTGAGGCACAGAGTACTTAGGGAACTTACCCAAAATTTCTCAGCAAGTAAGTGGCCAAGCCAGGTTTCAAACCCAGTAGTTTGGCCCCAGATTCCCAGCTCTTAACCACCTACATAGTATTTCTTTTTTGAGGACTGAGTCTACGTTTTCTTTCTCTCTTTATTCCCAGCTCCTAGTATGAGGCCTGGATCGTCAGAACTTTGAATAAATTTTCGATGAATCAGGGATGACACTGAAGGAGAGTCTCTGTGCAGGACTCATCATACTGAGGCTCAGCTGACATGAGCTGCATCCTCCAGCAGACTGGCGCTGCCCTGAGCTCTGTGACCCAACCTGAACTCCTCTTTCTTGTCAGTCTGGTTCTTGCTGGGATTATCAGTAAAGCCAAGGTGATAACAGCACCGCAATCCTATCTCTGCCTTCCAATCTGTTCCTTCCTCTGACACTGCTTTATCTCTTCCAGTGCCTCTTTCTATTTCTAAGTGAAATGTGAAACTTCTGTGTACTCAACAATGAAAAAAACATGACCAGCCATCCATACCAAGTTAGATAATACAGGGGGGTTACTTAGAAAAGTCTTCCTTGTGTAGGTCAGCTTAGCTTTTGCTCAGTCACAATCTTCAGGAATGTCACTGGTTAAAGTAGTCGATGTAATCATAGCACAATCCTATCCCTGAACCCAATCCCCACCCAGTAAAATAAGTCAGTTCCTTTTGCTTCATAACATTCTCACCTCATCTATGCAACTAAAATGTTTCTTATTCTCTTCAGTGTACTTATTTTGGAAACCACTGAAGCAGAAGAAAAAGGCATACACTTTCTATGTGTTCCTGGAATATGATTGAGTGCTAATAGCTTCAACATTGGGAAGGCAAGGATCCACGTCCTGGAGCAGATATGCAGACTGCCTTGAGGTCAAGCACTTCCTCCTAATTAGGAGACTACGATGGAATGAAGAGGAGAGCAATTACTTGTGCTTCATCACTGGTTCGTTGGTGCTGAGGATACATTGATGAATAAGACAAGTCCCTGGCTTCAAGGAGCTCATAATCCATCAGAGGAGACAAACTCTATTTCTCAATGTGTTACCCTCTATAATAGGCGTCTATACAACATGTTACATGAATAGACACGTGCAGGACTGGCTACATAAGTTGAAGGGTCTAGTGCAAAATGAAAATGTGGGGCCTTTGCTTGTAAATTATTAAGAATTTCAAAATGCATTAAACTAAGCATGGTTCCCATGGAGCCAGTCCAGCACATGGGAAAAGTAATGGGATCGAGGTGTCAGTCCTGAGAAGCCTTCAAAAGGAAGTGATACTAGTGCCAGTTCTTGTAGGATGACTAGGAGTTTGGTACGTGGAGAAGGAGGGAAGAACATTCTGGGTAAGAAAAGAGGGTTAACAAAATCAAAATGCAGAGTGTGTGAGAGGAGGTTGTCAGTCTATTGAGGGAAGACAAACTGTGAGGCCACAGTCTAGAGTCTTGGACTGAGGGAGGCTAGAGATACATTTATAGAGAGAAGATGAGGCCAGGGTGTAAGACACTTAGTGAAAATGACCCCAGAAGAACCAGGCAAATCATAATTTAACTGTAGTTTCACCACTTAGTGCTGGTGAGTTCTTGGGTAAGTGACAACATCCCTGAGCTTCAAGTTTTTCATCTGAAAATTGGAGAGTTCTAGGGTTGGCTTAGCCATTAATTAGCTGTGAGAACTTAAATAAGTCATTTTCCCTCTCTGAACTTCACCTTGTCCATATGTAAAATGAAAAGCTAGATTTTCAAACTGAGCTCTGAGAAGGTGTCTCAGGGGACCTGGATGACGTGAGGAGGAAGAGGGGAGAGCCCAGCAGCCTCAGCCTCCACACACATAAACTTGGGCAGCTTCATTTTTATCAGCATTACATATGTGCATGTGTAAATATGTGTGTTTCTAAATATATGCATATATACACATGCACAACAGTATATAAGTATTATATATAACATATGCTATGTTTTCATATCTGAAAAAGAGATATTTAATAAGACCGAATTTGTACGTTAGTATGAAGATTAAATGTCTAAAACATATGTGGTGTACCTAAAAGTATATCAGGCACAGAGGAAGCATTGCTAAGACTTAGCTCTTACTTTTTCATTCACCAGAATCTAAGCTCAAAGAGGCAGGACTATGCCTGTCGTATGTTCACTACTGTCTTCCTAGCACCTAGAACAGTGTTGGAACTTTCTACATGCTCACTGTATTTGCTGAATCTTTGAATGGACGGGGGCCTACTTCACACTAGTTTCTTTGCTAGCATTTGAGATACAAAGCAAACAAGCGAACACGGGCTGGCCCTTGTGAGTAGTAAGCATCTAAACACACAATTAAAGATCAATTGGAATTTGTGATTGTGTTTGAAGAAATAGCTCCTTCTCTGCCAACAGTTTGAAACCTCCAGGAGTGAATAGTCCCAACTGCCTGTCAAAGTGGTAAATTGTTGGATTTTTCTAATATGTGAGGAGACAGGCAGAGAGACAGTAGAGATGAGAGAGCTCTCAGCAAGTAACAGAGACCAACTTGGCTAAGACTTTGGACAACTGGAAATAGAAGGTAGGAATGACTCTGTTCTATGGAAATGACTTTTCCCTGAGAGGCTATATTCTCTATAATCCGGCTGTGTCACCCCAGGAAGTCTAGAAGCAAGAAGAGATGGGCCTGTCCTCAAGGAATTTCCCATCGATTGGAAAAGGCAGGATCAAGACACATTCATAAAATAGCAACAGGACCTTTCTTCCACCCACCACTGCCATAAGCAAAGATATTCCTAAGGGAAAGATGTGAATGGATTGGACTAGTTCTGGGAAGATTTAAGAAACAGATGAGATTACAGCAGAGAAGGGAGAAGAGACTCTGAGGTGGCTGAAAATCAGCATGGAGCAAATGGCTAAATGGTAGGGCTTGCCTGCTTGGGGCCAAGGACACACACAGGTGCTAGTGCAAGGCAGATGGGATAGCAGAGATCAGCACTGTGAGGGGATGAACAAGTTAGCAAATGCAGCCATGAACACTTCCTGTTACTCAGATGGCTGAGTATTTCCACAGCAACAGCATTTCTTTGAACCCAAGAGGCCTAACCGTACAACTATATCCATTTGTCAATATCTACGCTACAGCATCATTTAAACCCACAAGGTCCAGGAAAAGTAAAACCAAGACTCCCAGGGCAATCATAACTCACCCACATTGCTCATACATGTTTATTTGGCTTCTAGGTGGATTGCTTATTTTACGGCATGTGCAGTATGTAAGAGTTTCCTTAGAATTAGTTTAAATTGTCCTTAGTCGGGAATATGTCACGCAACAGTCTTTTCTTTCAAATGAATATTTTACTCAGCGACACACAGCCTGTGTTATTCAGCCCCAAATTAAAGAAGATGAAACAATTAACATTTTTCATTCTTAGTGGTTCTGTTTTGCTGCTCCTACCTTTAGGGGAGGGGGAATACTTTGGGTTCTCAGGGAATTGTGTGAGTAATGTTGTCATTCTAATAATTTGGAATTCTTATCTTCTCTAAACCGTGTAATTGTGTATTAAACAAGGTGGGAGAAAATGCCTTTTCGCTCACATTTTTCCAATGCAGAGACTGTGATGAAAATGAGATAGCAGAGATTTATGTCTGCTGGGTTGGCAGTCATTTCATATTTTCTTGGACTATGTGATTGAAATCAAGTCGGAGGCTCCTTATCCAGGAATGCATTATTTGTTATCTAAATAACTACGTGAGAGCAAATCAGATGTGGATAAGATGTTTCCATTATCAGTGCGTGTGTTAGCTCTGATTCATGAGGTCCTAGGTTCATCTATACGAGCTTTGTCAAAGCTGCTCTCTTTGGGTTTGCGTATTTGCTATGGTTGGCAGGAGATTCTGTTCTTGTTAACTTCTCAACTACAACGGAAATGACAATGGAAAATTTTAATAAAAGGAAGCAAGGAAATACATTTTGTGTATGGTCTTGGTTCATAGACAGACTCATCGCTTGATAAGGAATTAAAAGGGGAAATGTACAGAAAATTTGTAGAAGCAGCAGGAGTGTTCATCCTATACCAGCCTCAAAATCCAAAATGCCAAAGTGGAGATTGCTTGTCTTTCCATTCTTCTTTCTGGGGCCTTTTGTCCACTTGCTGCTAATGATTGTACCTTTAGTTTGCAAGTAGAAAAAAAATATATGGTGCAAATCTATGTTTGTCATATAAAGTCAAAAATTCTATTTGACCTTAACTTTGTAAGCAGAAATATGCATACCTACCAATTGTTACACTACCAGCCAGGGCTCTTGTTTGCAAACCTACAGCTGATTTTGGATACTTTAAACAAAGAAAAGGAAGTTTCTGCAGAAAGAGCACAACAAATGCATCAAGGATATTTTAACAGGACCTGTCTGGCAAGGCCAGCCCTGCACTGCTGCAGAGACCCGCTGCTGTTGGTCACTCTCACAGCGAATAAATCCTGCCCCTCCTTTCATAAGAAACTCAAAGTCCCAGGGAGGAAAGTCCAGCTGGCAGAGGGCAGGTCTTGCTGCTGCTTGTGCCCTGCCGGAAGCCATGGGGAGAAGAGCAATCTTCCCCATTTAGATTCTATGATGGAAGGGAAGACACCATCCCCTTCAATACTGTATCAGCGGGGCATTATCTCCCAAATGGGAAATGATATTATATCCTGGAGTCCCCCTAAATGACAAAGGTTTACTATTACCTCTTTATTATTGCTTTTATTTAAAGTAACAGATTATAAACATATTGATAATTTTTAAAAACATAAAATTGAACGTTTCTGTGTTCTTGGTATTTGTTATGCTTTTTGTAAACCTTTTGGGACTCATTTTCTATTTAATGGGAAGATAAAATTAGAGGGAGCTTTCGTCTTTGACTAGTATTCTCTCTCAGATCTGTAAGTACTTGAAATATCTAACTTCCTTTTTTAATTACAAGTTCCATGAATAGCAAGTTTATTTCAAAATGGACTGCGATAAGGAAGACATCTAGTGCGGATGGTGCCCCCAAAGCCATTGTCAGCCCCCTTCTCCCTTGCGCATTGCAACACAAAGACTAGAAATATACATACTCACTTTCCTAGGTTGTTTTTTTTTTTTTTTTTTGCAGAGAGGAGTTTGAATGTAACCTACTTCCAGATCATGATATATATGCAGAATTCAATCAAGGAAGCTTCTGGAAAAGTTATTGTTTACTGAAATTAAAGTATAGATGCAGCCTAAATAATGTTCCTCACTTCCTTCTACTTTCTACCTTGAGCACGGTCAAAGATACCTAGAGCTCAAGTGAAAAGGCCAGCCTTCAGGGAAAACCAAAGAACTGAGAGATGTTAGTGCTGACACCTCAAGTTTGGGTCTTTGACACCTGCATCCTAACTCAGACTTCTTGCTATAGAGTAAAATTAACCGTCCCTTTCTTTGAGTCCAATGTAAGTCAAGTTTGTGGTAAGTTGCAGCTGAAAGCCTTCCTAAGTATATGATGATTTCAACAATCCACAACCATTCATAACTGGACATTTCAAATAACTTACTCCTACCATTTACTGAGTGTCAATTTTGGGTTGGCATCTTAGAAAGTGAGGTACAATGCAGATTCTCCAGGAGAAAAATAGAATGCATAAGGAAATGCATAACTAATATAATTTAAATGCTAAAATAGAGTAACATTCCCAGAGCTGTGAGAACACAAGTTGGGATGTGATTCATTTTGGTATGGTCTATCAGGACTATATTCAATGAAATGGAATAATCTAGTAAAAGAGCAAGTTGTGACCTATTGAATAAGATGACAGGAATATTTAGAGTTTTACAATGAATATTACTATAGTAAATTACTATTTATAATGAATAATGAGAATAACATTTATTGTATGGGACCCTTTACATCTTTATCTCCTTTTCTCTTAGAAAAACTGGTGTGAGTTGGGATATATATGTAGATGTGGGAAATTGAACTCCAAAAATTCTAAATTAGGTTTTCTCAACCTCAGCACTGTTGACGTTTTAGGCTAGATCTTTTTTTTTTTAAACTTTATTGTGGTTAGAACACTTAACAGGAGATCTACCCCCTAAAAGATTTTTAATGTACAACACAGTATTGCTATCTAGAGACACCATATTGTACAGCATTCTCTCTAGAACTTAATTCATCTTGCATAACTGAAATCTTATACATGTTGATTAGAAACTCCCCATTTCCCTTCCACCCAGAACCTGGCAGCCATTATTCTATTTTTTCCTTCTGCAAGTTTGACTATTTTAGATACCTCATATAAGCGGACTCACACAGTATTTGCCCTTTTGTGCCTGGTTTATTTCACTTAGCATAATGTACTCACGGTTCATCCATGTTGTTGCATATTGAAGAATTTCTTTCTTTTTAAAGGTTGCATAATAGTCTATTGTATGTGTATACCCTTTTTTTAATCCATCTATCCATCAATAGACATTTAAGTTGTTTTCATATCTTGGCTATTGAGAATAGTGCTTTAATGAACATGGGAGTGCTAAGATCACTTTGAGATCCTGATTTAGGATAAGACTTCATTGGGTGCAGCTATCCCATGCCCTATCCACCATAGTACCACCTGCCTATACTCTACTTATAGCACCAGCCCATGCCCAGTTGTGAAAGCCAAAAATGTAGCCAAACGTCCCCTGAGATAGAGGGACAAATTATCACCTCACCTCCATCGAGGACCGCCGGTTTAGATGACTTGAACAAAGTCACTCAGAAAGTGTGACAAAATCAAAACTAAGATCTACACTCCCTGATTCTGTGTTCTGTGCTCTCATCCTTGGAAAACTGGAACTCAGGGAATAAGATTACCCAATTACCACACCACTTTCACTCACAGGTAGGATTGCCCAGGGATTACTCAAAACATATACTTTCCAGATATAAAATCAAATCATCAAGTATAAACAGACACCCAACACATGAAAAGGAGTATATGAGGAACTCTGAAGGCAACTGCAATAAATGTGCCACCTCTTTCATGTTCTTGTTTCTCATAACCCCTGCAACCAGGCCACCTACCCCAGATTTTGAGGCCAGGCTTATTCCCAGTAGGAGAAATTTGAACAACCATGTGTCAGGAGAGTGCATTTGCGAAATTAATTTAGCTTTTGCTGAAGTGGTTCTCTAGCTCAAGGCAAGCTTTTTTTGTAAAGTGTCGAGTAGTAAATATTTGAGGGTTTGTGGGACATGTAGTCTCTTTCACAAATACTCAACTCTGCATTTGTAGCTGGAAATGAACCACAGATAATACATATATGCATAGACGTAGATCTGTTCCAACAAAGCTTTATTTACAAAGACAGGCTGGACTTAGCCCATGGGCCATAGTTTTGCCAACGTCTGCTCTAATTCAATGAACTGCGTTCTTTCTTTATTTCTACACCAAATCTTTCTTCTATCCATCCATGTATCCATATTGCAGTCTACAAGTTCACAGGTACAGGAAATATAATTGTTCTTTACTTTTACTAGTTTCTGTTTCAGGCCTGCATTCTAGTGGGTGGTAAAAACTCAATCTCAGCCAATTTACATTCATGTCAGTTTATTCGTGATCAGTTCAGGATTATCTCATTGATTTTAGGGATTTCTCAATCAACGCAGGATGTTTTCTGCCTTTCCCAGGTTGTGTCTGTATTTTGGAAGGCTCCTTCAGGCCATGTGTCAGGAGAGGGAATAACCAGTCCCTGCCTTCATCTTTCCACTGGCTTCAGCCTTGCTTTTGGTTTCCACTTGTTGATCTGCAAGGCACTCCCTGTTTTAATACAGGTTATATCATTATTTAGGTATGGTCAGGACAATGGATCAGGAGATAACTGCCATTTTAAAAATAGTTATACCCACAGATCCCAAGAGGATGAGACACACCACCTGTCATCAGAGGGCCACATGAGGAAGCATCAGGGTTGCTAGGATGCAGAGGGAGGGTGGGGGAACCACGGGCAAGAGACTTCATTGTGGTTTCTGCAGGAAGAAATAGGTGAGGCTGGTTAAGCAGGCTTAGAATTGGCTAGTTTGAATAATTTCAGTGGGCTCTGGGACATAGGAACTCTCCCTGGTTGCCTGGCACCTGGCCCTGGGATGGTTAAGCCACGGGGTTAGTGGCTGGAAGTGTGAGAGCCCAATAAAAGAGGTGGTTGAGGGTGTGGATTCTGGAATGGTTGGTTTGCATTTGAAAACCTGTCTAGCAGGATTGGTGAGTTGTTTACTATCTCTAGGAATCTGCTAACCCTGGGAGAGGCAGTCCCTCCAGGGTCAGCAAGACGCCTGATGTCAAAGCATCAGAAGACAGAAATAAAAGCCATGGTTAACATACTGCCCTCTTCAGACAGCAAGGCCTTAGAGACCACTGCGGTGTGGGCTAAATTTACACTGCTCTCAGGCACATAGTGAAAGTTCGGAGGACCCTCACACCACACAGGGGACACAGGAACTTCATCAGTTTACTTTGCACGCAACGAGAGTCTTTCTAGTCATCTCAGCTCCTTTGTGTGGCACAGAGGAGACAGCCAAGGTGGGCTGCGTCTTCAAAAAGTCCTGTTAGGAAGCAAGATACAGATTGACCCTACCATCAGACCTTCCAGACTTACCTGGGATTCTAAAGTCTCAGCCTGAGAGAGGAGCAGGGACTGAGGACCCTTTCGCACGTGTCTAAAATCTTGCTTTCCTCTGGTTTAACTCTCTCCTCCAGCCTGGAGAAATTTAACCTTGGTGAGAGGTGGGGGCGAGACAGGATGGGAAAAACTAGCTCTTGCCAACTTTGTGTTCTTTTCCATCTATTGCTTAGTGCATAAACTTTATGCCCTATGTCCCTCGGGGCTGTGGATTTTGAAAAACAAAACCAAAGCTTTTGAAACTCATACCCCTTTTTCTCTCACACCGCTTTCTGCCACAATATTTAAAAGTTTAATTTGACACTCAAAAGCTGAGCTTTGACTCTTCTTTTCTTTTGGCATTTTCTTTTGTAAGATCTCAGAGCAAGTGCCCTGGGAAGGAGAAACACTTTGGTTCATATATCAAAACACTACCTTGTGACTCCAGTTCTATCCACTGGGTGCCTGTCTTTTTTCCCCTTGTTTAACGTCCACCCCAATGGAGCTGTGCTCCCCCTGCAGAGTAATTTTCCCAGATACACAGACATGAAACAGGAGTTTCTGCCCTTGAGGAAATTATGGGAATTACAGATGCTGAAACTTTCATCCAGTATAATTTTTCCTTTCTTTTCTTTTCTTTTTTGTCTCATTAACGTGGATACCAGAACATCTGAATGAAGAGGGAAAAGTTTAATATGTCAATTCTCTACCTTAAACACATGGAGGGACTTTCAAGTAAAAATTTGAGGATAGGTGAGAGATTAAAAGTAGTCAAGCTTAATGCCTTTGTGTGTGGCCAAATATGGTTTAATTATAGACTCTCATCCCTACACACAAAAAGGACTGATTCCATTTCCATGCGTTTTTCCCTCCTTCCTTCACTGTTCAATAAATATTTATTGAGCACTCACGATGGGCCAAAAACTAATCTAGTCGCTGAGAATACATTAGTGAACAAAAGAGGCAAAACTGGCCACCTTCATGGAATGTACATTCTAATGACAGAAAGTAAATGTTTCATTGCTAACATTTACATGGTGCTTCTTACTTGCTAGGCATTGACCTAATCCCCACAGTAGCCTGATGAGATAGTTGTTTTTATTACCATGCCCAATTTATAGACAATGTTTGGTACTTTGCCCAAGATTTCAGAGCTAGTAAGAGACAGAACCAGAATTTGAACCTGGGCAGACGAGCTCCAGAGTTCATCCATGCTCTCAATCGCTCTGGTCGACCGCCACTAGCTTGTAAGTAAATTATTGACGATGTTAGAATGTAATGATTTCTATGGGAAAAATTAAGTACAAAAAAGGGAGTAGAGTATGCTAGGAGAGATTAGAATCTTAGGGTAGTTAGGGAAAATGTAACTAAGATGTGTCATTTGAGTAAAAACTTGAACGAGGTGAGGGAGCGAGAGTTAAGTATCTGTGGTAAAGGTGTTCTCGCAGAGAGAACAGCAATTGCAAAGTCCCTGTGGCAGGACCATGCCTGGCATCCAAGGTGCAATTTTGCACGCTGCTTTCTCAGAATAGATCATGTCTGTTTATCACAAAATGCCATCTTTGAGTTCTGTTATTATTTTGGCAAAATACAAAGCTTTCGAAATGATCTATCGTGTCTTCCTTACAATAATTTCAAAGCAACATTAACTTTCCCATCCACAATTAAAAAAGAAAAGAAAGACATGGATGAGACTAAGAAGAGTTAAAAAGAGAGAGTAAGAAATGAAAAAGAAGGATTATTATTATTCCTCGACATTGCTGAGGATGTGTTATGAGGGATTGATAAAATTTTAGGCAAACAAAAAAAAGAACAAGCTCCAATTTTAATATATGTTTCTTCTGCGATGAGAACGATCATCCTTGTTAATTAAAAAAGAAAAATCTAAATGGCATGAATACTCTCTTGGTATTACAGGCATCGGGCTAATGGTAAACTGGGAGGATCTTACCTGTCCCAGAAGGAGAAAGAATTTGCAGAGCCACTCCTGGCCAGAGCTAAGTTGGAGTTTGTTGCTGCATTTACTTTGCCCTGGACTCTTCCAGACATTTCATCAACCAGTTGATATTGTTCCTGAGTTACAGGAATTAGAGACTAGACAGCTTGCAACAGAGGCTGCCCAGCCAGCGCCTGGCAGAAGTGATGTGAGGCTCACAGAGGCCTGGCTGGTTTGCTCCGCTCTGTAACAGATGGCTTGTTTCTAAGGACAAAGTTCTTCATTTTCTTTCAAGTTTTCTTTGGGTTGTAAAAAGAATAGGGGTCCTGGCAGCTCAGGATTCGCCCTCCTCAGTCCTAGAAGACATTCATCAAGGTCTAATGAGAAGAGATCTTGGGCTCAGACTCAGGAGAATGGGACGTGGATCTCAGCCTTTTCACTAATGAGTGGTGCAATTTATAAAAATGGGCTTTTTATCCTCTCCAAACCTCAGTATCCTTATTTAAAAATAAAGACAAAGATGATCTCTCCTATAGTTTTCATAGGATGTTGTGAGAAAAAGTGAAGCAGTAGGTTGAAGTGCACTAAAAATTAAAGTCTTTAGCAATAAAAGGGCTTTCTATTATCCTGTCTTATTTTTCCTAGCTTTTTATTCTTTAATAATTCTTAAGATTTTTCCCGTGTCTGTTTATTCTGTTGTCTAACTTCTTAATCTTTCCTAGTCTCCTCTATTTCCTTTCCCTATATTAACCACTTAAGCTATTTTCCTTCAAAACTGATTTATTTTTAAATTCATTTCTTTGTAATCAATTCGCTTACATAAACATTCCTTGGTACTTAGTGCTGATTTTCTCCCTCTAATGTGTCCTTCTGTCTGCACTTAATTTGTGTATATTCTTAGGTGACATTGGCCAGCATTCACTTCAATATAATACAAGGACTCCAGCAGTCAACGAGATTTCATCCAAGTCTCTGACTGTACTGGTTTGGATGCACTGCTCCCATCTGCCTGGACCAAAGAGATGAAATGCAAGCGGCTGGCTCTCCAGAACAGAAGGAACGCTGATGCGTTTGGGTAGAAGCATGGAATCCATGCTGAGTAAGGTTAAAAAAATGAAGGGAGCCTAAAAAAAGAAGCAGTGATTGAGAAGACAGAAGAAAATGATGCTGTTCTGAATTAGGTAGAAAGTCACCCACAAACTCTTTGAGGAGACTGAAGAATCCTTATTTTTCCTAATTTTTCCCCTATTTTACCCATTTTATAGGCAATTTTTAATGACTTTTCTTAGAAATATAACCTAGCCTCAAAACACTAACATAAAGATTGGGTAAAGAGAAAAATTTCTCCTCTGATACGTTATCTGATATCATTGGATGCTAAGCTGAGGTTAATTCCTCTTTCTCCTCATCTATTCTCCACTATGTCCTCCTGTCTTTATTTTGTCTACTCTATTTCCCCCAATCCGATACTCTTTTTTCCATTCCATATACCCAGGTAAGTCCTCAGTATGTTGATAAATAAATCGCCCAGCCCTCACTGAATCCTGTATGGACTCTCACTTCTCTCACTAACTTAACAGCAAATGCCAGTGAAATGGTTGGGGAATTCCTGCTACCTCTACTTCTGATCTTAGTGCAGTGGTTTCAAGCTATGTACCTTAGAGTCCTTGGGGCTCCTTAGAGTCTGGAAAAAAGAAAATGCAAACAAATGTTCCAGTGAGAAATTATGATGACCATGTCTGGCTGCAGACTGGGATCTCTGAAGTAGATACTGAGACGGAGCATAGTGTGTGAGGTGTTTGTTAGGGATCAACTCCTGTGAAAGTTAGGAGAGAGAGATGCCAAACTGTCATGCAGATCCAAAAGACCTGAGCCAACCTAAATATGGATGGGGGAGGTCTGGAGCAAATACTGCTTGCCAGAGATGTCCCTATGCATTTTGGGCCAAATTAGCTGGATCTTTATTACCTCCCCACTCCCCAACACACACACACACACACTCAGTCACCAGGTGTGGGCTATGGCCTCAGTTAGGGAGGCTCGTTGCTGCTGAGGTCCACCCTGCAGGAGCTGACAGCTGGAGACTGTCAGTTGACCACACTCCCCACAGCTGGGCAACTAGGCTGTGCTGGAAGGGAAATTTGTGTGGCACGTCTCTTCATCTACCACTTGACTTGTCAGAATTATAATTGTGTGTATGGATTAAAAAAGTGCATGCGTGCTAAGTTAGCCTTGAGGAGTTTAGTTCCACAGGCATGTCATCGAGTAATCTTAAGTCTACTATGAAAGTAACTATGCAACATCTCTGCAGTTCTTTATTTCAGAGCTCATGATTCCTCCTTTGTCATAGCTTAGCTGTCCCTTCCTTAGAGCAGGTTATAAACAAGTCCTAAAACTCAAACTCTGTACTTTTGCCAGTTGCTCACAGCAACTAGTTGATCTGTCACAACTGCAGTTTCAGAAAATGGTGGTATTATCTTGGGTAACAAAATTATCAGCCAAGTAACTTCCATGCTCAGTGCCATTGTCCTCATATATCAGACGCTAACAAAGGAGCATGGGTCATATGCCAGCCTGAAATAGGCTTCAATGAGCATCTGCTGTTAGCTGTATTAGCAAGAAATGAAAGGAAACTGTAAAAATTAATCAAAGGGACTTTGTGCTTACTGAAACATTTATGAGAAAGCAGTCATAAACCATCGTAATATGGTGTCTGCCTCTCTCTCTCTTCCCGATCCTCTATCCTCTCTCCATGCTATTGTGTCTTCCTTCTCTTGTTCAGACACTTCTGAGTTTTACAAGTGTATTCCCCTTTGGAGAGTAAAACAGGGCAGGGAGAATTGGCTGGAATTGATTATATGAACTACACAGAAGGTCCCTATTCTGAAGCAGTAACATCTGTGAAAATCTGAATCTATTCCCAGTGGTCCGTGAGTTGTGTGGTTTCCTGGGAAGGCCTGACTGAAGCTTCAGTGTTGTCTGAGGGTTCTTTCCTCCTGGGGTTTCACATGTGTACAGACATACTTCATTATAGCTTGAGCAGAAGTGTTACCAATAGTGATTAAAACCTAACTTAAATGGTTTGCCGGAGCATTGGAGCAAAAAGAAGTCAGCAAGAGTTTCTTTTTTCCTTCCTTTTTCAGACATGGGTAAATTACCTTAGAGTTGGGCTTTCAAGAATCACAATGAGGGGGTTCAAATGGCATCTATTAATGAGTGTTTGTTTTGCAGTAGGCTGCCAAAATTGGACAGAAGATGAGAACAGTACTATTTGATCTCTTCCGGTACACAAACTTGGTGAGGGAGGTCATTTAAGGTAATGTTCACTACTCTAGGTAGAATTTTAGGGGACAGCTTTGATTCGCCCTACGTTCAATAGCTGAACTCACTACTATGGCCCATTACTTACAGGCGTAGTCTATGCAGCTGCATCTCTGCTATAAAGGTTCAAATTTATGGAGTGTGTGTGTGTGTGTGTGCGCGCGCACACATGCGTGTGCTTTGGGGCATGGAGGAGAGAAGTATCACACTTCACTTGGCATAGCAACCACCAAGTGTCACTCAGAGTAAATACTGTACTAAATGGCCAATTTTCTCCCCAGGCATGAATGCACAGTTAAGCTCATAGAATGCTGTTTAAATGTTAGTGTTTACTGAACACTTATTGTGTACAAGCGTCAGTTCTGAAAGCTCTATAAGTGCACATACATTATTTAATTAAATCCTTACCACAACTCTATTATTAGGTGCTATGGTTATCTCCATTTTACAGAGGAGGGAATTGATACTTAGGAAGTTTAAGCAACTTGCCTAGGATCATTCAACAAGTACGTGGCAGACACAGGACTGAAATCAGCTATTTGCGGCTCCAGGACTGATGATCATCCAGCTAGTAAATGGCAGAGTTGGGATTCGAACATTTGCCTCCGAAACTCATGCTTTTAACCAGCTTTTACAGCCTTGGTATTTAGAAAACAACCTAGGAAATATTACATCTGAAGATGATATCTGGAAGCTGAACCCAAGACTATATACACACATTTACTTACAAAATAAAACAAAATAAACAAAAAATAGATTAAAGTTCTCTGCCTAATTCAGGATTGCTCAAAAAGCAAGGAAATGCCTTATTCCATAGGTTTTCTCTCCTTTGCCCTGCCTTAGCTAAGCAGGACCCAGGCTTCAGGTTCTCGGACCTTTCCCGAAGATGCAGCTGTGTGTTTTGTTTCCATGTTAACTGAGACACCAGCAATGTTCTCCCAGCTCCTTCATAATCTCAGCTCTGGTCTACTAAATACTCTAAAGTCAGCAGAGAGAAGGAGAGAAGAGAGGGAGGCCTTCGCCTCCCAATCTTTTCCAGGGCCTGCTGTTTTCTTTCTTTCCTCAAGAGGAACAACAATAAAAACAAAACAAACAAATCCAACTACTGCTCCTGAAAATCCCCAGGAAGTTCCTTTTCCAGAGTTCTCACTCACTGATTTGGCTAACATTCCTGCCAGTAACAGACCCAATGAATCCTCCAGAATGGCTGTGAGTTGCACAGGGAAAAGACTGGCGGGAAATCTTCACCTCTCTTCTGCAACAGCAAACAGCAGAAGTGAAAGAGGGAAAGGATTTTACGAAATGTCCACTCCCTAGAATTAAAAACAAGAGTCTTTCTTGCCAAACCTGTTCCATGCTGGTCATCATGAAATGGCATATGTTGCCATTTTATAGCAATCTGATAATCAACAGCTGATTATAATTCTGAAGATCCCATATTTTGCTCTATGTTTGTGTACGTGTGTGCAGTGGGAGAAGGAGTGAGAGACTGTTGGACAGCCACAGATAAGAACAAAATAGTTGTTGTTATTGTTTTTTTTCCTCCAGCTGCCCCTTCCCTTCAGAAGAACAATGTGCGGTGATCTTTGGCTACCAGGCTTTGCATCATCCACATTACGCTGCAGCAGCAACAGATTGATGTGTATTTTCCTTGCCCCCGGAGAGCTACCCTCTAATCCTTCATTTGCTGCTCCAGCACAATTGCACAGAAGCAATAGCAGAGATAGTTAGAGTACATGCAATTGATTCCAATCTATCCATCACTTAAATCACAGTCTAGGACATCATGAGGTCAAAGAAACCCCCAAAACTTTAGAATCAAGAAATGCTTTGTCCATTCCAGGTCAAAAAAAATATCATCATACAAGGTGGCTTGATTCTTTGACTTTTACTATAGTTTCCTACTCTTCAGTAGAGAAAGGTTAATGTCTGTTTGGGAACACCCCGTAATGAAGGAATAGTGGAGGTGATGGTAAGCATTTTTAAACTGCATTTGTGGAAGAGTAGCTGCTACCTACCACAATCTTTGGATTCTATCATTAATTCTTCTGATTGGGCATTATGGAAATGGGGCTTAGTCTAATTAACTTTAATGGGTTTGGGGGAATTTAATTTTAGTTCACGTGTGCTCAAATATATAATTAAGGATGAGTGGGTAAGTAGAAAAAATATTTAGTAACTCAAATAATTTTGATGCAAACTAATGAGCATCTATTGTATGAGGGACTGGTCCTATTCCTTTAGGAGGTCAAAGATGACAGACGCAGATCTCACCCTCAAGCTGCTTATACTCTATGGGAGGAGAGTAAAAGTTTACACAAATGACTATAATAAATACAAGGGGATCTAAAGTGGCTTCTAGAATTCACTGACTCATCTATAATTCTGTATTTGAGACCGTAAGCTCTAAGTTTAAATTTTCCAAACCCCTAACTCCACATCCAGGGTTGCTGGAATCAAAAGACTCAATGCTAGAAATTCAAAGGCCATCACACCTTGGAATTATAGGAACAGGAAGGAGACAGGAAGGACACTTCAGTTAGAGACAGCATACCAGAGTCAAAGAGATTGTTAAAACGCTCCATATGAGGCATTATGAGGGTGCACCTGGTACTTAGGTTTGTGGCTTCTTCAATAACTTTCTGTGGTTAAATAAATATAACCTAAAAGGAGCAATGAAAAACAAAGGGAAAAGCTATCTCTAAAAGAGAATAATGCACTGTAAAAATTCTTAGGCATCTTTCCCTCATACTTTTAAGGAACAAGTCTTCACAGTTACAATTTGAGTTTAACTTTTTGAATGTGAAAAGAAATTCCATATGTGTATACACTTTTTGCAGCCTGTGTGATTTAGTAAAAAACAGGCAAATCCATTGCTTTCATACTTATATTAGAAATGCCAGATGCATAACCACAATTTAGGTTTGATTTTTTTCAACTCAAACAATAGTGTTCCTTTAAGCAAAATTGGCTTGACTTTGAGAGTGAATGCAAAAACTTAATGTTTTGAAATCTTGCAGAATAATTTGTTGGCAGCTCAAGAGCTTGTTTTGCCAAGTTTTCCTCCAAAATAATTTTCTTACTCAGAGTTGATACAGGGAATGGCAATTCTGTTTTGAATATATGGCAGTTACACAACTGAGCCAACCTAGCATGCTGGAAGAGAAAAGGCATCTTACACTCAGGAAGGAAGCCTAGCTATTCCAGTGATGGGGATTCAGAGACCCAAAGAAATAGGTTCAAACTTGCACTATTAATTAGTGGCCGAGGTAAGACCAGTAATACATTTATATTGATGAGCTTTCAGAAATCCTGCCCTAAAAAGAGAAAATTAGAGAAAACTCTGGGAGGATGGTAGCTTGAGGCATCCCATGTTCTTCCATTCAGGGCTCTAACTCCAACTCAGTCTTTTCTTGGGGGCCAATAGGCAGAGAGTGAGCTGAGACCTGTGACCTTACTTTCTTCCCTTTGCGTCAGTACTCTAGGGCTCAGTACAAAAGCCTTGAGCAAGAGTCTGAAAACAGCCCTTCCTGAGGAGAAAGTCACTCAGCTGTCTGAACTTCAGGGTCTCTCTGGCCCTAAGGATCTGAGGAGTAGATGAACAGTTGGGTTTACTCCTCTCTACCTCTGAGACTCAGAGAACACAAAATGACCACAGAGCAAAGGTGTTCTACCTTTGAGCACTGAGAGAGGAGGGGTAGACAGTCTGCTATAAGGAGCCATGGGGCAGAGATGGCTGCACCTTCCAACACCTTCAGGAGCACTCTCATGTAAGGTGTCTGAATGAGCAGTCATAGAAAATGACATCCTGTTAAAAGGGGATAAAGTCAGAGAGTAGAATAAACAGAAAAATCAGAGTAGACTACTAAAGAAATAGAGCTGCTTCTTTCAAAACTAGATTTAAAAGAAGTAGAGGAACATGTGAAAGATCCAAATATAACATTCAGCACCATTCCTGGCACTAAAACCACATGACTTTTTTAACTTAAAAAAATGAATCGATGAAATAAACGAGAGAGTTAGTGCTATAGATACCCAGGTTGGTGCCTTGGAAGATCAGGCAGAGGAATATGTTGAATCACAGAGGGAAAAAAAGAAAGCCTATGTAGAAATAGGAGGGAAAATATGCACATTTTGGAACATAGATTTGTGAGAAAAATAAAAGTCCCAGAATGAGACAAAGATACCAATGGAGGAGATAATAATTAAATAAATGATTGAAGAAAATTTCCCTGAGCCAGAGAAGACCTGGCTCAGCATATTAAACAGCTCATCAAGTTCCAGATCAGACAGCTGAGAGTACTTACACCTAGCCATGTCCTTATCACTTACTCTACTCCAACGATAAAGACAAATAAATATTTAAAGTGTCCAGATAGAAACAAGTAATTTACAAAGGAAAAAGAATTAGACTGGTAATGAGTTTGGGCAATTCTACAAGTGATGAGATGGTAGAATAACATCTACAGATGCTTTAGCATAAAGGACTGGATATGTGCAAAGATATTACTCCCCAACAGCCTATAAGAATGTTATTGGCACAGATTATTTCACCCACAGACCCCATCTGAGGAAACACTTACGAAAGGACTCAAACCGGAGAATAATAAATCTGAACCTCATGATAGTTGGAAGGAAAGAAGAGGTTAAGCTTATGAACAAATAATTTGGTAATAGATTTATAATTAAATATAATTGAATAATGATAGACTGGGAATTTATACATTAAGGGATAAACAAGAAGTCTTAAAATAAAAAAGGCATTACTGTGAGGAAAATTCTAATAACTGCATGAAACTAAAAGTATTAAATTATGTGAGAAGGAGTTTGAATGGTTGAAAGAAGAATAAAATAAAAGCATTCCAGAAGTTTCATATGGTGTGCAGATGAGGTTAGGGAGAAGTTAGCGAGCACGTGAAAATATTCTAAAGGTCTTTCCTTATTGGATGGAGGAAGGACTTATTGTCGCTAAGTAGAGGAACAAAGAACTTTAATAGGGAAGAATTATTATCTTATTTTCATATAATATTAAATACATATGCATATAATTATGAGCATGAGGAAAAGAAGGTAACCATTAATGAAAGATAAAATTATAGTAGAACCCCTTAGGTAATAAGGGGAAAGAAGCAACTAATAAAGTTAATCACAACTTAATCATACAAACACAAGGGAAAATAAAACAAATTAAAATAAATAATAAATAAATAAAATAAAAATAAATAATAAAGTATGAAGTATGGAATAAAATCAAGCATAACATGATGCAAAATCTAAAAGACTGGATTCTCCCAATAGAGACTAGAGAATATTATTCTGGGGTAAAATTCAAATCCGGGCTATCTACTATTTACCAGAAATACTGTTCTACTGTTTTACCAGAAACACAGCTAAAAATGCAGTGATCAAGTTTGAAAATGAAGGGATAGACAAAGAGTAGGCAAATATAAATCAGAACAAAGCAGGAGGGGAAATAGAATAAGACTAGCTTTAAAATTAAAGTCCCTAGACAGAAAAAAAAGAGATAGTACATAATATTAAAATATCTAATTTATGAAGCAGGAAAAACAATCACAACCCTGTAGTTACCAAAAAACACAAAAGTTAAAGAAATAAAGTAAAACTACTAGTGATTTAAGGAGAACTAAGTAAAAAATAAATGATGGTGACATATTTCAATTTATACTTTTCAGAACCAGGCAGATCTAGTAGACAAAATATTGACGAGGACATACAGAAATTTAATAATATATTCAACCAACTTTAATAGGCATGGTGAATCTTTTATTTGGGGAATAGAAAATATTTTTGCTACATTCAATAGAAAGTTATAAAAAACCATTTAGATACCCATACGGCTTCAATAAAAATTTTTGATCATAAAGGCCACACTGAAAATAATCCAACAAAATAAGAAAAAATGTTTAATGGTAAAATCTTATCCTCTTTGAAATAATGAATCACTTTCCTATGTATCCTTTGGCTTTTTATCTGGAAAGAATGAAATTGCAAAACACTTTATACTAAAACTTATGGGAAACAGAAAGAGTAATATTTATGGCAAAAGCTAAAACCTTAAATACCTTTTATATTAAAAAAGAAAGAATGAAATTAAGGGACATTAACATTCATCTTGAAAAACGAGCAACAACAAAACCTACCAAAACAGAGGAGGAAAACAGAATTAATTTAATGCAATCTGAAAGTAAAGGACTAGAAAACAAGACAAAACAAAAATAGTAGAAGAGATAAATACAAAAGCTAGTTCTTTGACAAGCTCAAAAGGGATAAACATCTTATATTCCAATGAAGGGAGGGAGGAGAGAAGAAGGGCAAAAATCTACATGGTTGTGAATGAGAAAGGAGACATAATCACATCTAGAAACAAATAAATTTAAAGAATATAAGAAAATATGACACGCAACTCCATGAACCAATTTAAAAACCTAGAGAAAATGAGTAATATAAATAACTCAGTTAAAGAAAAAAGTGTCAGATAACTCGAATAGACCAGGTAACATGAAAAAGATTGAGAGAGTATAAATAGGGGCTGGCCCAGGGGCGTAGTGGTTAAGTTCTCACACTCAGCTTTGGCAGCCCAGGGTCCAAGGGTTCGGATCCCAGGCACAGACCTAGCACTGTTCATCAAGTCATGCTGTGGTGGCATTCCACATAAAATAGAGAAAGATTGGCTCAGTGATAATCTTCCTCACCCACACACCAAAAAAGTGTGTAAATATTTTCTATCAAAATAGTAACCGGTAACATCATAGCTGATTTTCACCAAACTTTTAAAAGACAGACCCTTGCATTTCCTTCCTGTTTCTTGTTCCTTCCTTCCTTCACACCTTAGACAAACATTTTTCTACTCCTTAGCAAAAGTCAGTCACTGTTTTAGGCTCCAGGATGCAACATTAAATGAAACAATGTCCCTGTCCTTAAAGAGCTTACCTCCTACTTTACAGCTCTTAAAGTAAACAGGGTAGGCTGCTCAAGTCATTTTATGACATCACAATCTTAACACCAAAACCTATTACAAATAGTACAAAACAACACAGCCACAGACCAATCTCACTAACTAATCAAGACATAAAAATTATAACTGACATATAATCAAACAGAATGGACATGGTATCAAAAAATACACGGACTGAAAATGTTCCAGAATTTTAACCATAGCTCCGAATCAGGAAGTCTATCCGTATAATTCACTGTATCAAGAAACTGAAGAGAGAAACAGTATAAACATACAAATGATATCTCAAAAAGTATCTGATAAAATTTAACGATTCCTAAAATAAAGCTCAAACAAAATAGGAATAGAAGGAAAAGTACTGTCTACAAAAAGAGTTAAGATATTGGTTCCTTATTATTTAAACTGTTTTCCCAGAACACAGATCCTTTCCCCCAAATTTGAAGTAGTTCTATGGAATTAAAAAATTTAATCCTAGTTTTTCCATATTATAAGAATAATTATAGCCCTACCAATGACAAGGCAAACCCGGGATTCAGACACAGCTGACACCTAAGCACCCTCTGCAAAATGAAAGGCCAAAAGTCCAATGAGCTTCCCGCAGAATTTCCAGTCACTTGCGCTTGCGCAGGAAAAGTGCTTCATAAATATTTGTTTGAGGTGAGCAAGTCATTTAACCTCCATGAGGCCTAGTTTTCTCATAGAATAGGAAGACGTGCTCTGCCCATCTTGTTGAGTTACTAGAACAATCTAATCAATAATGTATGTGAAATTGTTTTGTGAACTGAAATGCCAAACAATTGTAGGTTCTTTCTGTTAATACAAAAGAGAATATGCTTATAGGTCAAACAAGTAATGAAGATAAATGCTAAGTGTTTTCAGAGAAGTCTGAATGAGAAAGTCATTTCTTGATGTAAACCCTCAAGAAAGACGGCTGGAAGGAGCTAACACTGGGCTATATATTCATCCTTACCTCCTGTGGCCACCACTGTCTGATGTCATAGTTGTTCATGTTATGATTGCTCTTGATTACACTGAGGCTTCCCTGAAATTCTACCCATTAAGTTGAAAATATTTACTGAACACTTTCTGTGTGCTAGACATTGTGTTAGACAAAGTGGTGTGGGTAGCCTCTTTCCTCAAAGAGCTTATAATATGTGGAAATCTTGCCCAAACTGGAAATGTTTATAGACTAACATCATTATTTTTATCATATCAACCATCTTTATTCTGTTTATTTAATAGTTTTCTTTAAACTAATTCAGTGCTTAAAATTATATCTCATGCTAGCTTTGACTTAAGAAATAATATTCCTGAAATCACTGATTTTATATGCTACTTTTACATTTTTCAAACACCCGTTAAAGATTATACACACACGCACACAGTTTTTTTCTGTGTACCAGAAAAATAATCTCCCAAACAACAAGTAGTACATGCACCTCACTTTTGGGCACAGAGAAGGAATATATACTAGTAAACAGTAAATTAAGATGCACACACTGTGCTCTAGGGTTAGTCTAATATTAGCTGAGAAAAGGCTTATGCCAGGACCAAATTTTGGTGGATGAGAGGAGAGGGCTGCATTCTCTTTCCTGCAAGCCCTTACTAGGAAAGTTACTTGTTGTTAAGGAATGAAGGAAGAGGCTGTCTCTGACCAGTACTTGAAACAAGAAGGTAAATTTGTCGCTTGCTAGGAAAGGCAGGACTGAGCTTGTAGGAGACGGCTTGAGAGAAGAAAGCGCTGATCAAATATAGCGTGATGGGAAACGTGGAGTTCAGGACTGGTGGGCTTTCAGAATAGCCTGGTTAGAGGTTTGCTGACCTTTAGCCTGGAAGCTTGTTCACTGGACTGAACTGTCGCTGATTGGCTTTTAGAAGCTGGGGCCATCACTGATTGGCTGACTCTCAGAAGCTGGGGCCATCACTGATTGGCTGACTCTCAGAAACAGAGTTATGATGACAAGTGTAACTGCTCATTTGGAGGGGGTTTAACACCAGTGCTGGTGTAGTAAAAAAAAAAATTAATATGTTTCTAGGAGCACAGAAAAGTTTTATTCTTGCAACTAAAAACAGGAGATAAAATAAGTAACAGAATGATTCTGAAGTAGACAATGGATTGATTTAACTAAAAAAATTCAAAACTATACCAATTGAAGATTTTTTTTTAGTTAACTTTTTTTCTTTTTTTACAAACAGTAAAACTTGTTAAAGCAGCACTATCAATTTATTCAAAACTATTTGGGCTACCAATCAAAGCTTAGGAGGAAAAAAGCTATCATTAAATAAGCAAATCTCTTCTGCTGCTTGCTCCGGAACCTACCATGCAGAGACACCCATGTGAGAGTCAGCTTCCTTTGGAAAGTCTGCTCTTGTGACTTTATATCATGATGTCTTAATACTTAAGGGCTGTCTCAGTTTTAGCCACATATAGAAGGTGATTGCCTGTTTGGAGGTGCCCCTCTGAATTCCCAAACTGAATTTTGCATATGCCACATAGCCTTTATTTTAACTCTTATTATCTAAAATATTCCCTCTAAATTTAGAGAAATGCTGGCTACTCATTTTTTTCATGATGCAGTAACTAACAGACGGCTATATACATATATAGTGCACACATGGACACAGGAGTCCTAAGGTGCGCAGATGGCTTATTTGCTTATTCAAAGCACGTTTTCGTTAATACCTGAAATATGGAAGTTATACTGTCCTATCTCCTTACCCTTCTCCCTTTTTGAACTCCATAGATTGGATCCAAGCTACAGATTTATGCAATATTATTTCTTTCATATATATATAAATGCACACACATACACACGTATACACACGACACATGCACATATGTGCACTTCTACTAACTTGTGTGTGTGTTTGTATGTGTGTACATCTACTAACTGCAGTAAATATTGGGTAATTCTTTTCTGTAAAATATATTTGAGGGCCAGCCCCGGTGGCCTGCTGGTTAAGTTCAGCGCACTCTGCTTCAGTGGCCTGGGTTCAGTTCCCAGGTGTGGACTTACACCGCTCTCTTAGTAGCCATGCGGTACTGGTGGCCCACATACTAAAAAGGAGAGGACGATTGGCATGGACATCAGCTCAGGGTGAATCTTCTTCAGCAAAGATAATAATAATAATAATAGAATAAATAAGATACATTTGAAATTTGGTTTATAAATATTTACCAGAATTTAGTGTCATGGGACAAGTTTCAAAACTAATTACAGACACAAAAACAAGTATGTAAGCCTCTCATATCACTAATCCATATTGTGTAAAATGTAGTAAGATATTATACTGAAAAATTATCATCTGTGCCATCTGAGTTTTAATTAATCCTGACTGATCAAGTTTTAAAACATTAAGATATATTGGGACTGCTCAGTTGCAAATCCAATAACATCATCTTGGAATATAACACTGCTATGGTCTGTCCATGTAGACTCTGACTGTAGTTTTTCTCATTTTTGGAAAAATAATGTGACATAGTTAATTGTCTAAGTCTACATGTCATGCTATGTAATTCACCACCATTGCTAGAGAATCTGGCTTTTTCTATTATATTATTAATAAACAGATATTAATAATGATAACAGTAACAATAACTTACTTTCTTATCTATTCTTTCATTCATATTTATGAATTACAAAATAAAACTTGCTGAGTTCCTACTAGGTGTCAATATTCTGCAAGATGCTTCAGGAGATACAAAGATGAATAGTTTGCAAACTGGTGAAAGGCTTGTATTGTTACTCACAGAATTCTGATAATTTATAATGTGAACATGAGCTATGAATGTAGATACAGTAATCCTGACTCAACCACTTACAACCAGGGTGGTTTATGGAAAGTTGCCTAATTACTCAACTTCAATTTTTTCATCTGTAAAATGAAGACAGTAGTAATAAAACCCTCATAGAAACCTTGTGGGGAGTCACTGAAATTATGTGAGCAATATACCTCCCACAGTGCCCAGAACAGTGTAAAGGCTTACCTAGTTTTGGAAATTAACTTAAATTATTTTTTAATTTGAGTATATATGTATACATATAATATTAATATTCAAAGAGTAGGAATGATTATTTCCTGTTAAACAGAGAGGTATAGAAAAAGGAAAGGACTTATCCAGGGTTCCAGAGCAGGTCATTGGTAACTCACTATCAGAAGCATCCTCAAGAGAAGCCATGTGCAAAGATGGCCAGCATCAGTCATCCTGAGCTTTTCCTTAACTCAGAATAAAGCCTCTCAAGTGATATCCTCAGGGTAAGGATGACTCATGACCAGTCTGGTGAAGAGAAGGACGTATTTCATAGTTTTAATCCATGTGCTTGCTTCCAATCCACCAAAGGATGGAATCTGGCTTGTAAGCTTCTGACCATGAATTAGAATCAAACTCTGGGTACATGGAAGAGTGTGCTTTTACTTTTCTACCTCCAGCCCTACGTCTGGTCGTGCTGCCTCTGTCAGTGTTCACCTTCAGCACTGGCCAAAAGATAACAGCCCTTGCTCTAAAATGCCCTCCTGAGTGGGTCTGTGTATTATATTCTCTGAGACCCTCTTTAGCTTATCCTCTATGCTACAGATTCATTTGGAAAATTCCCAGAGGGGCAAGATTACATTTAAAACCAAAAACTTAAGGATTGAGAGTGGAAAAGAAATTAATCTCATTTAGTATTTCCAATGCACCACTTCTGCTAGTTTGTTCGGGTTGTCTCTTCTGAGAGGGAAGAGCGGCAAAGGCACATGGTGTGTCTTTTCCAGCTGACCTTCTGAAGTACTATATAGAAAGAATCTAAATCAACAAGGAAGAGAATATAACGATGGAGGTTTCATGCTCTGCATTCCCCACCAGGCTATGCCCACTTTGAGGATGTGTTCATCTTTGTGACCCACCTGGCATAGAGCCTGGCATAAAGAAAGGCTGCCAGGCAGAGCAGAAAGAATATTATATTTGGAGTCATCAAGATAGCAGTTCAAATCTGGTCCCCACTCCTTCTGAACTGTGCTATATCAAATAAATTACGAAAATTATTTGAGCCTCAGTTTCTTAATCTGTAAATGAGAAATACTATGTTCTTTACAGAATTGTCTTGAGGATTAGAAGTAGCAAATGCAAAGTGCTGTCACAGTGTAGAAATTTAATAAATAATGTGTTATTATTACAGCAGCTGCCTAATCAATGTTTGCCGAATAACAGAGCTCAGGAATTGTTATGATAATGCTTATTATGAGTCTCAGAACTCCATACCTATTTAAAAACATACATCATTTTTTTCTCTCTCCATTTGAAAATTACTTTTCCCCATGCAGAATTACAGAATGGGGGAGAGGAGGAGGTTTATTTATTTGAGGTACAAGTCGAATCCTTATTTATAAAAATTCTCTTAAAGGAATGAGCCAACATCCTCTCACTGTATGTATATAAACATGTATATACAACCCAAACTATACTATATATATTCACATATAAAAGTATAGTATATAATATAACCAAATGCTTACTAGATGGGAAGAGAAATGTAAAAAGACCTCCTCGCCATCCCTTTGCAAGAGCATGGCCATGTGCAGAGGACGGACAGCAGCAGGCTAGCCAAGCAGCCATATGGTCAGCTGGAAGAGGAAAAACCTCCAGGTAGGAGGGCAGAACTGTTCCAAGGACATAGTGAAGTGGAGTTTCCAAGCCCACGACAGAAAATGACCTGGGGTGCTTAGGGCAGGGAGTGATGAGGGCCAAGCCTCTATTGCAGCAGTCAGTAGACTGTGGGAAAGACTGATTTATTCATTTTTTGTTACTGTTGCTATTTTTAAGCAAAGTGATTGCTATTGTTATTATTATCATTATTTTTAAACAAGATCTTATTCTGCAGTCGGCCGGGGAAATGTTTGTAAAGTTAATGAAATATTAGAAGCCACACCAGCTGGGGTCTAAAATGAGGCCGTTATCATCTATAATGCAACGTTTGCTAGTTCTGGCTCTCATCTGCTAGTGCAAATCTAAGAGACAGACATCATGATGCAAGTGTTATAATGCAAGTGTCTCTTTGGAATCACACATACCTGGATTGGTTCAAGTATTTCCTAACAGGATAACCTTGGACACACACATCTTGCTTTATATATTATACATAGATATGTATATTTGAGTGGTGGTGAGGATTAAACGCAGTATTAGGTACTTGGTAAACTATAGCTATATATTATTTTTATTCAAAATGGCACTCTCCCACAGACACCGTCCCCGCGCCCCCTACGTGGACAGCAAAAGGTTATTATTTGGATTAGCTTGACTCCTATCCTTGAGTTGACTTCCTCTCAGAGGGCTCCTAGTTCTGTCCTATAAATAAACCATATAGGGTTTCCCACTACCCTACCAGTCTTTTCCATATTTCTTTCCTCATGACTCATCTCTCACCAGAATATTCCCCAAGAATTAAATACAAGTCAAGGATGGACGGGCAAAAAAGTCCTTGTTATTGACCCACGTATGCAAACAGACTCTTCTCTTTAATTTTCACCAAAACAAACAGCTCCCACCCACTAAACATCATTAGTAGTGAACTTACCAATGGCATGAGGTTTTACGTCAAGAACTGTAAATGTTTAAAATTAAATATTACAAATCCATATTTAAAAAGTCTTTTAGTCATTTTAGCCAAGTTAGCCTTCAGCCTCCCTCTCTGTTTCTGTCCTTGCCCTCTTTTTCTCCTCCTCATTCCAGTCCTCTCTGATCTGCTTTCCACCTATGTGCCATCAAATTCCCTTCCCCTTCTGCTAAGTTTCTAAGATTTTGTAATTACAGTTTCTACCATTGTTCTCTCAATCCCAGCAATGGAAACTACTGCCTGGAGTTGCTGTCTCCATGATATCTTGTTTACTTGGTTAACAAGTTTATACCTTGTTAATGATTCTTTATATTAAATTCTCCATGTACCTATAACTGGTATAAATTCTGTCTCCTAACTGGGCCATGTAGATAGAGGAGCCAACCCTTGGTGAGCACCTATATGTGCCAACTATTGTGCCAGTCCTTTCCGTTTCTTATCTTGTGTGTAAGAGTATCAGATATGTTTAGCAGCAAAGAATCAGTCTTTTTCTTGTTCTTATCCACAGAAGGCCTCAAAGTCAAGAAGGATAGTTGTCACCCTGATCCACCCATTTCCAAGGAGAACTATGCATGCAGTGGACTCTTCCTCAATCAGGTGGAGAATAATGTCACCAGCTACTGCATCCTGGACCAGTGCTGTACGATAGAATTTTCAGCTATGGTAGAAATGTTCTATATCTGTGCTATCCAATATGGTAGCCCCTGATCACATATGGCTACTGAGCACTTGAAATGTAACTAGTGGGACTGAGGAACTGGTTTTTAATTTTAATTAATTTTAATTAAAACGCCCATATGTGGCTGGTGATATTGTGTTGGACAGCAGAGTGAGACTTTTCAGGGCAGCAACAAACTAGGGTTTGGTAGAGGAAGCACTTCTTGGTCCTCTGGATGTACAATTTCACAACCAACACAAACACCAGTTGGCATTGTTAAATTGTGTGCCTAGGTGACTTGTCAACAAGCTTTCATGTATGAAAGACTGTCAAAAACAGATCATTCAAGCTGGGGCTCACCTCCACAGGTGCCAGGGAGCATCTTGCCTTGGGGAAGAAAGCAAATCTATACTCCATGATTACTATGTGATTATATTTTACAGACAGGCATCAATGCCTGGTGATTTTGATGCACTTGGCTTTTATCTTGAGAGATTTATTTAAAGCAGCATACGCATGGCTTAGAGCCTTAGGGAATGATAACATATAAAAATAGGAAAGCATAAAAGGAAGCAAAAGAAAACCTGTTTCATTTGTAAAAAGGCTTGCTCTCCTTTCAATTCCTCCAAATTCTACACCTGCACCTTTTCTTTTCACAAATCCCTTCTCTAACTCAACTCTTATAGACTGTCTTTCATTATTCACCCACGAGAGAAAGCCCTCACCCACCCTCCATCCCCCAAACCCCAACCTTTAGTAGAAGAAGCCACAAAGAAGGGCAAGAGAAAAGCAATGTTGGGTGGGAGGTGGGCAGCTGAGAAGAGGGAAGTAGAATGTAATTGTATTTGTATTTGTTATGCTTTATTTCTCTAAAAAAAACTGGAAGCAAATATAAATAAATTTTAACTTATTGCTAGATGATGAACAATGTTTATTCTTATTCTTCTTACTTTCCGTAATTCAATTTAAAAGAAAAAAAAAATCTAAATGAAAAGAAAAGCAATGGTGAGAAACCATTAACTCCAAACAGTACCCTGCTCTACTTTTTCTTGTTGGTATTTTTAACTATTATCATTCTGGAACAGATGGATCTTTATAGTGTCCATGTTGTTAAGTTAACGTTGTCCAGTAGCTCTTTATGTTTGACTTTTTTCAATCTCATTTGGTATTTATTTGGAAATGTCCCAGAACAACACTGTTTCCATTAAATGCCACAGTATGAGAGGAGACACTTGGAATATATTGCAAAATTGCCCTTAGTGTAACCTTCAGCAATACATGTATATATTTTCTTATGTAAGTTTGCACAGTACTTTATAGGCTGGTAAAAGTAAGATCCTTCACTCCAGTGCTCGCCAATTAAATCTAAGAGAGTGAATAGGTTAAAAGTTCAGAACTAAGAGAACAAAAAAACTAGAACTCAGTGACAAAGCTACACTCTAACCAGAGTATTTAAAGGCACTTGCTTTTTCAGGTTGGTTTCAGCTTCAAGAATTTTCCCTCTGGGCCCCTGAGTTCATTTATATTTATCAGATTGTGTATGCCCATTTTGGTTGGGGAACGGTGGTCTTTGATATCTAGATATCAAATAGAGCATGTCTACTCTTTTCTGAGTGGCTTTGTCTCTATGGCTGTAGCCTTCTGGATGTTGGACTAGTTCCAAAGGTGAGAAGAGGAAAGGCTCTTTTCCAAGAACATCTCAAAGTCTTGGCTGAAATACGTTACTTGTGGTAATAACTTGTTATGCCTGTCTCCTCTTTTGCTGCATTTGCTACATCACCTGTGCTATAAAGGCCACACTGGAAGTGCTAGAAGTGTGTTTCAAATAGAAGAATAATTTTAATCTTCTTTCAAAGTTCTCATACAGAAATGTACAAAAGCTATCGTGGACGTTGATGGATAATGATACTGTTATTTGATATAAAAATCTATGAAGTAAATAGCAGGCATGGTAGATCCTGAAGCGGAATCGAAGAAAGCTATAAGACCAGACATCATTCCTACACAGGTTCTCTACAGGAGCAGCAAGGGAATATTCCATTTTATATGAAATACTCCCATATTCTTGCTCATCCTGATAGAGTTTTTCATTGGACATTTTTCTATACTATGTCTCTAAATAGATAGTATGCTAATCTTTTAGCAAGTTATATATTTTGGGGGATCCTTGTATAGATTTTATTAATGACATGCAGATTTGAGTTTTTTAAATGTTAATATAATACACGCAATTACGTACAGGTAATATTATAACCATGGACCCTCTAGGATCAGTTCAACTGACCCCATCTTATTAACAGAGTAATTAAGAGTTGTTTCTTCATTTATGAAATGATTTAGCCACGGTAAGATTTTTCCAGAGTTTCCAGGGAATACTAGCTACTTGAAATGGACTTAAAAGCAATGTTTTCAATCGTCAAATATATTTGGGAAATATTATACAAAACTATTCTTTGGTGATTCATATTAAATATTGACATATTAAAATCTCTTTAATTTGACCCCATAATTCCTTTTTAAAAACGTATTATCTGGTAACAGCCCATAGTATTCATGGTAAAACAGCAAACTGACTCAGTGTGATACATGGCATTGAAACTTTCTGACATAGCAGAGTTAAGTTCTAGCAAATGATCAGGAAATAAAGAAAATTCACAAATAAATAATCCTAGAACTGAAAAAGAAGAAATAGCTATAGTTACAACACAGATGATCAAAAGAGAATACTATAAACAATTTTATTCCAACAAACTTGAAAGCCCAGATGAATTTTCTAAGATTACTTTCTAAAAATATTATCAAAAATCACTCAAGAAAAAATTCTACAAATCAATTACCATTATTAAGATTGAAATCAGTAATCAAAAATCTTACTCCAAACTATTGCTGGACCAATTGGTTACACATTCTTCTCTCAAAATTTTCTTCTAAAAGTTTTTAGTAATGCCTTACTAAATCTTCCTTCAACAGAAAATCTCAATCCCATAAAATTGTATTAGATCTAGAAAATTAGGGAAAGCTATCTGACTTGTTTTAGGGGACCGGCACACCTTTGATAATAAAACCAGACAATTACAATATAACAAAAATAAACAAATTTTAAAACAATATTAAACAAACAAACAAAAAAACTAGAGACCAATCTAAATTACTAAAAAAATTAATTAAAATATTAGCAAATAGAATTTAGCAGTGTATTAAATACTACATTTCCAGCTATAGATTTTTCCTAATTAAGAAAATATAATACAACTTCAAGAAGTATATTAATAGAGATTAAAAGAAAAATTTCACGTAATTATCATAGTAAATAAATAAATGGCATTCAATACAATTCAACATCCATTCTCGATTAAAAAAACTCCAAGAAAACTAAAAACAGAAGAGAATTTCTTTAATCTGATTAATATTATTTACTCAAAATTTACATCAAATACTATACTTAATGTTGAAACTCAAGATGCAGTCCCATCATAAGGATGTTCACTATTGATGATTTTATTTGATACTTTTTGGGAGGTCCTGGGTAATTCAGTAAGACAAAGTATAGAAATAGGAGGTATAAGAATTGGAAAGAAAGAAGCAAGAGATCTTTGTATTCACTTGGCCCTAAACTAATATGGAAGAACACAGGATCAAAAACTAACAAAAAAAGCTAAGATAATTTTGGGAAACAAGGTTGGAGAGACGTTTTGTGCCAGATATGAAGGCTTATTATAAAGCTCTAGTAATGAAGACAGTATGGTTTTGGAGCATGAATAGACAATGGACCAGTAGAACAGAGTAGAGTTTCTAAAGGGAAATTTAATATATGACAGAGATGGCATCACAGATTAGAGGGTAATAGATGATGCGAAACTGACTATCTATGTGAAAAAGTAAAATAAGGTCAGATGCCTATTTCATACCACACATCACCTGACTTGGTCACTGGATGCTCCCTTCGTTTCCCTGCAGCAACACCCTTGTAGAACGCTTTCAGGCTCCAGGAGCTGATCCTTAACCCAGGTGTTGAGTATTGAATCATCTCCTTGGCAGAGTCGTCCCTACCCTTCTGCTCAGATTCTTCCCTGGGTGTGGGTAAAGGATGTTATATCCATGCTATGTATGAACTATTTCACAGCAGTTAAAATGAATGAACTACTGCCACATTTCTCAACACGAATATATCAAAACATAATGGGGAGCAAAAGAATCAAGTGCTCCTCCCGAGAGCCGTTTTTATTGCCCTCCTGGGGCCTGGATACTGTTCCCAGCCTGGCCTCAGCTGGAAGTGGCACTGCCATTCTGTAGCTGCAGCAGTTGAGGATTCTGAAACAACGTGGAAAAAGCTTCTGCTCTAATGTTTATTGAAAAAAAAAATAAGTAGATACAAAATTATAGCTCTGCTGGGTTTTAACATTGTAAAAATTATATATATGGCACAGGACTGGAAGGGGATGAGAGAAATGAAAATAGTTTTTTAAAAAATGAATCAGGATAGTGGGCAATTTTCTTCTCATTCTTTTGCATTCCATCGATATTGTTATGTGTTTGTATAACAAGTTATTTCTTTTAAAAAAAAAGATAGAATCAATCTGTAATCTTTCTGGTAATGAACAGCAAGTTTTCTCTGAGTTGATAATGGGCTTTAATTCTGCTGTCAGAACCACAGTTTATCTACAATTCTAGAACAGCCATTTCCAACTGATCACATGCTCTGGCATAGGAATGACAGAGCACCACTGTATTATACAATGGTCTGAAATTTTAATTACAACTTGCTTTCCAAAGCCTTTTACAGATTAATGACTTCATTTGTATTGTGGGGCTGGTGAACAAAGGTTACCCGCATTTCAAAGTTGGTGGAGTTGCTGTGAACCCACTGCTTGCCCAGAGCTATTGGGATGTTAAGATCCCAATATGGTGGAATGATCATAGGCCAGCAAATGCTACACTGGGAAGGTAACGAAGTGTAACGTCTGGTCAAAACGATAGGCTTCTGTGGTTAACAACTGTGGATTTACAATATAGTCCAACTGTCTCTTCCATGGATTTCTCCACCCAGGACAAATCCATAGACATGTATCAATGTAACATGGGGCTGAACTGAGATTGTCACAACATGCAGTTCTCTTAAATATACCAACACAATCTCATGAGTGATAGAGTGTCAGTACCCCATATGCTTAGGGTGGTAAATTGTGCCTAAACTGGCACTTCGCCAGACACTCTTATGAACAGCAAAAGAATAAAAGCAAAGCAAAACAAATCAAAACAAAAGGCAAGGAAGGAGAAGAGGAACCCATTGCAAACAGAATATAAATCCAGCCCATTATTACAGAGCAGAATCTGTAGGGCTGTGACATAGCATCAATGGCACATGGGTTGGCTATTAGAAGACACCCATGTTGCCCCTGTCACAAGCATCCAGAGAACCCCTGGTTTACCTTCCTTGTTTTCTATTTTCAAGAGCTCATGAGTATTATTCATGGGTGCATGGATGCAAGGCTGCAGCTTGTCCTTGGGACTATTCCAAACCATGTCCTATTGGCATTGGTTCTGATGGGATACCGAGCATCTAAAGACTCCACATGAAAAAACCTTTCCTCCTCACCTCAGGTGCTCAATTTTCCTGTTTCTGTCTGAACCGTGCACATTTTTACTTTAAAAAAATACAATAGATCTCACACTAAAGTTTTTATCTTCCTCCAGGGTATTTTTCTTCCATTTACTTGAGGAACCGTGCCCAGAAAATATTTTGAGAATGAAATTATACCAAGAATAAAATAACTTACAGAGCCTCAACCTTTTGGGGCATGACTTCATATCATTTATTTTAAATAACTGCTGGTGTCAGGATTGCTATAGATATTTGTACTGTTGCATCATTGTGGGACATCCGAAAAATGTTTTACTGGCAGCTTGCAACGGAAAGACAAGTGATGGAGACAAAGCCATGGAACATACACGGCAGAGTCTGTACAGAGATTCCAGCTCCTCTGAGCTTAGACTTACTTAGGCAAGTCACTTTACACCCTCTCTATCGCCCCCTAAGGTTTCTTGCCAATTTACCTCTCATAGTTGTCATAAAAATAAAATAAAAAATCTATATGACTGCGCTTTGAGAAAAATAGAAATGTATATGTAAGTCACTGCTATTTTTTGCCTTCAAGTTCCATTTGAGGACTTCTTCCATTAGAATTCTTATAGTTTTCCACAGCTGTCATCTCCCACCTACCTCTGCAGAAACAAAACAATTTAGAGAGTGTTAGGACTAAATTGTGTCCCTCCTCCAAATTCATACGTTGAAGTCCTAAACCCCAGTGACTGTACTTGAAGATAGGGCCTTAAAGAGGTAACTCAGGTTAAAAGAAGTCATAAGGGTATGACACTAATCCAACAGGACTGGTGTCCTTATGAACAGAGGAAGAGACACCGGAGTTCTTTCTCCACACGCACACAGGAAAGGCCATGAGAGAACGCGGTGAGGAGGCAGCTGTCTGAAAGTCAGGAAGAGAGCTTTCACCAGGAACCGAATCTGCCAGCTCCTTGATCTTGGCCTTCCAGCCTCTAGAAATGTGAGAAAATAAATATGTGTTGTTGAAGCCACCCAGTCAGTGGTGTTCTATTATAGCAGCTTGAGCTGAGGAACACAGAGAAAGAAAATAGAAGTACTTATTTAGCTGCATTCAGGACTCAGGACGCCTTACTCCTTGCCCTGATGCCTCAAAGGAAGCTGGAAAAGGCTATACAGGCCCCAAATCTCCCTTATCTGAACCCCCTTGCTCCCAAAGGCAGCTTAGTATCTGAGGTTGCCACCATTAGGCACATCTTTCAGCCATAGTTGGGAATCAAATAAAATACAAACCTCAAGGACGTCCTTGTATCTATATTCATTGGTTCCATTAAAGTGGCTTCCCAGCTTGAGAAAAGTCCCCAAGAGCCTTCCTGGGGACAGCCTGGTTTACCACACAGCCAAGGCTCTGGGATTTGGATTCCTAAAATTTGAACCAAGCTGAAAGGTGACTAGTTTTGCACCTCAGTTGTCTTGCACGATGGAAAAAATTCCCCGGTTGCCTCTGAATTTTGGGCTCCTTACTTTGGTTGACATTTAAAGTCACACTAATGTACATGGTAGAAAATGTTAAAGTTTAAAAACTCATTTTATTTCTACATGCTTATTAATTTGTTGTCCCTTTTCCAGCTGGATCGAGCTATATTTCAGACTCTATTCAACTAATACGTGACCTGCTATAACTGCCTGCCACTTGGTCATCTTTCTAGACATCTTGGGTCAGAAATAAAAGTAGATTTTTTAAAAACCCTTTGCACTCTATGTCTTTCCTCTCTTTTTTTTTTTTTATGGAGAAGGGGGGTGTGTTGACATAAATCCCCAGCAGGTGATGTTGCAAGTCTCTGTGTAGCCTGTGCTATTATCCAGACTGAAGAAAACATCATTCCATTTCAACTCCATCTCTCTGGCTGTGCCACTGCCCTCAAACGGACTTAAGCAAAAGAATACTTCAAATCAGCACCATAGAAAGGATGCCATTCTGTGTCTGTCAGAGCCGTTTTCCTCTCCTTTCTCAGCTGTGCTTTTCCATCTGCAGAAAACCCCACCTATTTCCTGAACCAAAGCAGGCAGTATGTGAGGAGTTGTGGCTTTACTAGCAGGAAGGGTCCAAAAATAGCTGCATAGCCATAAATTCAGGATCTGGTATGCCTGGTGTGAGTGCGGAGTACCTGGGGCCTGACCAAATGGTAGTCCTCACCTTCCCTCTGTATTCTGGGCCTGGTCCACATGGCTTGGCCCTCTTCCTCAGCTTCCCGCTGGGACTTAAGCCCTTTACAGAGTCACAACAGTCTGGACTGAGGCCCTACACATTGCCTGGCTCTTCAAAGACCTTTCCCCTGGGGAGAAAAAACATGCTCCCATGCTCTCTTTTCTCTCCTTCTCCTTCCTCATTGCTGACAATCATTGCTTTTCCAACAACTGGCCAGCTCCTGTCTGAACACAGATACCAAGAGGAGTGTCATTGTAGTATGAAGATTGAGTATTTGGCGTCAGGTTTGAGCACATCCTGGTGGGAGGATGGTGGCTTCATCAATCAGCCCCTTTTCATCTGTCAACCTATGGGATTCTCACCCCCAAAAAACTTTGTATAACTCTGATCTGGTTCAAACTCCATACAGATGAGGAACTTAAGACTCAAGAGAAAAGCTGAGGCAAGACTCTATGAATCATTTATTATCCATTAGTCTATTCAATATATATTCATTGAATATCTAGTATGTACAAGAGACATGCGTTTCTGTGGTTTCACTCATTTTTGAGGGATTTTCCCGCTTCAACATAAGTCCTACCATTCCTGTATAACAAATCTTAGCGTATCAAAAGATGAAATGATCACGACACTGAGTTCTCCCTCCATTAAACCACAGGCTGTCCGTGGAGACAGTGAAGGAGGAGCAACGAGACCTAGCCTTTTCTTCTGCAATCTACAGGAGGCACTTCTGGTCCATGATTAGAGAAGCAAGTCCTTCCCCCAACCTTTTATTGAAAACTTTCTCCACTCCACGGTGTGAGGATTTTCAGTAGACAAGGGATAAGAAGCAAACTCATACCTGGAAAAAGAGACAGCAAAAGCCCATGCGAGAAATTTATAATATATCATGAAAACTTTGGGGAAAAAAAAATCACTTGAATTTCAGCTAGTGAAATTTTTGATGACAATATTTCAAAAGCTCTGATATAGTCCAGTGTCCTGGGGAATGATCTTCTGGCAGTTCTTTAATCTAGAGTTTTCTTGTTAATCCACATGCCCCAGACTCAGCAAAGTATTCCATGGAGGCTTAAAACAATAATCCACAAACAATGTTATGAAAATTATGCAGTCGTGAGAAAATGGGGTCTGCAGAGTGCAGATTACTCAAACAGGGGTTACACTTTATTCTAATAAAATAGCCTGTGCTCTCTTTGGTATCTATTTGTCTAGTTCTCACACTGCAGGTCTCCAGAAACCCCTTTCGTCTGTGAAGTGATTATTACAAAATGGAGGCAGAGGGAGTCCAGAGGCCTCGCTCCATTTCCTTTGTGATGATTAGAACTGTTTTCTCGTCTGTCTCTGGTCTCTGTGCAGATATCATATAAATTACTTTCTCTGCATTATTTGAATTTCACTGCAATGATCCCTTATTCAAAACAACAATAAAGATACTTCCATTTAAAACAATTATACATATACATGTGCATATGTGACTATATATACACAGGTATATATATATATTTACTTACTTTTGGAAATATAAGAGGTAAATAAATATTTCCATTCATTTTTGTATTAGTTTATACTTAGACTGTGAAAAAATTTTAATAATAAACATTTTTGAGCATGCTTATACTGAGTGCCTTGTTAATTGCTTGATCATAATAACACTGTAAGGCAGGTACTATTATCATTTCCTTTTCACATATTAGGATCTTAAAGCTTAGGAAAGTAAAGTACCATATCCAAGCTAACGCAATTAATAAGTGGCAGAGCCTCGGAATTAACGAAACCCAGACCTATCTAAATTCAGAGCCCAGGTTCTTAATAACTGGGCTACACTTTCTCTCTTGCAAGGACAGAGACACGGGTGGGAAGTGAGGGACAGAGCTGTTCTATGACAGAATATCAGGAAGCAATCAGAACTTGCAAATCTTGAACAGGACCTCTCAGTCTCCACCCCCCACCAATAACACGCCCACAAATCGCCTTTGGATTTGAGAAACTTATCCAGCCTGCTTGTATGAAAGCTGCTCTTCTCAGCTAGAGGTAGGGCCGTTGGGGGCAGAGGGGGGCTCTCTGCCTGTTTTTAAACAGGACCATACATGATAAGATAAAGTATGATTGTGATGATGATCATGCTGGGATGGTAGAAAGGGATCTATTTTCCTGGCTAATTGGATGTCCATCCAATACATTCCAGTGTACCAGAGAATGGCCTGAAAATAGCAATAGAGACACCCAGACCTTGTCAATCTCCAAACAGCAGTTTTCTAACTTCAATAATTTCAAGCACCAAATCAAGAGCCAGGTCTTTTCATTTGCAAAATAGCAGTTTTGTAACTTTAATAATTTTAAGTGGTAGTTACAGGTGAATGAATGAGAAGAATGAGCAAATTCTGCACTATCACACTTTCTGCAAGTCCTGCGTGGCCTCAGTCACCATTCTGACAACCAGGTTCTTGTCTTGCTCCAGAGTCTACACTTCTTTCACTCCCGTTTTACGTAACAGTAACAATGAAGGGAGACAGAAGAAAGAGTACATTGGAAGAACTTCCCTCTGGCTGCACCCTAAGCAGGTAAAATATGCCTGAGTCATTAGCTAAATTTGGAATTTAAAATGAGTTAATGTGATTGATAGGACTTTCCTCTACATTCAGTGAAAAACAGGGGCCCAAAAGAATCATTTCAGAATTCAGAGCAACTATATTGTAAACAACTTCCCTCCTTTGAGTCCACTGTGTTCTACACTTTGCTCAAACAAGTTCTTTATTTTTAAGCACATGAATTCTCAGGGCTTACAATTATTTTCAACATGAACTCCTATTGAATAATCTGCCTGAAGAAGAAAATTCTGGAAGATATAAGAAGGGTCCTAAACCATTATCCTTCATGAAGTTTTAAATTTTCCCCTGGATGTTTTTTAAACCATATTTCAAGAAAATGAGAAAAATGGAACATCTGCTCAGTGAAACTTTAGACAAAAAAAGATGAACTCAGATTAAGCCAATTGTCCATAGCAGTTTCTCTTGGCTTTCTTTAGAGATTTAGAAATAGTGTTTCCTTCTTCTCAGCAAGTGATTTTGGAGCCTTTGATTTGCATTACCGTTGGAAAAAGCAAAGTTAGTTAATTAAAATCATAAACCTAGATGAGTTGGGTTAGGATTCCACTCTGCTAATAGTGCTGATATTTCATTGCATTTTAGCCGATATAATAGGGAGGAAGTAACTACTTTACCTCCTTTGAAATATTCTCAATTGCATTCTCATAAAGAGCTCAGATAAAAGTTTTTGTTTTGTGTTTTAAATGAGAAAGAAATGTTCATGTCAGTAAGAAAAGTAATCGTGTTTCTGGACATGTAAACATGAAATCTATAAAATAAATGTTTTGGTAAAATATCTCTTTTTGGCATTGATTTATTTGGCAACCCAAAGTGTTTTCCTGGGGAACAAAAGGTTCTGTGGAAGAAACCTTCTGTACCCTAAAACTGATTGATTGCAGAAACTAAGGAAGTTGTGGAGCCAAGAATGAGAATCCACTTCTCTATCCAAATCAGGAGATGCTTAGTGTTAAATACCTTCATCAAAATTGTCTCCGTGTGTGTAGTTGCATTACCCACTTATTCTGACTCCTTTGCCAATGATCCAGCTGGCAAGTCAGGTTTCTGTTGCATCCAGAATATTGACAGTTCTGCCAGAGGAAGGAAAACATGGTCAAACCAATTTCTCTGTCTTTATGATTTTAGCGAATTTGACGGACCTTCAGATTTTAGTGAATTTGATGGACCTGGTCCAAAAATATTTGTAAGCTGTAATAGGCTACATTTCGCTTTCCCAACCTTCAACCTAGGAACAAAATGGGGAAAATTTTAATAATAACAACAACCAAATTTCCTAAAAAATCTGTTTCTGCTCATTCAGTCCAGAAGAAGAGGAAGCTTCCATGAATGACAATCTGGACATAAAAGAGAAAGAGGACATTTTAAAATTCATGGAGATAAACAGTGGAAATAACACTTTGGGAATCCTGGACTTGTGTGGCCGCTCTGTCACTTAGTGGTGAGATGAGTCTCCCATGCTTCAGTGTCTTCATCTGAAAAATGGGTCTCCAATGCTTCTCCCGTCTGCCCCACAGGACTGTTACATTGCAGGACTTATTGTAAGTAAAAGTGACTTAGAAACATTTACGTTCCAAACCATCTTATCATTAATATTATCGTTCTTTTTAGATTCTTTTTGTTGATGCTTGTAGTTGATGTCATTGTTGTTGTTGCTTCTAATGACAGCCTCCCAGGAGAATCATCTCCATTTTCATTGGGATTCCAGCGACAACAGTCAATGTTATTCAAGTCATCTTTGTGCCATTCAAGCAAGTCTGCATAGAACACTAGGTGATCAATAGTCTCTATTCTTTGATCTTGACAAAATGAATGATCAAAGCACCTAAACAGTCAAAGAGCCTGATTCTTTTTAAAAACATCAAGGATTTTATTACTTTCCTCTGGAATGACTGTCCAAATCAGGAAGGGGCAGAGGCAGGCATGCCAACAAAACTAACCAAGAAGGTATCCTCAGATTAAATCATTATGAAGCAAAATTGTTACAAGGCTAGGGGCTTGCAAACACACTTAAAAAAATTGTATATTTAGGGGCCCACCCCGTGGCCGAGTGGTTAAGTTCGTGTGCTCCGCTTAAGCAGCCCAGGGTTTTAGGTTTAGATCCTGGGTGCAGACCCAGCACCGTTCATCAGGCCATGCTGAGGCATCATCCCACATAGCACAGCCAGAAGGACCTGCAACTAGAATATACAACTATGTACTGGGAAGCTGTGGGGAGAAGAAGAAAAAAAGAAGATTGGCAACAGATGTTAGCTGAGGTGCCTATCTTTAAAAAGAAATTATATATTTATATCTACCTGGTACTGCAATTCTATATAATGATAATCATTTAAGGAAGGTAAAAGAAGCTAGATGGATGGATGGACAAAAGGACAGGACAGGGGACAGATGGATAAATAGATAAAGATAGTATATAGATAAATAAAATTAAAAGTATAGTATACAGTTCCAGTAGCGATTTAACAATGAAGTCAAGTACGAGAAAAAAAAGTTACTCTTAATTCCATACCTAGAAATAATGAATGTAAATGTTTTAACACATTAATATTCTTCATAGTATTTTTTGATGTCTAGTTTCTTGGTTTTTTTATTTTACATAATTGAATTATACTACATATTAGTTTTTAAATCAACTTTGTTGGGGTATTATATAACAAAATGCATAAATTTGTGGGATACAATTTGATGAGTTTTGACAAATACATACTCCCATATAACCACTCCCTATCAAAATATAGAATATTTATATCACTCAACAATGGTCCCTTGTGCCTCTTTGCAGAGTGACTCTCTCGTAACTCATGCCCCAGGCTACCACTGATCCACCTTTTGCCACCATAGATCAATTTTACCTATTTCACAAATTGATATATGGAAAAATAGACTATATAATTTTTTGAGTCTGGCTTTTATTCATTCGGCTTAATGTTCTGAGATTTATTCATCAATCAGTAGTTTTTTCTTTTTATTGTTGAGTAATACTCCATTGTATGAATCCACCACAATTTTGTTATCCATTCACATTCTGAGGAACATTTGGATTGTTTCTAGTTTTTTGGTATTAAGAATAAAGCTATTATGAACATTCGCATATTATACATGCAATTTTCAATGATACTTTTTTCCTATTCGTATAAAGCAAGAACAGTTGATTATTTCAAAAATTTTCAGAAATATAATTTTAAATATCTGCCTAATTTTCATTCAGTGGATATACCATGTTTTACATAAATGTCCTCTATATTTGTATAGCTAAATTGTTTCTAATTGTTTTCTTTTATAAATAATAATGCAAGGAACATCTTTGCTCTTTTCTCTACTTGGGGTGCCAGTAAAGCTTTTCAGAGCAGACTGAACTCAAGCTGACACAAAAAACTTAAAGAAAATACTCAATAATGTTCTTTTCATTCTTTGATCTGTAATATACATGAAAACATTGGACATTCTACCAGGATAATGGAAAATGCATTCTAAATTCCAAATGCTTTCTAAAGAGTTCCCTCTCTTCCTGGTGTGTGCTTTTTTTTTTTCTGCTAGGAGCTTCTGAAAAATTGTTAGCTATTTTTCCCCCTTTTCAACTGACAATCGCCTTGATGAATAGAGGAAGCAACTTCATCTCCACTCTCTTTGGATTAATTGTAAGGAAAGAAATTGTTCAGGGAGGCCAAATGTGTAGGTGTTGAGCATTGCTGTTTCTCAAGCTTGGGAAATGTGCTTTTGCAACATGGCAGTCAAACCCTACAACAAAGCAGCAAAATATAGAATAAGAGAACAAAAAAGAAAATCCTTTTTGGAGCCAAAAAATGATCAAAACAAAGCATCAGAGGTAGAGCCTATAGTGACAGAACTCCTGGGAGCTGAAGCACTTAAAATACACCTGTGTTTGTGCTAATTGAATAACTCATATTCACCACCTCAGCCAGCAGTCCTTAAACAAGCAATACACTTAATGTGTATTTATAACTCTTCTTCCCAATATTTTCATGAGAAAGAGAACAGTGGATCCATTTCCATCCTTTAAAGAACAAGGCCATGCTCAAAGTTTTTAAAAATTTAACTCATGCAGGTAAGTAATGTTCTCCAATTCATCCCTCTGCTTTCTATATAAGAAGTAGATTCTTGAAATACCCCATTCCCCTCAATTCTTCTTCGCAGTTATTGTGGGCATGCTCATTTATTCTTCATAGTTATGTATTTGTGTATCTTGTCTTTCTCTTCAGGATTGTATAGCACAACATTGGATTTTATCTATCTAACCCACATTCCTGTTCTTCTTTGAGACTTTCAGGGGACTGTTTATCACTCTATCAGGTATGTGGGTTTGGTGCAGTTGTCACTCTCAATGCCTGCTTCTACGGATGGAATGGTTGTGTCCCGCTACAATTCGTGTGTTGAAGCATAATCCTCAACGTGATGATATTTAGAGGTGGGGTCTTTGGGAAGTAACCAGGTCGTGAGGACGGAACCTTCAGGAATAGGATTATTACCCTTATAAGAAGAAACATGAGAGAGGTGACTTCTCTCTCTCTCCACCATGTGAGGATACAGTGAGGAGATTGCTGTCTGCAAACCAAGAAGAGGGCCCTTACTGGAACCCAACCATGCTGGCACCCTAATCTCAGACTTTAAAGCTCAATAACTGTAGAAATAAATTTCTGTTGTTTAACCCACTCAGATTATGCAGTTTTTTGTTGTTGTTAAAGCAGCAAGGAAGACTAAGACACTTATCCAGCCAGGAGGGGTGGGGGTTGGGGGGGGTCACAAGACTCACGACGGTAATTGTAGTCACCCAACACCAAGCCATGGTGATTGGTCTAAAATGATAGCAAATCACTCAAATTAAGCCAGAGATCCTCCTTATCTTTTTCATTTTTAAGAGAAGCCCCATTCCACTGATGTGTTGGAGTTGATCAGTGGTCTCATACCAATTCATAAAAGCTGATTGCTAAATTTTCAGGAATTTTTCAAGCCAGTGAATAAACTACTGAGAGCTTGAAATCAGCTATGGTACAAGTATTTATGTTACAGAAACTAGAAAGTGCTAAATCAATAAATGTGATACATCATACTAACAAAATAAAAAATAAAAATCATATGATTATCTCAATAGATGCAGAAAAAGAATTAGACAAATTCAACATCTTTTCATGACAAAACTTTCAAAAAATTAGGTATTGATGGAATGTACGTCAAAATAATGAAGACTATATATAACAAGCCACAGCTAGCATCATACTTAACAATGAAATTTGAAAGCTTTTCCTCTAGGATCAGGAACAAGAGAATGGTGCCTACTCTTACCACTTTTATTCAGCATAGTACTGGAGGTCCTCGCCAGAGCAATTTGGCAAAAAAAAAAGAGAAGTAAAACATATCCAAATTAGTAAGGAAAAGTAAAATGGCCTCTGTTTGCAAATCACATGATGTTATATATAGAAAACCCTAAAGACTCCACCAAAAAACTGTTGGAACTAATAAAAGAATTCAGTAAAGTTGCAGGATACAAAATCAACATATAAAAATCAGTTGTGTTTTTATACACTAACAATGAACTATCAGAAAGACAAATTAAGAAAATAATCCCATTTACAATAGCATCAAAAAGGGTAAAATACTTAGGAATAAATTTAACCAAGGAGGTGAAAGATCTGTACATTGAAAGCTATAAGGTATTGATGAAAGAAATTGAAGAAGACACAAATAAATGTAAAGATATGCCATGTTCATGGATTGGAAGAATTAATAATGTTATAATGTCCATATTACCCAAAGCAATCTACAAATTCAATCCAATCCCTATCAAAACTCCAGTGGGGTACAAAAACAGGCACACAGATCAGTTGAGCAGAACTGAAAGCCCAGAAATAAAACCGTACATTTACAGACAGCTAATCTTCAACAAAGGTGCCAAGAACATACAATGGAGAAAAGATAGTCTCTTCAATAAATGGTGTTGGGAAAACTGACCCCTACATGCAAAAGAATGAAAGTAGATCATTATCTCACGCCATACACAAAAATAAACTCAAAACGGATCAAAGACTTAAATACAAGTCCTGAAACCATAACACTCCTGGAAGATAATATAGTGCAGTACACTCTTTGACATTGAACTTATTCTTTTTGAATACCCTGTCTTCTCAGACAAGGGAAACAAAAGAAAAAATAAACAAGTGGGACTTCATCAGACTAAAGAGCTTCTGTATGGAAAAAGAAACCAGGATCAAAACAAAAAGACAACCCACCAATTGGGAGAAAATATTTGCAAATCACATATTCGACAAGGGGTTAATCTCCATATAAGGAACTCACACCACTGAACAACAAAAAACAAACAGCCCCATCAAAAAATGGGCAGAGGATATGAACAGACATTTTTGCAAAGAAGATATACAGATGGCCAATAAACACATGAAAGGATGTTCAACATCACTAATCATCAGGGAAATGCAAATCAAAACTACACTAAGATACCACCTAATACCCGTTAAAATGGCTATAATCACTAAGACTAAAAATAACAAATGTTGGAGAGGATGTGGAGAAAAGGGAACCCTCATACACTGCTGGTGGGGATGCAAACTGGTGCAGCCACTATGGAAAACAGTATGGAGAGTCCTCAAAAAACTAAAATTAGAAACACCATATGAACCAGTTATCCCACTACTAGGTATCTACCCAAACAATTTAAAATCAACAATCCAAAGTAACATATGCACTCCGGTGTTCATTGCAGCACTATACACAATAGCCAAGACATGGAAACAAACCAAGTGCCCATCAACTGATGATTGGATAAAGATGTGGTATTTATATACAATGGAATACTACTCACCCATAAAAAAGACAAAATCATCCCATTTGCAACAACATGGATGGACCTGGAAGGTATTTTGCTAAGCAAAATAAGCCAGACTGAGGAAGACAAACACCAGATGACTTCAGTCATATGTGGAATATAAACAAACACATGGACAAAGAAAACAGTTCACTGGTTACCAGGGGAAGATGGGTGAGGGGTGGGCACAGAGGGTGAAGGGGAGCACTTATGCAGTGATGGACAAGAAATAATGTACAACTGAAATTTCACATTGATGTAAACTACTATGAACTCAATTAAAAAAAGATTTAGGGGCTGGCCCCGGGGCTGAGTGGTTAAGTTCACCCGCTCCACTGTGGCGGCCCAGGGTTTCACTGGTTTGGATCCTGGGTGCGGACATGGCACTGCTCATCAGGCCACGTTGAGGCGGTGTCCCACATGCCACAACTAGAAGGACCTGCAACTAAGATATACAACTATGTACCAGGGGGGATTTGGGGAGATAAAGCAGAAAAAAAAAATTGGCAACAGTTGTTAGTTCAGGTGCCAATCTTTAGGAAAAAAATTTTTAAAAAGTAAAAAATAAACTATAAAAAAATGATTTAAAAAAACCCTGAAAACTCTAGTGGCATTTTTCATGGAAATAGAAGAAACAACCCTAAAGTTTACATGGAATCACAGAAGACCCCAGATAGCCAAAACAATCTTTAGAAAGAACAAAGCAGGAGGCATCACACTCTCTGATTTCAAACTATATTACAAAACTGTGGTAATCAAAACAGTATAATATTGGCATAAAAACATACACATAGATTAATGGGACAGAATAGAGAGCCCAGAAATAAATCCATGCATATATGGTCAATTAATTTTTGACAAAGCTGCCAAAAATATACAATGGGAAAAAGATAGTCTCTTCCATAAACGATGTTGAGAAAACTGGATATCCCCATGCAAAAGAAAGAAACTGGACCCCTATCTGACACCATACACAAATATTAACTCCAAATGGGTTAAAGACTTGAGGGTAACACCTGAAATAATAAAGTTCCTAGAAGAAAACACAGGGGTTAAATTCCTTGACAATGGTCTTAGCAATGATTTTTTGGATTTGACACCAAAAGCAAAGGCAACAAAAGAAAAAATAAACGAATGAGACCACATAAAATTGAAAATCTTCTGCAGAGCAAAGAGAATCATCAACAAAATGAAAAGGCAACCTATGAAAAATATTCACAAACTACATATAAGTGATTAACATACAAAATATACAAGGAACTCATACAATTCAATAGCAAAAATAAATTAAAAATGGGCAAAAGACCTGAATATACATTTTCCAAAGTAGACATACATGTGACCAACAGGCATGTGAAAAGGTGCTCAGCATCACTAATCATCAGGGAAATGCAAATCAAAACTACAATGAGGTATCATCTCATACCTTTTAGAATGGCTATATTATAAAAAAAGACAGGAGATAGGTGCTGGCAAGGATGTGGAAAAAAGAGAACCTTGTACACTGTTGATGGGAACGTAAACTGGTACAGCCACTATAGAAAATAGTATGGAGATTCCTTAAAAAATTAAAAATAGACCTACCATATGATCCAGTAATCCCACTCCTGGGTATATATCCAAAGGAAATATATCCAAAGGAAATCACTCTCTTGAAGAGATATCTGTACTCCTATGTTTATTGCAGCATTATTCACATTAGCCAAGGTGTGGAAACAACATGAATGTCTGTCAACGGATGAATGGATAAACAAAATGAAGTATATATGTACAGTGAAATATTGCTCAGCTTTCAGAAAGAAAGAAATCCTGCCTTTTGCAACAAAATGGATGAACCTGGAGAGCATTATGTTAATGCTTTCCAGAGAAAGACAAATACTGCATAATATCACTTATATACGGAATGTAAAAAAAAAAACCAAACTCATAGAAACAGTAGAATGGTGCCACCAGGTAAGGGAAATAGGGAGAGGCTGGTAAAAGGGTACAAACTTTCAGTGATAAGATGAATATGGTCCGAGGATGTAATGTATAACATGATGACTATAGTTGACAATACTGTATGGTGTAATTGAAATTTTCTAACAGAGTAGAACTTGTGTTCTCACACAAAAAAAGAGGTAAGTATGTGAAATGATGGATGTGTTAATTAACTGAATTGTGGGAATCCTTTCACAATGTACATGTATAGCAAATCATCATGCTGTACACTTTACATACATTACATAATTATTTGTCAACTATACCTCAATAACACTGGGGGGCAAAAAGAAATTGGAAAGTGCTACAAATTAGGTTTTTGCCTTTTTTTTTTTAAATTGCAGAGAACTTCTTTTAAAATATTTACCTGTTAATATCATGAATTAGATATAGAAGGGCAGGGACAGTATCCTTTATTTGTCATCTTTCCACCTAAAAGGCATTCTGTGGGTACCTAACGAGTCCTTGCTGAGCCACATCATCAGGCTCTGATCATAATGACAGTATTGTGATGAGATGCTGTGGTGTCAGGATGGGAACTAGGAGTTGGAATGTTGAGTTTTTGAGACCTAAGGTCTCACTTCTTCAGTATAGCATTGAGTCCTCAGTCTCTGCAATCAGAGAGGCCTGAGTTCAAATCCTACTTCTGGCCCAGAAGTGATTATGTGATTACACAGCCCAGCAAGGTGGCAAGTTTTAAACCCAACTCATCTCTATAGCTCTAGATAGATAAAGAGATAGACGATACTAGATAGAAAGACAGATATAGATAGATAGATAGATAGATAGATAGATAGATAGATAGATGATAGATAGATGATAGATAGACAGACAGAAGCCTAGGTGCAGAAGAAAATCTCTCTTTTGACAATGCCGTAGTCTAGTGATTTTGGGGATTCTGATAATTTAGTTATGAGCCAGGGTATGACACATAGTTTTCACTGTCCAATTCAATAAACATGTATTGAGCACATTTCTAAAGCAGAGGACAGAGGCATCTCTACTTGGATCTCTAAAGCAGATCTTTGCCTTTCAAGAATATAACCTGAATTTTTTTGTCATTTGAATCAAAATATTTTAAGAGGTAACAATATAATTTGCTAATTATCCAATGATTCACAGTCTCAGAATAATGAATTTCATGCAGATTCATACTCTGCATGAAATTATTACAACAAAATATTTTTTAAAATTGTCTTCCCAGGCTAGTTATTGCCAAACATCTTGGTCTGATCATTACAAACCTCCCTGACCTGTGTTGCTGATCCAAGTGGCAATAATGAGAACAAAAGAAAACAGCCAAAGGCAGGAAAATAGCACATATTCAAGGAGCTTAACAGGAAAAAGAAAAAAAAGAGCAGGGTATACATCTCAGAATGCCACCACTGATTATAATACCAAGTAAAAGAGGTGGCATGACTAGAGCTTTGGTAAAAGGTCAGTAGGTGGGGAAGTGTGAGAGACTGGAGGACATTCCAGAGTGTTCCATGGTGTTTCCTGCCAGCATTGTCTCATGACCAAGTGAGGAATATTTGTGTTCTTTTCATCAGGTCTTTTTCAATTGTAAGTGAACCCCCACTCAAGCTGGTTTAAGGAAAAACAAAAGCAAGCATGAAATCTATGGGCTCTTCCACTGAAAAGTTGAAAGAGTCAAGGTACAACTGGATGTAGGAACTCAAATATTGTCCCCGGGACCAGGGATCTTTCCACTTCTTGCCTTTCAGGATCTTAGCTTCATCTCAGGTAGTCTCCACCCACAAAATGACCACAAGTAGTACCCCACCCAGTGATGATGCCCAGGGCCACAAATGTTCTGATTGGCCAGGCCTGTGTCATGTGCCCACCCCGGGAATCAGAGGGTAAGGTCAGTCCTACCCAGACCACATGGCCTTGTAGGTGGGCTCTGGTCCTCAAGCAAAGATAAGAGCATTTTTATTAAGAGTAGGGGAAGGGATGTTAGGATATCAGGTCTCCATGGCTAGTTTCTGACTGTAACCTTGAGCAGGCAGCGTGGCCAAAGGCTTTAGGCTTTAATGTCTGGCAGACCTGTATCCAGATCCCAGCTCTGCCACTTCCTAGCTGTGGGGCCTCAGGCAAATTGCTTAATTTCTCTGTATGTGTATCTACAAAATAGAAATTGTAATTGTACATAGCTCATAGATTCTCTATGAGGATTACATGACGTCATATATGGATACAAAGCACAGTGCCAGGCAAATAGCAAGAAACCACTTAATAAATATTTAAGGAAGACGATGAGATTGAAAAGGATACGAAATTTAGATACAGATGAATTTTGTCCCTGAATAGATACTGATGCCTTTTTCAATTATTGATAGAAAGATAGAAGCAAAATCCAAACTAAACTCATGTAGTGGTAGTAAACATTTCATGGGTTTACTAATATGTTTCCCAAACTTTTCATAAGGATCCTCATGACTACATTAAAGAATTTCTCGCTGGGGGCCCAGGAGTTCAGGGAGGTAACCACTATTTAGATTCTGCACCCTTATTTTAAGTATATGCATAATTTGGATAAATATCTTGAAACATTAAGATCATTTCACAGTGCTCAATTACTCCTTTGTACCTGCTTACATATTTTGATGAGAAAGAAGTGGGAGGAAATTCAGAACTTACACGAAAGACTGAAGTAGAATCTGATACAAAGCTGGGATTGCTAACACAGCACAGAGATGCCAAAACTGCACGGATAAGTGATTTTGAAAACCATCAAACAGACATTCCACAAGGTCAACCAAAATACAGTGTGCCTGAGAGTAATGAGTGATTTTGGTCCAATAGTCATTAAAAAGCCTAAAAGAAAGGGCTTCTTTGCTGCCAGCTTCTATTCTTTATAAGAGGATATCATTTTATATATAAATTTCATCTTGCCTTTAACTGCCTAGTTTAACTGTAAACACTTAAAAGAAAATTCTTGATATGCCAGAGGAGAAATCTGGCCTACGCTTAGAGCCACTTGGGGTTGGTGAGAAGGATGAAGGTACACCAAGCAAACTGGTGCAATCAGATGGTAAGGAGCCTCCAATGCAAAAAGATCCATTTGCTTTCCTTCCATCCTTCCATCTCTCCTTCCTTCCTTCTTTCCTTCCTTCCTTCCTTTCTTCCCTCCTTCCTTCCTTCCCTCTTTCCTTCTTTCCTCTTTTCTTTTAAGCACATGTAATATGCGAATATTTTGCCCCAAACATTCAAATGATATTTCTACAAACAAAAAAGACAAATTTAACATCCTGAAGTCATGTACCATACAATTATACAATCCTTGATGTTTGGGACTGAATCTGCGTTATTGATTGCAATGGTTTTCTGTGTCACCTTTGAACCAAAACACCTAAGTGAAAAATCTAATTGACTGTCTGGGTAGTATCACAACCAACTGCCCCACACTTGTATGATTAACTGCAGTTTTAAAAATACTTCATGGATATGATATAGACATTGCTGATAAGGATTTCAAGTGAAATTGTTTGTCAGTCTAAAATTGAGTACTTCTCCCTAGGAATCAGACCTTGGTGGCTGATAAAGAACTAACTAAAGTAGTTTCCATTTTTAAGATACCTACCTTAAATTCTGAAAAATGGCTATGGTCTTTTCAAAGCACATGAGTTTTGGTATCAAACAGATGTCAGTTGAGCCTCAGATTTGCCATTTAATAACCATGATCTTGGAAAGTTACTTAATACTTTTAAGTGCCAGTTTCCTCATCTATACAATGAGGATAATAAAAATATCTACCTCAAAGTTTGGCTGTGAGGGTTAAATGAGATATTGTGTGTAAAGTGTTCAGCATAACATTGAACATACAGTTATTACACAATACATTAGGCTATAGTTAGACTCTGTACTTGTTTGAATTTAGTTTTCTTGTTTGTTTTATTCTGTCCTTAAAAGTCTTGGATCCGCTTATGAGGATTGAGAGAAATTCAATATTTTTATAGTCAAGTCCTGTAGCTCATGTGCTTTTGCATCATAGGCACAGGCTCAGTTACCATTTTAACCCCAGTGCTCCCCCTCCCCCAACGGCCTGGGACAGAGTAGGTGCTGGACAAATAAGTGTTGACCTTGTCTTTTCCTCCTCACCTTTGTTTTTCTTTTTGCATAACAGAGACAGCCTTGTGGGTAGGTGTGATTCTCTACAGGCAACCGTAGGCGGAATTCAGCAATTCTCTTCATTCCCCAAAGAAAATCTGCTTCACTGGACCTTGGTAAAATAACGGATCGTTGCCTGGAGGTTCACCTGATGGGCAGCAAAAGGGGATTTATATTACATAGTACGCATTTTCTTTTCAGTCCTCCCTGATCCCCTTTGGTCTTTGTCCTGTGGATGCCTGTTTCCAACAATGTTCTCTCATCTCATCTATTCTGGCATATTCTCTCAGGATTCCTATCTCTGTCTGCCCATTCCACACACTGAATAATTTAGCTCCCATAATCTGGCATCTATATCACTTACCACTGTCCTTAAGGTAAGTAAACACAAGTTCTTCCATGTTTCAGGTTTTACCCTCCCTGGATGGGATACTATAGATAACAAGTTTTATTCCCTCTCACTCTATTTTTTCCTTTCTCTACAGAAACAATATTTTACAACATAATTATTTATTGTCACGCTAGATTGTAAACTATGTGAGGACAAAGACTGTCAGTCAAGTTCACCATTTTAGCCTCAAGCTTAAATAGTAATACGTACTATTATTTGTAATGTGTATGTAGGGGAGCAGGATTTGCTACCTACCCCAAAATGTGTCTCTTTGTGTTGATTATTTTTAAGAAAAAGAGACTCAGGAAGAAACTTTGATTTTCCCCCTAACTGTGTAAAAGAATTTAAAATAGAAGGCCTGCTCCAGGAAGAAGTTAGCAGCATAGATAACTATAGTACATTATGAACTGGGTGTGGCAGATAGGAAGGAACCTAGCGAGGCCCCTTTGATCAACGTTCTTTCCATGTGTCGTTGTCTTTGCAAGGCATGGCAAACATTTGTTCACCAAACATTTGCTTTTCCATCTCCATGTGAATTGCCTTTCTCCCCTTTGAAGTCCCAAACCATTACCCCAACATCCTCTTTCTTTAGCTGAAGAGAGTATTTAGGGTGGTGGCTTTGGTCATTTTGGTGGATTACTCAGTTTTCCTGGGATTCTTCCATATATACTTGTTTGATTTTCTCCTGTTATTCTCTCTCACGTCAATTTAATTCTTAGATCAGCCAGAAGAACCTCAAAGGGTAGAAGAGTAATTCTTCCTCCCCTACACATGTCACAGTAGGATAAATCTGTTGTCCCTCTTGAGAGCAGAATGCACTTTACAATTAATATGCTCTTTAGTGAGCTTGCATGAGTGTACGCACATGTGTATACATGCATGTGTGTTGGGAAAGAGTGTTATTATCCTTCCCACATTTACATTAAAGGCTCCTTGAAGTTATTCACATACCAAAAGTTTGATCCAGTCCTGTGATATTTTAGGTAACAAGTGAGGATATCATATCCAATTCCAGATGTTGAATTAAAAAGATCATAAATTAGAGTTTGATCAGAGGAAAACAATGTTTTTGGTAATAACAACAAAGAAATGCTAGTTCTTCTAGGAAAGAAAGAGAAAATTTTTGACATACCAGTTCACATTCCATTCAGACCTGGAAGCCTTAGACATATTCCATTTGATATTTTTATTTTATTTCTCTCTCCTTTCATTCACATTGTCAGTTCTTTTGTTTTCTTGCATTTTTCTCTTTAATCTTCTTTGTCTTCCTTTGCTATCCTGTAGCCGATCTCCTGGTCCCATTTCTTATTTTCCTCTGATGTTCATTTCCTCTCCTTGCTCACTTGATTTATCTTCCTTGCCTGGTATCAGTTTCTAACCTTTTCCCTTTCTTTCCTCTGACTTCCACTTATCCCTCAGCTAATCTTTTGACCTTTCTGTAATCTCTTTTCTTTCCACATTATCTAGTTTTCAGAGTTGTCCTTATCTGCTTAGCCCACGGTCAAGTTCAGGGGGAACATTCAATCTGAAAAGTCTTTAGCCTATAAATGGATTACCAGTTGTCTCAAAAGGCTTGCCTCACCCAGATACCTGGAAAAGAGCCCTTCTGTTTCCAAGGCTTTTCCAGAATAGACGGAGCCTCCACACCCTCCTCCCTGCCCTTCCCCACTTTCCCACCTGCTCCCTGCTTTGAAATCTTTGGGCAGAATTTCTAAGTAAAAGAAATCCATTGGTTAACTCAGCTTTCACCCAATCATCTATCCTCATCTCCATTTCCCCTCTACCCTCTGTTTTAGGACCTTTAAAGAGTGAGGGGCACTTTGGCAAGGGCCTGCCTTCATCTTTCAGATTTAAATTGATATTCTAAAAAGCCTGGCCACCTCCAAGGCAAATGTTTCCCAAGTTTCAATTTAGTTTTCATTAGGAACCCGGCAGCCCCATGCCAGCCTGCCTGCCCATTTAAACAGGGCTCTCTCAGGGGATTATGCAGTTGCAAGCTGAAACATCTATATGCAAATGAGCCTTTCTGTATTTGCTATCAGCTACCGCAGAAATTTTCCATTCCTTCGAAGCTATTAAAAAGAAAGCGAAGTGAAAACAGAAAAGAAAGAAAGAAAGAAAATCTCTTTAGCATAGACAGAAACCCTGAAGAATGGAAGGTTGGCTCCCCCTCTAGCCATGTCCATTCCCCAAACAGCCGCAGGAGATGGAGAATTCCCGCCCTCCCCGAGGGAACAGAAACACATCCTAAGGCAAGGTTACCTTACAATTCTAGTTTATCCAAAATAAATAACTGGGGTGCAACAGAAGTAGGGAAGCTTTTCTAGAGGTGAAAAACATAAGGAAACTCCAAACAGATGTAACGTTTTTTAACAAAATAATGTTTGATATTTTAAAAAACAGAGAAGTAACGCTATGCTATTTGCATGAATAGAGGGCAACAGCATTGTGGCTGTGATGGTTTCCGTATCCTACAAACTTGAAGTTTTTTATTTTGAAATGCAAGGTATATTTGTGTTAAAGTTGAGTATTGTAAGAGGCAGTCAGACGGGGCTGTTAGTCCTTGAGCAGGTCCTCTGGGCGTCAGTTTCCTCATCTATAAATGAGGAGCTGGACTAGATCAGTGGTTCCTACATTGTTAGAACACCCCTCACTACTTTGTTTAACTTTGTATTTGCAATTTCAATTTTTTTTTGGTATGAGCAATTTCAAACTTAAAAAAGTTGCAAGATTAATATAAAGAACATTCATTATCCTTCACCCAGATTCACCTATAGATAACATTTTGTACCATCTGCTTTATCATTGCGGCTCTCTCCCTCTGTAGATAGATGGATAGATAGAGAGATATAGATATCTACATGTATGTATAGATAGAGAAATATAGAAACATATATAGAGAGAAATATAGAGAAGATCTCTCTCTTCTTTACAAACATGCACACACACACACGCACATATATATTCATTCATTGTTTATCTGAAATTCAAATTGAATTGTTACCTGTATTTTTTTTGTTGTCACACTGAATTATTACCTGAATTTGTTACCTGTATTTTATCTGACAAACTTAGAGGGGAGAAAAGCCAACAAATGCTGCCATAATGAACAAGTTACCAGTGTGGGTGACTGAGATTCTACCTTGCTGGGGATCTTCTGAGAAACCAGGTAGAACACCCCTCAGAACTGAGCAATAGCAAGACAGGGAGCCTGGGGCATTATCCCTGGGCTCTCATTCAGGTGCGCTGAGAATGGTGCCCAAGGCAGCACTAACTCCTTGGCTCTCCTGTGTTGCTCCGGCTTGTGGCTGAGCGGGCTCCCCAGCATGAAGGCAGCCCTCGAGCAGAGCAGCCGACAGAAGCAGGCATTTAAAGTGGGAAGCTGTCTATGGTATAGCTGAATCTGTCCAATGCAGGTGCAGGGGACATTCCGAGGTGAGTCTTGGGGACATGGAGCAGGGCATCAACCGAGTTAGCTAGAGTTTCTTTTTTCTAACTCCTTCGCTTTACTTCCATGCTCCCAGAGCAACGTTGTGATTATCGCATGGCTTCTTAAATGCTACAAGGAGAGAGTGGTACAGTCCTGTTGCCTCCAGTTCTGTTATTTATGGCTTTCAGTGCATAGAAATACAGACATTCTGGCCTTTCACACTGGCTGTGGGAGCTTAGTCAATGAATCTGCTTCTGAGATACATACTCACTTTTGGCGTGCTGACAACTTGATGTTTCTGGGCCAGTAAGACTGTAGGACAGGCCTCCAGATAGTGCCAAGATGCTGTTACACAGAATAGTACCCTCGGAGGCCTCCTGAGACGTAGCTGACCTCCTTCTCACAGCCCTACAACCTTGTAACAACATTTCAGTAGTTGTGAGTGACATTTCCTCTATTTTGAATTTTTACAACCTTCATTTTCCAGATGGACAAATTGAGTGTCTGGTATGGATACTCCTGCCCAAAAGCCCATTCTCTGTGGATTATTATGTAAAGGCTTTATCTTCGAACCTCAGATGATTCCTAGCTTAATTAAAACCACCTGGTTATTATCTATTCCCTCATATCTACAAAGTAGGGTTTTGGATTCATGCTGACGGAGCTCCCCTTTCTTACCAGGGTTTGATGAGCCCAGAGGAAGTGTAAGGCTTCTCTGCTTCTTCTAGACGTGTGTCTAAGCTGTGGCTACTAGGAAGTATTCTGGATTGTGGTGTGAAATCAAAGGATTGAGTATTCTTCTTGGAATGGATATTTCAGAAACTGATAGAAAGCATTGGCTTAATATATAAATATACTTTAGATCTCTAAAAAAAGTCTTGATTAGAATATGTGCTGGCCTTGGTTCTCTATAAAGCAGATCTGCTTTTCCTGCTTTCCTTACTGTGCTTCCTTTACTCTTACAGGTTTTATCTAAGAGTGCTGCCTCTGTAAGTCACTTGGCCAGAACCCCTGCCTCAGGCTTTGCTTCCACATGTCTGACCTGAGACAGGCTTGCAGACAGGTGAGCCTGAGGGGCTCTGAGGTAATGCCTAAGAGGGGAATGATACAGAATGAAAGAATAAATGAATTACACTACTTCTCAATAAAGAATCAGGTTTCAAAAAAATAATTCAACATATACATTATGATGTGTCCTGTCTCTTTAAACTACAAACCGTATAAATACCACTTTGCTAAACTTTTGGTTCAGCTCTAACTCTTAGCGCTAAGAACTTGGAATCAAAGGATTAATATGCTACTAGCTACTGCACAACTTCTCTGATGCTGCAACCTTCAAATGAGAGTCTTTAATAGCATGTCCATCTTCTTGCTGTGATTTGCTGGCATGCAAACCTCACTGGCTAATTTTAATTAGAATCTTAGAATTTTAGAGCTGGAACAAGCTTTAGGGATCATCTAGTCCAACTCTTTTAGGTCATAAACAAATGGGAGCCAAAAATAATCCAATTATTGCCCAGGGTCATTCAACTACCAAATGGCAGAATTGAAGTGATAATCCAGTCCCGTGGGCGCCAATCCAACACTATTTCCAGTGAACCACATTATCTGGCCTTCACCAAACTCCGCCTATTTCAGATGGAGGAGAAAAAGAGTATCCAATTTTTTCACTCGTTACTCATTAAGTCATATCATTGGGCTTATAAATGAGTTACATTAGTCTATGTTTTAGTCTAGTAATGAGTTTGAAATGCTAAATTATAAACTCATCCTCTTTTCTTACTCTTTCTCTGTATAAGCTTCACCCAGTTACTTCAAATAATAAACATGTAGCTATCAATCAGAGAGAAAAGCTCACAGGCAGAGTTACTAAGTGTTGTATTATTGTGGTCAAGACACAGTTGGAATTTACCTGGACTAGACTAGTTAGACTCATTTCCAATATGGTCTGGGCTGTCTCCAGATAAGATTAATGTTATAGATAGAAGGATTGCTGCACACACATATTCCCATACACATTGTCATCCTTTGTCTTGAGAAATGGAATTACATGGAATAAAAAGAAATCTTGCAGAGCACAGCCATTCCACGAGATCTAACAAAATCGCTCTTTGCTTTCCGTTAATTATAGCTATCTGAGCAAATTGACCTTTATGCCTATTAGACTGATCTTCAAACACAAGCAAATCTGCCAGCCTTGAAAGATTACATCCCCCAAAGCCATAGGACATTTGTTTCTTATTGAATTTCTTTGTCTCTGTTTGCAACAAAAGTAAGACTTCCTAAGGAAAACATTTCTGTCTTAAATTATGTAATTTGGCTACTAGGAAATTACATTAGATTCCCTTCTGTAAGGAACAGTTCTATAAAATAAGGGAGAACAACCTCCTTTCAGGTGTCCAGAGCTAATGATTCCTAATCTCTTCCATATTCAGTGACTGTCATTTCCAGTTCATAGTAAGTCTTAAAAAACCAATCCTCTTGTCTACTTTCACTGAACAAGTGAGAAGAAGGGATGAAGGATGTAACAATTGACAAAGGTCCCTTTACTCTTCTAACTCTAGGAAAAGAGAGCCTTCAATGACTTCACTTTTTGCCTGGTTATTTCAGTTCCTTTGCTGAAGAATTTCAACATCATATTAGAGAGAAGGTGGTTTCCTGTTATTCTCAGCGCTCCCAAATAATCCAGTACTAACATCCAATGAAAGCTGAGTGATAGTGCTGCTAATAAATTGTGTGTTCCTGGTATTTGACCAAGGAAAACTTACAAAGATCATCCTATTTGAGGTCATCATTCCACAAGAATAAATGTGCAAGACTTTTCCGGCCAAAGTTATCATTTAACAAATACTCAGGAGAATATTGTTTTTTTCTATACGATAAATATTCCTCTTATTTATATTATATAGAGTAGAACTTCATTAAAAAGCTATCTTTTGGCTGATTTTGGAGTCAATCATGTGTCCACAAATGGCATATATATGTGAATTTGTGTTTATTTTTCTTTTCTTTTTAAATTGAATTAAAGCATTTTATTTGAATGGTTAATAAATAGGTATCATAAAAAATAATTTTACAAGTTCAAAAGTGTATACAATGAAAAATAAGCTTCCCTCCCACCCTGTCCTCCAGTTCCTTGTCTCCTGAGAAAATCGCTTTTACCAGAGTCCAATGCAACTTTCCAAAGACATTCTATCCCTAAATAAGCACGTGTTAAACAAAAAATGGGACACATATATCCAGCGTTCTGCATCTTGTCGCTTAACAGCACATCATTTCATATTTGTGTATATAAAGCTGCTTCATTCCATCCCTGTGTGGGATTCCATTGGTTGGCTAGACCACAATTTATTTAACTAGTTTGTGGACATTTAGGGTTTCTTCCAAATCTTTTGTTCTTGTGAACAAAAGTACCCTCTGAGGTCTCCTGAATTTCCTAATACAAACTTCTTTGTACATATGTCCATGTATAAATGTAGGCTATGTCAAAGGGGGCATAAATTTTTAATTTTTTTTTTTTTTGAGGAAGATTAGCCCTGAGCTAACATCTGCCATCAATCCTCCTCTTTTTTGCTGAGGAAGACTGGCCTTGAGCTAACATCCATGCCTATCTTCCTCTACTTTATGTGTGGGACACCTGCCACAGTGTGGCTTGATGAGCAATGCATAGGTATGCACCTGGGATCCAAACCAGTGAATCTCAGGCCACAGAAGCAGAATGTGCAAACTTAATGGCTGTGCCACCAGGCCGGCCTCACATTTTTAATATTTGTAAATGGAATTGTCCTCCATAGGAAGTGCACTAATTTTTATTCCCCTAAACAATGAATGGAAGAATTGTTTCCCCCACATTCCTGCCAATATATGTATTATCATAGTTTTTGAATTTGACAATCTAAGTGAAAATGTTATCTCATTTTAGTCTTAATTTACATTTCTTTTATTATGAAACATGTTCAAATGATATTTTTATTTCCTGTCCTGAATTGTTAATTCATGGTCTATGAGGTTTTTTCAGCATTTTCCTATTTATTTATTGGGACTCTTTACATATTAATTAAAGGAGCCCAATGTCATGTGTTCTTCAAGTATATTTATGTGTAGAGCATCTTCACCTCTGCAACACCAAATGTTGATAAAGTGTTTTTGTTTCCTCACAAAGTATTCAGTTATAATGGAACTCTGTTATGTAAGTTTTAATCCGCATCCATAGTTATATAACAGCAATTAACTAAAGAATGGATTATTTCTGTTTATTCTTCTGTTGCCGAATCACCATTTCCAAAAATTTATTCAAAGGATGTCGGTGTATGTGATTTTAAAAGCGAGAGGGTAGAGGAAAAGAAAGAGCACGCAAAGGCCAAATAATCTTGGTTTAAACACAGTTAAATGGGATTCTTCCTTTAAAGACTTATCAAAGTCTTAATGCGCTAAGTCTCTATAAAAAGAACATAGTATACATATTCTAAAATGATTTGCCTGCACACCACTTGGGACTAGCATTCTGCTGAACAGAGTTTAGGAGATACCCCTTATTAAGTAAAGATGTCTACATTGCTTATGACTACTGTTAAATTGTTTTCTTTGCAACCAACCTTGAATTTCACTAGTAGCAACAAATACTTTTCATGTTAATGTTCCTGATCAAGGCATAGCCCTTAATTAAATTGTACATTTTGACAATAAATAGTTACACAGAAACACCATTCATTTATTCTTCAATTTTCTAATTATTCTTCCACAACAGAAATATTGCATTTTGACCTCCACACATACACACATGTTGCATATTTGATGGCATTATGGTCTCCTGAAAGATTTGCATGCATTAACTGTTTCCTCAGTTCATACTTACTGACCTCTTATGAGATCGAGTCACTGTGGAGACAAACACAAATCAGATAGGAATTTTTTTGCTTAAGGAACTTTGTTTTGAAATTAAGTAATGGAAATACTCTGTAGTGCCTTGTGCCAAATGTTTGTGCATCTTGTCAATGTTATCTTCACTGCTATGGCCAGAGTATTTCTTAAATTAATGATATCATTTGATCCTCATAATAGCCTTGGGAGGTGGGTCATTGCCCCCATTTGACAAATGGCACAGTTACAGGACAGAAGATGTGTCCAAAACATGGTGTTGGATAGTGTTGACGCAAATAACCCATAACCAATCTATAAATCAAAAGTGGGGTGAATTTATTATGAGCCAGATCTGAGGACCATATAGCCCAGGGCCTTCCTTCCCTATGGAAGGAAGGGCACCAAAGAAGTAGGGTGTACAGGGTGGTTATATACGCTCTTGGAACAAAGAACATACATCATATATGATAGGAATGTCCCTTTTACAACAGTCACGAGATTGCCTAGCCTGCACAGCACAGCTATTCACACAGCAGGTAGCAGCTCTGCTATCTTGAGCTAGGTGGTCACAGAGAGGGCACAGCAGTCAATTCCTAGCCCAGGGAGAGATGCTTATCCTTAAGGAAATGCCAATGTTGGGGAAGTTGCACCTTTATCTTAAGGGCATTTGTTCTAGTCTTTGGGACATAGCAAGTGCTTAAAGCAGGTGTACAATGCCTGCGCAACTCCCATGTCAGCCCCTTTTGGAAAAACAAGGTCATGCTGAATTAGTTTTACACCAAATGGCTTCCTCATATACTCCAATATATCCTATTTTTTGCCGTTTGTTTATTAATAGTGACTAAGCCAGCACTGGAAGCCAGGCACCCTGAGCTATCACAGGAACGCACACCCTGTGTACCTTACAGACATTGTTATACCCTCTTGGAAGCTGAACTGAAGTGAGCAAAACTACATGTTAGAATAGTTACAGTTACTCCTTTTGCCACTAACCAGAATTCCTTTCCTTTTCCTTTCTGGATTCGAAATCACCAGGATATGTTAAAAAAGATAGAAATATGCAATATATACCTATGAACCCCTCCATGGGAGGAATCTGAAATCCTTTTGAGTAGGAATAGGTGAGCCTGAGAGTTCAAAGAAGTGTGGCCTAGTACTGGAACTAGTACAGGCTAACTCATATAACTGGACCCAAATCCTGGACTTACTCATCCCTGTCTGTGTGGCCTCAGATAGTTACCAAACCTTTCTGTTTCTGAATTTCGTTTTCCTTGGAGTAAAGACAATTCCCTCGCAGGACTGTCACGAAGATATGATGACGTGAGTTTTCACGGTGAGGCACTTTTCATAATGCATGGCTCCCAGCAGGCACGGAGCCACGAGACATGGAAAGAAAACTTCAACAGGTGGTCTAGCACCCCTCGTTTCACCTCCTTTCACATAGAGCCACCGAACTGGCATTTGTTCCGGAAAGCTAGTCCTCTTGAGGCCTGTGTTAATAAAGGCACCCAGAGAGGGGAGATAATGGGTCTCCCCCATCCCACCCCGGGGCTTCTTCTTAAACTTTTTTGGGTCATTTGTAAGTTAAATTACATTAAATTTGTACTCTCCTGACAAAAATGCACAAAACTCTGCCCACAATGTTAGGGGGTCCATGGACTCCCAGAAGCCCTCCATGGGGCTTCAAAGGGAACTTAAGGACACCTGCATAGAAAAGATAGGAGTGACAAGTAGGTCACTCACTCTTTGGCTCTCTGATGGAAATGTACACTATCTTTTTCTTTGTGTTTTAAAGTTTTCTCTTCAAGAAAAACACTTTAGCTAGGGAGGGGTGACCTGGACCACTTTGATCTCTGACAGCCTCAGGGGCATCCGCCCTTCCCTGTCCTGATTCAGCGCTCCCTTATCAACCAACCAGGAGAGTGCAGCACTGTCGTCCTCCCCGCAAAGCACTGGCAAGCCGCTCAGATGCCCAGCACGCCTTGATAACCCCTTAACCTTTGTTATTCCATGTGTCCCACACCGGAGGTGATTAATTCGAGTCACCAGAATGTCAGGAAGAGGGTGGAGCAGGCAGGACTTTCCTTGAGGTCTTGTGGGATGGGGTGACTACTATCCAGGCGATCCCTCTCACTGGGGAACAATGTGTTGATTTAACTGGAAATTTATCACAAAGAGAATCTGGTATAACTAAATAGCAGTCTATGGAACAGCACTGGACAAATTTTCACTTATTCATTTCCATCCTTGAGGCCAGTAGTAAAGCTTCTAATTTTGTTTCAAGACAGTGTGGGACATTTCACAGTTCTTCATTTTTCTAATTTCAGTGAATTCTATTTCAACTTTCCATTTGCCAAGATTGGTCAGAATGAGTCATGTATCCAAAGATTTCTCACTCTGAATTAGATTGGAGAAAAGCTCTAGGGGCTTGTGTGTCCCAAGATATTGGAGACAGTCCTGGCCCAGTGCTGTTGCAGCCACAGCAGAAATCCACATATTCCATTCAAAGGCAGGATGGTCACCCAATCTGTACCAAGGATTTCTGAGCACCCAGAGCCTAGTGCTTAATCACTTTCCAGTGTTTTTAGAAACACAGTACTGGTCTGTTTTTCCTGAGGTGGAGGCGGAGTGTAAAGGGAAGAAGATGCTTTCTGGATTCCCAGCATGTAAACAAACAAAACAAATAAGACTCAGATTCAATTATTTCAATAAATCACACTTACATATGTAGCAGCATTTTATGTCACCTTATCAGGATGACTGTTGACCATACAGCAAGTGACCATTCCCATTCTCACGGGACTTCACACAACTGTCCTGGAGCTGTTTGGACCACTGCCAGGACTGAGGGGATGAGGGACCGACAGAGTCTGCGATGATCAAAGACCCCAGGAAATATACTTTTTTCCTGAGGAAATTATAGAAGTGTCTCCAATCATCTGGTCTTTCGTGTATTTCATTATTCCTATTGTATTAATACATTTGTTTGGACTGCAAGAAGAGGTCGTTCTTTCCGATCCCGATGTGGCCCCATGGCATATGATTATTTATAACAATATTTTAAAATGGCTTATACTTGACATCTTTAGTTTTTTGATGTTTATTTTTAATTTGGGCCACTGATGCACAGAAAATTACTATCAAATAAACGCTCTTTAGAAATGACAACTCACTAATGTACTCAGGAAAATGTGGTGTGATGGCAGGGACTATGACTGCCATGATTATTGCAGTGTCTTATACCTAATATTTCTTTTAATTTTCCATTTGACAGCTGAGCAAAAGAGAGAAGAATGAGTGATATATGTTGGATCTCAAGCAGAAACTGTACAATCTTGAGGATTGAAAATTAGGAGCCAAGAGGCCTTGGTTCTAATGACAGTTTCACTTGACAATAGCCCCATCTCTCAGTCTCTCCCACCTGAGAAGATGAATGGCACGGCAGCTCTGAAATGTCAGGAGGGCAAGTTTGAAATATCTGTGGCTCTCCTTACTTTAATATGTCTCCTCCTATTTCCTTCCAGTTTTCACTGAGTGACCACTGTGGGAGGACTCCAAGGGGAGAGGGGGAGGGTACTGCTTTTCCTTCTTTCGTGTTCTCATTTCTTCTTTACTTTTTCATTTTCTTCCTTTCTCTGCTATCATCCTCTTCTTTGTTCTCCTTGTGTGTCTCATAATTACCCCCTTATATTTAAGACCAGTATCACACACAGATATTCTCATAGTGGCCTCTCCCACTTCCTCCAGTGGAATGCTTCTAGCAGTCATTTTATTTTATTTTTATACAAGAGGGCTTAGAATGTGGTGCTTTAAATAAGGATGAGGGCATAGAATTAGCTTTTAAGAGTGATCGGCAAGTATGTACGTAGTTTCCCAGGACTGCTGTAACAAATTATGACAAACTTGTGGCTTAAAGCAACTGAAATTTGCTGTCTCACAGTTCTGGAGGCTAAGGCCAAAATCAAGGTGTTGGCATGGTCGCACTCCCTCTGGAGGGTCTAGAGAAGAATCCTTCCTTGCCTCTTCTAGTTTCTGGTGGATATCAGCATTCTTTTCTGCTGCATCACTCCAATCTCTGCCTAACTCTTTACATGGCCTTCTCTTCTCTCTGTGTCTGCATCTCTATTATAAGGACAATTGTTATTGGATTTAGGGTCCACCTAGAAAATTCAGGATGATCTCATCTTGAGATCTCTACCTCTGCAAGAACTTTTTTCCAAATAAGGTCATATTCACAGGTTCTGAGACGTGGTCAACTCTTTTGGGGGACTACCTTTCAACCCACAACAATGTGTATTTAACATTCACAAAACCTGCTAGGTAGATAATAGAAAGTCCAACTTACAGAAGAGAAAATTGAGGTCCAGAGCAGTTAAGTAACTCAGGAAGAAGTGGTGGATGCAGAATTCAAGTTTAGGGCAGTATAACATCAAAACTCAAGTCTTTCATTTTTCCAGAAAAGATGGCCAAAAGGCACATGAAAAGATGTTCAACATCACTACTTATAAGGGAAATGCAAATCAAAACTACAATGAGATATCACCTCACATCCATCAGAATGAGTATAATTAATAAGACAAGAAATAACAAGTGTTGGAGAGGATGTGGAGAAAAGGCCACCCTCATACATAGCTGGTGGGAAAGCAAACTGGTGCAGACACTATGGAAAATGGTATGGAGATTTCTAAAAATAGAAATATTGTGTGATTTAGCTATCCCACTACTGGGTATTTACCCAGAGAACAAGAAATCAATAATTTAAAAAGATTTATGCATCCCTATGTTCATAGCAGTATTATTCACTATAGCCAAGTCATGGAAGCAACCCAAGTGCCCATCAATGGATGAATGGATAAAGAATACATATAAAACACATAAAATGAATATATATAAATATATACAAAATATATAAAAAGAATATATATAATAGAATACTATTCAGCCATAAAAAAGACAAAATTGCTTCATTTGTGACAACGTAGATGGACCTTGACGTCATTATGCTAAGCAAAATAAGTCAGACAGAGAAAGACAAATACTGTATGATTTCATTCATGTCAAAGATAAATAAACACATAGATAGGGAGGACAGATTAGTGATTACTAGAGGAGAAGGGGATGCAGAGGGGGTGAAAGGGACAAAGTGGTACATATGTGTGGTGATGGATAAAAAGTAGACTCTTGGTGTTGAACACAACGCAGTCCATACAGAAACTGATATACAATAATGTACACCTGAAATTTACACAGTGCTATGAGCCAATATTTCCTCAATAAAATTTTTAAAAACACAGGTCATTCACCACTGGCCTTCCTTGTGGCATCCAGAGAGGGACACAAAACCACCTCAATAAGAAAGGAGATATTATGATCTCTAATAAATAGAAAGCATTCTCTAATCGAATACATTTTATTTTAACTTCCACTACAATGGATTTTTCTGATGTAGTTTAGTATATTAAAAGGAAAAAGCCAGGTTTTTAATTTATCAAAAAGTCTCTCTTAAAAGTAAAAATGGCATGAAAAGTAGATATTAAATTTCTGGCATAGGGCTAGGAGGGGGAGGAAAAAGGTAACTGTACTTCTTAGTTTTTGTACAATTTTTAAAAAATTTTGATCCATGACCTCAAATGTATTCTCTGCCAAATGGAATTTGGAAATCAAAGGACTTCAGCCAACCAGCTCAATTTTCTGTATTAAAGGAGGACACCCTGGTAGTTTTTTCTGCAACATAACCCAATATTTCCAATGACCTTCTGAACATTCTACATAGATATCCTGTTTCCAGCATCATTTTTCTTCCAACATTTCTATTTCTGCTTCTCTGGGTTCCTCTCATCATGCTTCCATTTACAAAGCAAAGAATTTTTGATTTATTGAATTTTTTTTCTCTTTTCTTCATGATGTGGCTTATACGCATTCATTTATTCCCTGAGTGTTTTTTGAGTATTTCCTCTGGGCCATCCACCATACTGGGCACTGGAGATACTTAGTTCTAAAAAGCTAGACACAGTCATGCCCTTGTGGAGAACTTGTAATCTGGTAGGAAAAATAGACACTGAGCACGTAATTACAAATATGACACGATATAAAAGGGAAAACAAAGGTTTCAAAGAGGAATGTGTTGCCGAACAATCAAACTTAATCTATCTTTCGACCCTCTCTGGCCTACTCCGGTTAGTCCTTCTTTGAGGCAACCTGTCTGCTTTTACTCTGACCTCCTCTGATCCATCCTGCAGGCTCCTATAATGTCTCATATCTCAGCTTATCATATGTTACTCTCCTCTCACAAGATCTCATAACACTCTGATACTTACAGACACTGCTCTTTTTTGTGACATTTCGGGCTTTCCTTCTTGTGAACCCAGCTTCATCAATCCTATCTCAATGAAGATAGAGATCTCGAGGATGTTGGGAGAGAGGCTTACGGTCTCCTCAGCATTGGGAGTCAGGCATTGCTCTCTAACAAACCCTGTTAGCCTCATGAAACTTTTGCAAAAGTCAACCGGTCCACTCATTATCTATCCGAAGATATCTGACTCATTCTAACCTCTGTACATTTGTTCAAAGTATTTTTCCCCAAACATGCCCTTTTCCTCTTCTCTACCTCTCAAATTTGATCCCTGCCTCAAAGAACACCACTCTGAACCCTCCCTGACCCAAAGGGCTTTCTCTTCTTTCCCTGAACTCAAGGCACTCATTGTCACACCTAGCCTTTGGGTGAGGGAGTCAAACTGATTTCTGTGATGTTATTTTTCTGTGCACGTATCTATGCCTTATCTCTCCCCAAGAGACCATGGACTTCTTAAGGAGGTCTAGTCCCGCAGTCAGTGTTTCTCTGTCCTATTTGCACCTTTTGCTTTGTAGACAGCCAATAGTTCATATAATCATAGAGCTGTAGAGCTGGGGCCTGAGTGTAATGAGGCCCAGACAGGTAAAATGATCACCCAAGGACACACAGCTAGTTGGTGGTCTGATTCAGTCATAACCTAGATATCTTGCTAGTGGGTAATGCTCTTTATACTGATAAATGAATGTAAAGAGAAAAAAGTTTCATTCTTTTTGAGTTGGTCTATCCAATGCTAAACCTTTCCTACCAGAAGCCATCCTATTGATCTGCAGATGTTGTGGTTTCTATAGACACACAATAATAACCTTGCTACTGAATTTGAGCTCTGATGCCCATCTTGCCATCACTGCTGTAGCTGTTGACTTCTCCCATCTGCCTCCCGTTCACTCTGATTTATTCTTGGCTATAACTAGGGGTGGATAGACTTTTAAAACTTGAATTCAAAGTTGTCAGCTCAATTCCCCATGCCTCAGATTTGTGGTGTAGAAACCTGGGGAGACACAAGCACACACTCTGTCTAGGTGTGAGGTAGGCTGTTGTGTGAGATGACGGAGGCAGAAGGAAGATCATCTTGTCATATCTCTAGACTTTGAGACAGCTGGGGCTGGTTCCAACATTTTACCAGGCTTCTTGAGCTGTCAATCAGGAGCCTGGAGGTGGGATAAGGGAAGCCCAGGAAATCAAAGTAAACTCAGTTATTATCTATCTGCTGACAATAACAAAACCATTTCACTCCTCAGCTCTTCACAAAAGGGGGGGGGGGGCGGTGGGTAGGGGCTGTGAGAAATTAAAAGCGTGAAAATTTTTGATGAGTGCAATTATTGAGTCATCAGTCACACAGTCCATCTGCTTCAGAGCATTTCAGTGACTAGTGAAATTCTAAAACCCTGCATGGCATTTTCACATTCATGTAATCACATAAATGTTCTTTAAGGAAACGCTAATGATATTCATATATCACGCCCATCCCTTCTATAACTCAGGATTCTCCTTTTGTCTGTTTCATTTTATTAGTCACTAATTTCACATTCTGACACCAACTTGGTGGGAATTTGCTGGCAACTGCATGGGTAGGAGACAGCCCAGTAACATCAGATATTGTGTTGTGGAATATTCATTTGTAGAGATAAAGTAATGCAAACTTTATCTCAAAGATCCTGTGTAGCCTGCAGTTTTGAGAGCAAAGTGAACCTGATGTCAGAGCAAAGAGGAATCATTTTTAGTCTTTTCCCAGAGATGATTAGTTTACTCAGGAGAGAGAGAAAGCAATGACAGCATTTTAGTGAGAAGACTGGATTTGTGAGGTATAGCTCTAAAAAGGGGGCTCTGGACCCAATTCCAATGTCGGGGAGGGTCCCCACACCAACAAGCAGTTCTCTAACTCCAGCAGGGTGTCCTACAATTCAGCTCAATACTGACATTATCTAACAGGAAATAGCATCAGATTCCACAGCTTAAGGGTTCAGCCTTACAAGACTGTGCCCACCAGCCACCACCCCCCATTTCTGATGCCAATTGCAAGCCCAGGTTGTTACCTGCACTTCTGACCAACCAGCTACAAATTGGAAGTTCCAACAATCCTCTCCAACTCAGGATGTCAATTCTCAAGTCCAGGTTGTTACCTGTACTTCTGATCAACTGGCTATAAATCAGAGGTTCCCACTCCCTCCTCCTTCCTTGGGTTCAATTTATTTGCTAGAGCAGCTCACAGAACTCATAGAACATTTTACTTACTAGATTTTTGGTTTATTATATAATCATGCATCATGTAACAAAGGGAATACATTCTGAGAAATGTGTCGTTAGGTGATTTCGTCGTCGTGCGAACATCATAGAGTGTACTTACCCAAACCTAGATGGTATAGTCTACTACATGCCTAGACTATATGGTACTAATCTTATGGGACCACTGTCATATATGTGGTCCATCATTGACTGAAACATTGTTGTGTGGTGCATGACTGTAAAAGGATATAACTCAGGAATAGCCAAATGGAAGAGATGCATAGGGTGAGATTTGGGGAAAGGGTATGAAGCTTCCATGCCCTCTCTAGGCATGCCACACTCCCCAAATCTCCATGTGTTCCTCAACTTGGAAGCTCTCCAAGCCCTGTCTTTTTGGGTTTTTATGAAGGCTTCATTACATAGGCATGACTGATTAAATCTTTTGCCTTTGGCAATTGATTCAACTCCAGTCTCTCTTCTCTTCCCAGAATTCTGGGGGTATGACTGAAAGTTGCAACCTTCAAATCACATGTTTGGCTCTACTGACAACCAGCCCCCATCCCTAGGTGGGGGTCTAAAATGCATCTCATTAACATAACAAAAGACTCATTTATCACTCTCATCCCTCACAAAATTCCAAGAGTTTTAGGAGAACCCCTGGGCCAGGAACCATGGACAAGGCCAAATAGGAGAAATATACTTTGGCATCTGAATGACCAAATGTATGTTTCTTTTTTTCCTTTTCCTTTTTTTTTTTTTTTTGAGGGAGATTAGCACTAAGCTAACGTCTGCTGCCAATCCTCCTCTTTTTGCTGAGGAAGACTGGCCCTGAGCTAACATCGGTGCCCATCTTCCTCTACTTTATATGTAGGATGCCTACCACAGCATAGCTTGCCAAGCGGTGCCATGTCCGCACCCAGGATCCAAACTGGCAAACCTTGAGCCACCAAAGTGGAACATGCACCCTTAACCGCTGCACCACCGGGCCGGCCCCCAAATATATATTTCTTATAAATCCCCATATTGCAGGCTCTAAAGCCTTTGCCGATTAGAGCAAAGGGGAGGGGAAGGAGGAAGATGGATTCAGAGAAGACAACTACAACCAAGGAATGATGTCTGGGAAAACTGTGGAATCAGGGAGGTTCTGGCATGCTAAGTGTCGAATTGTGTCCCCCAGTAGGAAATGTTGAAGTTCTAACCCCGGGTACCTGTGAATGTGACCTTACATAGAAATAGGGTCTTAGTTGATGCAATCAAGTTAAGATGAAACTATTAGGGTGGGCCCTTATTCCATTATACTTAACATCCTTATGAAAGGGGATGATGAGCATGTGAAGACACAGACATAGGGACATTATGTGACAAGAGAAGCAGAGGAAGTGCTACAGCTGGAAACCAAGGGATGCCTGGGGCTACCAGAAACTTGAAGAGTCCAGAAAAATCCTCCTGAGAGGCTTCTGAAGGAGCACAGCTCTGCAGACACCTTGACGCAGGCTTGTAGCCTCCAGAACAGAAAGACAATAACTTTCTGTTGTTTGAAGTCACCCAATTTGCGGTCCTTTGTTGTGACAGCCCTAGGAAACTAATACAAGTTTGTAATGATATTTGCTGTCATTTAGATCTGTTAAAAAGAAAACCATAGCCCCCAAATGGCATCACTGGTGCTAAGGCCCGTGGTGCCAAACCTAGAATTAATGCCTGATCTAATTGCAGTTTCAACCTCTCCCGGAAATGTAATCTTCATCGACCAGTCTGGAATTGTGTGGTCCAGAAGCAGGAAGGCAATCTGTCACAGGGGCCCTCTCCATCCCCCTGAGGAAGAAGAAGCAATTTGCATGATAAAGACCTCTGCCATTCCCTTCCGCCAAGAGGAGGTGGCCTGGCCTACAAATAATTCTTTCTTTTCTTTCACCAATAGCTTCCTCGCCCCACCCTTCTTCCTATAAAAACCTTAGTTTTGTACAACCCCTCAGAGCCCCCTTCTACTTACTCGAGGCGATCCTCTCTGATTCATGGGTAGTTTAATAAAGCCAATTAGATCTTCAAGTTTACTTTGCTGAATTTTGCTTTTTAGCAGATTTCTGCAAATCACACATTTATTGAATACTTGCCTGTCTGTGCCTGATACTGGGCTCAGTCCTGCAAGCTGCTTGAGGAGTCATGACACCTTCACTTTGCTCTAAAAGTTCAGGTGCAATGGTGTCACTTTATCCACCTGCCCGGGCACATAAATGTCTTCCATTTCTTAGTTAATCACTGCGTTGCTTTCAGGGAAATTTACTGGTCTCTTGCCTGATGGTTTCATCTGGGAACACCTATCCAAATGCGACAACAGGTTTGAAAAGTCTTTGAAAAAAATGTCCAGAAAGGACATAACAGTAAGGGTATCTATCTGTAAGCTAGGTCCTCAGAGGGAGCCTAGAGCTGAAAGCGGACACTGTCTGCTTAGTTAGGGAGCTCGTCTTGACCACACAGAGACAGAGGTGAGAGCCAGGCTGCTTGGGTCCCTAGTCCAGCTCCCACTTACCTGTTGTATAATTTTAGGTGAGTTACCTAATCTCTTTGTGCTTTAGTTTTTTCATCTATATTTGCTCACGAGTTTGTTGAAAACTTAGGTAATCCATTCATTTTTTTTTTGAGGAAGATTAGCCCTGAGCTAACATCTACCACCAATCTTCCTCTTTTTGCTGAGGAAGATTGGCCCTGAGCTAACATCCGTGCCCATCTCCCTCTACTTTATATGTGGGACACCTGCCACAGCATAACTTGACAAGCAATGAATAGGTCCATACCTGAGATCGAAACCAGCAAACCCCAGGCCTTGGAAGTGGGATGCATGATCTTAACTGCTGCACCACCAGACCCGCCCCAGTTAATCCATTCAAATGCTAGAATAGTACCTGGTCCATAGTAAGTGCTCCATAAATGTTAATTATTATTTTATATCTAAGCATCCCTGAGATCTTAGAAATAGATTTCTATATCAGAGTTATAAGGAAAATAATTTTCTAGGAAAAGATTCTTTTCTGGGACTAGAAATCTCTTTTCTTGCGTGTTAATTCACCTTTCTACCCATCAGAGATTCTTAGGGGATGGATCAGGAACAAATTACTTGAAAGGTAAGGATTGTTTGTTATTCAGTGAAAGACTTGTAACATCTAGCAACCAAGTAGATTCTGGAAAGAAAAAGAGAGAGAGGAGGGAGAGAATAAGAAAGCAAATAAGCTTAATGGAGGAGTATATGTATGGATGTGTAAGGAGTGTGTGTGTGTGTGTGTCTGTGTGTGTCTGTGTGTGTGTCTGGGTATGAGATTAGGGGTGAGAATAGGGAGATGGATACATTTTTATTCTCTTCTGTACGATAGTCCTCCCCTATCCGTAGTTTTGCTTTCTGCAGTTTCAGTTACCTATGGTCCACCACGATCCTAAAATATTAAGTGGAAAATTCCAGAAATAAACAATTCATAAGTTTTAAATTTCACACCATTCTGAGTAACATGATGAACTCTTTTGCCATAGGACTCCATCCCACCCGGGACATGAATCATCCTTTGTCCAACATCTCCATGTATATATGTGTATGTATATACTGGCTTAGAAGCCCTCTTGGGTATCAGATTGACTGTCGGTATCACAGTGCTTGTATTCAAGCAACCTTTATTTTACTTATTAACAGCCCCAAAGCCAACTTTATTATTAGTTAATTGTTAATCTCTTACTGTACCTAATTTACAAATTAAACTTTAACATATGTATGCATGTATAGAAAAACCTATACCATATATAGGGTTCGATACTATCCGTGGCTTCACACATGTGCTGAGGGTCTTGGAATATATCCCCTCGATAAGGGAGGATGACTATATCTCCCTGGAACTTAGCTGATTCCATTTTCCTTCTGTACAACAATGACCAGAAAACCAGATTGTGCCTACTTTTTAAATCACGGTATTGTTTTCATAGAGTGAATTGCACAAATCTTAGATGAATCACTCAAAGACTTTCTTTTTACATGTATGTTTATCCCCGTTCCCAGTTGCCAGAACAAGATATATAACATTTTTATCATTCCAGAAAGGTCGTTTGTGCTTCATTTCAGTCAATAGCACCTTGCAGGAAGATGCCTAAACATATAATTAGCATTATATAAATTAAATCACAAAATGTGTACTCTTTTGTGTCTGACTTCTTTGGTTCAACATAACGTTTTTGAGATTCACCCATGTTGTGTGTACAAGTAGTTTATTCCTCTTTAGCGCTGAGTAGTATCCTATTATAAGACTATACCATAAATTGTTTATTCATTCTCTTGTTCATGGATATTTGGATTGTTTCCTATTTTCACAGTTCCAAACCCAAACAAATGGGATTAATTGAGTGGTTTTTTTTTTTTAATCGGTGGCACTATTTTTTCTGTAGCACTATTTTGAAATTTTATGTGGAAATCCAACATATATAAAATACATAAAGGCAAATCTACTCTACATGAAAGGATGAGACTTGGCAAGGTGGACTTCTAGATGAGCTTCTTCCCCATCCTTCCCTCACCCCCAATCTGGTATCCTTCAAAGCATCTCTCAAAGAACAGAGAGTGGTTTACAAAACCACTTATTTAACCAGTAATACATCAATTATATTTGTTTAGGAGTAAAAAATTTATAAAGAATTATGATGCACATTATTTCAAAACCTTAATGACTCTTTACACACTTGTTGCCTGACAGAAGTGACCCCATGCACAGATGAGGACACTGGCATGGCTAAAGGTCACTGGCATGGCCAGCAAATGTAAGGGCAGCGACTCAAAGCCAGGCTTCCCAGCTCAAGTCCAGTTACCTCCTCTCTGCTCCATCACAGTCAGCACCTGTTCATATACTTGGCCTGTTTGCTTATCCAAATGGTTCCTAGTGTGCTTGTGTGGGGGATTGGAATTGACCACCCTAAAATATGTCTCTGGCATGAGGATTATTTTGGGCTTATTACTTTTAAAAACTGCAGACATGAGAGAAACTGAAAAGTAGAAGTTACCCTTTGTAAGATACGTTTACATTTGTAAGGGAAATCTCCATGTGTAAAGATGTCTCCCTCTCTGTATCAGGAAGGAGGGATGATCTTATCTCTAAAAACTCTTATCAACGAGGAAGACAAGGACTTAAATCTGTGTAATAACCTTACTCTTGTTTACTGTACTTTTTCCATAATCTCCCATAACTGACTCGCCCCACCCCCAATACCCTCTTTGTAGCTGAAGATGGTATTTAAGATAAGAACCTCCACCATTTTGGTGAGTTGCTCGATTTTCCTGAGTCTCTCTCATGCATATATGTTATAAAGCTTTGTTTAATTTTCTCCTGTTATTCTGTCTCATGTGAATTTAATTTGTAGGCCAGCCAGAAGGACCTAGAGTAGGTAGAGGAAATGTCTTCCTCCCCAACACTTGGAAATGTGAAGACATCTGCTGGTCTTTGTTTTGTTGTTTAACTTTAATTCAATAAGCATTCAAAAAGCATTTATTTGTCTCCTACTCTGTACAAGACACTCTTACAGGGATCTCAAGATATCTATGAATACAAAGTGGACTATTGGAAATTCCTTGTGTGTTAGTTTCAAATTTAATCATGTCAGCCACATATACATAGCATTTCAATGCATCTTGTGGTGTTGAGGATTCTCATTTTTTTATTACATGATGGAAAAAAATTATGTTCCCCATCCTACCTCCCCACTATCCAATCTTAAAACAATGTGGAATAATTAAGCCCATCATTTAGTGATTTCCTATAAAAGCACATGTGCCTTTTTCATTTAAACACATTTAAAAGTATAAAAAAATTGAAATGTTAAAAAATATATTTCTATATAAAATCTCTCTATCCCTTCTGGATCACGTATTCTGGTAACTGCTCCACACAGGCTTTTGTCTAAGCATGGGGATCGGAGGTCTGAAGTTTCAGGATGAATCTCAGAAGCTTTTGTGTCAACTCAAAAGGAGAACTGGCACTTAGTTTCAATCTTCCCATCGTGGCTGAGATAATTATTTGTGACATTTTCTAAATGCCCTAATTTTGTGGTAAGACCATACATCAAAGGTTCATCGGAGATCGTCATCACCCTGTGTAAAGATACTGGGCTCCCAGCTGGTGGCCAGCGAACATCAGAGCTTCTTTTTTTTCCCCCTCATTACTTTTGGCATTTGTCTTGACCTGTGGGGCAGCTTCCCTGAATGAGGCTAACAACGTCGGGACACCTCCCGGCATCCATGAGCGCATGACCCAAGGTCATCATTCAGGATAGATTAGAATCAGTCCTGGGCTTTTCTCTTTCCCCTGGCTTTGCATTGAGAGGCTCCAGAGTGGCTCAGGGTAGGAAAGACTTGAGAATAAGTTAGAAAGTTTTATGCCTTTAAAAGAAAAAGAGAAGACTAATATATGTGAAGAAGAGAATGCAAAAGTCCCCTGGGTTACGGATGGCAATAGAACCAGTGCTGCAAATGAGCCCTGAAATCTAAATTGGTTTAGAAATAGAAGAAACGGCAGTATTCAGTGCCATTTTACAATAAATGCCACCACTTAGTGCTCTAGTTTGGCTTTTTATGTATTTATGTGAGTACATTGGGTGTCCATCTGGATCTTTTAATCTATCCGGTGATATGCTTGGGCGTGTTCTCTGCATAATATCCTTCCTCCCAGGCCTCTGGAAATGCATGAATAAATACTGACTTGGGAGAAAAAGAATTTTTGCTGATTAGAGAACAAAGCAAGAATGTTAAACCCAGCAGGGGATTTCTATTTGCCTGCCATGGAAGGGCTGAGTGTATACTTTGGGAACATATGAGCCCTACTTGGTGCTGGAGATTGGACCCCCTGAACTCCCACTAATGGAGTCACAAAGCCCTAGATGGCCAAGCACCCCTGGCTAAATTTGGAAGCCTTGGGAGACTGTAAGGACCAACATCTCTGTCTTCAGATGTGGGTGCCACATTGTCACATACATCTGTGCAGGCTCCCAGAATGCATCCAAAAACAAATGTTACTGCTTAAGAGAAATTCAGGAGAAATGTTAGGCAGAGAAAAGCACAAACAGCTTCTAACATGATGTCAATCTTTAGATCATCCAGGAAACTTCTAAGAATGAGTAACATGGGTCTAGAAGCAACTTAGACTGGTTGAGAACATGGACTCTGGAGATAGTCTGCTTGTATTCATTTCTCGGCTCCGCTGCTAATTAAATATAAAACCTTGGGTGAATCACCTAATCCTTCACTGCCTTAATTTCTTTATCTGCAAGATGGGTATGATTACAATGGCAGCTGCTGTATATTATTGCAAGTATTAAATAAGTTAACATATGCAAAACATGTAATAAATTCAATATGAATATTAGATACTCACTGTTTTTTATGGAATGAAGGCATTTATACTAGCAATTATTATTGAGGACTTTACAATATCTCTTTTTTCTTCTGTTCAAAAAAGAGGAGGAAGATGAAAAGTATCCTCTGTTTCTTTCCAAGAATAGAAGATGAACGATGGACCTCGTCTGTAGTAGTGGAATCTACCTGAAAGTGATGTGTTTACTTGGAATAGCCAATCATAAACACAACCTCTTCATGTACTAAAATAAATGAAAAACAATGACTATTTCACTCCAAGGGTCAGTTTATGCCTATTCTCGTACAGATGTCTTCCATGGATTTTTCTTTTAATAGACTATATCCATGGACAATTTTTACTACCTGCTGTGAAGGTAAGGATCCCATTTATCTTACTCATCTCTCTGCCCCTCAAACGAGCATAACACACAGGAGCTCTTTTGTAAATATTTTGGATTAAATAAACAAATTAACATTTCTTCCATACTCTTCCCACTTAAAAAGTCCCACCCTATTCGTTTATTCATATACACTCACAACACATGCTCACACCTGACTCTCCTTTCCTGTTACCTCTTACTTATTTCTCAAAGCTTCAATCAAAAGCAACTCTTCTGAAATGTCTTTCCTCATTTCTCCAATTAAATGTGCTATATTCTTGAACTCTCATATGCTTTTTCTATGCCATTCTTGCCATGCTTACAATTTCCCACATTCATTACAACTGTGAATGGAAATGGCACGTATCCCATATTGGAACTATGAGGTCAGCCACTGATTTGTATTTTATACAATGACTATCACTCAAAATGTAACTCTTAAAAAACTAAATAAATGAATGTGTTTACATATACATTTCAGACCACTTCAGGCTACAATGTGAACGAAACAGGTTTATAGTTATAAAATTAGAATTGAACTTGTTCCTCAACCCCCAATTCCTTAATTTGGCCACAGTAGGACCTCCTCCATCTGAACATTGAGAAGTAGCTTCCTAAGCTCCTGACTTAAACATTTAATTTTCTAAGCCTTGTGAATACTTGGGTATTATGAAATTTACCTGAATGTTAAGAGTGGTCTGTAAGATATTTTTCAAAATACATTTCCTGAGGAGGGTAGGCAGTTTGACATTTTACTACACATGGCCATTCTTCCAGTTGTGGCCCTAGTCATGGCCCTGTTTTGAATTTGTCTTGGATTGTGAGAATTGGTAGCTTTCGTTAGTGGATTTCTGCTAGCATATTCTCCAGAATATATTCCATCAGCAAACAGCACAAATGCTGGATGGTGAAGTCAGAGAATCCGTGAGTTCCCCACTGGATTGAGTGGCCACACTTACTCAGCAGCACCTGTTGGGTCAGAATGCCTCATCAGATAACAGGATTGCTCTGCTCCATTCCACCAAAGGGATGGTGAGCCTATTGGCAGACCTGCTAAAGAGGCTGGCTAAGGTACCTTCTGCAGGCATTAAATTGGATCAAGTCATTTCTAATTCTCATCGGAAGCAGGTATGGTATAAATTAGAAGTGAATCGATTCGTGCAATCAGATTAGTTTGCAAATTATTCATTATATCAATGTATTTTTAAAAGTCACTTAAGGAAAACAACTAGATTTAATGGAAGGGGCTATCTAATAGGAATTCAAAAACGTAGATCAAGTCCTGCCTCTGTCACCAATTAGCTGACTAATTCCCTCAAGTTTTTCCCCTCTTTGACCTCAATCTCCCCATCTGTAAAATGGAGATAGAAAAAATAACTCTCACTCACAGGGTATCTTACTGAAGAGCACCCTCAGAGGTGGCATGCCCTTTGTTCCTCTTAAAGGAGTGGCACTTTTGTAATACTGATGAAGAAATCATAGCTCAGAGAGGTTCCGTGGCATGCCTGACAGCAGCTCTCATGGGGTAGAGACAGGACTTGAACCTGGGTCTGTTAACTCCCGAACCTCATCATCACTCACACTTCACAACATATCAGATACCACCTGCCTTGATGACCTAGACCCACAAGGATGAAATGAGGTATGAAGCCAGAATATTCTATAGACTGCAATCTTTATTATTATGACTGAGGTCTGGCAGTCCATTTTATTTAGAAACAATAAACTGCCCATTAGGCCAAAAAATACTAAATACAAAAAAAAAATGCCAGAATATAAATCTTAGATTTGTTCATCAATCTCTCGGTCATATTTTTGTCCTCTTCAACGTATAGTAGAGTCCCTGCATCCTTTTCCTCCTAACCACATTGTTGGCTCCCATATGGTTTCCTATTGCTGCTGTAACAAATTACCACAAGGTAGTCGCTTAAGACAACACAAATTTCTTACCTTACAATTCTGAAGGTCTGAGGCCCAAAATGGGTCTCACTGGGCTAAAATCAAGGTGATGGCAGGGCTGTGTTCCTTTCTGGAGGCCCTAGGGGAGAATCTGTTTTCTTATCTTTCTAGCTTCTAGAGGCTGCCTACATTCTTGGGCCCCTTCCTCCATCTTCAAAGCCAATGTAGGGTGGCAGAATTTGCTACCCCAAAATGTGTCTCTTTGGTTTGATTATTTTCAAGAAAAAAAGACTCAGGAAGAATCTTTGAACTTCCCCTTAACTGCCTAAAAAGATTTAGGATAGAAGGCCTGTTCCAGGAAGGAGCTAATACCACAGGTAACTATAGTATAATATGCACTAGGTATATGCCCACTTGACTGAAGTTCTTTCCATGTCTCATTGTCTTTGCAAAGTATAGCAAACAATTGTTTACCAATCATTTGCTTTTTCGTCTCCATGTGAATTGCCTTCCCCACCTTTGAAGCCCCAAACCACTGCCCTCAACATCCTCTTTGATCTTTAGCTGAAGATGGTATTTAAGGTGGTAGCTTCAGCTATTTTGGCAAGTTATTCATTTTTCCTGAGTTTCTCTCATGTATATGTGTTATAAAACGTTTGAATTTTTTCCTGTTAATGTGTCTCATGTGAATCTAATTCTTAGACCAATCAGCAGAACCTAGAAGGGTAGAGGAAAATTTCTGCTTCTCCCATGTCAGTGTCGCAATCCAATGTACACGTCAGAATAGATGTGGAGAGGGCTGATGGCCACTCTGAGTTTATTACAACCAGCGTTTCAATATATACATAGCTTACATCTGTTAAACATACACAGGTGTTCTGGATGAAGTAATTAGCGAATGCCAAGAATTCTTAGTGATTTCTCAAGGAGCCCTCCCTTGGCCTCTGTTTTGATATTATCATGTTATTGCTGTGCTCCTATATTTTTATCTCGGAGCAGGCAAGGTCTCTTAGGCAGCGGTCCCTCTTGCTCCCGATATCCGTATCGTTTCTCCATCTGTGCCCCCGGGCAGCTGCCACCTGGCTTAGGTTGCCCCCCTAGGGGGTCTTACCCGTCATTGGCTAAGCGGCCTTCTCACCTCCGGGTCACAGTTTGTTGGCAAGCTTTTTCCAGTGATTATTAACCCTTCCTGTGTTAGGGGAGGCTACATCCTACGTCAGCAATTTTGTCCAAACCTCAGTCACATCTTATTATTCTGACACTGACTCTTGTGCCTCTTCTACATTTAAGGACCCTTGCGATTACATTGGGCCACCCAGAAATACTGGATAAATCCTTATTTTAAAGTCAGCGGATTAGCAACCTTACTTTCCTTTGCCATGTAATATAACATGTTCAAAGGTTCCTGGGATTAGGAGGTAAACATCTTTGGGGAGCCATTATTTTGCTTATCACAGCTCTCCAAGGGAAGAACTTAGGTCTTAGACTTCACTGATCAAGTCTAGAAGTCTAACCACATCGCTAGGGACTGGAGTAGCCTAGGACCTTGCAGAAAGCATTCTAGTTAAGCTTGTGGTTCCTGAAGCTATATGCCTAGGTTAAAGTCCCAGCTCTGGTACTTTCTAGCAGTGTGACCTTGAGCCAATTTCTACTCTATGCCTCTATTTCCTCATCTATAAATGGGGAAAATGAGAGCAATAAGAGCAAACATTTATATGACACTTACCATGTATCATGCATTGTTCTAAATCCTTGTACATATATTTACTCTTGATTGCTCAAAACAACCCTCTAAGCTAGTTTCCTATTATTATTCACATCTTACAGTATGTGGAAACTAAGGAACTGAGATGTCCTGTAACTTATCCAAGGTCACGTAGCTAATAAGAGGCAGAGTCAAGGTTTGCACCCAAGCAATACAGCTTCAGAGTCCTCCTTATAACCGTCTCACCAAACGTTATGCAATCATAGCAAGGATTAAATGAGTTAATATTTGTGTTGTGTTTAGAATTGAACCTGGAACATTCTAAGAACTCAAATGTTAGCTATTATTATTATAGGTAGTGTTCTACTTTAAAAACTCTATTGAATTCACACACTTGGTAAGAGGAATTTAACGTTAGATCATCTAGTTAGATCTAGTTAGATTTTCCTGTACACACATCAATATTCTCTTGTCTGACTTTTCCACTTCAGTCTCCAATCTTCTAGCCCAAGTCTTCAAGCCACAAGGTAATTTAGAAATACCTTCCCTGACTCCCAAGCTTTTTAGGGAAACTACTAGTGCTAGTAAGCTACTTTCCCCATCTCAATCCTAGCTTGTCTTCCGTTCTGCGTGAATTCCCACCTCCAAACCAATGTCCTCTTCACTCAACATATCCAATCCCACAACCCTAAAAATCCCACATGCTACTAAAGGCTTTCTCCATAAAAGATCCCTCTTCTGGCCTGGGTAGTTCTTGCCTTCTTCTGTCTTCATCTTAGTAAAGAAAATTCTCAAATGCTATCATAAATGGAGCATGGAACTTACTGTTTCAAGACTTTTGATGCAGGCCTGGCAGAACTATTGGCTGGCTACAGACCTTGGACTGAGTATTTGCATCTTCATCTGTAAAATGAGGATAAAATTCTAGATAGAGGATTGTTTAAGGATCAAATGAGACAATGCATATTAAACTGATGTGTAAAAGTGTAACACTTTTCAAGTTTGGGCAGTGTTAGTATTAACTCATACCCACACTGCCAATAAATCCTGGCCATGGTTGAGCCTAATCAAGGTTAACTATGGGTTTTGGTGTAATCTTAAAAACATACTGCATAAATTGGCAGCTATGCCTCTATGATCACCCTCTCTATTTTCTCACGACAGAAATAGAATATGAATCTGGACTAGGAATTAGTCTCTCTGAGCTTCACTTTCTGACCCTTAACAATTACACCTTCTAGAGTCATGATGACTAGGTAAGATACTGTGTGTAAAAGTGGTCAGCTGCCAAGTTCAGAGCTTAGTTAAGAGTGCACTAAAATGTCAGTTGTCATCGTCATTATCATCATCATTTGTACCATGAAGATGCAAGGATTAAAGAATAAAATGTCCCTGGACCAGAGCTCAAATTCCATTGTATTTTCAAATGTTTTGCCATGGGCCACTCTCATCTTTAGGCCATCCTGGGATTTCTTTCTTATTTCTAATTGGGGATCTGAGCCTATAGACTAGACTAACAGAGATGAAATTTGCATTGTCTTCATCAAGTTAAGGTCTGTCAAGTACTTCAAAATTCTACCTGTGGGAAGCAGCTTTCAATAAATTTCTCCTAATTTATCAGCTTATTCAAGTCTCAGTTGGGTCCCCCTTAGCCTGAAGCCAATGTTTGTTGAGGAACGACTCTTTGAGTTATGCACGATAAGGGAGAGCACAAGGAAATAGAGAAGCTTAGTAAATTAATACTGAAAGACCTTAGAACTCTCTAGAATTAAGATACAAATGAAAATTTAGACTTGGCCCCTGCCTTTGTGGAGTTTATTATATAGATTTTTCCTTCATTCATTTGTTTGTTTGTTCATTGTTCACACGCATTTAGTCAGCTCTTGTCACTTAATGAGGCCCCTGGGGAAAAAGCGAAGATGCTTAGGACAGAGTGCTTGCCCACCAAGATCTCATAGCTTGGTTGCCACATGAAATGGTCATGATGTATTCAGTCTGAATGAGTAACACATTTGTTTATTTAATGGAATAGGATGATACATTAAGAAGATGCAGCCATCAAAGCTCTTCATAGATTTCTCTGCAAGAAAATTTAATTATCTACTTTTTCATTCCATGATGAGACAAATATTTATTGATACCTATTATATGCTGGCATTATGCTCCTGGTCTTTGGAGATATAAAGTGGGCCCAAACAGACCAGATCCCTCCCCACGCTCATGGAACAAGCATTCTAATGAGAGGAGATCAATAGTAATGAAATTTATGCTCAGTTACAACTGAGATTTAAAGAATGAGTTAAAAAAAAAAGGGGCAGGAAAGTGTATTCAGGACAGAGGGAGTAGAATGTACAAACATCCAGGAAAGAGAGAGCTTAATGAATAAAACAGAAAAATGTTAGGACATCAGGCTGAAGAGGAATGTACATGAGAGACCATATAGTGACTTGTTGGCCACATTAAAGAGTTTTGTTTTTATCGTAAGGGCAATGGGACACATTAAGGGATGTAAAGCAGTGAGGGGCCATGATTAGATTTGGTTTTTTGAAAATATCATGTTGACTACAGTGTAGAGAAGAAATTAGAGTAGGGCCAGATTGGAATCTAGAGGACAATTAGGCCAAATTGGAGTAGTCTAAACAAGGGATGGTGATAATTTGGATGAAGGAGGTGGTAGTGGAGATGAAAACCAGTGGGTGGGGTTAAGAGATATCTGAGGGTCAAAATCAATAGGATTTGGTAATAAACGAGGGGTTGGGGATGAAAGAAGAGATAAGTGATGGTCAATTTTTACTGACTAGTTCAATTGAGACAAAACAGAAAAATATGGACAGAGAATTTTGTTTTCAGTGTCCTCAGTCACTCCTCCTTTCTGCTCTCTGTTCCTACTCAGTGGCAATTTTTCTTTTAATTTGCTTTAGTTTCTAACTTCTGGAATTCTTCAACTTCCTCAAACACATACATACACAACACGTGCACACACACATACACATTCAAACATTTTCTCAGGATTTGGAAATCTTTCATATTCATTTATAAAATACTGTGATAAGGATAAATGCTTTGCTCCTCTTAATGCTATTTGCCCTTTACATAAGATCGAGTCTGTTGGTGTGGGTATACATTAGGAGTTTCCCAAAGATACCCCATTTTTAGATCAGTGGTTTTAAACCAGGGATGATCTTACCACCCAGGGGATATTTGGCAATATCTGGGGACATTTGTGATTGTCACAAGTACAAAAGGGTGACCACTGGCATCGAACTGCCAGAGGTGAGGGATGCAGGTAAACGTTCTACAATGCACAGAACATCCTCCCATAACAAAGAATTATCTAGCCCAAAATGTCAACAGTGCCGAGGTTGAGAATCTTGCCCTACATGTTAATTTGCTACCGAACCAGGGTGTTTTTTGCCCACTACACGATTGTGCTGAATCACCAAGACAAGTTCGCAAAGAGAAAGGGTTTAATCACAACACAACCAAGCCAGGAGATGGGAGAACCAATCTCAAATCTGCCCTCGCTGCCAAAAATGGGGATTTAGGGATATTCCTGGGTTTAAGGGGCGGGGTGGTCTGAAGTGTTGGAATAGATGATTAGAGGTGAGGAGCAGTGAAGTAATTAATGATCTGCACAAGCATAGTAAAGCTTCATGGCTCTTCATAGGGTGCATGTTCACAAAACAGCAGTGTTACCATGATCTGAGGGTGGAGTTTTTAGTTCGCTGACATCAGGAGGTCACTTATTGGTCATCTACGTAGGCCCAGTTGATGTTGGTGGTCTCAACCAGCCAGAACTGGAAGAGTTGACTTTCAGTTCCTGAAAAACTTAAGCACCCTACCTGTTACCGTGGTGACCCAAGTATCAGAGATGTTATCTACAGAGTGGGCTTTAGTTATGCGTTATCTAACTACTTTTGCAAACAGACAACTAGCTGAGTATGGTTAAAGTGAGTTGGCCCCTGGTTTCAAACTCCTCATAAAATAGGCCAAACTAAAGCAATACTGTGTGAGCTACGTTTAACCTCTTATATATCCTTGCCATCTTTTTAAAAAACTAAATAAACAAAAGAGGAGAAAAATCCAGAACTGTAAATTTGGTATATCAAGATGTTACTCTTGACTTCTCAAAACTAATCAAAATGGGAGAAGGGTGGTGGGAGAGGATTCAGTAATTACAGCATTTCTGATTGGAAGCAAGAGCAAAGCCAGCCAGAGAAAAGTATAATTTAGTGCCTAATCAATTAACTGATTGACTTTTCCATGAGATTAAGTTTGAGGCCCAAATGGATTACGGTGGTGATCTTGGGCACAGACTTGAAAAACTATCAGTCATGTTTGAGGCTGAGACAGTGGGGAGATTTCAAATATTTAAAAGCTTCTGTAATTAATTCAATGAATTATAATAATAGGGCCAAGGTATAATACTCCTTAATACAAGGAAACTCCAAGGAAAAACAGGCAGCTAATTCCCATCTCCTCCTGTTGTACTCGTGGATTGCAGCACATATGGTCCTGCACCAGGGGTTGTAGAACAGTGAAAGATTCTAACACCATATGTGTGGAAATCCTGCACCTTGCAGAGAATGAGGGAGCAGACAAAGCGTGTCCTTGAATCCTGGACCTTTAAGGCCATTTTCTTCCTGGCTCAGTATCAGATTTTGTTCTCTCCATATGGTATTTTTAACTTATTGTATTTCATCTTTAATGTAGTTTTCTCGGGGATTTTAATTGCTTATTTCCAATACTAATTTCCATTTCTGTGAATACAGAGGAAATAGATTTGCTTCTCTTTCAATAACACAATAAGAAAACAATTATGAAAACTACTCAGCATGAATAGTATTTAGTTTTCCAATGAAAGGTCTGCACTCTGTCAAATATATGCCCCTGTATGCATATGCATATCTTTAAAATTCTGTTTTCAGATTTCTGAGGGGCTGCTGGAAGGAGATGCACTATTTAAATGTAGTAAGCTACTATTGTTATTTATCTAATAGCTTGAGACCTGTGGATTTGGAGGAGATAATTTTCTATCATTAGAAAACTTTATTCTTCCTTTTCACATTAAGCTGAATAGTTAGGGATCCTATAAAATTAAGAGGTTCATATAGTGGACTTCATTTTTTTGCTTGAGGAAGATTGTCCCTGAGCTAACATCTGTGCCAGTCTTCCTCTATTTTGTATGTGGGATGCTACCACAGCATGGCTTGTTGAGCGATGTGTAGGTCTGCACCCAGGATCTGAATCCGTGAACCCTGGGCCGCCAAAGCAGAGCACACGAACTTAGCCCCATGCCACCAGGCTGTCCCCATATAGTGAACTTTTTACAGGATACAACATGGAGATATTTTTAGAGATTTGTCTATAACACCATCTAAATATGTTCTGGAGCCAATTCCAACATGTGTGTGTGAGGGGTAGGGTTCCCCCACAGCACCAAAGCAATTTTCTGGACACCTACTGGGTGTCCTATAATTCAACTCAATTCTGACACTATCGACCTGGAGATAACATTAGATCCCTTAGGGTAAGGGCTTAGTCCTATAAAACTGTCCCACCCCCCTCACTTCACAAGTGAAGGGGAGCAAAATATGTCACTCCAAATTATGCCTTTTTGGCATATTGATTATTTTGAGCTGGTTATTTTTAAGGAGATCAGGAGACACAGGAGAACCTCTGAAAACTGAGTACAACCTACCCTTTTCAACAGCTATTTATTTACATTTATAAGGGAAATCTCCATTTGTGAGGGTATCTCCCTTTCTGTACCAGGAAGAAGAGGATGAATAAATCTTTAGAAACTCTAATTAGTGGAGAAGACATGCACTTAAATCTACATAACAACCTTAACCTTGTTTACTGTGCATTTCCTGATAACCTTCCATAATTGGCCTCCGCGCTCCAACTTCTTCTTTTGTCTTTAGCTGAAGATGGCAATTAAGGTGGTGGCTTGAGCTGTTTGGGGGAGTTACTCAGTTTTCCTGAGTAACTTCTGTGAATACAGGAGGTGTACATGTTATTAAACTTACATTTTCTCCTGTTAATCTGTCTTTTTATTAGAGGGATGTCTCAGCCAGGAACCTAGAAGGGTAGAGGGAAAATTATTTCTCCTCCCCTACACAAGTCCAGGTTGTCACCTGGGCTTCTGACCCACTGGCTACAAATTGGAGACTCCAACCCCCTCTTCCTGCCGAGGGTATACGCCCTAAGCAGCTTGAAGGAAGTTTAAAGGTGTTTAACACTTCCTCAAGGTTGTTTTCAGAGCTATGTCGGGAAGAGATACTGGTGTCAACTGGCCTGAACCAGATTGAACCCCACTGCAAGGGCAGCACTTGTGCAGACAGCCCAGAGATGACCAAAAGGTGCCCTTTCCTTCATCTTAATACTGAAATCTCCACCCTAGGAGGAGCCTAGGCCTCATTAGCATAGCATGTGATGTATGTGAAAGCATTTTTTCAGATTGTGCCTGCACAAGCTAATATCTGCCTCTACCTGTGATGTTAAAACTTCCCTTTTAAATATTCATTCTCCACCCAAAATAAAAGACACCTGCTTCCCTTTGTTTGGGGAGCCACAGCTTTGGAAATGATTCTGCACGTTCTCCTATTTGTCACAAATAAACTCTACTTTGTGCAACAACTACTTCTGGTGGAGAGTCTGATTTTAACTTGCCAGGAAGCAAACCCACTTTGGTGCAGTAATATTTGGGTTCAATTAATTTGCTGGAGTGGGTCACAGAAACCAGAGAAACATTTTACTTACTAGATTACTGGTTTATCGTGAAAGGATATAATTTAGGAGCAGCCAGATGGAAGAGATGCATAGGGTGAGGTATGTGGGCAGGGGCACGGGGCTTCTCTGCCTTCTCCAAGCATACCACTCTGCCCAAATCACCATATGTTTACCAACCTGAAAACTCTCTGAACCTTGTCCTCTTGGGGTTTTATGGAAGCTTCATTACATAGGTGTGATTGATTAAATCATTGGCCATTAACAATTGATTCAACCTCCAGCCCTTCTCTCCTCTCCATCAGTCAGGAGGTGGGATTGAAAGTTCCAGCCCTCTAATCACATGGTTGGTTCCCCTAGCAAACAACTCCCAACCTTAGGTGGGGTCCAAAAGTCACCGCATTAACAAAAACTCTGTTGTGATAGAAAGGGGCTTGTTATGAATAACAAGACACCCATTTTACTTTTATGGCTCTGACATGATTTCAGGAACTGAGAACAAGAGACCAATATTATGACAAAAGTTGCTCCCATTGCTTTTATCACTCTAGAAATATCAAGGATTTTGAGCTATGAGCCAGTAGCCATGCACTAAGCTCAAACATATATGTAAGAAATATGTTTCTTATGAATCACAATATCACACCATTCTAAAGTAAAAAAAGATTTAAGAATTAAAGTGATTGTTCATTGAAAGTACTTCATCCACCCTTGTAACTCTATTGGTCCTTCTCTTATGGCTTTATCAGCCCAGCCACCAAAATATCACACAATATTTAGCTATTGATGCCCTGTCAATTCATGGTCTCTAACTTGAGTTGAGCTTCTTTGCAATTTCTCCTCCTATTCCCTTTATTTGTCATCCCAAACCTTCAGCAGTTGCCTCAGTCCACACCATCTAACTTCTATCCCATTTTCCTGATGATGATGATCTCAGCTCTTATTTCTTTGAAGAACTGAGGGTGTCAACATAAAGTTTTTCCATTGTTGGCTTCCTCATCTACACTTGTGCTCATTTTTGTAATCAATCTCTCTCTTCCCTCTAGCCATAGATAACAAGATGGCTATTCAGGGTCAGGTCCTTGAACTGATTCATTCTCATCTCCTCTGGAATCCACTGTGATCTATTAACAATGTCCTCTCCATCCTACAACGTTTACCTGTCCATCAATCTGGCTCTTTCTCCATAGCTTATAAACATTCTCAGGTCTCCCCTATAATAAAAATTATAATCTTCCCTTTAACCCGACTCTTCTTAACTTCCTCTTCTCTTCTCAGCCAAAGTTTTTGTTGGAGAATTTTTAAAGTTGTCATTCCCTCTCCTTCCACTCAAGCTTCAACCCATAGCAATCTGGCTTTTCTTCCCATCACTCCACTGTAAATGTGCTTGCTAAGGCCGTAAATGGCTATTTTGTTGCTAAATACCATAGATGTATGCAAGTGGTTATCTTTCTTAAACTCTCTGCTGCGTTGGCACTGTTGGTACCCCATTCCCTTTAGTTCCTTCTTTTGTCTTGGCTTCTGTGGTACTTGGTGCTCCTGGTTCCCTTCTACCTCTCCGATTATTCCTCTCCAGTCCTTTCTGTGAGTTCCTCCTCCTCTGTTCTTGATCTACTGCTCTTTTTCTCTTCAGGTTCTATTTGGTCAGTTTCATTAAAGTTCCTGTAGAACACTATTATCTGTATGTTGATGATTCCCATATTGTTGTCTTAAGTTCCCATAACTTCTTTGAATTTAAGACTCACAGAGTCTTTTGCATATCTCCTTTTGAAGCCCTGCTGGCTCTTCAAACTTAGTATATTCAAATCTGAATTCATTATACGCATCAAGGCTCTATCCTCAAAAATCTTGCTCCTCTCCCTATATTCTGATTTCAAACAACAAAGCCTAATCTACTTGTGTATTCAAGAAAATTGTAAATACTTCTTGAATGTAACCCCTTCCTTATCCCTACAACCACCTTCATAGTTCCCAGTTTAAATATGGCTCTTGGGGACTATTGTAATGCTTCTATAACTGGTTTCTCTGACTCCAGTTTTGCCTCCACAAATCCATTCTCCATACGGCGGCCAAGTAATCTGTGTAATACAAAAATCTAACTAGGAAGCCTTCACTGGCTCCCTGCTACCTACAGAATGAAGTCTAAGCTTCTAAACATGCCACACAAGACCCTCCATAACCTGGTTCCCACAGATCTCCTCAGAATTTCTTCATACCATTTTCCAAGTATAGTTTATGCTCTTATAATAATTATCTGCTTGTAGATCTCTACAGACACAGTTTCACACCTCTGCACTTATTCTGTCTTTCAGGATCACCCTTCCTACCTTTCCTCTTTTAACTAACTCAAAGCCATCTTTCAAACTCAAACTCAGGTCTTGAGAGGGTTAATTTTATCCAGATATTTGGTCAAGCATTTTTATAGATGTTTCTAGAAGGTATTTTTTAAATAAGACTAATGTTTTAATCAGTAGACTTTGAGTAAAGCAGATTACTTTCCCTAATGTGGGTGGGACTCATCTAATCAGTTGAAGGTCTTAATAGGAAAAAGAATGACTTCCCTGAAGGAAAAGGGAATTCTGCCAGCAGACGAGCTTTGGACTTGAACTGCAGCTCCTCCCTGGGTCTCCAGCCTGGAAACTTACCAATCAGGTTTTGGACTTGCCAGCCTCTACTGTCATGTGAGCTGATTTCTTAAAATAAATATTTCTTTCTCTCTCTAACTAAAGTTTTACTGACAACTGCCATATCCTCATCTCAATGGCCTAATTCATTTTCATTATAGAATTTATCAAATCAGAAATAAACTTATTTACTTGTTCATTTACATCTTTATTTTTCTCCCATTGGATTATAAACTCGATGAAGCCAGGGCCTTTATTCTCTGTGGCATCCCAAGTAGCAAAGACACAGTAAGCAGCAAAACCCATTTTGAATGAATGCACTGAGGATTTATGTGTTCATAATTTGATAAGGCCTGTGGGGAGTGATTATAAAAACACAATCCTTGCTATTGAGTATCTTGCAAACTACTTAGAGTTTTGAAGTTAACACTGATGAAATTCTCAAGAAATAAGATGAGACAATGTAGGTGATAAGTTGTGTGATGTGGTCTGGGGCTGGAGGCTTCAGTGGAAAATGAGATCAATGAGGCTGGAGACAACAGAGAGGAAGCAGGACTTCATATTGCCCTTGGTGAATGGGTAGAATTTAGATGAGCAGAGTGTGGGGGACTGGAACTGGCCACCCCAACATATGTCTCTTTTGCATGAGGGTTATTTTTTTTTAAAGATTTTAATTTTCCTTTTTCTCCCAGAAGCCCCTCGGTACATAGTTGTATGTTTTTTCAGTTGTAGGTCCTTCTAGTTGTGGCATGTGGAGCGTCACCTCAGCATGGCTTGATGAGCAGTGTCATGTCCATGTCTAAGATCTGAACTGGGGAAACCCTCTGCAAACTTAACCACTTGGCCATGGCCTGGCCCCTGGCATGAGGATTATTTTGGGCTGGTTACTTTTTAAAAAACTGCAGACATGAGAGAAACTCTGAGAAGCAGAATTTACCCTTTGTTAAGAGACATTTACATTTGTAAAGGAAATCTCCATTTGTAAAGGTGTCTCCCTCTCTGTACCAGGAAGGAGGGGGGATGACCTTATCTCTAGAAACTCTTAATCAATACAGAAGGCAAGGACTTAAATCTGCATAATAATCTCACTCTTGTTTACTATGCTTTTCTGGTAATCTCCCCTAACTGACTCCCCCCACCCCCAACATGCTCCTTTATCTTTAGCTGAGGGTAGTATTTAAAGTGAGAGCTTCCCCCATTTTGGTGAGTTGCTCAGTTTTTCTGAGTCTCTCCCACGTATACATATTATAAAACTTTGTTTAATTTTCTCCTGTTATTCTGTCTCATGTGAATTTAACTTGATATCTGGCCAGAAGGATGCAGAGTGGGTAGAGGAAATGTCTTCCTCCCCTACAAGAGAGAAGAGTGAATAAAGACAGAGACACCAACACGAAGGATAAGTTAACACGAGACTGAAAAAATAATAATTCTGACTGTGAAGGTTAGTAGCACCAGAAAGTGGCATGAAAATTAACCTGACTAGGAAAGGAGATGACAAAAGAGTTTAAAGTTTGGCTTGGGAGCCAAGTGGGAGCCATTGAATGTTTTTTAGAAGAGAAACTTAAAAAAAAATGAGAAGTTAGTTCATGAAAAATTAGACTGATAGTGCTAGACAGCATGGCTTCTATGGCAAAAAATCCATGAAAAATGGATTAGTAAGGTAAAGCTAGTTTATCTCCCTGCAGTCTGTCCTTACTCCAGTTCACGACTAGCCCCTTTCTCATGGCCCAGGGCATTGTTGGGAATCTCCCCACAGGCCTCTTTCACTCACCCCCATGGTCAGTCATCTTGTGTGGTAGATGAAGTGTGTTCAAAAACCTGTCTCCCTTTTCTGCTTCCTTCTTTTTGTTTCCTCTTTCTCTATTAGGGTTACCAAGACTCTCATACTGACCCCAGATTGAATTGGAGTCCAATCCCAGATCTCTCACCACTCACTTGCTATGTAATTTCCTGAGCATCAGAAATCTCTTCAAATCCTGTTGCCAAATCTGACATCAACTCACAATTAAGGCTACTTGACCTTAACTCAATGTTTTGTGTTTGTATGTCTTTCCGGGAACAAGCATTCCTTTATTCAGGAGGTTTGGAGAATCCTAGTACAATAATCTGCCAGTTCAGACAAAAGTCAGGCTCATTACCAGAGTAGCTGTGACCTTAGGGCCCAATTCTTGTAGCCTGGTTTCTGATTTCTATCTCATGATGTCCTGGGTCTGGCAGCATCTATCTGTTCACAAATGGCTTGAAATATTTAATATTATCAGAACAGACTGCTCAACTTTGAATTGGCAAGAAATTACTGAGTCCATTATGAGCTATTTTGAAGTGGCCAGAATACATGTAGTCCAGGTAAAACTAAATAACCAAAACACGTAAGAACCATTTAAAGTCAGAACTACTTTCCAATACCATAGTAAGCTGCAACCCAAAGGAACTAGCCAGAAATCTTTGCTCTTGCTAATACAGGTTCACATTGGCTTGCTGGCTTACAACAGTTTGATCTAGTTTTCAGTTGGTCATATTTGAACTAGTTTGATTTAGTTGAATTCAACAGGGATAGGAAAGAACTAGTTTAATCTAGTTAAAACTTCCCGGTGGTATAAAAGTATAGCTTTGGAGACATCTTTGAATCCCCAGTATCTAATCCATAGTCCAACACAGAGTAGGGATTTAATACTTGTAGTTAAATCCATGGATGACCAATACCATAGCCACTAGTCACGTGTGTCTATTAAGCACTTGAAATGCAGTGAATCTGAATTTAGTTGTGCTGTTAAGTGTAAAATATACATCAGATTTCAAAGACAATTAAAAAAAAAAAGGAAAATATCTCATTAATTTTTATGTTGATTACATAGTTTGATAATATTTGGGATATATTGCTTTAAAGAAAACATTATTAAAGCTGATTTTATCTCTTTCTTTTTGCTTCTTTTTAATGAGACTGCTAGAAAATTTTAAGTTACATCTGTGACTCTCATTCTGTTTCTGTTGGGCAGTGTTGGTATGCAATGACCTGCCACTGCTCATGCATTAGAAGTGTCCATCACCATCTAATCAACACCTGTTCTCACAACAGGCCCGGAACACTTTTCTACACACATTAGGAATGTGCACTTGAGTAATTGCTGTTCTTGAATTCAAGGTCTATCTTACCTGTTCTAACCAAAACAAAACAAATAAACAAAAACCTCATCACTCCATCCGTCATCAACTTCTCCTGCTTTTTCTTTAACTTATTTTCCAAATCTGCTCTTTTCTCTCTCTCTTCCACCAGATTGGTATACTCTTTGCCTCACCAACCTCCTTACTTCTAATATTTATCTTATACCTCTGTTTTAGAAATATGTCTCTTAAAATGGAAAAAAAAAAGCATATAAATTATTTCAGATTGCAGGCAGTTCATCACCTCCATGATACCTTGTCTCTGCCTGGAACACCTTTTTTTTTTTTTCATATTTCATTGAACCAATATGGTGATTACTGTGTGCCAGGCACTGCTCTACACACTTTTCCAACATCAACTGATTCAGTTCTCATAGCTCCATTATGAAAATCACTCTACCATTGTCTCCATTTCACTGATGGGAAAACAACCCAGAAAAGTTGCTGCTTATTCAAAATCACGTAACTAGTAGCTGGAAGGGCCAGAATTTGAGCCAGGCAATGTCTTCATTATTTATTTAGCCTCTTATGGAAGAGGTAGTCTTCCTCCCTGAAGACTTCATCATCCAAGGACCAGCTCTACCCAGGCAAGGATGAGCAGCAGCATGTCCCAGTCATTCCCAGGCTTTCCTTTGACCTTCATTTACCTTACTTTTATGATTCGTTTGTCCTCTGCCTCATTGTGCCAGGATCCTTCCTTCTTATTTTTAAGATAACAATAATTTAATCCAGATTAACCCAATTTATGGCACTAATCACCTAAATAATACAATTCCGTACATTTGTACATGGTTTTCATTTTACAAAGTACTTGAAGGTGCAATTCTAAATTACCAATGTGTTGATGGGAGAAAATGTGTACATTTTGATGCTGATGTTTTGGAGAAACTGACTCATCTCAAAGAAGTCTTTTTAATGGTGGGATTTCAGGCATTGTGTTAGATCACTGAGTGGGAGAGCATTAACATTGCTGGGAAGATTGCTTACCCTCCCTGCATTTTCATTATAGTTCTATATTCGTTCATTCACGCATACATATCCTGTTTTGCTCACAAAGGAATTTGAGGCAGTTTTCAAGAATAAATACAATCTAACAGTATTAAATAAACAGATGAGGAAATTGTGGCTGCTACTCACATCTCTATGGCAAGAATCCAAATCCCTGTCCCATTGCCTAGCATGGCCGTGAAGGCCTGAAGAATCAAGGCACAAGGCACTCTCCAGGCCCACATACCCTTTTCTTCTCTAGTTAAGGCTTTGCCCCAGTCAACCTGGTGAGCAGAACTAGAACTATCTTGTGCAGTGAGTAACCCTGACCCCTTTTACTTGTTTATTTACTGTTTTTTTTAAGTCTTATTGAGGTAAAATTGACATATAACATTGTATTAGTCTAAGGTACACACCATAATGATTTGATAGATGTATATATTGTGAAATTATTACCACAATGTCTAGTTAACATCAACCATCTCACATAGTTATAATTTTTTTCTTGTGATGGGAACTTTTAAGATTTACTCTCTTAGCAACTTTCAAATATACAATGGAGCATTGTTAATTATAGTTATCATGTTGTACATTATATCCCAGGAACTTATTCCCCTTATAACTGGAAGTATTTACCTTTTAACCACCTTCACTCATTTCCCCAACCCTCCACCCCCAGTCTCTGGTAACCACCAATCTCTGTATCCATGAGTTCAGTTTTTTTAGGTTCACATGTAAGTGAGATCATACGGTATTTTTCTTTCTCTGTCTTATTTCACTTCGCATAATGCCCTCAAGTTCCATCCATGTTGTTGCAAATAACAGGATGTCCTTCTTTCTTATGGCTGAATAGTATTGCATTGTATATATATGCCACATTGTCTTTATCCCATCATCCATTGATGGAAACTAAGTTGCTTCTATGTCTTGGTTATTGTAAATAATGCTGCAATGAACATGAGGCTGCAGACATCTTTTTGAGATAGTGATTTTGTTTTCTTTGGGTATATGCCCAGCAGTGGAATTGCTGGATCATGTGGTAGTTCTATTCTTAATTTTTTGAGGAACCTTCTTATTCTTTTCCATAGTGGCTGCACCACTTTACATTCTCTTTTTAAAGAGAATTACATTACACTTACTCTTTTTAAAGATGAGTCTAGAGACCAGCATATTCAGTTGATCTGAGCTTTCTTATCTCTGGGCCCTTTTAAGATTCCTACTTGGCCTTCTAAGGCAAAACATGACCCAAGCAGAAGACACTTCCAGTGCTTGACTCACCACATCAATTTCTTGGGAGGCGAGACAAAAAAAAGGAGAAAATGAACAAATAAAAGTGATGTCTCCCATTTTTTTTTTGGTCTATAATTTGGCTAGTACTCTCACTAAAATCTCTACCTCCTCCCCTGTTACAATAGCCTATTTAGATAAACTGGGAATTCCTTTTGATCTTGAACTATTTTAGAGCTCTCCTTCCTTGGCATGGGGTACGGCTTCTAGAATACCTTTGGAATTGGAGCTATCTGGGGCATGGCAGGGACCAACTAAGTCAGTGAGGGAAGAGATTACACATGGAAAATAGAGACAATAGGAGGAATATAAAATAAAGCCAGACAGAAGATGAACAAACACCGTAAGATACTATACGTTTGCTTGAAGTGATCTACAAATTTGGTTCTGAGCTTTCTAGTAGCCAAAAGAAAGAGAGAAACACAATCATTTATAAGATCCAAAATGTCCATATTATAGTCAACAGAGTTACTCAGAAGAAATACAGCTTTTCCTGGAACTGAGCCCATTAAAAAGATTTTGTCTCAAGATCCTCATTAATGGACCCTGTGTGATATAAAGCACAATATTCTCAGTAACATGCCTACATTGTTTCCTAGAACTTATCACACCCCTTGCTATGATGCAAATCAGTAAAAGCAAATCTAAAAGGGTTGTTTTCTATAGGTAAGGTGCTATACAGTATAGTGTAGGGGAGGAAGACATTGTCTTTACCCACTCTAGGTTCTTCTGGCCAGACTATATATTAAATTCACATGAGACAGAATAACAGGAGAAAATTAAACAAAGCTTTATAACACATATACATGGGAAAGACCCAGAAAAACTAACTTCCCAAAATGGTGGAAGCTCTCACCTTAAATACCACTCTCAGCTAAAGACAAAGGAGGATGTTGGGGGTGGGGGAGTCAGTTATGGGAGACTACCAGAACAGCACAGTAAGCAAGGGTAAGGTTATTACGCAGATTTAAGTCCTTGCCTTCTGCATTGATAAGAGTTTTTAGAGATAAGTTCATCCCTCCTTCCTGGTACAGAGAGGGAGACACCTTTACAAATGGAGATTTCCTTTACAAATGTAAATGTCTCTTAACAAAGGGTAGCTTCTACTTTTCAGTTTCTCTCCTATCTGCAGTTTTTAAAGGTAACCAGCCCAAAATAATCCTTATGCCAAAGAGATATATCTTGGGGTGGCCAATTCCAATCCCCTACAATAGTCAATATTTCCATAACTGATAAGTCACTGGAGTCATTAATAAATGAGATTTGGATTTTATGCTTTTTTATTTTTTAATCATTTGTATGAGAGAAAGTTAATTAAGGTAGATATTTTAGGTGCCCCTTCCCAGTCCGTTTTCCCACTGTTGGAGTTTCCCTATTAAAGGTCCTAACTGTCCATGGGACCCTAAGCTTATAATCGAACCACAGCTGATTAGACTAAAGGTAAGCTCCTAACCCAAGGGAAACCTGTTGCTAGGCTGAGCTAAGCTAATCAGATTCCCTCCACCGAGAAATTAAACTAAGAAACACAAATCCTGCTTTAGTGATTTACTCTGAGAAACCAGCAAAAAGGGCTAGAGTGGGGCGTCATGATCAGCCAAACCACAGCCACACCAAAGCTGTAGAGAAATAGAATCCCCGACCCTTGGGGAGGAAGTCAACTCCTGCACATCCTTGCTGCATTGCATGCAAGTGTCTCTTGTCAGGAAAACAGAAATACACATTCTCCTTTTCCCAGGCCCTCCACCCTAGCATTTCCCCAGTCTCTATGCTTTCAGACAAGTCCCGCCTTGGCCATCCTTCCTAAGAAAATGGCAAGGGAGCCTAGGGGCCATTTCCCTGGTAAGGGCAGGCATAAGGAGGCCGGTGCCAGGGTAAACCAGGAACTGATTGACTGAGGTGACTATCATACTGGTGATGACATGGGAGGGTTTGATGTTTACGCTGTTAAATTTATTCATTTATGGCAAGGCACATGGAACACTTTGAAACGAAGTCTTTAAAAGGACCTCATGCACTGTGGAAGACAATGCCCCAAATTCCTGAAGGAGGAAATTGACACTCAACTCTCCAGGAAACAGGATGTCAAGCATTAACCCGAGCTCTTGCAGATTAAGATGGCAGTTTGCTCCAGCGGGAGACCCAGGGAAATCAATACTGCAAAAATTACCTCTACAGCACAAAAACACTGGCCAGCAAAAGTGCCTTTGAGATCCCACTTCATGCTGTAGATCAGCAGCTCCATTTCCTAATGAGCGAGCATTTCAGCTCCTACTTAGATCTCTGAAACACTTGTATCCTTTCAAAAGAGCCTGCAAGGCCCTCCTTGATATCCTGCTAGATGGCTATGAATCAGCCTGCTCTGGGAAGGAGTCTGTGTCCAGAGTGAGCACTTGTTCTTTCAGGAAGCAGAGTGTGAGTTGACTGAGACAATCGAGGCACAGCTGAAGACACTGCGGAGTCTCCCCAACCACCACCCCTCCGAGGATCATACTCTCTTCCTGGCAAGGGACTATAAAGCCTGTTAAACAATTCTTTAAACTGGTGAACTTTAAGAACAGCTGCAATGTACTAAGGCCCTAAAGAATGTCCTGTGACTGGGATGAAGGACCCTCAGGGCCAGAGAGAACCAAACAGAATTCTCTGCCACGTGCCCAGGGCATTCTTCAGTCACGGAACGTCCAAATAGCCCAAATGCAGCAAGAGGAGTACATGGGCAAATATTAGAAAACCAGAAGGGAACAGGGACGTTTGGATAATCCGCCAAGAGAATGTTCTGGTCCTGAGTAATGGAAGACGGAGGAATTTAAACACATTCTTGGAGAGGAGTGAAGAATTAGCTGAGTTACTCACCAGGTTACTCTTTTTAGACAAAAGTGTATGTCTTGTGGAGAAAGGTAATTTAATTCAGTGACAAAGGATGCCAGTTCCTAAGGTAGTCAGTCTTCAAACTAAGATTCCAAAAGATTTGTCTTGGTTTGTGCAAAACTGTAACAGTAAAATGTCTTGCAAGGAGCTCCATCTGTTGTGGAATCAAAACTTTAAGGAAGAGGTCAAGAGGGATTTATTTGGGTCATTTCAGACTGGTTGTCACAGTTTGTGGTTCTGAAAGACACTGTGGGACCATGATAGGATCACAACCAAACATACAGGAAAAGAAAAAAATCAGAGTCTTTCTCTAAGAAAGCATAGAAATGAGTGATATCAAAAGAAAGTAAACTGGGTTCTGTAATTGTGATTAGAGAGAAAGTGTGATGTAGAGAGGAGAGCCTTCTGTAGATGTACTGTGGCATCCTGGAGCGACTCTTGCCCTTACCACCTATCAGCAAGATGACCTTGAGCGCATCTCTTAGATCCCGTAGCCACGGGATACTCATTTGTAAATAAGGACAGTAGTGTATTTTATATAGGACTACTGTATAGATTAAACGAGATCAAGGACATAAAAGTTTTGGTTTGTGAAAGGCATTCAATATATATGTATTTCCCCATTTTAATATCGGTTTGATGATGTTAAGGTGCATGAAAGATCATAGGTCCTAAAATCAAAAGGAATATTAAAGACTTCACTAGAGAGGCCAACTGTTCTCTGTTAATCAATTCTCCCCCATATTCCCTCTGAGAGAACAAGCTCCTCTTACAAACTGAGAAGGGTGGTCTTCTGCTCTGTGTGGAACTGCACAGTGTTGTGACAAGAGCATGACAAGGGCATCTTCCACGCTTTCACTGGTGCTTCCTGAGATAATATTTCTATATTTAGCTCCTTTACTATATAGCATATGTATTCTCCCTGTTTTTTCTGGGATTCTCATCTCCTTAAGCCTGGTTCTGTTGCCTAGTAGGACACCTGAGTTGAGGATGTTGACAGGCAGACAGCGCTGAGAGCCCACACGATCTGGATAAATTCTTTCTAAAAATAACACAAAGTAAAAATGTTACATAGCCAATAACAAATATCGTATTATTTTTAAGTAAAATATTTTTAAAATCTAAAAAAAATCCCAGAAATTAAATATATGTATGTGTATGTGTGTGTAAGCTATAACACACTAAAGTTATTTTTTGACCCACTTATAGGTTGCCACCTGCAGTTAGAAATACATCACTAATTTCCTCCAGTCAATGGAGGAAGTACTTCCTGAGCAAGTCGATGAAAAGAGCTTCTCCTTTGAGTCAGGTGTTGACATTTCCCGAGGATGTTTGCTTCCTTCTCTGTCCTCAAATGTAAACCCCTTTCATATCTCATAGGCTCTGGATCAGAGGAGAAACACTCTATAAAGCCAAGGCTTCTAGGATCTCCAGAAGCTTCTCTAGCCATTCCTAATTCCATAGGACTTGGGGCTAAGCCATGTTACTAGCAATATTTTACTGAACAGCTAGGGAAATTAAGGGATTTTCCAGAAGACTAAGACTTTCCATTGGGTAGGAAGGATAGCCTGGCAAAGCCATCAAGGAGCCAAGACTCCAAGAGGACCTCATCCAAAGCATCAAGCTGGCTTAGAAGCTGAATGGGCTCCTTTTTTCTAGGAGGTATATCAGTTGCAGCAGTCAGGGATGGAAATTTTGGTCCACTTCACGGGCCAGCTTAGGTATGCGCTCCCTGAGGATTACAGGTGATCATGCATTGGAATTTTTTCCCATTTCTCCCCTAAATTAATCTAAAGTCCATTGCTATCCCAACAATTTTTCTTGCTGATTTAAAAACCAATATGGAAATACATAAGATGAAGATTAGCCAAGACACTCTTAAAGAAGAACAAGTTGGAAAGACTTTATCTACCAAAGAGCTTGTAATTTAGATGAATTTGAGGGGAAATTGACATATTTAAAACATTGTCTTCTAATCTGTTGCTATTGAGTTTTCCACATTTTAATTTCCCAAATTTTCACACAACATTAAGTTAAGGAGCTGAAATTTGAATCCAGGCATCTCTATGCTTAGAACTTCTATGCAATATTATCACTTCTATAACTCTCCTACATAGTACTAATATATGAGATAAATTATATTAAGCCCTGGACATGGAACCAGATGTCAAGTAGGTGCTCAATAAATGCCTGTTCCTTCTGCACATCTACTGTCCTCTGAGTAATGAAAAAAAAGTCATATATTCCAAAGTTTAAGACTTAATTTGAGATGATTCTACCCTAACATTCTTCCCCTCTTGGGCTATGAGAAAAGAAGATATAACCATGAACTTATCCCAATTAAGCAAACGATGTGAGTTTCTAAAATTTCCTGAGTCAGCGAGATGGAGATTCTGACCACACACTTTCCTTCCTTCATTCCCACTTCGTCTTGAGAGCAGCTGATGGGACTTGTGTCATTCCAGCTGCATTACTGTACGAACGTTTCATCTTCAGAACTCACATTCCAGCTAGATGCAGCACGATGATATGAATGATATTTAAAAGGTAATGTGTCAAGCAAGTTCCCGATATTCCATTAAAATTGATCAGAATGTCATGCTCATTTGCCCTTAAGCATTCTTAGGAGCTTTCCTTGCTGTCTTTTCTGCTGCATACAGGTACAGTTTCATGGGCAATGTTTCTCCAGTTTTCCTCCTTGAGATCTTATGACTATTTGTGTTCTTACAGTCTACATTTATACACATTGTTTTGTAAATATTTATTTTCCAGTCTGCCTCTCCCACTGGGATGTGTGCACCTTGATGCAATGCACTGTGTCATCTTTACCTTTATGTCGCCACCACCTAGCACAGAGCATGACATTAGTACTGGCTACATGAATGTTAGTTGAATGGATGGATAGACGGATGAATGAAACTGACCAAAAGTGACCCTTTAGAGCTCCATTTTGGGTCCTCCGCTGACATTGTTCACTTCTGTGGCCCAGGTCGTTATGGCCATAAAAATACACGTGTTTGTCCTTCTGCTTCAGAAATATTACCCCTTTTCTTCATTTTATTATGTTGAAATTGCTTCCCAGATGATGGACAGTTTGCTTTTTTCCCGCTGGTTTACCTAACATGAACCTCTGTGCTCTTTTAAACATGTTACCAGCCTCCTTTCTTTCCCTTTCGTTTGCTTTCTGATTTGCATTTAGCAAGTGAATGAAGGCAAGGCACTGGTTCAAAGGAGCTCAGACTCTAATGCGTTGCTCGCAGGGCTGCCAGAAATTACAGGCTGTGCCTCAGTGCAGTCCTCTGCAAATAATCATGTAAATACTACGGAAGTCCACGTTTATGTAATTTTAAGGCTTTAAGTCAGAGCAAGAAGGAACTGTCATTGTTTTTCAGCTATTCAGCTCCCAACAAAAAGTCTGAGGTTGAACTGCAGCTGGTTGATCATTTTGGCTCAACATCTGAGTCCTGACTTTGCGGCCTGGGCAGATAGATAGAGGGCATCCAGAAAGCAATCCTACCTACTGTACCTTCGACCTAACAATGTATTTTTGTGATTAAGTACTTTTGTGGTGTGGGTTTGTATGCAGCCATTGGGTGCGCGTGTGTGTGCAAGCTTAGTTGAAATATGGATGCTTCCTTCCATTCAGTTTGAATGTAAAAGCAGCTCTCTGAATCGCCTCGGGGTACTTTTCAAATTCCCTGTGATATCACCCAGTTGGAATTATGCGCACTCATTTTCTAAATTCTGCAAAGAAAATTGTTGAATTCTCTGTGACATTTACCATAACTCTGAAAATTTATGCTGTTTTTTTTTTCCTTCTCCCACCCATATCCCCTTTTCAAAAGCATACTTTTTCTCCTGGCTCCATCTCCTTGAATGTTAAATGCTTTTAGAAATCGTTCATTTTATTATCAGCCATCTTGCTCTGTTTTATTAGCCACAGAATTATTCCATAGTCTAGTCTGATTCCTGGCTATAAAAAGAGAACACCATTATTTGAGCTGGGATTCTGTCTCATATGTGTTAAGTTTAGCTCAACAATATCAAAATCCTACCTATATGGATATCATATACTCCAAAGTCCTAAAGTAGAAGAAACTCAATGCGTGGAGTCTAAACATGTCCCTTAGCTCCCTATTACCTTAGCAGGGATTCTCACACATACTTTACTCTCAGAGATTCTGATTCAGGAAGTCTGGGTTGGGGCCTTGGAAGCTGCATTTCTAAGCAGCAGTCCCAGTGGGTTTGATGCAAGCAGCACAGGGATCACATTTTGAAAAGAATTGACTGCTGGGTAAAATCCAAACTCTTTAGCATTGCACGACACGTTTTATCAACCATCCCCTACCACTCTCCTCTTTTTTGCCTGACACGGCCCTAAATGTTCACTGTTCATCTTTGTTGATCTTCTTGCCACCTCTCCAGACATCCCCATGCCCTTGTCACTTCTTCACCTTTGCATGTGCTCTGAATGTCCTTTCCCTCTGCCCTGAGGGATACCTACTCATTTCTTCAAGATTTATTTCTAATATCCCCTTCTCTATGCAGCCAGAAGTCAGTCTCTTTCTGTGTTATGTGTGAATGAGTGAATGAATGAATCAACAATTGCTTACCAAATACATGCTAAGTGCTAAATGCTTATATATATGCAACCTCATTTATTTCTCCCAGTCATACAAGGGCCTTTTATTCTCATTTTACAGATGAGGACATTGAGTGCTGGAGATGATAAGCTACTTTTCCCAAAGTTACAGAGCTGATAGGAACTAGAACAGAGGATCAAATCCACCTCCAACAATTCCATAGTCTATACTGGTTTTCCTCTCCTTCACTGCCTTTCATAGCTCCTGTTCACTGAATTTCCTCAATACTATTCATGATTCATTGTGACTCTAATCAGACTGCATTGTAGTGATTCCTTTATAGGCCTCTCTTACTCACTAGATGGTATCCTCTTCAAGATCAGGGGCCAAGCTCCCTGCTCAGTAGCTAGACATAGTAGACATGCATTATGTTAGTTGACTGACTGAATGAATGATGCACTGAATAAATGCAAGCCTGTATTTTTGAGCACTTACTGTGGTGGATGTTTGCCACTTTGGGGTCACCCAATATGCACTCTCCTTTATAATAACTTCATGATTTACTCCTGGGATATTATCTTTTCCCCATTGCATGCAATTTTGTAGGCAGTATAATTCTAGCAACTCTCTTACATAAAGGAAACTGGAAAAGAAGGAGAACTCTTGAGTGGGTGACTCATGGATTGGGGAAATCTTGTAAGTTCATTCACTTTGGCGATGGCAAGAGTAGTGTCCCGACTGGATAGTTTAGGTTATTGAGATAGCTGCAGGACTCCTGCCTCCCATTTTCGGGAGCTTCTTTGGTTCCCACTTATCCTGAAGCCCCATTCCCCAGCATCTCAGAGTCGTTGTGAATCCTCCATGCCCAGGCAATAAATTCCCTTTTATTAGGCATAGAGACTCTTTGCTGCTTGCAGTCAAGAATCATAACTGCTCTTCCTGATCTTCAGAGACGCCATTTCAGCTTTTCTTGCTACACAGTATGATTTTTACAAGCAACCAAAACCTATGCAATAGAACTAAATAAGTAAAAATTGCATGTTACTCTTAGGACTTGAGATGTGATAAGCAATCTTTAACATCAAAATGCTTTTAAAAGCTTGTTTTGAGTTGATTATTCATGCTGACTCTTCTTAAAGAAGTAGAAGCAGCATTTTTACTCACATTTTATGAGACAGGCTATTTAAGATGTCCAGAGGCAATGGAAATTTGTGATTCATGCTTATAAATGGCAACAGTGGCCACTGAGTTTGACATCATTTACCCAAAGGGAATAATAAGATTTTATGAGTTTTTGCCAATATTTGCTTACTTGCAGATGTGATTAGACAAGGGCAAGTGCCTTCTTGGTGCAGAGACTCTGTTGGGGGAAAACAAAGCATTGGAGTTCACGGCATATTAATAATAATAATAAAAAGATTATGGAGATTAATGTACTTTGAAAGGGAGTATTTACATGCTCAGATGAAAAGCTTAGATTTGAATGGTGTTTAGTTGGTGCATGGAATAAGAGATGAAACTATTTTAAATAAACCTAGAGGCTATTAAAAGCTCTCAAGGAAGAGGATACTCATGCATTCATTCATTCTTTCAACCAACTTTTATTGAACATTGGCTATGTGTTTGGTGCTGGGAATGAAAAGATGAACAAAGAACAGTCCAACAGAGGAGGAAATGTCTGATCTGAGTTTAGATAAATAAGCAAGATTGTTTCAGCCCACACAGCTTGGTACAGTGGAATCATTAATTCTATTGTTTTTTCAATCAATAATCTAGAAAAAATATGCAGTTAGCTTCTTCTCTGATACATTACTATGTTAGATTCTTTGACATAGGTGAAAGGCACATCGAAGAAGCCTAAATCGTGGATGGTTCTTGCCCTAGAGAAGCTTATGGTCCATCTATAGTGCTAAGACTCAAACTATAAAGCAAAAGAGAATGATCAAGAGAGTTTTTATCTCAGGAACTGATTGTGTAGTACAGGCTGCCAGTGCTGTAAGAGTTCAGGGGAGTGAAGTTAGTGTGTGCTACTATGATAGGGGAAGGCATCATGTAGGATATGTTATTCAACAAAGCACTGAAAGGAAAAAAGTTCAGAACTAGAAGTGAACTTAATGATACCTTATGTACCTCCCTACCCAGGCTCTGAATCTTCTCTCCCAATTTTACAGATTAAGCATCTGAGATTCAGGGCGATTAAGTGATTTGTACAAATGTAGAAAGCTGGTGGGTTAGAGAGACAAATTTAGACTCCAAATCTTAAAAGATTTTGATAGGAAGACAGAAAAGGCAGAGTTGTTGAGACCATTGAGGAATAGCGGGAAATAAAACTGGGTAGACGGGTGAAGTGACTACGGGGGGCTTTGAAGGCAGACAAAGCAGCTAAGACTTGAGGTCGCAGGAAGGGAGACACAGTTGGAAAATTTTGAGAGTACAGTTGTCCCACCAACTTGGAAAGTTGTTTTGGAAAGATGAAAAGCAGGAGGAGATCAATTATAGACAAATTGAATTTGAGATTATGACAATGGATCAAGAGGCAAATATACAGCTTTTTCCCCCATATATTATATTTTAACATCAATAGTTGACAAATCCAAGAGACCTGACAATATTTACATATCATTCAATGTTTCAATTCAATCTAACATTTTAATGTTCAAAGGCTTCTTTTTTCAGAAATCCAACCAAACAAGGTATAGAACCATCATATAAAAGAAGAATCTGGTAGAATAGATGGGGGAGGAGAAGTTACAAGGATAAATGCCTTGGGAAAACAAGTCTTGGTGTGAGTCCTGACAAAATGTAAAGGGTTTAAAATAGGAAGTGAAATGTAATCTACCTTTAACTGTAAACAATTGAATTATATTCAATAAACATGTATTTCCACATTTTATTGAATCAAGTTGTCGTTTATTATAAGAGGCAGCATCACTTAATGTATCATTAAAGAAAGAAAAATCACGACTAGTTAAAATATGATACAGTGCTAAGACACTATTGATTAAAAGATGCCCTTCAATTTTAGAAATATTAAAATATGAAAATGTGAACATCTTAGAAGCAAAGAGATACTCTAAGTAGCTGGCATTAATTAAACCACAATGAAGTAATCTACATGTTTCTCTTAATAACCCGTGTAAACTATATTATGGAAACTTCCTGGTGTAGGGGAATAGGCCTGGTTCAGCTGAAACAGACATAAGAACAAATCCCAGGTATATCCCTTAACAAACCAGTGACTTTGAGACAAGTTACTCAATTTCCCTGAGCTTCAGTTTCTGCATAAGGAAAACAGGAATTGATAAATCTTACCTCTTAATCTGTTATAAGGATAGAAATAACATATGTTAAAAGCCTAGAGTACTACTGGCATATCATAAGTAGTCCCCAAGATTATCAGCCTAATGGGTTAATTCTTCTCATATTCCATAACGCCCATGAACTATAAGAAAAAATCAGATAAATTTTAAGTTAGAGATTTCTGATACGATATAGCCCCATACGAAGGTTGTTACAAGTATATCCCAGTTTTAGAAAATCAGAACTGTAAAATTTGAGGTGAAAGAAAATACAAATTAAAGGATGAGTTTACACATCACCAAATGAATTCTCATTTTACAGCAGGTGTAATTTTAGGATTCTTTTAACTAACATTGCTTCCCTCAATCAAAGTGCATTTAAATATGATAAGTTCTACTAATATTTGATTTAAGCAAAATGTTGCAAAAAGTTCTCTCTTTAAATAAAGAGAAGTGAATCTTAACATTTATTGGCATAGAGTTTCGAAACAAGAGGCAAGACAATAAAGCAGAAAAGAGAAAAGGTTTTTGATGGAAACAGTGCAAGGTTTGAAAGTGGACTGTGAAACTTACTATTGTGTCATCTTAGTCAAGTTAACCACTCCTAACCTCAGTTAACTCACCTGTAAAATGAAAATAACAATAGTCCCTACAACATAGGGTTGTGGCAGGGATTCAAATTTAAATGAAATAGAACACAGTAAGCGTAGATGCAGCGTCAGACACATACTATAGGCTCGAAAAAGATTAAATGGCAGCTCATTCTTCATTTATATTTTATCTTCTGAATCTGGAAGAGACTGAGCCTAGGAGTGTGTCTGCATTGATTTTTTTAAAAAATCATTTTCTTTTTTAGATGTTGTTAGGGATTTTTTAAATGTCAGATGCACTATAATTAATTCTATAATACTCCTCCATTTATAGCACTCCATGGCTATCAACAGACTATGGCAGTCTGTTATTTGATTACGTTTCCTCCTCTTGTCAAGGGAAGACCATTCCCCATTTTAATTACCTGAGGGAGCAGGCTGGAAGAGGCAATGCCTTGATGATACTTATTGCATGAGATGGGAACTACTTCTTTTCTGCAGCAGAGGAAGCTGCTGATGACAATCAAGGGGACTATATTTAATTCTGGCAGGCACACTTTGGATGAGTTTTCTGAGTTGAGTCTACATACCTATCTAACCTCCAGCATCAACAGAGTTGGGTTTCTAGGAAAGGAGCCAAAAGACCAAATTTATTCACAATCTTATGCAGAACTGGTCACAATGGCTTGCTGATGTTATTCAGATGGATAGGTGAATGGATGGATGGATGGGTAGATGAATAGAACGTTACAATGGCACAGTCTGGAAGTTTATTAAAGAAATTTCTGAAACATTACCGCACTCTAAATTTTGTGTTTTCCCTCAAAAGCTAGTTGAAAAGTTTCCTTCTCAAAAATGCATCTATTTGGGGCCAGCCCAGTGGTGTAGCGGTTAAGTACCCAGGTTCCACTTCTCGGTTCCCGGGGTTCACCTGTTCGGATCCTGGGTGCGGACATGGCACCGCTTGGCACGCCTTGCTGTGGTAGGCGTCCCACATATGAAGTAGAGGAAGATGGGCACGGATGTTAGCTCAGGGCCAGGCTTCCTCAGAAAAAAGAGGAGGACTGGCAGTAGTTAACCCAGGGCTAGTCTTCCTCAAAAAAAAAAAAAAAGCATTTATTTGGCCTTCTAATGGACACTCAAAGGAAGAGGAAGAATGAGTTTTATTTGATTTAGTTGGTGTTTGTTTAATGACATTCTCCTAGTAAGAGGCAAGACAGGAAAGACAAATCAGTTGACTGTGTAGTTCATAAACATAAACTTTGAAATAAGACATTAGCGTTCCAAAGGAACCTCTCAGCCAAAGTAAGTGGAGGATCCTTACTATATAATAATTTACTATTGATTGCACTTGAGAATATCAACAGGCACAATAGAAAAGTTCCAGAAGGATCCATAGAGTTTCTCTCGTAAATATTTCAATGTTCCACAGAGAGAATTGAGCATAAACTGATGGTTGAAAGAAAAATACTTAGGAAAGTTTAAGCATTTAGTAGCTACTTAGCAAGATGTATATGTGATAAGAGTAGGTACTGAGAAACCAATGTTGATGTTTTACCATAATATTTGACTTGTTCACCATAAATATTTAGCTTGTCACATTTAATAACCATAAAATGTAATTACACAGTAGTTACCAATGTCATTTTAAGTTTATTTCAAATCGCCAGATTATCTCCACACTGCATACACCCTAAATCACAATAGAGCTGTTAGAATAATCAATATTTAATTAACTTATAATTACTCATACTAACTGCCTTTTAAATGTAAATTAAACGCTACCATGTGACATTTAAAGAGATTATAATTTTTCCTATTAGGTCACTGTATAGTATGTTTATTGCCATAATTTATCCTTATTGCTAGTGAGAGTATTTGTAGTCTCAGAAGATGTATAATTTGTAGAACATTAAGAAAAACAAGGCACTAACAACTGTGTTGTATTATCTTCTAAAGCCATAATTTAGAAGAAGAATAAATAACAATTTTTTTAATTTAGCGATTCTGATCTTGCTCACAGGAGTACACCGACTGCTTGATGCTCAGACTTCCCAGGGGCCTGAAGGAATCGCTCCATTTACAGCAAATGCCCTGGTACCTTGCAGCAAACGGTCGGGGTCCAGGTGTGAATAGATGGTACTGATCCAGCTCAGACGCTGCTCTCTGCTTGCAGTTTCCACTCCTTTGAAAGCCGTAGAAATTCTTTCAGGCCTCAGAATTGCCATTGAGAAGGTAGCTACTTCAGTACATTAAACGGTACTCTACTGGTTAGAAAGCACTTTTCAAGTGTCCACAGTGGCAGGACTTATAAATAAGAAGTAGTTTCAGCTAGTAGATTGCAAATGGCTCTTAATTAGATTCTTAATTTCTGAGAGAGCTGGTAATCAGTTTTATATCTTTGGTATCCTTCATGGTGCATAAATCTGGGAGTAACCTATGACAAGCATTCTTCTATTACTTAATTTGCTATGCAGTGGAAAACCTCAATAATTTATTTTTAAGGGGGGGGTCCCTTACATCCAATACCAAACCACTATAGCATTAGAGTCAAATCACATTTAAGAAAATTGAATTCAAAGATGCCTATAAAATCGGGAGATCCCAAGAAAATGCTGTGATTTCCAGTAGGAAGACCTGTGCTCCCAACCCACTAGAAAGCGAATTTAGTGAGACGAGCAGTCGGTTGTAAATTCAGGAGAGGCTTCATCTGTAGAGATGCCCTCAAGTGACATAAATGTCCAATGGTATACGGCTATTGACACTACGTTCCAGTATGGCAGACACAAGAAGGAGAACTGGAGACTGCAATGACCAGGAATGCATGCCTCGTCTACAGGGAACAACTACTGCTAACTCTAGCCAACTGTTCACATACCTTCTTCTAATTTTTCAAAAAATTATAAGAATCCAGATTTTTGTGTGAAACCTGATCATATGGCAAGTAATTTGAATTTTTTAAAAATATTACATGAGTTTCCATTGTATAAGCAATATGTAATACAACTTTGGATTCTGTGTGGCTCATGGTGTCAATTAGCAACCTCTTCTCTGTTGTGTCTAACACATCCCCTTCACTCCAACCCAATAGCTGCCCAACAGATCTCCGAGCCCTTAACTACTCCACACCTGTACACCTGTCACTTTCCTCCACTACTTCCAGATCTGGTCACATCATTCACTGATTTAAATCACTTCAGAGTTTCTCTGTTGTCCAAAATAAAGTCAGATTCCTTGGTGAATTCTGTTAAGTCCCATGTACAATTTTAACTCTTACTACCCCAGGACCCAAGGACCCTATACTCAAACATCTCCAAACGATTTACAGCTTCCTAAGTATGCCATGCCATTTTGCACACATATGTGATTGTACATGCTATTCTAAGTGAATTGTCTCCCTCCTCCTGTCTCCTCCACCTGGAGAATTCTACTCTGTCTCTAGGCCCAATGTCAGTGACTCCTCCTCCATCAAGATTTCTCTACTTGTACCATTGATTTCTCTTTCCTCTGTGTTCCTGTAGCCCTTTTAGTGTTTATTTCATCAGATTGCAAATATGGATTTGTGTCTCTCCCTATTAGAATGTAATCTTTGAGAGCAAAGAACAACCCTCTTCATGTTTACATTTTCAGTACCTAATAGATCACCTGGTTTTTATTAATGTTTTATGAATAAATAGATAAACCCAATATTGACACCTGGATATTTCATTGGCAAAGCACAGATTTTGTAAAATATGTACTGTATTTAGGGAGTATGCTTTGGATACATATGTGTTCATGGAAGAAATGAGTTAAGTAAATGTATCAGTCAAAATATAGCAGATGGGCTACAAGAAGTACATGCCAGGTACTGGACAATCCAGAGATGTGCTGAAATGGCTTTGAAGCAGGGCTGAAGGAGACGTGAAATAAGACTGGCTTTAATGCCGAATGAATGGCCATGAGGTAAGTGCAGATATAAAAGTTTGGGAAAGTGAAAAACAGCCTGTGGGAGAGTTAAAAATGCTGGGTAGCATCCAAGCTTTGATTAATCTAAGCATTCCACATCCTGTCATCAAGTAGAAAGGTCTCTGGAATTTTGAACCAGACCCTGAAACCCATCCATGAGAAAAGGAAATAGGGATGGGGTGGCAGAATGGTTGGGAGACACAGGGGTGAGGCTGGATGAGTGATGATGGTCATGCTATGGTCCAAATGCTGACAGATAATCTGGTGGGGGCCAACTTGGTGTGGACTTCAAGGAAAGCATTTCAATTCTCTTGGCCTTTATTTCTCCATTTGTAAAATAAAGGATTTTGACAAAATATTACCACACATTCATTCCACTGGTCTATGATTCTATTTAGTCTATGAACGTCTAAAACAAACCTGGAGGAACATTCCCCAAGTCTGGAACTGCCCAACACTAGGGACTAAAGACACAGACGTGCCACGGTGACCCCAGAGGGTGAGCTCCACAAGGGCAGGTATTTTTGTCTCTTAGCTTCACTGCTATAAGGCATGCATCCAACGTAGTGATTGGCTCACAGTAGGCTCTCAGCAAATGTTTATTGATTGAATGAATTGGGGAAATACTTCACAAAGACACTTAGAACCCTTTAGAACCCTTTTCCAAGCGCGAAGGCAGTGTCCACATCTGTCTTTTCAATAAGGCTCTAAGTGTGTGTGTGTGTGTTTGTGCGTGCGCGTGTGTGTGTACCTGCATTCACCTGAAAATCTAGGTCATTTTTCCATTTACCAACTTTTGGCAATAGTACTTCAGCATGTTTTGCAACACGTCTATGCAGTGGGTGGTTATTTGTGCTACACAACAACAACACGAACGAGGGCACAGCCATGTGTCCAGGTTCCAGTATTTTTGCCATAAGCAGCTTTGCCCTAGACATCTTTGCTGCGAGCACTTTCAATGCAAACATTTTCGCCACATACTTAACTGACCATAAGGCAATTTTGCTGTAAAAGATAAATAAAAAATAAAACAGGGACATTAAAAAGGACATAATGAAACATGAAAAAGGAATAATAAAATTTAAAAGACTTTATTGTGAAATAAACACAAAATATTTGCATATGTTTAAAATGTTTGTAGATTCATGGCAATACTGTGCAAATAACTGATTTTGTTTTGTGAGTTGATTGTACCTAAGCACTTTTTTCTAAGTCCTTTGTTCATAGTATTATACTTTTTTTTCGCTTGTTGATTCGTCTCATTTGGTATCCATTACAGTTTTTCTTTTTGCAAAAGTTTCTTCCTTCATTAAGAGAGGTATCAGTTTCCAAATACGAGGATGCATCTTTATAGCTGAGGTTTGTATTGTGTTGTGAAAAGGCGGCTACACTGTTGTTTGTTCTTGGCATATTGTCACATGTCCATTGACAGATGTGTCAAAGTTCTATGGGAAATGTGGACCTAAGATTTATATAATATAAAAATGGGAGTACTGTGTCAACAGAGAAATGAAACCAAACTCTCAACTAGTTATTTTATCTTAACCAAACTGTCAACCAGTTGTTTTATCCTTTACGACAAAAATGCCTTACAGCCAATTAGTTATGCAAAAATACTGGGCGTGGTATCAAATGAGTCCCATTCTGTCCGAGGTTCCCCCCTAAATGTCTAGCAAGACTATCCCAGGCACTGTAGATTCCATTCCTGGAACCAATGAGCACTCAAATAGATGACAGCACCTTACTCCATAGAAAGTAGGGTCTGAACAATTTTAGCTCAGTAGTTTTCAAACTGTTCGTGGCCCTTGGATCCCATAAAGTTATATGGAGGGCTGAGTGAGCAGGGTTCCGGGTTCCCCATCTCCTGGGCTAACTGGAGAAGTATCATGTTTATCTATCATACTGAGTTTCCCATAAAGTTTTAAATTTGAAGAAAGAATTTACTGTTTTAAAATGTTTGAAAACCGCAGATCTAGCCCTCAAAGGTTCTACTCAAAATGTCCAAGTGCCTACAAGTGACTAATGGTAATAGCTATCACTAATGAGCACTTGCCATGTGCTAGGCTCTGATCTAAGAACTTTACAGGTATTCACTCATTTAATCCTCATAAGTAGTGTTACACAGGAAGTCAGAGACACCGGGATACCACCCTATGACAGAGGTATTTCTGTTATTCTCACTTTTCAGATGCAGAAACTGGGGTAAAAAGAGGTTAGAAAACTTGCTCAAAGTCATGCATAGCTAGTAATTGGCTACAGTGAGATTCAAAGCAAGGCACATTACCTCCAGAATCCACGCTGTTAACCACTCCATTATGTCACTCAATTATAGAAAGAGTCAAAAGTAAGCACTCCCTGCTGGCTTGAGTAGGTTTTGCTTCTGGAAATCTCTCCAATAGCTTTTGCATGATCCGCTTTGATAGACAGCAAGACTTTCAACTAAAAACAAAAACTACATCTGCCCAGGAATTTCAAAACTGCATCTTGCTTCACCTCCTTCAGATTCAATCCTTTGGAATTAAATCATTGATATGGAACTTGAATTTGTCCCTACACCGTTTGGACTTACAGGTTTAACCTAATATGGGAATAACACCTCTGTTGTACACCTAAGTGTGTCTAGCCCTTTAAGGCAACTCAAATACTCAGGTGCCACACGTTTATCAATGAATAGGGATGAGCAGAGACACCCCAAGTCAATCATGGCATCCCCTTAGATCCTGCTTTCTTCTGCCTCACTTGCTGCCTTCCTAAGCCCTATCTCCATTCTGCTTTGAGCTCTTGGCTCCGAGACTCCTATTCCATCTTGCCCCAGGACCTATGGCCTTGATGTTGCTTCTTGGCTTGCCAGAACCCAATGTGCTCAGATTTGGCTTGCCTCTTTGGCTCTCCCAGCCAAGTACTGTGTCATGTCAGAACCCAGCTTTAGTCCCTGTCCTTCAGAATACAGTTACCAACACTAGCCAGTGTCCTGGTCCAGGATGCCCAAGCCCCTCTTCTCTAGGGCTGTATTCAGATGTTTTCCTCCTTCTAGCCTAAATTCTAGTTTGTTCCAGTGCAGGAGCTCTTAGCATTCACCACGGCCAGAGCTGGGTCATTTATAACCCAAGTAGAGCATCTGAGTAACAACAAAGTGAGACTGAACGAGTCTTTTAGAATCTCTAAAAAATGAGTAAGAAGATTATGAAGAGAGCCAAGGAAAGGTAATTGGATTGCCTCACTTCCAACCTGATACAACGATAGAGAGTTTTTCAAGAGGAGTTTCAAAACCAAGGCTCAGAGAACTGAAAACTGAAGATGTATTATGGAGGATGGGGTGGTAGGGGAAGCCCTCCCCTAGATATTAACACATTTACACACTTAGCACTTTAGGTCACCTCAGAAATTTGATGGAGTAATTTTTTTTAAAACTCAGATATTTACAATTCACTCATCTGCTACGGATCCTCAACTCTTCAAACAGAGGAGAGAGAGAATGATAGAAAATGGCCTGGATGGATCTTGCTGCATGTGGATTTCCAAGAATTTGAAACTGTATCTTCAAGCCCTAAAAGTCATTTGACTTGATGCACAACTATTAACTCCAGAGTCATGGGAAGGTAAATTGGGGTTAGGGTGTGTGGAAATTACACCCCATTAGAATAAGAGAGAGTTGGCGTGGCCTGTACTCTCAGCTAGCCTATGCTGATTTTAGTCCAAGTGTAATATTGACAAAATCAGTATGCCTGGCAGTTGTGCACTAAAGGCAGTACCTGAGTAGCATTTGCAATAAATGATTAGCTAAATAGCTTACTCCCTGCTGGGCCAGTAGTGTTTGCTTTGCTTTATTAGTCTGCAATATTTAGAACATGTGACTGCTGAAAGAGACCCAGGATGCACTCACAATTAGAACAAAGAATAGAAGGAGTATGCAGAGTTTTTGAAGATGCTTGTTTTTCTTTCAGAAGAATAGGTTAGGTGGAAGAGTTGTAAGCCTTTATTGAAGCCCTACTAATTCTAGACACTGCCCTAGGCATTAGTCATGGTCATGAAAATGTGTCTCTCAGATCTCTGTCTGTGAGAAGCATGATTGATCCAGGCCTCCACTGCTGTGCTCTGAAATCCATCACTGCCTATTCATGGAGACCATGCTTCCATGGGCTGCTCCTAACCAATAACTGAGCATGGCTGCATACTGAGGTGGGTCCATTCTTAGGAGATAAGGAACTCTTCTGGTGGGTGTCTTTGGCTCAAGGACTTTCTTAGGCCTGTGCTGCTGTCTAAGACTCTTCCACACAACCCTCCTTCCTTCCCTGTCTCCTTCACAAGGGTCAGGTCAACACTATATTCTGACGGTTCTCCAGGCTTCTCTTCATTTCTTACCCATTTTCCCTCACAGTCATTTCTCTAATACATCTCTTGTATATCTAATCCCATTTTAGTGTCTGTTTCTCAGACTTAGACTGTAGTTTTATATACATTGATTCATTTTACTCCTTACAAAAATCTTATGCAACAGGTTATTAATTGGGAGTCATTTAAAATCATACAAAACTGGGGCTGGCCCCGTGGCCGAGTGGTTAAGTTCGTGTGCTCCACTGCAGGCGGCCCAGTGTTTCATTGGTTCAAATCCCGGGTGCGGACATGTCACTGCTCATCAAACCATGCTGAGGCAGCGTCCCACATGCCACAACTAGAAGGACCCACAACAAAGAATATACAGCTATGTGCCAGGGAGCTTTGGGGAGAAAAAGGAAAAAAAACATTCATTGTAAAATCATACAAAATTGATGTTTTTAAAACAAGAAATTATATTCAACTAGCAGGGGTAGATGGGAAAGGGAATAATTTTTTTTGTCGGAAAAGTCAGAGGAAGAACTTCAGGCATAACTGGGTTTAGGATTCAATCAATGTCATCAAGAATTAATTTCTGTCTATCTTTGGCTCTGAAGTTCTCAGTTTTGGCTCCATTCTACAAGAGCTTACATTTTTGTATTAACTCCAAGTTTGTATCCTCCTGCTAGCAACTTCAATGGTTCAGAGCTTCTGTCTTCCCAACAACACAGTCAAACTTCTAGACATGACTTACATTGACCTGAGTCAGGTAACATGCCCATGCCTGAAGTAATCATTGTGGCCTGGAGAATTGGATACACTCACTGGCTTAGTGCTAGGACATAATCCCACCCTGAAGCTGGGGGTGGGATAAGCCCCATTCAACCACATGGGCTAAGAATGAGGAAGAGATGGTTTCCGTAATGGAAAATTAGGATGTTCTTTTCAAAAGAAGGAGAACAGTTTCTGAGCATCATATGTCGATCACAGAAATATATCACATATTGGAAAATGGAAGTCCAGGAGCATTAAACTATTTGTATAAAGTAGTGGTTCTTAAACTTCAGAGGCTGTCAGAATTACTTGGAGCACTTGTTAAAAACATAGATTACTGGGCTTCACCCTCAGAGTTTCTGATTTAGTAGGTCTAGATTGAGCCACAAGAATTTGCATTTCTAACAAGTTCCCAGGTGATGTTGATGCTGGTCTAGGAACCACAGCTGGAGAACCCACTGCTCTGAATAGACAGAAAGTGTTAATTCTTTTGAGTAATTACCAGGTTCTAGACACTGTTATAAGGTTTACATACATTATATCTTTTAGTCTTCACAATAATGCTAGGAGGTACTTACTATTATCATCTCCATTTGAAAGTCTTAGGAAGCTAAGTTTCGAAAAGACTAAGTAGCTTTACCAAGGACCCATGTGAGAAAGTGTCAAAGTTGGTATTGAAACTCAAACATCTCCTAAAGTAAACTTTCCTGAGACAAACAGCCAGGAGGATGATGTCTGCCTAGGGAAGACCTGTTCCCCGCTATTGGGTTATCCATGGCCTAGGTGATTTGAAATTTAAAAATCAATTAACTATCATTTCCCCAAGATCATACATGTTAATTATATCCTAAGCACATATAGGCACATAAAGAGGTTATAAAAATGGTAGTGGTTTTATGCCAATTTATAACCCAGACCAGCATCCACATCATAGAAACACCTAGAAAGGACGTGTTTCTCTCAGATATTTCCTCCTGAGCTCCTGCTGCAGCGTGAAATTTTAATATCTCCTCAACTATATAGCAGTCATAAACCACCATCCTTTTTTATCTAGTTTCTAATGCAAGAAGAAGCACATTCTTAATAATGACCTAAACCTATCTCATGAAATAATGCTCAACAATGATGAACTCTAAATTACAAGTGATTATTTTTAAATGCACGGCAACTTTCCTGAACATTTTTACTACCTGCTTAATTTCTCTAGAAAACCACAATCATTGTCACCCACAATATAAGCAGTTCATGTAGAGGAAGGAATTCTTGGTTTCCTTAAAGGTTTATTGCATTTCAAAGAAGAATTTATTACATCAGATCATGGCATATTCTTCTGCCAAGCACAGCCTCATGTTTACAAAAATTGAATCATAAAAACATTATTAATTATAGCCTCTGAATAGCTTATAGTTGAGGAAGAGAAACCACAAGGTCAGATATGAAGGGAGAAAGAAAAGAATGCGTGACAACTAGGACTTCAGAGTCTGAATATTATGAACTATGATTTAGCCTCAGGAACTGCATTTAGTCAATAAAGAATCGCAACAAGTTGGCTACGCACAAGGCCCTGTGCTAAACATTACAGAGGATGCAAAGAATATTAAACCACGAACATGTCCCTTAAAGAAACATTAGTCTGATCTGATAAGAGAATTGACACACCACCTGTGGTTTTTGAATACCTATAACTAGCTGGATCTCATACTAGATACCTAGTTAGGGTAAAGACTATAGTGCTCTAACAAGGATATTCAAAAAAGCAATAGCTTAAACAAGATGTTCACAGTGGGTAGCTGGCCTCTGCTCCAAGAATCAGTGAGAGAGCCAGGGCTAAAGATTCAGCTCTGCCTTCTTCCTGGCATGTAAAGTCTAGGACATTGTCGTCTCCATGGACAAAACATGAAGGTACCACTATGTCCTGGTTCCACCCAGAAGAAAGGAAGAAAGAGAACATGGAGGCAGCAGGCATGCTACCTTAAGGCCTACGCACAGAAGGGGCATGAATTACATCTGTTCACCTACCACTGGAAAGAATTTAGTCACACAGCCACATCTAGTCACAAAGGAAGATAGAAAGTGAGGTCTAATACTGGGCCCGAGAGGAAAGGGAGAATGGATTTTGGTGGACAACAAGCAGTCTCTTCTCCAGTCCTGCATATTTATTTCACTTAATCCTCACAACTACACAAGGATGTAGATATTTTTATTTCCACTTTATATGATGTAACTAAGGCTTAGAGAGGTTGAGCAACTGGTCTGAAGTCACAGTAAGCCATTGAATAGAAGAACTGAAATTCTAACCATGATACATTTGATGTCCAGCCTGTGCATGTGGCCACTATGATGGGGAGGCACTATGACACACTACTTTCCATCACTCTAAACACATGAATAACTGCAAAATTGGGTAGAGTGTGGAAAGAAGTTCTGTTTCTTCTAATGCGAAAGCAGTTAATAGTAATGATGTATATATGAGTTCACGAAAGTTGTGAATCTTGACAAGAGGCCAGAAAAGTGTAATCCATGACCCACCTGGCAGGGACAGAGAGCCATTGATTTCACTACAGCTTGTCTCCTGCAAATCTTTTCACCCAGTTTTGCATTTTATTGGGGGTAGTGTTGGGTAATGTTATTATAATTAAGTAGTTTCTAACTAGAGGGCATTATTTGGCCAGAGCGAAGAGGAATTGCAATCAAGGCATAGCTGGCTGTGCATGGTAAGTTGAAATCTAGATGAGCTGCATGACATTTGAAAGATTGAGAAGTTGCTTCTATTGCCGTTTTGTTTCACAAGTGCAATTTGATTTCTACAGCCTTTTTTCTTCATCAGATTTCAAATGTGTCTGCCACCGTGTACCAAAGCAGACAGATCCGTGGTGCCCACAAATGGAATCTTGGGCTGCCTGCCCGTTGGAAGGGGAAGATAGGCAGAGTGGCTCTTTATTTCAAAAAGGTAGTCACCACTTTCTGAAAGTAACTCCTGAACATCTGCAGGATTGGTAATACAAAGAGAAAGAGAAAAGGAAGGATGAGGGAGGGCATGTTGGAACAAAGGCAGGAAAGTTTGATAAATAACCGTGTTTAAAACATGCAAAGTAAATATTAAAGAGTTCAAGAACCAGTTTGGACATCTTAGTTGTTTAAGATGAGAGAGAATTCAACAGCTGGTAATTTTTACTAGACAGCTCATTGCCTTTTGCTTGGGAATGACATCTGCTAGGCAGCGAGCATTCAGGACTGGAAAGAGAGATTAGGTTGGGCTCACTACACTGTCATATAACCTTGTCCATGACTGGCAAAACACCTATCACTGAAACAACAGCAGCAACAGCAGCAGCAGCCCCGTCATCTCACTGAGGAAGGAGGGATGGTGTTGGCCAATGACTGACAGCAAGCTTGACATCTGGCTACTTATCGTTTGAAAAACTCCAACAAACAAAAGGAAATAGAGCAGGTGTGCAATCCTAGGACAATTCAGCTGAAATAAACCATCAAACTTACCCCTCCACATTCCATAGATGCACCCAGAGCAATGGGCCAGACACTATTCTAGGCTATGATCTTCCCCTCCACCCTGGAGTCCTCCCAATGTCTTCATGGCCGTGACTTACTTCTACTGTGGCCTGTAAGGTAAGCGCATAGCCTTATTCTTTCATTTCCCAATTTCCTCTCTAAGGCTATGGCTCTACTTTAGGAGAAAAGAGAAACATTAGTCAAGAAGTAGCTTTCTCAGATGGCTCAGATCAATTAAAATGTCTATACACATTGGAAAATTCATCAGAAGCCAAGATGGGGTGGAAACAAGAGGAGGATATTGTTGGGAGGCAATTCCGCATGGTTCTCTCACATTTCTGCACATCTTGCAGGCAGAGGCACTGGTAGCTTTTGTTCCAGACTATCATTTCAATAGTGTCTATATAGCAAAGAGCCTTGGAAGGTAGAGATAGTTTCTCCTTTTGGAGCAGAGGGCAGGTTTGTTTACTGTCTAGCATAATACAGATAATATCTCCCCCTGGGACAGACCATGGTAGGTCTATTTGTAGCCTGTTATAAAAGATTTGGATTTCCTAATCTTGGGGTTCCTCAGCTGTGACACAAACCCATTGCATGTATCACATTCCTTTGGCTTTTCTGCATCGCTCTTGTGAGATTTGGGTGAAAAAGAGAGCCAACACCAGCATGAAGCTCATGTTGCTTGCAGTGCCACGTGTAACGAAGCTTTTTGTCTCTGACCCAGAAGTCTTGTGTTTTCTGCTTACATTCATGAAACTGTAGCAGGCTAACTTGTTAGGTTTCCAGTGGGGTAAAATTGTAGATCCTTCACAGTATTGACAACCATCTCTCTGTAACTTTGTTCTACCACCTAATCTCAACTTAATCCTAAGAAGATTTTATTTTTACCTCATCTATGTACCCCTAATGCTTATACAAATTCTGTTATGACACTTATTGAAAGTCATTATTTAAATAAATGTTTTTCTTTCACTTGGCTTTCTAAGGCAAAGATCCATGCCTTATTCATCTTCGAAGCTTCAACTACTAGTGTAAAACAAATGTTTAATAAATGAATTAGGGCATTTGAAACAGCCAAGTTGAGTCCTTCAGATATTAGTTGTCTTCTTGGCATGGTAAACACTCCATCTGGTTCCTATTTGTGGATGAAATTGTAAGGTTTTTTTCAATCCTAGATTCAGTCATCATGACAGTCTTTAGCACAACTGCTCAAGTACCCACAATTTCATCTTGTCGGGGCAGCACTACGAGAATGAGCTACAGCTGAGAGGCAGAAAGAGGCTACTGCAGTGATCCTGATTGTTGGAAATCCCCAGCAAAAAGTCCTGCTGTACTTGCATATTTCTCCAAATGTCTTTGCCTATCTTCTAGGGAAAACACAGTCTGGGCACAAACTGTTCTTACCAGGAATATGGCATCTTTTCCAAGACTCAAATGTCCCTACCATAGAGAAGATGCGTACCATGGTTTCCAAGACTAATTGTGACTCCTTCACATCTTTCCCAAGAAATTTCTTCACTCTCCCATAGCTCTTGATTCTCTTCAGCACCCTCTCTCCCACCTCCACCCCCAGCCAGCAGCTTTGAGTGACAGATATTCAAGGAGGCAACATGGTTCCCACTGTTCCCTTCAATAAAATGTAGTGTCGTTTTCTAAAAAGGGGCATTAAGTGAGAACAAATCTCTGTGGGAAGAGATTTATAGTTAGAGTGAAATAGGAACCTTTTCCTTTCTCAAGATTTTTTTTTTAAGGGAAATAAAAATTCCCTCTATGCAAGCATAGTTTGATCATAACTATTGTATTTGGCACAATTCAAAAACTCATTTTCCACCAAAATGAAGAAATAACTGAAACAGCTTCTCTGTTCCTCTTTCTCTCACTCTTAAGAAAAAGCAAAGGGTATAAAATTTTGCAGATTCTATCATATATTTTAGTTGAAAGAAACTGGACATATGTGTAAAACAGATTTTTAGAGATGTATAAATAAATTCTATTAAAAAGGAATCAAATATTCCCCATATTCTGTAAAAGATATTGATAAGTACTGATGAAAGACAGTGTCTTTATTTCCTCCTTTGAACAGAGATTATGATTGATTATGTGTTAATTGAGCTGCTCCACCCAGATTACCATATAAAAGGATGAATAATTCACCTTTATTGTTTCTTCTCTTCCTTCCCTTTCACTGATAACATTCTGTGATTTAAAATAACTTGGGGCATTTCTTTCTCATATGAAAGAAGGAAGGGACAAATAGTATACTATAATAACTTAAAAGCCTGTGCTTAGCTTTCAACTCAGCCACTTACTTAAGTTCAGTTAGCCTCAGTTTCCTTGTTTGTAAAGTATCAAATATAATGTCAACCTTAAAGGTTTTGTGGGGTTAAATAAAATAATACAGAAGTGTTTCCACAGTACTTGTTACATGGTAACTGTTCAAAGATTAATACTAGTGACCATTTTGTGAGTCTTATGACATGTCAGGCACAAGGACAAACACTTTACTATATAATGGCTTATTTAATAAAATAGGCTTTATTAAAAATTTCTATTTTACTAATGAGGACACTGGGCTCCAAGAAATTACATTATTTACCTGAGGCCATAGAACTAGTAATTAACAGCACAAGGATGCAAGCCCAGCAAGATATTCTGACTCTGGATCCAATATTCTTTCCAATAAATATAAACAACTGGGAATAGATATATACTGGTTCCATTTCACCCTGTAGTCTAGCCACAGGCAACTGCCTCTTGCTTTCCCACAAACATATCCCACAGGGTCATATCTCTACAAATTTTATGAATAAGTTTAATTTGGGATAATTTCTGATTCAGGGGCTGGGATTTACGGGTCTCTGCAGCCACCTTTGCTTCCTGGAGCAGAAATAGAGATCAAAGTCACCCATAATCACAGGAGATAATAACCATCTTTAGATCAGAGTTCAATAAAGCATCAAAATCCCCAGGAAACCCCTATCCTCAGCTGTCTGCCCTTGAATCTTAGGAATATACCAGTGTGGACTTATTTCTCCTGCTCCCAACTTTATCATGTTGAATCCTTTCCCTATCGAATCACATTCCTCTGAGCACGTCTCATGATTCTCAAATATAAGCAGCCCTCTTCTCAGTGGTCATATGATGGATGCAGGTGTCATGTTAGCCCATACCTCTTACTTTGGGCTCCATTTTTTCACTGATGTTTGCATCAGGGGTCTAAATTCTGGCCTGTAATTTTCTTTTTTCAATAAACAACATGTCCTAGACACTTTTCCATGTCAATACATATAGCTATGCCTGATTGTTTTTAACAAGAGTATAGCACTCTACTGTATTAGCGTACTATATTTAAACAATTTCCTACTAATGGACATTCAGTTTATTTCCAGTTTGGGGGCTATTATACGAATACTGCAATAAATACCCTAGTAAATAAATATTTGAGTACTTGTTAGAATATTTTTATAGGATGAATTCCTAGAAGTGGAATTGCTGAGTCAAAGGGTATACACGGCTAAAATTTTGACAGACATTGTCAAATTGCCCTCTTAACCATTGTATTTGAGAGTGCTTATTTCCCAAAATATTCTCCAATGTTGGATATAATCAACATTTTCCTTTTTGACAATCTGATAGACATTAAAAGTCTTAATTTATATTTCACCAAATGTTAATGAAATTCAATATTATAGTTTCAATTCTACCTCCACAGGAAGCTCTATTAGTGCTGCATTTTAATTCCAGACTAGGTCTCCTGCTGATGTCCCTGCCAATTGACCCATCACTATCACATTTAAGACAGACACGTTGAGATCATCCACCATCCCTTTCATTTTATAGAAGAAACTGAAGCCCATAGGACTCAGGGGACATGCCAGCGCTCAAGCTGATATGCAGTGAAATTGAGGAGGGTCAATGCAGTTACCCTCTTACTAGTTACTAGTTAGTGTCCTATGCAGATACCATGTTCTTATTCATTTTTATGTCCCTCCAGTGTGTCTACCATGGTGTAGTAAGTACTTACTATATGTTTATTAAAGAAATGAATTGAAAGAAAATAAGCTCTTTTGATCTCTAATGGTAGGAGGATCATTAATAGATGTCGCTAGTGATTGCAATACTGAAACTGAAATGACAATACTAGGTTTTTCTTTATTTCCTACAATATTATATCCAAATTATATTTGTGTTGATGTGGAAAAAGACAAATACATACAAAATGTTCAACAGACAAAGTTATTCAACCAAGTAGGTGAATATCAATCGCATAAGAGTGTCACTTTGTATTTCAAAGCAAAGCCCTCAGATACTGCACCTACCTATGTGAGAATCAGGGTCCAGAACCACAGGGGGAATAATTGGAGTAGAAGGGTCTGGCTAAATTATTTAAAGCTAGAAATGGCCAGATTCAGATGGATTTTTCCTGAAGGAAAATCAAAGGAACGAAGTGGAGGGAATCTAGCTCTGAGCAAATGCAGGAAGTTGGGCTCCGGGAAACAGCAGGGAATTGGGCCTGAGAACCTCCTTCCTCTTTTCTTCTATAGCCCATATAATTTGCTGACCACACCACCCTCTCACGTTCCATAATGTTCCAACATCCACACCAATTCCCTCATTCTAACAGAACATCAACTGTACACATTTTTATTGCTGTGTAACATTACCACAAACTTAGTGGTTTAAAACAACTCTCATTGACTACCTCATAGTTCTTTAGGTCAGAAGTCCAGTATGGCATAGCTGCGTTCCTTGCTCAGGGTCTCACAAGACTGAAATTAAGATGTTGACCAGGGCTTTGTTCTTATCTGGATCTTGGAGTGTTCATCCAAGCTCACTCACAGTGTAGGCAGAATTCAGTTTCTTGTAGTTGAGAACATAGGTCCACATTTCTTGCTGGCTGTTGGTGGGGGTCACTCTTAGCTCCTAGAGGCTGCCCTCAGGTAATAGCCGTGGCCATACAGCCATACATCACATGGCCATTTGGCAATACATCATTTGGCCATGTCACAGAATGGCAGCTTGCTTCTTCAAAGCCAGCAGGAGCATCTTTCTCCAGTCCACCATGAGATTAGTGTATGTAACATAAGGCAATCATGAGAGTGACCGTCACCTTTGTCATATCATGTAACCTAATCAAGGGAGTGACTGCCCCATCAAGTTCACAATTCCCACCCACTCTCAAGGGGAGGGGATTATACAAAGCATGAACTCCAGGGTGTGGGAATCTTGAGGATCGTCCTAGAATTCTGCCTTCCATACAAATTTAGCCGAT